>NC_134687.1:37624102-38244102 GCF_050947455.1 Rhinoderma darwinii | reverse complement strand
TTTTGGATAATCCCTTTTTGTTAGGATGGTTCTTAAACATTAAGCAGATCACAGGATGATTGGCTATGATCTAAAGGGAAACCCAGCAACAATTGTTACATTTTCCTACAGTGCCACCACAGGAGAAATAAAGTATTACACAGTTCTTCTAGAAATAAATGATCTCTCTGTGTAATTTATGGACATGCCAGATCCTCCAGAGTAAGATACGCCCTTTCCTCTCTGGTTCATGAATGAGGATTCTAAATAGGGGACCCCCTCTATTAACTCAGAATTGGAATAGGGTATTTCAAAATGTTTGTTTTTTTTCCAAATTATACAACTCCTTTAGGAGCTTCAACCAAAACATTATCATTGAAAGAGAAGAGAGGTTATTAATATTGCTTGAAAATGGAAAAACATGAAAACTTCTTCCTGCTTTAGACCAATGACCTTCAACCTTTGGCTCTCCAGGTGTTGTGAAACTACAACTCCCAGCATGCCTTGACAGGCTTCAGCTGTCAGTGCTGAGGGTTGTAATTTCGAAACAGCTGGAGAGCCAAAGGTTGGAGACCAATGCTTTAGATTGATCGGTTTGCCATGACCTTACCTCTTCACCATCTTGAAATAAACTTGAAAATGTTAAATTAAATGGGGTCACCACCCTGACTTTTGACTCCTCCTGTACAATGATTTATTTGTTAGGCTACATTCACACGAGCGTGACATATTTACGCTGGTAAAAAAACGCACGTAAAATCTGTCCGTGTGCTTTGCGTTTTGCATCAATGTGCTTTGCGAGTGGCATGTATTTTTCACGCGCTTACAAGCGCTTCTTTTATTGTTTGCAATGTAATTGATGCATAAAACGCGGACAGCACACGAATGTCACGCACCCATTGACTTCAATGGGCGACTAGGTGCGTGAAAACGCACCAATAAAGGACATGCAGTGAGTTTCACACAACGGACACTCGCTGCGAGAAAAACAACGCATGTGTGAACGGCCCCATTGAAATCAATGGTCCGTGTGCTGTGCGTTGTTTTAACGCACAGCACACGGACGAGAATCACGTTCGTCGGAATGAGGCCTTAGTCGCACACAGTAGCAATTATAACACGTGAAGTTAAGAAAATAATCTCCTGTTCACGTCGTATAAATAAACGGCCCCTGAATGTAATCCTATGATCATGTATGAGTGTAAACATCTGTAACAAGCGCCTCTTTCTATCTGCTGTTCTGCTGCTACCGGCTCTGCTCTAAACCTCAGAGTCAACCACAAAACATCCTGAAAACCAGCGGCTACACTCTATAGATCACCCACTAATGCGGAAAATACATGAATCTCTCAGCTCTACAGTGACAAGGTGACCAATCCAGAGGGAGCCAGACGCAGGGGTACAATCTTTTTATTTTTTGTAAGACGAACGTTCAAAGACAATAACACATGGGGGGAGTCATTGGTCATAGTATTTTTTTCAGTTGTATTATTTTGTTATTTTCTGTTAAATAATTTTGTAATTCTTCTATTTTATCTTTTGTATTATTTTTCACTTTTATTATGCGAATTTACATTTAAAATTCACCTCCTGTTTGCACCAATTTTTTTTTTAATAATTACAAAATTGTTTCATTCTTCACTACCACAGGACCTTTCCGTTAAGACATTTTGTGCTGCATGCTGTGTGGACATTTCTAAAATTAGTGGCACATTCCGTCTCCTAGGCTTTATTTGCTGTAATGTTCCTATTTATTAAATCGGAGTCATATGGCAAATATTGAATTTGAAAGCCTTGAAAACAGAGCACATGACTTCGAAGATCTCAACGAGCTGATTCAGGTCACTACCTCCCAGTCCAGAAACGGGCAGATACATATCCATAGAAAGCATAGGAGGACATGACGCCTTCAAACGCCATGCACGGGGCTTCCTCCCTTGCTGCCAACTCCATGCACCCCATAGTAACCACGGGGCTGCCTCTATAGGAGTTACACCATTGCTCCCATTAGTTTCATTCAGTTTATCGCTATTCTGTTCAAAGATCCTCCTTTTCCATTCAACCACAGTGAAGACTCTTTAGGACGACCACCAAGTATTGAAGGAAAGAAGTGGTCTTTTATTTATTTATCATCATTGCTTATACAGCGCTATACAGAGAGTGTCACCATTCACATCACTCCTTGCCCCAATAGGGTTCACAATGTAGATTCAAACCAGAGAACCCGGAGGAAACCCACAGAAATATGAGAACATATAAACCTCATAGAGATATTATCCTTGGTTGAATTTAAAACCAGGACGCCACTACTGCAAGGCAACAGTGTTAACCACTGAGCCACCATGCTGCCCATGGTGGGCCGCTCAAAGAAGTGGGCCAATATACATAGGATAGGAGGTAATTGAAGATCCTTCACAGACAGAAATATCTTGTCTAGAACAAGGGCGGCCTTCTTAACAAGGTCTTTTGGAGCGGTTTTACTGTTGTGACCATCTCTTCTTTGGGAAGACCAATGGGAAGACTATTTATTGTAGGTCATCGTCTCAATGAGATTTCACTGTATTAACATCTCTTAGGGCCACAATTTTCGCACAACTGGTACAACTAAGTGGGTTCTACATTATTACTTTGAATAATTCGAATAGTTATTATAATAATAATAATAAAGTCCTAAATGGTACAGTCCCTGGATCTCTTCCAGCCTATATCTAGTTACTTTCCCTCTTTGAACTTTTACAGTGTTGTCACATTTGCCTAGAAAAGCTTTGCAACGTCTGCGAATAAAGAAATCTGACCACGTCATTCAAGGGTCTCTGCAGCCTACCAGGGCAAACAAAAGCTAATTTTATATTTCAATGCAAGCAAACACATTGAATGGGAATAATAAAGTTCCCTTTGATTAGTGGCTGTATATTTATCCGAATGCCCTAGTTTGGAGATTCGGGAATGGTTATCTCTATTTCTTAAAAGACAAGAAGAATAGAGCACATCGTTTTAAATTGTAAATCTATTTATATGCTAATGTCCCTGTGTTCCCGGCCACAAATAGCACGACTGGTGTTAGACAATTTAATCACATAGGTGGATTAGGCAGCAATGGCCGATGCATCTAATTTTACTGACTCCAATTTTTGATTTGTTATTTTATAAGGTTAAAGTATGTGATACAGACATTGGTAAGAAGTTGTGCACGAGGCAGCGCTCTAGCGCTGATGGGCCTCTGTATATAATAATATCTACTGAAGATGACTTGGTTTATCTAGTGTGTGATCGAGAATTTTAATTTTTATAATCATAATATCAAACATACAAAATCTTTCAGTCTAGACAATCCTGAATTTGACTTTGTAATGTAACCTGGAGAGACTTTTTGTTATTTTATATTCTTCTGTAGTCTTAAATTGGCTGTCGAGAGAAAAAAAAGAGACTGCTACTTAAATTAACTGCTTCAACTTAATTCAACTTTTTCTTAAATTGTAATATGATATGTGTAAGTAACCAAATCTACAGAAATTTTTTTGGGCCAAACGGCTCAGTTGCATGTTCATTAGGGTTCTGCTCACATCTGTGTTTGGGGGTTTGGACGGGGTTTCCAAGCTTTCTGGTACTTTTGAAGGCAGGAATAGCACAGTCTGCAGCAGTGTTCTTGCAGCCAAAATTACTGGAACTCCGACAGTACCCTGACTGACCCCATTAAAGTCAATGGGGCACATCGTGGACTATTTGGATCCCTCGGAAAGCACATCTGTCACAGCGTCATTTCTAAACATCTCATGATGCGACTGCGTGCAAAACCTTTTTTTTTTTGTGTTTGATTAACCACTAGCAGACACCTTCAGCAGGTCATCGTAAGGCAAATAATAGAAGATCAGCCCAAAAAGTCCAAAATGGGCCATTCTCCGTCCTGTACATTCATTGGCAGGGTCTACAACCTCCCTTAGGCTTTGGGTTGTTGGCAGCTCTGCCTTATAATTTCGGCACAAGGGCCCAGCCTCTTGTCGGTGTTTACAATGACTTTACACCATGGTTCTGTGTATATAAAAAGGAAGCATTTATTTCTATGTAATGTCGTTCTATCTGAACCTTACATTCTCTGCATGTATCATTTCTTTATGTACAGCGTGGAACTGTGTGTGGTTTCTATTGTATTACATTTTTAAAAAAGTTTATAAAAGTTCAGAACAAAACAAAAATAACAGAAAAGGATAGATTTCTCTACAGGTTATTGTCATGAAATGTAATGATCCTGTCACCTCTGTGCTGAACATTTATAATACTGCTATCTTCTTATGTGGGAGGAGGGTCTTAAAGGGATATTCCCACCATAAACATTTATTGCATAGCCACACGAAGGAGGATCCATCAACCCCCGTCCTGCCTAATGAGTCGACATCTGGGCGGAGAATCAGTGCGGAGGTGGCTGGGACTTCCGGAAACAGCCGAGCTTGCTAAGCTATACTGTTTCCGTAACTCCGATAGAAGTGAATGGGAATTATAGCACAGTAAGCAACACTATTTACATAACTCCCAGCATACGGAACAGGCGGTACAGGGTCGGGGGACGCCCATTTGGGAGATAGGTGATGGGTCTCAGAGGTGGGACCCGCATCTATAAGACACATAACGCCCCTTTTTCTAACGCAGAATAGGGTATTTGAAAATAAGCTTTCCGACAACTTCTTTAATCCCCTAAAACAAAAAGTATTGCAAAAATCTTGAAGAGAAGGCAGGGATACCGGGCAATGTGGTGAGGCTCCTGCTGCAGCAAGATGTCGGCCAGCTATAGATTGATCTTATGATAGGTTGGTTAGAAGACACCAACATAACATTGTTAATGCTTTTTGGGCCACATACAATATTTTTTTCCCATCCTCGATTGTGATATTGGACAGGACACGACTAAAGTAGAGAATATCATGGTGTTGTTTTTGTTTTTTTACATTTAGTCAAATGGTAATTAATAAAAAAACCTTCTAGCTGGAGACAATATGGGCACAGAAGGGCAATTTTTTTTTATGTAATATTACGTAAGCCATTTAGTTAGTGCCAAAGCGTTGCCGTGTGAATAAAGGAGCCATACTGATACTGAGATCAAGCAATAGTCTCAGACTCCGACTATTTTTATTTTTACCATCAATTTATTTAAAGGGCCTGTCATATCATTTACTGCTTGGGAGTCATATATGTCTCGCTGGCCCCGGTATAGAAATCCTTAGCTCCTGGCAGCTGTAGATACTTCCATAGCATTAAGGAAATGTAGCAGCTGAGTCAGAACCGCATGAAAACCTATTGACACCAGACAAAGAACATTATCACCGGTAATTGCTCCCTGGGTCACAACTATATAACAAGCACTTAGTAATATTAGAGTTTATTTGCGTCAGCATAATATCGCTGCCACAGCATTTTTTACACGAATCTTTTCTGCTTGGTTGCGTTGTCTGGCCCACCCTCCATCTATACAGACCATGACCACCTCCTCTTATAGTTACATCATAGTCTTTGTTATCCCTGCACACACAGGACATATCATCAAAAAGGTCTAATAGGGTATTTGTATAATTTTTATATAATAGACCCTGGTGCCAAGTGATTGGTTGGAAATGAAGTTGTCTTCTGCTGGTGGCCCATGATTGTGTCAGAGCCTGAGCCCTCTGGAGGATCCTCTGGTGGATCAAACCGATACTGGTTATGGAATTTCAGTCAGATCTTCTAAAGACTTTTTCTAAATCTGGCCAAAGACCATATGTTATATTTTTGAGATTCTCTCATTTACTGTATGTAAAATAATATTGCATGATGTGATAAACCCTGCTTGTCCTTTATAACACTGCTATATTAATATCTCTGTGTCTTCTACAGGTCATCCTGATACTGACCAAGTACTATCACGCGGACATGGGGAAGGTCCTTGAGAGCTCTTTATGGAGGTAGGACATATTACTCTACAGTTTCTTTGGGTAGCTTGCTTACATATTGACCTCAATGATTCAGCTCAATGATTGACGTATTCATGTTGTCGATAAGCAAATGCTGTAGTTGTAAAATGTGGAGATATTTCGAATTTTTTGAATTTTGAACAATTGGTTTTTCTGGGTTATCTTAATTTGTGAAAAAAATTGGGTGCAATTAGTGAATGAAATATATGGAAATATGATGGTGCATATTGTTATTTGCTGGCATCGGCAGTGATGGCTGATAATGGAAATGGAATTTGGAATCTCGACTGTGGTGTTTGACCAAAAATATCCACTAATAACAAATATTATTGTCTGTGATACGGTATTGAAATTGCATGATCAAAGGGGTTATGTGCAGACCGAAAAGTATCAGTAGTGTACTTGCTGCAGTATGTGGGTACACTCGCTAATATACATTCCGGTCCCGCGTCGTGCTGATTCTGAAATTTTCATAGCGCTGGCGGGGTAGTGGAAGTCTAGTTGCACAGTCTTCCTTAATGACGACACGACTCTTTGTCATGTGACCGGCCCCGCTGTACTCTATGTAATCAATGTACTACTAATGTACATAGAATAATGCGGGGCCAGTCACATGATGAAAAGTCGTGTCATCATCAAGGAACTAGACTTCCGGTCCCCCGCCAGCGCTATGAAAATCTCAGAAACCGGGCGACGGAGGATCGGAATGTATATTAGCGAGTCTACCCACATACTGCAGTGACTACACTGCTAATATTTTTCGGTCACCACATAACCCCTTTAAATACATCTCCCTGTAAATATGTTCAAGATTTTCCCCTTTTTGAAATACCTATAGCAAAGGCTTCATTCACACTACAATATTACTGCTCTAAACAATCTCACAGTTGTATGGAGCGATAATAGGGCACCTATAGACTTCTATGGGACCAAACTGTTCCTCCATATGTCTCAGATGGAGTCATACAGAAGTTTTTGACATGCTCCATCAGCCTTCTCTTGGTGTACATGAGGCCTAAAGGTCAAAAGAGAAGTGCATATGGTAGTTCTATACATTTCTTAAAGTGGACCTGTCACTTCTCTTGACATGTCTGTTTTAGTAAATACTTGTAATCCTCATGAAATAACAATTCTGGATTTATTACAACCCTGCGTTGTACCGTTTCTCTGTTATTCCTCCTACAAATTTACGAATAAATTAACAACTGGGTGTTACCATTCCCCTTGTCAAAGGGGTGTGTCCCAACACAGTCTTAGACTGTGAGCAATGATTGGACAGTGTCCGACTGTGTAGGGATACACCCCCAACTGGAAACATCCAGAAGTCAATTTATTCCTCAATTTCTAGGAGGAATAACAGGGGAATGGCACAACGTAGACTTAAAGGGAAAAGATGATCCAGTATTGTTATTTCCTGGGGAATACAAGTATTTACTAAAACAGACGTGTCAGGAGATGTTTTCAAGTTTGCTTGCTCCCAACTGTAAAATGAATGTTACTACAATAGTATGGTAGGATTTGGATCTGAGCAGACTTACATATGATTTTTGGTTGCTTATTAGTAGCAGCTGTATGGACCTGTACACAAAACATGAAATCCTGCAATGTGCTGAGCTTATGGGCTGGATTGGAGCTACAGATGTAGAGCCGGGATACTGGCATGCTGGGAACTTGTATTTCAGACGTTCTGATCCTGATAACCGAGCAATTTCATGTCTTTCATGCCTTTGTGATCCTGCTGCTCTATTGACTCATAGCAACAATTATTTTCATATGTGTGGAGAATTATGACCATAGCAAACACATGTTTTATACGGCTTTGGAACAAATGGAATTCAGAGCTATTTTATGAATGCGTGACTATGGGTCTCCGTGAATTTTGCATTAAAAGGCTTTACTAAGTGTTAAGTGTATTAGATGATATTATTTTTATAAAGGTGACGTGAAGGAAGACTGATAATAAAGACGTTTCTGCGTTTCCCATCTGTGCTGCATGTGATGTAGGCAAATACAAATGTATATTAGAATATTCTATGACAGAGTAAACCACAGTTGCCTTCGGAATACAAGAATAGAAGGTAATAACACGTTTCATTTAGGATATTGGGAATATACATTATTCATAGCTACAGATTTGACTTCATAGATAATGGGGAACTAGACAACAAGCAAAGTAGGGCCACCTTGCTTGCCATATTAAGACAGTTGTTCTCGTACTTTCAGCCCACACAATACTGCCATACCATAATACCGCTATATACAGCCCACGTAATACCAACATAGTGCCCAAATACCCAAATAATACTCTCTTAAAGTTTACACATAATTATAACACTGTCATTCCCAAATAATATTACCATCAGGGCCGGCCTTAGGGGTGTGCGACCTGTGCAAGTGCACAGGGCGATGCACCCTCCCAGCATTTAGGGTGCCACTGGGCTCTGCCTCTGCTCTATCCCCTGCTCTTAGTTACACACATGGAGGAAACAAGAATCGAGGAGCAAGAGCAGAGGAGGAAGCCCCGCCCACAGCCCATCCTGCAAGAAGCCTGTGATCCTGTCAGCAAGGAGAGATGGTAGGCTCCCATGTGTGTTTATATGTCTCTGTGTTTGTATATGTATATGTTACAGTGTGTGTGTGTGTGTGTGTGTGTGTGTGTGTGTGTGTGTATATGTCTGCATGTGTTTGTCTCTTTCTAAGTGTGTTCAATTTTAAAGTAGAACAGATAAACTGAAGATATACTCTGCTGCACCCTATATACTCTGCTGCCCCTTATATATTCTGCTGCCCCTTAAATACTCTGCTGCCCCCTATATACTCTGCTGCCCCTATATACTCTGCTACCCCTTATATACCCTGCTGCCCCTTAAGGGAAAAAAACATTTTCGTATATGGTAATCTATAAAACTTTAACCAATTCATGGAAATTAATTCATGGAAATAATCTTTTTAAAGTGTATCTCCATTTGAAGGTGCACTGCATGATATATATATATAGGTGCCTGTGGGAAGAGTAACATCTACTACGTTATCTGTACTCAGAGAGCTATCACTGTTATCTGTGGTGTTACATAGGACTGCAGGGGACATCTACTACATTATCTGTACTGTGTATATATGTGCCTTTTAAGTATTTTTATATGTGCCTGTGTGTGTATGTAATATATATCTATATATATATATATGTATAGCAGAAAAAGAATGGCGACAGCACACTGCGGACACTAATGCCACCTAAACCACAAAATATAAATAAATATGCACTAAAGCTAAAACTACTTATAATAGGGAGGTTCTTAGTGCACATTTTGATCAAAAAGTGTTTGCCCACCTGCCACGACAAGGCGACCTCTGTAAGGTGGGAATCTACTCTGCACATACACCCAGAACTGGGATTAAGCCTACATATATACCTGGGGATGGTAGGATCCAGCATTGAACTAATTAAAATCACCCAGTGCAGAATGGGAGGAGGGCAAGAACAACAAGTGGAGGCAGTCACTAACCCCACATATATGGATCACATAAACAACAAAAATTTGAACAGCACATTCCAACTAAATGATATAAAATGTGTATATATATAGATTTATATATATACCTGTATGTATGTATGTATGTATATATTCCAGAATGTGTGTGTATATATAAATTTGCCTGTTTGTCTGAATATTTGTCTTTATGTATGTACAGTATATATGTTCCAGTTTGTGCATGTCTATATGTGGCCAATTCTTTGTTTGTGCAGGGCAGCAATAGAGAGTCCCGCACAGGGCGGCATCCAACCTAAGGCCGGCCCTAATTACCATTCAACGCTGAATAAAACTAGGTGTTTATAATTTGCTCCTGGGATTCCTGTCCTTGGGGTCTCTTAGTAAATGGGGGCTCTGGGCAGTTGCCATCGCCTAAATCCAGGTCTCCATAAATATTTTCTTTCAAGGGACTTGGTAGACAATGACTTGTGAAATACATTAAAAATAGAGTATGTTGCTATTCCTATATGATAGATAGATATATAGATAGATAGATAGATAGATAGATAGATAGATAGATAGATAGATAGATAGATAGATAGATAGATAGATAGATAGATAGATAGATAGATAGATATGAGATAGATAGATACAGGGGCGTAACTAGGAAAGACTGGGCCCCATAGCAAACTTTTGACTGGGGCCGCCCCTCCCCTGGGTGTCACACAACCCCCTCCCCTTGTAGATAGCGTCATACAGCCCTGCTGTAGATAACGCCATACAGCCCCCCCTGTAGATGGCGCCATACAGCCCCCCTTGTAGATAGCGCCATACAGCCCCCCTGTAGATAACGCCATACAGCCCCCTCTGTATATAACGCCATACAGCCCCCCCTGTAGATAACGCCATACAGCCCCCTCTGTAGATAACGCCATACAGACCCCCTGTAGATAACGCCATACAGCCCCCTTTGTAGATATCTACAGAGGGGGCTGTATGGCGTTATCTACAGAGGGGGCTGTATGGCGCCATCTACAGGGGGGGCTGTATGGCGTTATCTACAGGGGGGCTGTATGGCGTTATCTACAAAGGGGTCTGTATGGCGTTATCTACAGGGGAGGGCTGTATGGCGTTACCTACAGGGGGGGCTGTATGGCGTTATCTACAGGGGGGGGCTGTATGGCGTTATCTACAGGGGGGGCTGTATGGCGTTATCTACAGAGGGGGACTGTATGGTGTTATCTACCGGGGGGACTGTATGGCATTATCTACAGGGGGGACTGTATGGTGTTATCTACAGGGGGGGGCTGTATGGCGTTATCTACAGGGGGGCTGTATGGCGTTCCCTACAGGGGGGGCTGTATGGCGTTATCTACAGGGGGGATGTATGGCATTATCTACAGGGGGGGCTGTATGGCGTTACCTACAGGGGGGACTGTATGGCGTTATCTACAGGGGGGCTGTATGGCGTTCTCTACAGTGGGGGCTGTATGGCATTCTCTACAGTGGGGGCTGTATGGCGTTAGCGCCATACAGCCCCCCTGTAGATAACGCCATACAGCCCCCCCTGTAGGGAACGCCATACAGCCCCACCCCCCGCAGGGAACGCCATACAGCCATCCCCCCTTCAGGGAACACCATACAGCCCCCCCTGTAGGGAACGCCATACAACCCCCCCTGTAGGGAACGCCATACAGCCCCCCCTGTAGGGAACGCCATACAGCGTCCCCAACCCCCCAAAAAAATCCGACCTACAGTGTGTCCTACAAATAACATGCATCCCCTATCCACAGGATAGGGGATACATGTGTGATCGCTGGCAGCGATAGGGAGAACGGGGGATTGAAAGTCCCCTGAAGTTCTCCATGACTAACCTCTGACTTCCGGCGTCTTTGCAGCTCAATAAAAATGAAAGGAGCGCGGGTCACGCATGCGCACAAGCACGACCGGCGCTCCATTCATTTCTATGGAGCTGCCGACACAGACCCCGGAAGTCCGAGGTTTGTGATGGAGAACTTCAGGGGACATTCAATCCCCTGTTCTCCCTGCCAGCGATGACACATCTATCCCCTCTCCTGTGGATAGGGGATACATGTCTTTTGTTTAATGGCAGAGCGAGAAGATACCTGCCTGCTCCGCCGTAGTGTTCAGTGGCGTCCCGCTGTAGCAGCCATAGCGGCTGCTAGCGGAGCCTCCGGCTACGGCGGTAGTTACGCCACTAGATAGATAGATAGATAGATAGATAGATAGATAGATAGATAGATAGATAGATAGATAGATAGATAGATAGATAGATAGATAGATAGATAGATAGATATGAGATAGATAGATAGATAGATAGATAGATAGATAGATAGATAGATAGATAGATAGATAGATAGATAGATAGATAGATATGAGATAGATAGATAGATAGATAGATAGATAGATAGATAGATAGATAGATAGATAGATATGAGATAGATAGATAGATAGATAGATAGATAGATAGATAGATAGATAGATAGATAGATAGATAGATAGATAGATAGATAGATAGATATGGGATAGATAGATAGATAGATAGATAGATAGATAGATAGATAGATAGATAGATAGATAGATAGATAGATAGATAGATGATAGATAGATAGATAGATAGATAGATAGATAGATATTAGATAGATATTAGATAGATAGATCGATAGATCGATAGATAGATAGATAGATAGATAGATAGATAGATAGATAGATAGATAGATAGATAGATAGATAGATATTAGATAGATAGATAGATAGATAGATAGATAGATAGATAGATAGATAGATAGATAGATAGATAGATAGATAGATAGATAGATATTAGATAGATAGATAGATAGATAGATAGATAGATAGATAGATAGATAGATAGATAGATAGATAGATAGATAGATATTAGATAGATAGATAGATAGATAGATAGATAGATAGATAGATATTAGATAGATAGATCGATAGATAGATAGATAGATAGATAGATAGATAGATAGATAGATAGATAGATAGATAGATATAGATAGATAGATAGATAGATAGATAGATAGATAGATAGATAGATAGATATGAGATAGATAGATAGATAGATAGATAGATAGATAGATAGATAGATAGATAGATAGATAGATAGATAGATAGATAGATAGATAGATAGATAGATAGATGATAGATAGATAGATAGATAGATAGATAGATAGATAGATAGATAGATAGATAGATAGATAGATATTAGATAGATAGATAGATAGATAGATAGATAGATAGATAGATAGATAGATAGATAGATAGATAGATAGATAGATAGATAGATAGATAGATAGATGATAGATAGATAGATAGATATGAGATGGACAGAATTTGTAATTTATGACTTTGTAATGATCTTTGCAAAAGTCTCTTGAGCTCTCTACTCAAATGTTTCATTTAATAATGCTATTAATATTGACCTTTCCGTGGTGTCTCAACATTCTTTTAGAACATCCGGAAAAAGAGATAATTTAACACCATCATTACTTTTCTAAGTCATTTCCAGGATGCTGTTTAGAGAATCCTCAATCGTTCTTCATTGATTCCTGCTGATTATTAATGTATATATATATCTAAATATATCAGACGTCTTCCTGTTTGTTGCATTTCCAATACAAAATTGCAAACTGGAGCCTCGCTGCAGGTCTTTAAGGGCATTCCCAGCACTGAACAACAGTAATGAAGGGCAATAACAAAGGCATTGATATGGGAAATAAGAGTCCAGCAGTTTATAGTAGTAAAAATCGGTGCAGGAATTGTTATCTGGTAGATGACGTCCCAATTACACGTATAGAGCTGTTGCTGCTGTTACTCCTCACATGTCCTGATGAACCTATAGAACTGATGGGCGAAGCGCGTTGGGACAGGAAGAATAATATTTTGGGCTGATCTGTGCATCTCTACTAGGCATCGATTGGGCTTAGTTAACTTAAATTTATACTTTTTTTAATCTTATCTATATGTTTCTTGCTCATCATATTCTCTGATGTCCCTTGTCATGCTCTATAATATATCTGTAACAGGATATCCCACCTACCATGTGCCATTAATATTACTGATATCTTCTTATGTGGCGGAAGAGCCTTTGAGCTCCCTGAGGTACCAGGTTCCGGATGAGACTACTACTTCTGCATCCCTTATAGCTATGCCCGTGGGGGATTTTTAAAGATTAGCTTGCTGTATGGGGTTGCCCTGGTCTGGATGGGTACCCCATTCATTTATATAACTCGGTTATTTTGTGCCTTGGTAAGAACAGCCTTCACTCCCCTTTCAGGGGTAGACTTACCATTAGGGCAGTGTCTTGAGTCTTAAAAGGGTTGTCCAGTTTCACTAAATTAATGTTATGTTTCCCTAATGGGTATGCTGCGGAGCGCCTATCTATGTATGCCCCATGGGTTTGCTTATTTATTCAGGTATTTACTATATGCACAGTGCAAGGTGGAAACTATCAACAAGTTGCTGTTGACTGATCTGTTAATTTTGTTAAATATATCTGTTTAATACTTTTTGGGCATAATAGTGTTCTGCTATGAGTAGCCCATCAGTTTGCTTGGTTCTTTAGGTATTTACAATATATGCTAAGAGCCAAGATTTTCTAATAGGGCACCCGGTGGACTCTGCACCGATTTGCTTTACCATTACAGTCATTTCAGCAGCAGCTACCCGATATTATCCCTGGTGTGGTCCATGCGGTGGAGATGACAGGACCTCGACATACCTATATGCTTGGATTTGAATGTTACACAGGATTGCACTCGTTTCCACTTGTCTCCAGCAGGGATTTCAATGTTGTGCCTTACTTAATACCTCCATATCAACAGTGCACTTTCGTTTGCTTGTGTCTCAGAGATCTATTTCTATGTTACAGTTTGTATTTTTAGCCTTTGTTGTGTACGACAAAAATTTAAACCTTTTGAATGATAAGATGATAGAAACTGTCAGCAATAGCTAAACTGCTTGCTGACAGTTTCCATGTAGTATTAAACTTTTTCATAGTAAGAAAAAAAAAGTAAAGCAGAAAGGTGTTGAAGATTTTTTTACAAAGAGGCATGAGGCAACAGCGATAAAGAAAGGGAAAAGTCTTATAAAATGATTCACATTACATGTAGCCTAATTGGTTTAGATTGTAATTAGACTCTATGCAGGTTGGATCTCTGTGAATTTCCTGCACAGTGTGTCAGACACAGTGTAACATCCCTAAATTAGCCGGCTCTATGGAGAAATTCAATTAAAACTGAGTTTTGTGTTCTGCTGTGAACGCCTTTATGCCATATTTTAATTTTAGAAAGTGTCTGGTGTCAGATTTAATGGCGAAACCCACAATGTAACTTTAAGTACTTTTTATTATGAGACTAAAGCAATTAAATGTGTTAAAACACCTCCATGCCATAGTCTTGTTGCCAAATGTAATCCAATATTGACTGCCCATTGTACCTCTGTATAATGAGGATTCTTTCAGTAAATGGCTGAGCTCCAGAACTACAACCCGGCTGTGAATATGACGTTTTATCTTTTATTTATCTAATAATAGAATTTAATTACATTCCCAGAAAAAGGGGTGGACAGTGCCAAAATGAGGATGAGATGTGGAAACTTTTATAAGATATGTCCTGTATCTAAAATATATACATTTCTACACAGTTAATATAAATATCTCAGGCATTACAGGGAGAGCATTTATTATAATGTCATTTTCTGAACCTGCCACCCTGAGCTTGAAGCAGAAGTGCAATTTGGGGCTTAAAAATTACATTTTAGTGACTGCCAAACATTTATTCATCCATTTCCAGGAGGAATAACAGAGGAACAGCACGTGATACTAAAATGGTGGGGCTGTGACAACACCCCAGTCCAGCAAAGTGAATATCTTCTGAATGCTATATGCTTGTTTTTGTCACTATACTGTTAACAGTTTTTTTTATTCTAAGTAAGTTATATACATTTTTTACCAAATAATACTCCATGAGGATCCTGCTGTAAATCCTCATTTTTATACCATAAAAAGTGCATATAAAGGATTGTCTCATCACAGACAACCTCTTTAATATTAGATCTGCTGTGGCGATCATTGAGACCCCCTACTAAACAGTTAATTTCCACAGTGAAAGTTGATGTCAGCTGTTCATTTTTCCTGCAGTGACCACTACAGGTGAAATGAAGTATTACATATGACCATTAAAATGGGTCTGTCCAAGCGAGAATTTGATAGTTTAGAGCTTGTTAGTGGCCCTCTGCCCTGGCTCATAAAGGTGGGGTCCTTATAGGGCCTATGGGAAGGGGTTGTTGAGATGAGGCTACCCCTTTATGCGTTAAAAAGGCTGATGATCCCATGTATAGTTACAATATAACTGTAAATGTCTTCTAAGCATTAACATAGGTTTTTATTTTTACTCTCCTGTTTCATTATATTTATGAATCATTTTGGATAAAAGACTGTACGCAGCGGCCTTCACGTCATACATTTATCTGCGTTCTCAGACAATCCGGAGCTCAGTTTACCAGAAGTTAAATGTTTAATTGCTTCTCTAATGTGTGCTCTTGATGTATGGCCTGTGCGGGGGATTTCAGGCAGCAGGTTAAAAGCTTCTGCTAAACTATAGTATCTGTTATGTGTGCAGTCCAATGTATCTGCGGGTAGGAGGAATGAGTCTTCTTCATACAGTTGCTATAAGGGATATGAGAAATCGAATACATTTAAGATAAAAGACAAAAAAATATTCCGCCGACGACTTGTTTTGTTCCACTTTTAAGGAAAAGATTGGAATAAGAAAATTCTGTTTTCTGCAGTGAAGTTTAGTACAGTAATATATTGTATTTGACATAAAAAGCCAGTTTTAAAGTGGTATTCCACCTAAATTCATCCTACACCTTCTAAGCCATGATGTGCTCCATATTGTGTAACATCCGTCTTATCCATGCTGCATTTTCAGAGAACCTGTCACTCGGTCATATAAGCTGAACTGGTTATCTGACCTTAATAACCCTGTCTCCCTGATTCCAGCGCTGTTTTTTTTTTCCTGGACCCCCTCTTCCAGAGATTGGCCCACTGTTGTGTTTGCTCCCTATATGCTAATTTGCTGCAGTTAGCCAACAGGGCGTGAACTACCCTCAAGCTGCCTCATACTGATTGGTCAGCATCAGAAGCAGTGATGCTAGTTCCACCCCATTGGCTATCTATAAAACATTAGCATATTTGGTGAGCCAACATAAAAGTGGGCCATATTTCTTGAACAGGGGGGTCTGGAAAAAAAAACGACAGCTCTGGAATCAGGGAGACAGCGCTATTCAGGCCAGTTAACGGTTCAAATGACCTAGTGACAGGTCCTTTTTAACCAAAGGTTGAATTGGTTTATCATGGAAATTCAGGGAATCAAAGCCCCACCTGGGCTATGGGAATTTTTAATGTGACGCATTTCTACAGAGCATCCCAGTCCCATATTTTCACTAGAGTCATAACTTGAAGACCCAGATACTAAATTAACAGTCACAACCAACTATGCGGGGCTGGCATGCTCTTGCGGCAGAAAAAAATGCTGGCCCATCTCAGGCACCAGCTCCAAGATCAAACTGGAACCTCTGACCTTATTTCTCTGAAAATTCTTACCGTGATGTCACTGCATGGAAGTAATTGTCACAGTGATGTCACAGTACAGTAATCATGGTCACAGTGTAGTTCTATACAGCGCCACTGGTTTATAAGTTTAAAAAAGTACTTTTATTGTCCCCTGCACCATATGCAAATAAAATTGCAGGTGTCCACCTCCTGAGCTCTAACCCCTCCCATCCCCTCTACTGCAGAGGGGTTATGGGATGGGAGGTGTTAGAGCTCAGGATGCCGGACACAGCGGACTCTTGCAACCAAATTTGCATAAGGTATGTGGAACAATAAAAGTACTATTTTACACTTATGCAAGAACTATGCTATCTAACAGAGAAATGTTGCCACCGCTTTCCCCTATACCTAACTAGATGCGTGAACAGTTTAGGAGGGGGGGGGGGGGGGAACTATTGACAGACTCCCTTTAAGAACTGGATGCCTAGGTCTAAAAATAACTATTGATGCATAGATACAGAGGTGTCCTTCCTTAAAGAGGCTCTGTCACCAGATTTTGCAGCCCCTATCTGCTATTGCAGCAGATCGGCGCTGCAATGTAGATTACAGTAACGTTTTTATTCTTAAAAAACGAGCATTTTTAGCCAAGTTATGGCCATTTTTGTATTTATGCAAATGAGGCTTGCAAAAGTACAACTGGGCGTGTTGAAAAGTAAAAGTACAACTGGGCGTGTATTATGTGCGTACATCGGGGCGTGTTTACTACTTTTACTAGCTGGGCGTTCTGACGAGAAGTATCATCCACTTCTCTTCACAACGCCCAGCTTCTGGCAGTGCAGATCTGTGACGTCACTCACAGGTCCTGCATCGTGTCGGACACATCGGCACCAGAGGCTACAGTTGATTCTGCAGCAGCATCAGCGTTTGCAGGTAAGTAGCTACATCGATTTACCTGCAAACGCCGATGCTGCTGCAGAATCATCTGTAGCCTCTGGTGCCGATGTGTCCTCGCTCGTCTGACACGATGCAGGACCTGTGAGTGACGACACAGCATGATCTCTCGAGAACACGGCTGTGTCTGCACTGCCAGAAGCTGGGCGTTCTGAAGAGAAGTGGATGATACTTCTCATCAGAGCGCCCAGCTAGTAAAAGTAGTAAACACGCCCCGATGTACGCACATAATACACACCCAGTTGGACTTTTACTTTTCAATACGCCCAGTTGTACTTTTGCAAGCCTCATTTGCATAAATACAAAAATGGTCATAACTTGGCCAAAAATGCTCGTTTTTTAAAAATAAAAACGTTACTCTTATCTACATTGCAGCGCCGATCTGTTGCAATAGCAGATAGGGGTTGCAAAATCTGGTGACAGAGCCTCTTTAACTTTACCTGTCCTGAGATGTGTGGTGCGAGATAACCAGTTTGGAAAAACATGATTTTGCGATACTCTGTCACGAGATGTCTATGCTACATGTGTCTATGTGTGGCCACCCTATCTTTGTGATGTGAATGTAGCTTGTTAACGGTTTTGTTAGCATGTCGCGATATTGTATTGAATTAGATTCATGATAAATTGGAGTCCTTAACCAAATTGAAGCAAAGGTAAAGTTGGACACATCTGTAATCCAGTCATGTTTGAAGATTTAGTTGTGCAACTACCAGAAAGTCACAAAATAGGGACCACTGCTGTAGATTCATATTTTTAGAATTAATGTTCTGATGAGATAATTATCATGTTTTCTGCAAACACTGTCACTTGATAGTGACGTACGGTAGACCACCACATATTCATCCTACTGACCCCCACTTCCAGATTTTATGGTAAACAGATACTTACAGTATTTACATATCCATCTGAAGTCATTATGAACCATCTCAGACTGATTGACTCATTTACATAATGAAAGTGAATTTTAGGAATATCTTAGAGGCTTTTTAATATTTTATGTAATCAGGTCCCCTCCAAAAAATTGCAGTATTTATATTGGTTCAATGACAGAGGCTATGCCGGGTCACGACCAGGGATGCCACCAGGCAGGTAATTGCGCTGGGAGACCTGTAAAGGTAATATTTTTTTCCGGCAACAGCAAGTGCCAATATTTTTGCATAATAAGTCTCATTTACATATTTAGGATTTACATGGATTTCGCAGAAATATGCATCAAATCCAATGACAATCCCCATTTCATGCATGTGATTGGGGTTTCCACACAGACTTTTGCCCGCAGTGCAGAAAAAAGAATCTGCAAGAATAAGTAGAATTATACTTTTTCCAGAGGATTTCGCACGGAAAAGCCAGCGGATTTCCACTCACGTGTAAGGAGGTCGAGCACTGTACTTCCCCTTACGTAAAAGAACTGAGTTTATGCTTTTTATTAAGTCTGTTCCATTGTCTATTTGTTTTGCCGTGTATGTTTTACATGTGTATCAGCTGTAATAATTTACTTTGGCCACTAGATGGCTTCATACTGGCAGGAAGATATAGAAAGCAGGAAGGAGGAAGTGACGTGCAGTGCAGTGTGAGTGGAGAAAGACTGAGAGGGGCTGCTCAGAGTGTGTGAGCGAGGAGGCCCGAACACTGGCACCATGGAGTAAGCGGGTGAGCTGCAATATACACACGTGGCAAGGGCTGGAGTGAGGGGCCTGAAAACCCTGAGTACTGAGCGGTGCTGTACAACTAGGTCCGAGTAATAACATGGAGATTCAAGCCAGTTTATGGAACACATGGAGCGGTGAGCAGTAAAGACTTGTCCTCCCCTTTTGATAGCCAAAGACTGTTCTGAGGACACGAGTAAAGTAAGTGACCACAGATAAGGATCACAGATAAGGGAGTGTGCAGTGCTTAGCTATGCCAGGTGGGGCGGGAGCCACCAAGGACTGTGAATACTCTTGATTGCTAAGCGGGGCATAAGGCACGGAGTACTGCTCGAACTGTATGCCGTCAAGGGCTGTAAACAGCCGGTTTGCCAGGCGGGGCGGGAGCCACTGAATAGGACTCAGTGCTGGATTGCCAGACGGGGCGGGATCCGCTGAATAGATATAAGTGCTGGATTGCCATGCGGGGCACAAGCCGTCAAGGGCTGGTAATGACAAGGTTGTCAGCCAATGGATATAGTTGCATTTATTAAGAGACTGTGTTATTACATTTGTAACGTTCTAGATTTCTGCCTCTCCAAGAGAGTTTATCTCCAGTAAAGTTTGAACATTGAATCAACTGTGTCTGCTACATTCTTGTACCTGTATAAAGGGGGCCTGCAATTTCTCCTGGTGTGGACTATTTAGTACCGTGTTTCCCCGATAGTAAAACACCCCCGATTGTAAGACGTATCGGGGGTTTCAGGGGGGTCGGCTAATATAAGCCGTACCCCGAAAGTAAGACATATGTCTTACTTTCGGGGAAACACGGGGGTATTGCCGCCTCCTGCCCACTTCCGCGCCGCCCCCCTCTCCATACGTCTCCATCAGCGGCAGGAGCACGGCTGTTATACACAGCCTGGCTCCTGCTGCAACTGCCGGAATCGAAGCGCGCGCCGATTCCGGCAGTTTAACCCATTAAATGCCGCTGTCAATAGTGACAGCGGCATTTAATGTGTTTGACAGAGGGGGGAGCTCCCTCTGTCACCCGATCGGCGCCCCCGCAAACAAATCGCGGGTCGCCGTCGGGTTCCCATGACAGCCGGGGGTCTAACAAAGACCCCCAGGTCTGCCTTCAGCATCTGCCTGTTAGGCGATGCCGGAGGCATGACCTAATAGGTTGCCTGTCAGTTTTACACTGACAGGCAATAATGCTTCGGTATACTAAGTATACCAAAGCATTATATATGCGATCGGCACATCGCATAGTGAAGTCCCCTGGTGGGACTAAAAAAAAAATGTAAAACAGTTAAATAAAGTTTGTGAAAAAAAAATAAAAAATAATTCGACAATTTTTTCCCAATATAAGACATACCCCGAAAGTAAGACATAGTGGGGCTTTTGGGGATAAAAAGAAAGTAAGACACTGTCTTACTTCCGGGGAAACACGGTAGCAAACCAGACTTGATAAGTTAGCCACGTGCGGCTGTGCCCCCCCCCCATGCACCCGCTAACACGCTTCCTAGAAAAGGGCTAACACTTGCGCTGATCCACGGAACCTCAAACTGCACATCACCGGCATAAGAGATAAGCCTCGGATTTCTGCTGCGGATTCTTCAATACGTACATGTCGGATCCTAAATCCGAACCCGTGTAAACATATCCTAACAGTGATTCATTGTCTGAGGCTTCCAGATCTAAGTGACAAATTACACATCCAAAACCCCACCAACGCGTTACCCATGTTGGGGTATATTTACATGTGTCTGCTTTGTAGAGTTTTTTGTTGCAATATGCGCACACAAAAAAAACGCCACAAAAGTGGCATGTCTAAATACCCCTCAACTTGTCCAGTATTTTTGGTTGGGAAAGGTGGCAAACCTAGTCAGGACTAGGGCTGAAATCTAAGGGTATGTTCACACGGCAGCGTCCGTAACGGCTGAAATTACAGGGCTGTTTTCAGGAGAAAACATCGTAATTTCAGCCGTAATGGCATGTGCAGGCGTCTTTCGCTGCGTCCATTACGGACGTAATTGGAGCTGTTTTTCTATGGAATCCATGGAAAACGGCTCCATTTACGTCTGAAGAAGTGACAGGCACTTCTTTGACGCAGGCGTCTTTTTTACGCCCCGCCTTTTGACAACGGGGCGTAAAAAAAAATGACAGTCTGCACAGAAAATCGTAAGACCCATTCTAATGAATGGGCAGATGTTTGCCGATGCTTTGGAGCCGATATTTCGGACATAATTCGGGGCCAAAACGCCCGAATTACGTCCGTAAATAGTGTGTGTGAACATACTCTCACAGTTCTGATCTCTTTCTAGGTGTGGTTAGGCAGTGGGAACTTTTCGTGGCTGAAAATGAAAAGATTTATGCAAATTTAAAGGGTTTGCCAATTTGGGCAATCGCTTTTTCTAAAGTCCGTCAGTATTAAAGACTATATACACATTTGAAATAGTTTGTTTTTTTTGTTCTTTTTTTCAATAAAAAGTTGTATTGGTGTGTTTTGTGCAACTTTCAAAATAAATGTTATTAAAAATTGTTTTCACTTTTTGAGATACAGCTGCTTTGTATCCTGTATACAGCAGCTGTATCTAGCGCTGAAACCTGTATCTGTTAGGTCAGCGGCATTGATAGGTTCAGAGTCAGTGGGTCCTGTTATCCGTCACATCTAAGTTCATAATTTAGATGTCATCGATTACAGCTGGTCCTGCGTGTCAGAGACACGCAGGACCAGCTGAAACTGAACCCGTCAGTCCTGCTCACCTGACGGATTCACGATACAGCTGCTCTCTATACAGGATACAAAGCAGCATTATCTCGAAAAGTAAGAATAATTTTTAATAAAAAGTATTTTGAAAGTTGCACATAACTCACTGATACACAATACATATATATATAATTATACTATTTCAAAGGTGTACATAGCATTTAAACTAATATCAGGGTGGTCCCGCTTGTGTTAATATTAACATTCCAATTAATATGTACATCCAACATGGCTTGAATACTGGCCGTAATATGTTTAGAAATGAATGGAGATGGTGATTGAAATTCATGAAAGGTCTTTGACAGAATTCAGGACATATCATCAAACCCTCTCAGTAGTGCAGCCTCAGGCTTCAGGCCTATAACTTCAAGTTATGATATCTCAATATTGAAGTATTTTAAGATAAAATTATTTTTCATTTCTAATCTAGATTAATTAAAGGTCCTTATATATGCGACTTTTGGAAGTTCTTTTTCCAATGTGTTTAGTTTCTATAAATGTTTGCGTTCAACGGACAGATAGGTCATTGCATTGCACCCTCCATACGTTTATAAGCTTCTAACTACACCCCCGGCCTGTGGAAAATACCCAACCTTGGTGGTATAAATACTGAATATACTGCTGCTATTTTGTCAGCACATTATGGATATATGCATATTGCACTGTATGGTCACAGGCGCCATTAGCCACCTGGCTACTGAAAACGTTGGCAAAGACTGGTCCATTGAACAGACGCGATCGCTCCCACTTATATCAATTCCCGTCATTATTTTCTGACGAGATAAACATTTGTTTTGGACCAATAAATGGTGTGCAGAATCTTCGGCATTGTCTGTAAAGCATCATGGACTGCTTGAAGTATGACAACGCTGCGTGTGGTTTTCTTCTATGCACCGCTGGATTAATGGAGTAAGATCTTCTGTTTAAGGCCAACAGCATTTCTTTCTTTGACCTGCTACATAAGCAACTCGGCAATAAATCAATCTCCGTGTGGAATTATACTGCGAGATGGCAGTCGTTCTCCGTGGCTGTACAGTTCAATGATTTCAAGTCAAACTACCAGTAATTAGCTGCTATGCAGTATGCCACAAGATAAAGTGAGTACAGATGGTTTTCCCCTGCCCACTTCACTGCCCAAAGCCAATGCAGCAGAACGAGTGAATATATTTACGCCCTCTATGTGGCTGATGTTGCTTTATTTATTTACGTAGGTGCATTTTGGTTATTGAAGTATTTGTTAAGGGAGTATGTATACTTTCGCAAACCAGTTATTTTTTTTATTGCTTCGATGCATCTAAAAAAAATGAAGCATTTTGCAAATAGTCTTCATTTAAATCGTCTACCGTTTTGTGTCTACAGCACCTATGCAGATCTATGCGTTTGGTCATGGACTTCAAATTCACTCTGTGTGGTGTGATTCCCCAGTCATGCTGCCTTTCATCTGTCGCCTACTTTTTGTAATCTGCTAAATATATGTTAGTAAGAAGTAGGGGACAAATAGAATTGAGTATGTTGGCCGGATCAGACTACTTACACGGGGTTTGTTGTCTGTTACCATGGAGATTTGTAGTTCTGCATAGAACTATAAAAATAAAACAGGAGATTTTGAACTAGGCTAGTTGCAGTTGCTTAATTTTTTTATTCTTGGTGCATTGGAATGAGAAGACATGTGGGTTGTGATGGTGGACATAGCCTTTATGAAAGGCACATTACTTGTCTTTTTATTGTTAGCTTTCTGATTTATAACCTTTTGGGTATGAAAATCACTTTTAGGGCATGGCCAGATGTGGCGGAATTGCTCAGGAATTCCGCTGTGGCCAGTCCGCTGCGGAAATCCGCAGCGGACAGTTTCTCCATTGCTTTCCACAGCTTTTTAGTGAGGTTCGTTTACGCGTTGCGGAAAACTCAGCTGCAGACCATAGGCTGCGGTGCGGAATTTGGTGTCCGCAGCATACACTGGCTGTTGCGGACTTGTAGCGGACTTGTTGCAGACTCATTGCGGAATTTCTCCATTGGCTTCAATGGAGATTCTAAATTCCGCAATGAAATCCGCAGATGTTATGTATGTTGCGTAGCGTATTTGTTTTACGAACAGGATATTTCTTCATTCTTGCTGGACCTATGTATTTCTAGATCTATAGCCAGACTGAGGCCCCATGCACACGAACGTAAAAACGCCTGTAATCACCGGCAATTATTACGGCACGGGCAGGCCCATAGAAGTCAATGGGGCTCCCGTAATTACGTGTGACTACGTGTGTGCACCCGTAATTACAGGAGCGTTGCTAGGCGACGTCAGGAGATAGTCACTGTCCAGGGTGCTGAAAGAGTTAAACGATCGTGTGTAACTGTTTCAGCACCCTGGACAGTGACTACCGATCACAATATAGATCAACGGGTAAAAAAAATTGAAGTTCCTACTTACCGAGAACTCCCTGCTTCTTCCTCCAGTCCGGCCCCCGGGATGACGTTTCAGTCCAAGTGACGGCTTCAGCCAATCACAGGCCAATCACAGGCCAATCACAGGCTGCAGCGGTCACAGGGACTGCCGCGTCATCCAGTGAGGTCGGGCTGGATGTTGAAAGAGGGACGCGTCACCAAGACAACGGCCGGATAAGTATGAATTTCTTTTACTTTTACTAGGGAAATGGCTGTCCCTTCTCTCTATCCTGCACTGATAGAGAGAAGGGAAGCCCTCTTCACCTGAATACGCAACGGCTAGTCCGCATCAATTTAATGCCCATTTTAGTCAAAGCCGCAACAGAATCTTCAACGCAGATTATGTGCGGCATTGATGCGGACAGTGTCGGCAGAAATACGCCACGTTTGGCCATGCCCTTAGAACTATTTATAATCTGGTCTATATCTCAGTGTCTATATCATAATAGTCTTTGCCAGCAAACGGGCCGCACACCGCATGTGGATGTTGAGTCTTAGTAGTCCTCTCCATTATAAAGCGCCGAGCTTAGTAGTTTTCTCCATACATCCGCATGCAGCACACGGCCAGTTTTGTGGGCTTACAGCGGGGGAAGGCAAGTGAGTAAAAAGATAAAAATTGAAGATTTGGAATCGGCATCTTTTGAAAATTTTACGGATTGCTGTTGTTTAGTGAGCGAGAGAGAGAGACAAAAAAAAACAAAACATTTTGGCAAATTATTCTAGAATAGTAAAATCAGTTCAAATGTTACCTCTGAATAAAGGTTTTTCTTCCGTTGGTAAAATATATATTATTTTTGATTATTTTTTTCCAAATTCTGAAAGTCATTTTAAGTTCTCAGAATCTCAGACATTGAATAAAGGTCGATATAAGGTTGACCCTTAAATAAAAATATGATTAAAAATGTAAGGGCTAAAGGTTACTGTGACCAGTGATTGATTTTCAGTCGCTTTCTCCTTAAAATAATATTTCTGAGGACAGTGTGTTCAATTATTTGTGGATAACTGGACTGAACGGTCATGGACTGATGATTTAGGATTTTTTTTCTCTCTCGTATGGCCTTATCTGTTAACTTTACCACATGCTGTAATGCCTGTTTTCTGAAATTCCTCCAAAATCAATTTATATGACACAATTTCATCTGGCAAAGGAATGTAAGATAGGATTAAGATCTTGACATAACTTGGAAGTTGCACAAGGAACAGCTGTCAAGAATGTAGAGCCACACAGAGTTCTGAGCTCCGCAGCTACTCATGTGAATCACAGCTCCTTCAATGTGCTCAAAGCAATATGGCTTCCGGCGGTATTATTCTTTTTGGAAATCATGCTGTTATTTAATGAAGCAGTAACATATTAAAGAAAGAAAACGAAGATTAAAGGGACACTCCGGTCAAAACTAAACTTTCCTATGTGCTCCATTATGATATTCCATGTGTCAGTCTCTCACCTGTTATTTATCTCTATATATCAGATTGGCATGGTTGCTTAGCAGCAGTGTGAATCAGGCTCAGTGACACGTTTTCTCTACTTGAGTCTATGGAGATCTATGTGTCACCCATCACAGGCTTCGGCAGTTCTTGTACCACACTAATTTTCCACAGGGGGGATGACAGAAACTTCTATCATCAGCTACCACTGATACTTAGACAGGTTCCTGTCACACAGGTGTAATGTAGAAGAATATAGTGCAGCCTCCCTGCCTGTATACTTATGGTTTCTCAGCTTATTTAGGAGAATATAGAGAGAATGATAATCACAGTATCCCCCAGCATGCAGAAATGGTATGGTCTTTAGCTAGTTAAGTGATGCTGTGCTGAGTGATAGCAAAGCAGAGAGGAAGAGAAAGCTGGAGAAATCTAAGAATCAAGACGGAGGCTTTTTTAAAGCACAGACAAGGCAGCAGTTCAAAAAGTAAGTACAGTATACATAAAAGAAGTGTAGAGTGATATACAGTCAGGTGGGTGGTGTAGACATGGAAAGTTGTGTTTCTACTGGAGGTCTTTTTTAAGAATAAATCCACATAGTGAGGCCCCCTTCACATAACTGTAGCTGTAAACCCGATTCGTGATTACGGCTACGGACGGCCGCGGACGGTCGTCCGCAATTGCGGGCTGTGCTCTCATTATAAAGTATGCGAGCATGGCCCGTAAAATAAAAAAAATAGAACATGTCCTACGGCCCGGACAACTTCCCGTAAATATACGGGAAGGTGTCTGTCGGCCATAGAAATGAATGGGTCCGTAATTACGGATGAATACTACGGTCACGTGCATGGGGCCTGAAAGTATTTCGTACTTGTACAAGTTAATTTGAACATCATAATAAAATAATATATATAATATAACATCATAATAAAATTACATTATTGGGATTAAAGTATTATGTTTAATTATATAATAGGATTTTACAATTAATAGTAGACTATAAAAATGTCCTACATACACTATAATACCCTGGTACAATATAACTGTAATGACCACAGTCGCGGACCGCCGGCATCACGTGACCGCAGACCAATGAGCTCCAGACAGCGTATCCCTCCTGGGAGACGCCAGCACACGCAGCCACACTGCTCCTCACTGCTCCACAGTCCTTCTTAGGGTGCATGCGCGTGCTCGTTCCCAGCCTTAAAGGGACAGCGCACACACCTCTAAAAAGCACCCTATACAATCCCTGCATTATAAAAAGGACTCTGCCCTCTTCCTCCTTGCCTGAGCATTGTTGTGTCTGCCCATGTTCGTTATTGCAAATGGTCCTTTAGTTGTATCCTGTGTTCCCGTATCCCATATCCAGTAATTGTGTTTGTTCCAGTGCAAAGTCTTGTGTCGGAGATGTGTTCATCATCTGTGCCAAGTGTCATCTGTGCCAAGTGTCTGCTACGCCAAGTGTCTGCCACGCCAAGTGTCTGCTAAATCTTCTATCCAGGTACTCTTGTCCCAAAGACTACCATTGACTGTTGTTTGGCCAGCTGATACTCTGCTATGGCAGAGCGGCCTAGTGGGTCCACATACCCCATAGCCGTGACAATAATACCATTGATTTTAATGGGAGCTATGCTGTACTTCATGTCCCCTGCAGGGAAATTGAACACTTGCTGCCGTGTTCTGCCCTAAAGTATTACTGAACTCTAGGGGTCTCAGAAGCAGGACACCCAGTGATCAGCTTATCATTGTGGGACCCTTCAAACAAATGACTGTTCATAGGACAACCCCTTAAAGGTGAAATTATTGCTATCATAAACCAGGAAGAGAAAAATATCTGACACTTAGGGTATGTTCACACAGCGTATCCGACCTAAAACCTGCAGGGAATTCCGGTCGAAAGATCGCACCAAATTGCTGCCGAAATTGCTGCTGTGGAAAGTAGAGCAGAAAAAATGAATGCTTACCTCACTGGCGTTGCCATAGCGACTCATCCCTGCTCCACACCTCTAGTCTCTATGCAGCCCTGCCTTCTGTGGTGACTCTGCCGCCCATTTGACCGCCACAGCCTGTAATTGGCTGCACCAGTCACATGGGAGAAAACGTCACCCTAGAAGGCCAGCAGCACGGAGAGCAGCCGGGGAAACAAGGAGCCGTCACTATGGCAATACCTGAGAAGTAAGTATGGACTTTTTTATGACATTTACTTAAGAAAAAGTTTTTGCTTATTTTATATATGTGATATTTGAGGCAGAATCGTAGCTTCTCCCTGTGCAAAAATCGTAACATTTGCTATTTTTTTGTGATTTTTACCTTCCCTTTCAACTCAATAGGAAAAATCTGCAACAAAAGTGCAATGATTTTGCAGCAAAAATTAACATGTTGCAGATTAAAAATCTGCACCACAGGTCAATATATGAACGTTTTCTCAGCAGATTTCCTCTGCAGAAGTGTGGATGAATTTTTATTTTCAAATCTCATCCACTTTGCTGCTACTGTCATACGCTGATCATTTTCTGCAATGAAATCTAGTTGGGCTAATCTGCCCCGTGTGCACATACCCTTAAACTAACTGTATACATGAGATTTTTGTCATTGGATCCCCTGAACTTCCACTGATGGATTAATCATCTGATCACTTAACACGGAGCCGATAGATTGCTATCGGCCCATTCTGTACCTCTTTGTGCTTCCGATTTTTTATGGCTGTGATATGCTCAATCACATACGGTATTATTAAGCCGCACAGAGGCAATACAGTGCCATACGGAGGCACCACATGGTGGAACACGGAATGCCTATAGGACTATGTGAGTCACCATACAAGGTCCTTGCTTGAAGAAGAACATATTATAAAGATGTGCACACCCATCCATCATAGTAATAATGCAAGTTTCTCGGGTACAATATTCCGCAAATGATTGTTAAAAACATTTAAAAACAAAACATAGAATCTAGATCTATCGACAATAATAATGGACCTGACGCAGTATTTACCCGTAATAAGGTGTAGAAAATGCAAGGGTCGAAGATAAAATTATATTTGGATAAAAACACCAATACCAAATATACCTAAAAGATAAACTAAAACATAAAAAATATACCGTATACTTTTTTGATGTTTTTTAAACTGCGATATGTGTGGATAATTTCCTTGACTGCAGTACTACTGGTCATGTATATATTTAGAATTTTTTTTCATGTTCCTTTTTTCCTATTGGGTATTCTTTAACGCTTTCATGATGTCTTATTGTTACTATGAATTACTATCATGAGCTATTATACAACGAGAGGGTAGATTTACGCATGCATTAGTATATGAATATTTGTACAGCTTTGGTGTATTTTGCTGACTATATGATTTTCAGATATAATACTGTATATATATATATTTTTGTCATGGTTCATCTTTTAGATACCTTTGGTATTGGTGTATATATTAACAGAATTTTCTCTGATCCTTTTAATGTTTACACCTTATTACGGGTGAATACTACGGAAGGTTCATTTTTATTGTCTATGGATCGAGACTCTATGTTTTGTTTTTAAATGTTTTTAACAATAATTTGCGGAATTTTGTATCTAATAAAATTAGCATTATTACTATGATGGATGGGTGTGCGTATCTTTATAATGTGTTTTTTTGCAGGCAATGTCGTTAGTTATTTTCACATTTGCAGAACCCCCGTGTGTTTTTGGACATAGCGGTGGCCGTTTATTGTACGTCTTTAACCGTACCTGGTCAGTAAACATGCCATGTGCATGGGCCCAGGGCAGGCTCCAGATTTTTTGGTCCTTGGGCAAAAGAGTCATAGTGGGCGTTTTTGGCCTCCTTTTTTAAGGATGAAAAAGTGTAGTAGATTATGCTTTCCATCCCGCAGTATCATGCAAAAAAAACTGCACAGTATGAGTTTTTTTTTAACATGGGGGCCTATAAGTGAAGGATGCCAGTGTATGGCATACGTCACCGTCCTCTATTAAACGTATGCTTTGGGAAGTTCCAGTGACTTAACTGTCCGTATATGGACAGTTATAGTTGGAGCTTCCCGACATAGCAGAGGCTGCACTGCCAACCCACATGGCGGCCCTGTACCCATGAGGCCCTGTCCCCCATGACCTCAAGACCTTTACAGTCATGCAAAGCTGCATAACTAGACCTTTCCTACGATAGCCCCAGTGACGTAACAGGTGTCTGGAGTCCCTGGCCAAAGCACTTCTGATCCTATGTCTGGGACTTTGGCATTGTAACGCTTCTGTCTTCACTGTCCATATATGGACAGTGATGTCAGGGGCTTCTCCAGGGCTGGAGTCCCCGACTAGAGCACCTCCTGACAATACTGGCATTTGACAGACCCCACTGAGAGTCTGGGCCCACCAGAGGAGCCCCTGGTACTCTGGTGGGTCAGTCCGTCCCTGCCCTTTTTATTGCATTTTACCAGTTTACGGTTTACAACCCCTTTAGATAGTTAGTTGCGTATATTTTAAGGATTATAAAATAATCATTTTTGGTTGAAATCATTTCTACCTCTTGCCCAAACAGACTTGCTCAGCCCCTAGCATCTCCCAGGGTTGACGGGATAGGAAAGCTGAGTGATTCTAAATTCTAGAAGAATTTCTTGTAGAAATCAGTCTTACTCTTGCTCGTGGCTAATATGACCCTTTAATATAATTCATAGAAGTGTTTGCTACAAATTCCAGGAGAGTTGAATTTTCAGTAATGGATCAATTTCTTCTTTGAAATGATTCCACTTAATATAAACTGAAGGGATAACTGTGGACTGCTAAGAAACAGAACAATCAGTTCAATGTGAAGTATTACAGAGCGCCGGTGATCCCATAGGTGTAGAGTTCTAAATAAACATACTTGACTTAAGTGTAGAATCATAGAGCGGAGACCACAGAGGGGCCCGGAGATTATTTTACTTCATCTCAGTTTATCTGATGGCAAAATCATTCGTTCCCCAACCACCCGTATTAATAAATGGCAGTATTTATCCTTCAGCTGCAATAAATGAGCAAATGCACTGATTTAGCCTCCATGTAAATGAAATAAAACACCAGTTAGTTCCCTTATATATCACCTCCTGTGGATTAAAGAACCAGACACACATAGCATTCCCTGAGAGTATAGAAAACGACAACGAAGTATTACATGTTGCCACCATATACATACTGCATAAAAGATTATGATGCATATATACGGTACGATCTCATATCTATCTATCATCTATCTATCTATCTATCTATCTATCTATCTATCTATCTATCTATCTATCTATCTATCTATCTATCTATCTATCTATCTATCTATCTATCTATCTATCTATCTATCTATCTATCTATCTATCTCACATCTATCTCTATCTATCTATCTATCTATCTATCTATCTATCTATCTATCTATCTATCTATCTATCTATCTATCTATCTCATATCTATCTATCTATCTATCTATCTATCTATCTATCTATCTATCTATCTATCTATCTATCTATCTATCTATCTATCTATCTATCTATCTATCTATCTATCTATCTATCTCATATCTATCTATCTCATATCTATCTATCTCATATCTATCTATCTGTCTGTCTGTCTGTCTGTCTGTCTAATATCTATCTTTCTACCTATCTGTCTGTCTATCTAATATCTATCTTTCTGCCTATCTGTCCATTGAATTGAGAGACTGTCACGGGGCCTGCAGAGGATGGTGTGAACCAACTGTGTCACCAAGGGATTTGATGTGGGACTAAACCGGGAATGGAGTCTAAGGATACCCCAGGTATTCACCCTTTAACCCCTATATAGGGATCTGGACCTTGCTGCTGGGAAACCCCAGGTTGCTACCCCAAAGTAGTATTTCTTGGCAATTGTCAATGTTAACAGACGTGGCACAAAACAGCAGACTGAATTTAAGGTATAGCATAGGTCAGGGCAGGAGGCAGATGTGCCCTCATGGCTAGTAGCCAAAGGTCAGGGCAGGTGGCAGAGGTTAGTCACGAGTAACCAGCAAGAGGTCAAGTCAGGCAGCAGGCAAGAATAATCAAAGGTACGAGCAGAGTCAAATACAGGAAATCCTACAAGCGATAAGGCAGTATCACCGGCGAGGGTCATTCCTCTAACAGCTGTATAGATATTACACTAGATATGAGAAATGCTGTTTGCAGTGAGAACTCACCAATGCATGAAACAAACGCATTATGTCAATGGGAGAAACCCCCAGTCCACACTTTACCTTTGCACAACACAATGATATAAAGTGGGCAAACACTGCAAAATCTGTTATTTATAAAGGGACATACCTGGAAGATCCTGATCCCTAATGCAAAATCTGTAACAGGGCCACCACCTGCCATGTGCCATTTATAATACTGGTGCCTTCTTATGTGGCAGATGGGACTTTGGGCCCCCCTTAGGCTCCAGAGCCCAGGTGTAGTTTCTACCTCTATTCCCCCTATAGCTACACCTCTAACTGGAGGGGGTAACAGTTTATGTCTTATTTTCTGCCCACAAGTAATTAGTATATTGGATTGAATAAGGTTATTATTAAAATTAGAGCTGAATTAGTGTTAAAATAAAGGTATCTGGTTATATGTGATCTACTTTATGGATTTGGAGGCATAGCATGTGGCTATATGACATTACTCTACCTCGTGCCTCTCCCTCGTATTTGCTGCTCTGCTGTCAGCCGAGGATGAACCCTCCTTACCATCCATTACTACTTCCAAACGTCTGGTTTGATAACACAAAATAGATTATATTACAGGTCATATCATAGAAACTAAGAGAAACATACAAAAGAAACACTCCTGGCAAAAATGTATACACTATATTATGCCTAGTGCAGGTCCTGAGTGGGTGGGACAAATTAGTCACAAACGGGTGCTAGTTCCCACATCGTGACAGATATATCCATCGGTCGTATCTCGTGGGTACTGCCACTGTACACAAGAGATTAGCAGTAGGAGCACGGCTGTTAAACACAGCCTGGCTCCTGCCGCAACTGCCGGGAATTGAAGAGCAGTATGATTCTGGCAGGCTAGCCCCTTAGATGCCGAGGTCAATAGCGACCGTGGCATCTAAGGTGATTGACAGAGGGAGCTCCCTCTGTCACATCATCGGCACACCTTCGAATCGATCACAGGGTGCCGATGGGTTTCTATTGCCCTCAAAAAAAATAATCCAATAAGTTAATCAATAAGTCCCATGTACCCCAAAATAGTACCAATGAAAACTACACCTTGTCCCACAAAAAACAAGCCCACATATGGCCACATTGACAGAAAAATAAAAAAGTTACGGCTGTTGTAATGCGACGATGCAAAAACAAAAATTTTTTTTAAAAGGGTTTTTATTGTGCAAACATAATAAAACATGAAAAAACATTACATATTTAGTATCGCCACAATCATACCGACACATAAAAGAAAGGTAACATGTTATTTACACCGCATAGTGAACGCCATAACTTTAAAACGTAAATTAATACAATGCTTTAAGATCTGTAGGCGGATTGGGTGTTGGGTTTTCTGAGTTACGGCAGAAACTTCTTAATGGGAACCTGTCACGTTGTAAATGCAGTATGATCTGCAGGCAGCATGTTATAGAGCCAGAGGAGTCATTTCTTTAGTAAATCCCTTTTCATTATGGGTTTGAGTCCGGTGGGCGGTCCTACTCAGTGATTGAGCGCTATCTCTGTATACACGCGCTTACAGGAAAGGCTGTCAATCACTCAGTAGGACCGCCCACCGGACTCCTAAATCCAGAATGAGCAGGGATTTAAATTAATAAAATCCAAGTTATAATATATCTTTTCCCACAAAACGATATATTAATCTACGGTCCCGGCCAAAAGTTTTGAGACTGACACAAATTTGGGTTTTCACAACGTTTGCTGCTTCAGTGTTTTTAAATTTTTTTTAGTCCGATGTTTCTATGGTATACTGAACTACAATTCTACGCTTTTCATATGTTTTTAACTTTTTTTGGCAACTACATTAAGTTTATGCAAAGACTTAATATTTACAGTGTTGACCGTTCTTATTCAAGATGTCTGCAATTCGCCCTAGTGTGCTGGATATCCGCTTCTGGGCCAAATCCTTACTGATGCCAACCCATTCTTGCCTAATTAGCGCTTGGAGATTACCACAATTTCTTTTTTGTTTGCCCACCCACTTTTTGAGGATTGACGACAGATTCTCAATGAGATTGAGATCTGGGAAGTTTCCTGGCCATGGACCCAAAATGTCAAGGTTTTTTTCACAGAGCCACTTAGTTTTCACTTTTGCCTTGTGACATGGTGCTCCATCATGCTGGAGAAAGCGTTGTTCATCACCAAGTTGCCCCTGGATCATTGGGAGAAGTTGCTCTTGGAGGATGATTAGATACCATTCTTTATTTGTGGAAGTTTTCTTGGGCAAAATTGTGAGTGAGCCCACTCCCTTGGATGAAAAGCAAACCCACACATGAATGGTCTCAGGATGCTTTACTGTTGGCATGACATCGGACTCATGGTAGCGCTCACCTTTTCTTCTCCGGACAATCATTCTTCCAATTGTCCCAAACAGCCTGAATGAAAAAATAACTTTACCCCAATCTTCTGAAGTCCAATCCCTGTACTTCCTGAATGTTAGTCTGTCCTTGTTGTTTTTCTTGGAGAGAAGTGACTTCTTTGTTGCCCTTCTTGACACAAGGCCAGCCTCCAAAAGCCTTACCTCACTATGTGTGCAGATGCATTGACACATGCCTGCTGCCATTCCTGAGCAAGCTCTGCACTGGTGTTGAACAGATCCCGTAGCTGAATCCTCTTTAGGAGACGGTCCTGGCACTTGCTGGACTTTCTTGGGCCTTCTTCACAGCAATTGAACCTCTCTCCTTGAAGTTCTTGATGATCCTATAAATGGTTGATTTAGGGGCAATCTTACAAGCAGTAATGTCCTTGCCTGTAAAGCACTTTTGTTGCAAAGCAATGATGACTACAGATTTTTCCTTGGAGGTAACCATGGTTAACAGAAGAAGACAATGATTTCAAGCACCATCCCCTTTTAAAGCAACCAGTTTGCTGTTATAATTCAATCAGCTGCCTTGTCCTTTTTAACACTTTCTCCTGAGCTAACAAGAAAATCACTGAAATTATGTTAGCAGGTCATTTTGTGGCAGTGCTGATATGCAGCGGAAATGTTTTTTTTTGTGAGTAAGTTAATTTTCATGGCAAGGAATGACTTTACAATTAATTGCAATTGATCTGATCATGCTTCATAACAATCTAAACTTCGTGCAAATTGCCACTATATAAACTGAAGCAGGAAACTTTCTGGAAAACAAAATTTGTGTCAGTCTCAAAACTTTTGGTCAGGACTGCACTCAGCTCCTCCTGCTCTATAACATGTTAGGACTGTATGTTTAGAGTGACAAGTTGACTTATTGGGACAACTGTGGATGTTTAGGAAAAGGGACTCCAATCATTATTTATTACAGGGGCAAATACACCGGAATTTACCATTAAGAACTAATACATTACACTTCATGTCCAGAAAAAGAACGTTATAATGCAGGTGAATTTTTTGGACTATGTTCTATTTGCCTTCACCGTTTGGTATATGACATTTTTTAATGAGTTGTGGCTAAGCTGATTCAACTCTAAATCCACTTTTGCCCTTTATCGGTGTCAATTTTTGTACATAAATATATCTCCGCTCAGTGACTTTTCCCTGCAATTTATTTTTTCCCTTACGGTTGACCTTTTACTTATGTCAGTGACAAACAGACAAAACTACAGCACAGAAAAGGTGATATATCATAGACATAATAGGAAAACAGTGTAAAACATTGTTCTTGTTCTGCTTGAGAGAACTGTAAACTTATTAATCTTGTATTTACAACAATAGATACAGACATACATCCATATGGAAGAGAATTTAATACATATTAGAAAGAAAATGTAAAGGATAGACAGATAGATATTAGATACATATTAGATAGATAGATAGATAGATAGATAGATAGATAGATAGATAGATAGATAGATAGATAGATAGATAGATAGATAGATAGATAGATAGATAGATAGATAGATAGATATGAGATAGTGATAGATATGAGATAGTGATAGATATGAGATAGTGATAGATATGGGATAGATAGATAGATAGATAGATAGATAGATAGATAGATAGATAGATAGATAGATAGATAGATAGATAGATAGATATGAGATAGATAGATAGATAGATAGATAGATAGATAGATAGATAGATAGATAGATAGATAGATAGATAGATAGATAGATAGATAGATATGAGATAGATAGATAGATAGATATGAGATAGATAGATAGATAGATAGATAGATAGATAGATAGATAGATAGATAGATAGATAGATAGATAGACTGAGAGAGACATGCTATGCCATGGACTTGTATAACCCCGACCCTAGATGTGTCCCTATCCCCCAATCCCTCAGTCCCTATCCCTCATTCCCTTACTTCTTACTTGCTTTGGCAATGCTAATATGTATTTGGTCCTGTCAATAAAGCTTCTTTGAATTGAACTGAATTGAAATGATAGATAGATAGATAGATAGATAGATAGATAGATAGATAGATAGATAGATAGATATGAGATAGATAGATAGATAGATAGATAGATAGATAGATAGATAGATAGATAGATAGATAGATAGATAGATAGATATGAGATAGATAGATAGATAGATAGATAGATAGATAGATAGATATGAGATAGATAGATATGAGATAGATAGATATGAGATAGATAGATATGAGATAGATAGATAGATAGATATGAGATAGATAGATATGAGATAGATAGATATGAGATAGATAGATAGATAGATAGATAGATAGATAGATAGATAGATATGAGATAGATAGATAGATATGAGATAGATAGATAGATAGATAGATAGATAGATAGATAGATAGATAGATAGATAGATAGATATGAGATAGATAGATAGATAGATAGATAGATAGATAGATAGATAGATAGATAGATAGATATGAGATAGATAGATAGATAGATAGATAGATAGATAGATAGATAGATAGATAGATAGATAGATAGATAGATAGATAGATGGATAGAGAGATAGAGAGATAGAGAGATAGATAGATAGATAGATAGATAGATAGATAGATAGATGGATAGATATGAGATAGATAGATAGATAGATAGATAGATAGATAGATAGATAGATATGAGATAGATAGATAGATAGATAGATAGATAGATAGATAGATAGATAGATAGATAGATAGATAGATAGATATGAGATAGATAGATAGATAGATAGATAGATAGATAGATAGATAGATAGATAGATATGAGATAGATAGATAGATAGATAGATAGATAGATGGATAGATATGAGATAGATATGAGATAGATAGATAGATAGATAGATAGATGGATAGATATGAGATAGATAGATAGATAGATAGATAGATAGATAGATAGATAGATAGATAGATAGATAGATAGATAGATAGATAGATAGATAGATAGATATGAGATAGATAGATAGATAGATAGATATGAGATAGATAGATAGATAGATAGATAGATAGATAGATAGATAGATATGAGATAGATAGATAGATAGATAGATAGATAGATAGATAGATAGATAGATAGATATGAGATAGATAGATAGATAGATAGATATGAGATAGATAGATAGATAGATAGATAGATGGATAGATATGAGATAGATAGATAGATAGATAGATAGATAGATAGATAGATAGATAGATATGAGATAGATAGATAGATAGATAGATAGATAGATAGATAGATAGATAGATAGATAGATAGATAGATAGATAGATATGAGATAGATAGATAGATAGATAGATAGATAGATAGATAGATAGATAGATAGATATGAGATAGATAGATAGATAGATAGATAGATAGATAGATAGATAGATAGATAGATAGATAGATAGATAGATATGAGATAGATAGATAGATAGATAGATAGATAGATAGATAGATAGATAGATAGATAGATAGATAGATAGATAGATAGATAGATAGATGGATAGAGAGATAGATAGATAGATAGATAGATAGATAGATAGATAGATAGATAGATAGATAGATAGATAGATAGATAGATAGATAGATAGATAGATAGATGGATAGATATGAGATAGATAGATAGATAGATAGATAGATAGATAGATAGATAGATAGATAGATAGATAGATAGATAGATGGATAGATATGAGATAGATAGATAGATAGATAGATAGATAGATAGATAGATAGATAGATAGATAGATAGATAGATAGATAGATAGATAGATAGATAGATAGATAGATAGATTATGAGATAGATAGATAGATAGATAGATAGATAGATAGATAGATAGATAGATAGATAGATAGATAGATAGATAGATAGATAGATAGATAGATAGATATGAGATAGATAGATAGATAGATAGATAGATAGATAGATAGATAGATAGATAGATAGATAGATAGATAGATAGATAGATAGATAGATAGATAGATGACCAATGTAATCTTACTAAAACTTTTCTTTACTTATAATGATCTTGTAAACTTTATTCAGACTTGTACTGGTATCAGCGGAGAGCGGGGCGTTGGGACCTCAGATAACAGTTACTTATGTTGGGTCTCATGTCTTACAGAAGAGTCGAGATAACTGTTGTCTGTTTCCAAGGGCAACCAGATGAATGCTGAAAGTTAGGGATATAAACGAAGGATAGGAAATCATGTAAAGTACAGTGAGTGGAAAATAACACAAAATATGTGCCACCTTACTGAATATTTTATGTAGATTCACCCTATGAAATATTGATACATTTTTAGAAAAGAGGCAAACCGTATGTAATCTTCCAATTTATTCTTTTTTTTTGTACAATGTTTGTGCAAAATTTTAGATACTGTAGTTAGGTAACAGTTGTCTCAACTACGTGTATACTGTATAGACTGTATTAAAAGGGAACATCCCTGGGAGAAAGCTGCATATGGCCGGGCTCACACTCTGCGTTTTTGTTGTATTTTTAACATGCACATTTTGTTTTGATTCTCTCATGTCTCTCAATGGGAGGTCATCAACCAAAAAAAAAAAACGCATGTAAAAAACATAACAAAAACTTAGTGTGAACCCAGCCTATATGTCTCCCAATTATCACCACATTTCCAATCCTGGTTGCATCTGCAGGACGGTGGATGTTCACCTTGTTGTCATTGTTGGGGTTCCTTGAGCTGAGAACCATTGACCACAGGGAAGCAGACATTAAAGGGAATCAAAAAGGGTATTAAAGCCTCAAAACCGCTGACAGCGCTATATACAGGGTAGGAAGTGTAGTGTAATAATACCAGTGGTGTTGCCGTTTTAATGCCCCTGGCGCTGCATTTGCAAGTGGCGCAGAGGCAGTCTTTTGATGTTCAAGTACTCCCTGCTCTCCTCACTGAATACCCCCTGCTCCTCGCCTCTGACTAACGGTTTTAGCGTCCAAACAGGAGACCGCTAAAGCCATTACGTAACCGCAGTGAGTAGTACTTGGAATGAAGCGGCATTCAAGCATTTGCGCTGCTGCTCTATTCAACGTCTATGGGTCCAACGGAAACAGCCGAATACAGGGCTTGGCTGTTTCCGTCAGTCCTATAGACATTGAATGGAGCGGCAGTCACATGCTTGACTGTCGCTCCATTCAATCTCCTCCCAACTGCAGGAGATGCAGTGAGGAGCAACAGGGGGTTTGGGAGCCCCGTTCTCATGATCGGTGGGGGTCCCAGTGATCAGACAATTATCCCCTATCCTGTGGATAGGGGATAATTGTTGATTCTGGGACAACCCCTTTAACACCTCCACTAACAGACCACCAGGGAAGTAGACAGTAACCTCTTCACTAATCTAAAAGCTATTAACCCCTCCACTACACTGAACCATTGGGAAAGTATGAAATTATTCCGAAGTCGTTTTTTCTTACTTTCTGTCTACATTTGGTTGCTTATCGCATGAAAAATACGATAATTATGTGAAATTACATTATTTACATTATATAAAAAAATATATTTTCTGGGCCTTCCTGAGTTAAGGAATTTCACAAACAATAAAAATACAAACTTTCAGGCAGGAAAAACCTTCCTATAGCAGAACATTTCGGCCAAGATTTTATTGTAGTATATTACCTGAAACGTGTCAGAGATCTACAAGATATGTGCCTGGAATTGAGCGCTTTACATTTTACATCCCGAAATACCTAAGACAGAGTACTTCAAATGCTGAGATCAATCTTACAGCCATTCCTGGTTAGTGCTCCCATAAATGATTTTCAGGACCAAGTCCTGAAATACAACTGCTGCGTGTTACTGCTGCTGGTAAATGATGGAGCAAACCAAGAGCTGCCACATAATTCACCTCCGTATAGACTTACTCTTCAGCGAGGCCGGCAGAAAGTAGACTCGTAAGTCTCTGTTCATACAGCGTTTTTACACTAGCTACGGCGTATATGCTTGTGCCTGCAATCAATGTATCTATAGGGCCCCATTTACCTGAGGAATGCCAAGAGTTTCCTTCTGGCATCCACGGGGCAGGTATGCATTGGCCCAACTTTTTGTTTTTTAACTGTATCGCAAATTACTCCAATAAAGAGGCAACCTGCAAGAAAAAAATAAATAAATAAAAGGATTTTGCATGGTATATGATTTCTTAGCATGGGAGCCTATAGGCGAACTATGGCACAGTATGCATGTCGTCAGGAGGATTCCCCAATGTACATCGCTGATGGAAGGTTAACGCAAGATGTGAACATAAGTAAGTGTGATGTTTATGTTCTTAGCAATGATGCAATCTTATTACACAACTTCTATGGAACCAGTCATGAAAATGCCCGCAGGGTAGCCTTCTGTAGCGTGCAGTAACTCAGAGTAAGCACACCATGTGTCTCTCATGGAGCCTACATAGATACGACCTTCTGTGTCACGAGGTCCCCTATATAACGTACTGTGAGGTCCCCTCAGACAACAGACCTGGGTGTGACCGCACCCTCTGCACCAACTATAGTTACACCCCGACACCTGTATGATTGCCGATATGTAACCTGTAGCTGTCTCATCTTTATCTCTCATCTATCTATCTATCTATCTATCTATCTATCTATCTATCTATCTATCTATCTATCTATCTATCTATCTATCTATCTATCTATCTATCTATCTATCTATCTATCTATCTATCTATCTATCTATCTATCTATCTATCTTTCTCTGTTGTTTTACCACCGCCCCCTGAAGCCCATTTCCACATAATATTTGAAGTGCAAATGTGTAAAATCCAGCTCATTTATGAAACGAGCCCGTTTTTCTGATCTTGCTTTGCATGATTACTATCGCTGATTATTTATTTAACACAAGGGCTGCAGATTGATGAAATATCCAATTGCAGAGAATTTCCAGAAATCTGCCAACTGCTGTTGACATTGACTTTTTTGGTAAGGGACGTGTTTCAGTAACAGCTGTAGCTTTATCTTCAGTCTAGAGAAGAAGGGACGAGCAGGAGATGATAAAATACTGTACTTAATGAATCAACACAGGAGCCGATTCTTAAAATTATACGTCAGAGAACTATGAAACCCTTCAAGGCCTCTTATTCCTGTGCGTGTTCGTAGAGTAAGGCCTGAAGTGGCGCTTGGTATTTGGTACATGCTATAATTTTATCTTGCGTTGGTGCTTAGACAAACAGATTATAGCATTTCCAATTTTGTAAAGTGTACTGTGCAATTTAACAATCGAACAAACATGAAATATGACTTCAAGAGTTTATAGTTGGTGACATTCTTCTACTTTTCAAGTATTCCTTATGTAACCGAGCACTAAATATATTTTACTCAGGGCTGGTTTTATGAAAAAAAAAAAAAAATTGGGGCCCTGGACAACAAGCAAGTGCCTCTCCCTCCTCCCTCCGCATAATGCTGCCATATAGTGCCCCATAATGCTGCCATATAGTGCCCCATAATGCTGCAGTTCAATTCCTAAATAATACCATCAAATAACCACTGAATAATACTGAGTGGTTTTAGTTTATTCGTGGGGTTTCTGTCCTAGGGGGCATACTAGAACAGGGGTCCTGGACAATCGTCCAGTTTACCATTAAAACTGGCCCTGATTATATTACACTGTATTTTGGATTGACTAAAGGGGGGCTGTGTTTACAAAGCAGTCTATAAGGGCCCAGGGCGCTCATAAAGAGTCTACATTAGTTTCTGTGTATACATGTGGTTGCTATGTGTAGGGGCTCCTTCACACTGCTGTAATCGGGATCCATACCATATGGATCCCAAATACGGCGTCCATAATAAACTATTGACCAACCTGGATCATTGAGTACATTACAAAGTGAAAGCACATAGTGCTCCGTTATATATTCAAAAATACAAATAGATCCCTCTTTATAAGATCATATACCTCTAAAAATTATATAGTCATTACAAAAGAAAAATTTGTAGACCCATTTATCCTAACTCCTTTAATCTCCATTAATAAGTACCACCATCTAATTCTAATAGGATTTACACAAAGCATTTCATAAGAAATCAACATAACACCTACTGTCACTTTTCAGCACCTCCTGACGAAGCCGGTCTCAGGCGAAACGCGCGTCGAGGTGCTCTTTGTTTTCTGTGCCATATCTAGGTTGATGTCCATCTCCTAGCACCATGTCTATAGGTATGCTTTATTTTTCTTGGTGATATGCCTTTTCCCTATTCGATAGCTTTCTGTTTAGGGTTGTATATATATTATTATACTCTTACCTATAGTCAACATTCTGTCTGGGCTGTGTATGCATGCTGTTTCTTACAGCTGCACATGTCCTTTTTATTACATGGTGTCTACGTGTATTTGGCATCATTTTTCTAGATAGGTTATTCTGTATACCCTCAGGTATTTTTTCATCTATACCACTCTGATGCTGTTCTAGAAGAGGCTGGACGCAGCTGCAGGCTTGAGGGAAGCCGACATGACCGTCCTGGTAGGGAAAGGGTTAATGTTAAGAGGTGAGGGAAAGGTGAAGGAGCTGAAGGAGGGACGGGGAGGAGCTAGGGGGGACGGGGGGGCCGTTACTGCGCTTCCCGCTGTTTCTCGGCATTGAGCCGGAAGCAGCGGGAGGAGTAATACACAAGAAGCAAAGCTCCCCGTTGCCCGGCTTTTTAGTATGGCAGAGGCCCTGATTTTAGAGCGGCTGCGTGCCGCTGCTGTGCACCACGGTCCCGGATGGCTGGAGGAGACCGTGGCTGCATTAACGCGGATCCCGGACGCCGTTTCGCCACGTCGGGCACGGCGTTCGGGGTCTGTTGTAAGGGACAGGCTCCCCTCCCCCGGCCCCCCTACGAGCATGGCTATGGCGGCGGGGGGGGAGTCGGCAACAACCGCTCCTGCGCTGGGCAGGCAGAGAGCGGTAGCAGGGGTGACGGCGATGCAGGCTGTGTCGACCCGTCCCTCTCGGCGGTCCCGACCTCCAGAGCGCCTGAGTCCGGAGGTAGTCCCGCGGACACGGCGTCGCAGAGGGAGCCCGATCCCGGACGCTGCAGGCCAGGCAGCTGGGAGGACCGCCCCTTCCCAGGCCCTGCGTCCTGGCAGGAATCCCAGGCCGCGACGGGGTCCGGCGGTAAGCAGGGAGTCGCAGGCCGGGCTCCCTGTCACCCCTCCCCCATCAGATGGAAGATGTCGAGAGCAAGGTACGGCCGCCCCGCATGGTGATGTTCCGGCCAGGGGGCAGGCTTCGTCAGGATCGTCTAGACGGACGACTAGATCTGCAGCGACGTCGAGGCAACAGGTCCGGTCGGAAGTCTGGGTCCCGGCGGTCGGGCGGCAGGTTGCCGGCCCATCGGTCAGCGCGTCCTCATCCCCTTTCCGAAGAGGTCGTTGGGAGGGACAGTCGTCGGCGAGAGAAGAACTGGAGGAAGGTGAACTGGACGTCTATCGTCGAGGTCAGGATGGTCCGGCTGACGGGAACACAGCGCCTGTGCAGCCCGGTGAGTGTATAACTCCATTATTGTCTTATCCAGCGATTTTTATGTCGGGTGTCGGCGGGGGGGCTGCTAGCATAGCATCGGGGGCCGGTAGTGGCGCGGGCGGACGCGACGGAGCGGGTTTGGCAGATTTAGTGGGTTGCTTACGGGAGCTGGTGGGGCGCCTGGATAGGGCCGCGGCGCCGGTAGTAACGGAAGTGTCCCCTGCGGTAGTTTGGGAAGGCCCCAGGGAAGTGGGATCGTTGCAGGCGCGTCCTGTGGTGGCGGTTAGAGAGGCGGTCGCGGTGTCGGTGCAGACTGAGGCACAGAAGGACGGCGATCGAGTGCGCATGGACGATCGTGCTCGGGGGGAGGTGTATGTTTGTTTTGAGGGTCCGTTGGGGGCGCATTTAAAGCAGGAGGTGCGTGATCGGATCTGGAAAGATGAATATGTTGAAATTTTTTCTCTCTTGCCGCTGGCTAAATTCAATTTGGATAAGAGCAAGCGGGATGAGAGTAAAAAGGACGAGGAGGAACGGCGGCGGTATAGGCTTATCCCGCAGACGTTCGTTAATTGGTCGCAGGCGTTCGCCATATTGGCTAGTGTGATAGGGGAAAAGGCGCCGGAAAATTGTTCGGCGTTATTTTGTTATTTTGATGCTATTGGGGAGGCTCATAGGGCGTATGGGGGTCAGGCGTGGCTGCGATATGATGAGCAATTCCGTCAGCGGAAGGCGGTTCGGCCGGCGATTCGGTGGGACCAGAAGGATATTGCTCTCTGGTTACGGGTTACGGCTCCGGTTAGGCAGCCCTTTCCCGGGAGCGGTGGCCAGGGAGGCCAGACTAGTCAGAGTGGACCAAGCGGCGGGGGAAAGGCGGGGTTTTGCTGGCAATTCAATGAAGGCCAGTGCAAGTTCGGGGCCACGTGCAAGTTCAAGCACGTGTGCTCCGAGTGTAATGGGGCATCACACGGGGCGGCAAAATGTCTGCGGAAAAAGAGGTCCGGGAACCAGCACGGGGCTGGTCAAGGGGGTGTCGCCGGTGAGGGTGGAAAGGATGGCCCCTTATCTAAATGAGTATCCGGATAGGGCGGCAGCTAAGTTGCTTTATGAAGGGTTTAGTGTTGGTTTTGTTATTCCTCCGCCTCCTTATGAGGTTCCGGTTACGCGGAGAAATTTAAAATCGGCTTACTTGCATGCGGAAGTCGTGTCGGAAAAGTTGTTAAAAGAAGTTTCGTTGGGGCGCATGTCGGGGCCATTTGTGGAGTCGCCGGTGAAAGATTTAGTTGTGTCCCCTTTGGGTATTGTCCCTAAACGCGAGCCCGGAAAGTTTCGTTTGATTCAACATTTATCGTATCCCAAAGGTTCGTCGGTAAATGACGGGATTGATCACGAGTTGTGTTCCGTAGTTTATACCTCATTCGATAAGGCGGTGGGGTTAGTGCGGGCTGCGGGTCCGGGGGCGCTGCTAGCAAAAACCGACATCGAGGCGGCGTTCAGGTTGTTGCCGGTGCATCCAGAAAGCCAACGGCTGTTGGGTTGTTTTTGGAATGGGGCCTTTTACGTGGATCGGTGCCTTCCGATGGGGTGTTCTCTTTCTTGTGCATACTTCGAGGCGTTTAGTAGCTTCGTGGAGTGGGTAACGAGGGGAGTATCCGGGGTCGATTCGTTGATCCATTACTTAGATGATTTTTTGTGCGTTGGCCCGGGGGGTTCGCCGGTTTGCGGTAACTTGCTTCATGCCCTGCAGAAGGTGGCGAGGGATTTTGGGATCCCTTTGGCGCCGGAAAAAACGGAGGGCCCGGTAGCGACGATTTGTTTCTTGGGAATCGAAATTGACTCGGTGGCAATGGAGTGTCGGCTCCCGGCGGATAAGCTGGGTGCTTTGAGGCTGGAGGTGCGACGGGCTTGTAGAAGGAAGAAAATGTCGCTGAGGGAGCTTCAGTCGCTGCTGGGGAAGTTGAATTTCGCCTGCCGGATTATGCCGATGGGGAGGGTGTTTGGTAGAAGGTTGGCGGCGGCAACGGCGGGAGTGCGGGCGCCGCATCATTTTGTGAGGCTCAAGGAGGAGCACCGAGCTGATCTTCAGGTTTGGGATGACTTCTTGGGCCAGTACAATGGTCGCTCGCTATGGATGGCCCCAGCGCAGGATACGAGTGATCTGAATATTTTCACGGATGCGGCTGGGGCGGGTGGCTTTGGAGCTTACGGGGGAGGTCCGTGGTGCGCAGGTCAATGGCCGGCTAGCTGGGTGTCCAGTGGATTGACGCGGAATCTGGCCCTGCTCGAGCTGTTTCCCATCGTGGTGGCGGCTACCATTTGGGGGGACAGGCTCAGGGATAAGAAGGTCCGTTTTTACTGCGACAACATGGGGGTGGTGCTTGCCATTAATAACATCACGGCGTCCTCTCCTCCGGTAGTTCAATTGTTGCGACATTTAGTGTTGGTGTGTTTGTCGCTGAACGCGTGGGTGGTGGCGGTGCATGTCCCGGGTGTACGGAATTGTGTTGCTGATGCTCTTTCTCGCTCGCAGTGGGACCGGTTTCGGCAATTGGCCCCGGGAGCGGAACGTCTCGGTTTGGCGTGTCCGGATCATCTATGGGATCTGGTATCGGTCCCGTAGAGCAGCTGTTACAAAGGTCTTTGGCGCGCACGACGTGGAGGGCTTATGCTGCTTGTTGGAGGCAGTGGGAGGAGTGGGTAAGAGAGTTGGGTGATGTTAATACGGATAGAGACAGGTTGGTGGCACTTTTGTATTGGTTAGGGGATGCCTGGGAGGGGGGGTTTTCAGTAGCGAAGGTGAACCGGTTTATATCCGCGGTGGCGTTTGGGCTTAAGTTGCGGGGCTTGCGGGATGTATCGAAGGAATTTCTGGTATCGCAGGCTTTGAAGGGGTTGCGCAGAGGTAGGGTGGAGGCGGATAGTAGAAGGCCGGTGTCGTTTGCTTTGCTGGGCTTGTTGGGCGGTTCATTGGCATCGGTATGTCGTTCTTCAGATGAAATGGATTTGTTTCGGTTGGCTTTCTCGTTGGCGTTCTTCGGAGCATTTAGAATAGGTGAGTTGGTGTCGCCAAGTACTAAACAGGCAGGGGGGCTGAGATCTGGGGAGGTGAGCCTTTTTGCAGATCGGTTGGAGGTATGGTTGCGTAGATCAAAAACTGACCAATTAGGGAAGGGAAAACTGATAGTTTTGTTCGCTCTCCCGGGGTCGGTCATGTGCCCAGTAGAGTGCATGCGGGGTTTTACAAAAAACAGGGGGTCTCCAGATTTGCCTTTGTTACGTCATGTGGACGGGTCGTTCTTGTCCAGGTTTCAGTTTGGAGCTGTTTTTAAAAAATGTTTGACGGCGGTTGGGGTTGCGGCAGGCTCATATTCATCTCATTCCTTCCGGATTGGCGCAGCAATGGAAGCAGGGCGCTGGGGGTTGGATGATGAGGGGGTGAGGCGTATTGGTCGTTGGGAGTCAAAAAGGTTTAAGTCCTATGTCCGCCCCCATATGTTGTAATTTTGTTGTTTATGCTTGCAAATGTTATATGGTGGTGCCTAACTGTGTTTTCCGTTTCAGATTCGCCTCCTTGTCTGGTGTGGTTGATGGGTCATTCGTACGTGCACTGGGGGGCTTTGAGGGCGGACGTCCGCCCGGATGGTCGCCAGTTGCGCATTCCGCGACAGGATGCGGTTGTGCATTGGCTGGGGTTTAGAGGTATGTCGTGGAACAGGGTGTTGGCGGAATTCCAGACATATGTGCGGCTTGATAGGGTTCCGGAGGTTTTAGTGTTGCACGTGGGTGGGAATGACTTAGGAGTCCGCCCTTTTCGTGAGTTGGTGCGGGATATCAAACATGATTTGTTGTGTTTGTGGGTATCTTATCCCAAGTTGGTGGTAGTGTGGTCGGACATAGTCCCAAGGAAGCATTGGCGGTTAGCTAGATCGGTGGAGAGAGTCAATAAGGCTCGGATAAAAGTTAACCGGGCGGTGTCCCGTTTTGTGGCAAAGAACGGGGGCATTTGCGTGAGGCATAGGGATTTGGAGTCAGGATTGGGGAATTTCTGGAGGAGTGACGGGGTTCATCTGACCGAGGTTGGCATTGATATTTGGAGCTTGGCTATAGCAGAAGGCATAGAAAGGGCGGTGGTGGTGTGGAGGAACTCACAGGCTTAAGGTGGTCAAGGCCTGTTTCGCGGTGGCGGGGGGAGTCCTTGAGGCCAGTCAGTACAAAATGGTGGGGGGGTCGCATCGGGGGTATGCGTCCCCCAAAAAAGGTACATGGTTGAAGACTTCATCGGGTGTTATCCCTTTGAAGTGGTCTTCTGGTAGAAGGTATGTCACTTGAAGGCTTCATCGGGTGTTATCCCTTTGAAGTGGACTTCTAGTGGTCGGTATATCACTTGAGGGCTTCAACGGGTGTTATCCCCTTGAAGTGGACTTCTAGTGGTTGGAGCCATCTGCAGAGGTGAACGGTGCTTCCGAGCTGGTTTACGGCTGGAGGTAATTAGTGGTTTGCAGATGGCTAATTCGGTGTGTTCTTGAAAGGAACATCTGAAGGGGCTTCAAGGACTTCCTCTGCTCGGGTTAATGTTAACGTTTAATTGTTATTTATGATTCTGACCCATGTTGGGTCATGTGAATTATTAGGAGGAATTCTCTGGTGGATTCCTAACTAGTTATCCGAATGTTTCGGATTTAAATTGTTTTTATAAAACTGTGAAATTAATAAACGGCTGCTGTGGCCATTTCACATCCAACCTCGGTGTCATGTGTCGTTACTAAATGGGGGTGGGGGATAGTATGGTTTAAGGTTAACACACGACTCTACCTAGGCAGGTCAAGAAGAGGCTGGACGCAGCTGCAGGCTTGAGGGAAGCCGACATGACCGTCCTGGTAGGGAAAGGGTTAATGTTAAGAGGTGAGGGAAAGGTGAAGGAGCTGAAGGAGGGACGGGGAGGAGCTAGGGGGGACGGGGGGGCCGTTACTGCGCTTCCCGCTGTTTCTCGGCATTGAGCCGGAAGCAGCGGGAGGAGTAATACACAAGAAGCAAAGCTCCCACCCTCCCACCCTTGTTTTGTTACTCCTTAGGTCTTCTGTACGTCCGTATATGAGCGTTGTGTTTTATTTTGTGTGTTTATTTAACATGTTTTTCTTTTTTCCGGAGTAGGTTCTGTTGTCATGGCAGCTGGCGGGGGGAGTCCTTGAGGCCAGTCAGTACAAAATGGTGGGGGGGTCGCATCGGGGGTATGCGTCCCCCAAAAAAGGTACATGGTTGAAGACTTCATCGGGTGTTATCCCTTTGAAGTGGTCTTCTGGTAGAAGGTATGTCACTTGAAGGCTTCATCGGGTGTTATCCCTTTGAAGTGGACTTCTAGTGGTCGGTATATCACTTGAGGGCTTCAACGGGTGTTATCCCCTTGAAGTGGACTTCTAGTGGTTGGAGCCATCTGCAGAGGTGAACGGTGCTTCCGAGCTGGTTTACGGCTGGAGGTAATTAGTGGTTTGCAGATGGCTAATTCGGTGTGTTCTTGAAAGGAACATCTGAAGGGGCTTCAAGGACTTCCTCTGCTCGGGTTAATGTTAACGTTTAATTGTTATTTATGATTCTGACCCATGTTGGGTCATGTGAATTATTAGGAGGAATTCTCTGGTGGATTCCTAACTAGTTATCCGAATGTTTCGGATTTAAATTGTTTTTATAAAACTGTGAAATTAATAAACGGCTGCTGTGGCCATTTCACATCCAACCTCGGTGTCATGTGTCGTTACTAAATGGGGGTGGGGGATAGTATGGTTTAAGGTTAACACACGACTCTACCTAGGCAGGTCATGGAATCTGACTCATTTTACCATTGTTAATATCTTTGCTATCACGTATCGCTATTTATTATGTACCAATAAAGATCTTTATATTTCATTTAGATACGTGTCAGTTATATATTCATAGGTATATATTCTGGGTGCTATGTCCCCTTTGTTTTTTGGTTGTTCTGCATACAGTGGGGACTCCCTGTTTCTTCTGTTTTGAGGTCTTTTTAGGTTTAATAACCACTCAGGGATAACATAATTGGAATAAAAGGTAACACCTCAGTTATAAAGCTGGGTAAAGATAACACAGGATCACACCACTGACAATATGTGATGGTTGCAGCTCCTCCTCCCTCCTCCCTCTCCCTACACAGTCACCGTCTAACATAGAATTTAATTCTTTCTGATTTAGTTCTTTTATGTCCAAGTCTCTCTACCCATGCTAATATTATAAAGTATATAGATATTATATACCATCAAAACGTTCAAAATAAAAATCAGTCCAACCACCCAGTCCAACACCATTAACAATTACCGGTCACTGCTTCTGAAAGACTTCATGCATAGGAATGAATGCAGAAATGTCCTGGGATTAGGATTATCTCTATGCGCTCTGTTAGAGTCAGGTACCAACGAGGGCCGGAGTGCACATAAGTTTCCCCCAACGCAACCAAATGTCCATTGACTTCTAAGCTTAGTGCTATTTTATATCCCCCGTCTCTTATATCTATCTTATATGTCTTTTATGTCTTGCTCTATAAAACACACCATACATATAAACTTCACATTACAATTTAAGAATCTTACACCCAGTACAGTCTGGGCAGGATTAAAACATTGAATCTTCCATCAGATATGCTGGGAATAGTCACATAATATCTGAGGGAAAGGATAAGAGAGATGGACATTGCAGAAGGGACTTTAGGACTGGGGTTTGTTTTTAGGACATAATTGACTGATGGCGGTGGTAGCGGGATGCTTTGCAGAGCTCTGTGACCCCCAGGGGAACGTCCTGCCTGGTGTGCTATTTCAGCTGATAAAAGCAGCGTGTGTTCTGTGATATTTGTTTCAGCCTGGGGTCATTCTCTGGAAAAAAATATAAAAAGAAAAATATTGCAAGATTTATCACATCAAAAGAATCTCCTCGCGGCATCATAAATCCAGAGCTTCTTTTGTATTGTTATGGCAAAGCACTGATGTAGTATTTGTTATTGTAGCTTGCAATCTCTACACAATGAGCTCAAAAGTGGAGCAGATCCTTACCGATACATGCTGTGTCTATGTGTCACTTTAGGGTTGTGTCATTACTTTATCTGTAATAGCTTCAGATGTTTTAGAACTTAGGAGTGTGGTCGGCCCCATGTATAGAGGAGCGGAGCTAACAAACTGCAGGGGCCAGAGCAGGAAGGGGTTTACTGTGGTAGAAGGAGGAGGTCCAACCAGATATTGGCTGTGGGGTGCCGTCAGGTAGCCTCTGAGTAACCGGTTCTGGGCATTGGATGCCGGTGGTGCCTGCGGGTTTAAGTACTTGTGTATATAAAATAATACAACAGTGGCCGACCCCCACCCAAAAATGTCAAGTTAGTGTCTATGTCTATGTTCGGGTATTGGGTGAGCCTTATTAAGTCTTTTGCATTATGTATATGAGGCACTTGCCCTGAGGTGTCTACATGTTGGCCTCCTGAGTTTTCGTCAAAGTATTATGTTTCTGCTACGATTCGCAGGCAAAAATATAAATATTGTCTTAAAAAAACTCATCCCTCAGTGAAATCTCGTTAAATTCTCAATTTTTAGTATACGGTACATTACATTATTACACAGGTTGAAAAAAGAAACAGGTTAATCAAGTTCAACCTTTCTCGATCAATTATACATTATTTATTGCTAAATTGTTTACAGCCCTCAATGCCATTTGTCATTAGATAAGCATTTTGCTCTTTTTTAAATGCTGACATAATATCTGCCATTACTACCTCTTGGGGTAGGGCATTCCATAGTTTAACTACTCTAACTGTAAAGAACCCTTTCCTATATTGAGGTCTGAAACTCCTTTCCTCCGCATGAAATGAATGACACCTGGTCCTTTGTACATTGCTGCAATTAATAAATCATTTACCAGTTCTTTGTATAGACCACACATATACTGATACATGTTAATAAGATCACTTCCAAGGTGTCTTTTTTTTTCAAGTGGAACAAGCCTATTTTTTCTCCTTTCATTATAAGAGAGACCTCCCATTTTATTTAATAATCTAGTCGCCTGCCTTTGAGCCCTCTCCAGCTCTCCTATATCCTTTTTACAATTTGTAGCCCAAAACAGAACCCTATACGAGATGTGGTTTTACGAGGGATTTATAGAGTGGTAATATTACATTTGAATCACTGGTATTTATCTTTCTTTTTATACACCCTAAAATCCTATTTGCTTTTGCAGCTGCTGCTTGACATTGAGTACTGCTGCTTATCTTACTTGTAATCAGAGTACCCTGGTCCTTCTCTATATCTAAAAGTAGTAACCCAGAAGCAAAAACATCAGAGCAGAAAGTTATTGAAGAAAGTTGAGATTATGGTTTTTCCACTTCTGACTACTGATAACTGAGCTCTTAGGCTCAACTTGTTGCATTGCTAGTCATGTTCTAAGGAACACTATGGTCAAATCTTTCCTCAAAGACTACCAGTTAATGCTGGGAGATACACTGGGCACCCTTGGTCGACGACTACTGCTGGTTTCTTGTCACCATCTCAATCCAAGTAAAAAACAATCCACTTTCTTATAAAAAAAATTAAAGGGGAGGATGGTGCTGAATGAGTCCTAATGGTTCCAAGGGCTAGAAGATGCCTCACTAAACTTTGGCTTCAAGTTGATATTTGTCTGTTTTGCCTATTTTTGGGCAGTTTAAAGACAATGGCAAAGACGCCTTATACTTTTTCTGCTAATACAGTTAAGCAGTGTCAGTCTGGGGTTCACTGTGCCCACGAGAGGGCATGAATCTAAAGCCCAAATCTCCATCTATACAGAAGATGTGCACTTTAATTTTTAATAAATTGTGTTTTAATGCAGGACAATTCATCCATAAGGTCTTATAGGTTATTTGTGAACCGACCCATAAGAAATAGACCCTAGTGGCAAATATTTGGCTCCAAAGTCATCTCCAAATGGGAACCTGTTACAATAATGAGTCCCTAATATATTAGAACCTGGATCTGAACCTCTGGTAGTCTGGTGGGTCAAACCCTGCAGTTGGGTGAAACAAGAGGTCCTTCTGGATTTACTAAAATCACAGCCAAACAAATATAGTGTCCACATTGCAAGTGACCAGTGGCGTAACTACCGCGGTAGCAGCAGTAGCGGCTGCTACGGGGCCCGGGGCTTGAGGGGGCCCGTGCCGCCAGCCGACACGCCCTCCCAAATGCCCGGTGGCGCCGCTAGCAGCCGTTATGGCTGCTACAGGGGTAGCACCGCTACTGTGGGGCCCGCGCCACCGAGCCTTACACAGGCACTCTCATGCCTGTAGGTGTCGCTAGCATCGGAGGGGGCCCCGGTGCTAGCGGCAGCCAAATACATGTATTAGCACTGAATGGCCGGGCATGTTCCGTGCCTGACCATCCAGTGCCTTACAATGACACTGATTGGCTTCCATGCTTGGAAGGTGCTGATTGGCGGGGCAAGTCATTCTGCCCCGCCAATCAGCGTCATTCGAGGACGCTCGTTCAGCTCCTGCAGACATGCTCAGAAGAGAGCATGTCTGCATCGCCAGTGAACAGCGTGGGAACCGGAGAATGTGAGTATGTCAACTTTATATATTTTTTTCCTCATAAAAATGTGAATGCCATTATCTATAGTGGGGGGGTCTATCTACAGGGGGGGGTCGTCTTTATGTGGGCTATTATATATAGGGGGGTCTATATGTGGGGCAGTAGCTACAGGGGGGTCTATATGTGGGGCAGTAGCTACAGGGGGGTCTATATGTGGGGGTGTGGGCCACTATATACAGGGGGGTCTATATGTGGGCCACTATATACAGGGGGGTCTATATGTGGGGCACTAGCTACAGGGGAGGTCTGTATGTGGGGATGTGGGCCACTATCTACAGGGGGGTCTATATGTGGGACAGTATATGTGAGACACTATACAGGGGTGGGCTATATGTAGAGCACTATCTATAGGGGAGCTATTTTTTAGGGTACTTTCTATAGGGGTGGGCTATGTGTGGGACACTATATACAGGGGTGGGTTACCTGTGGGGCAATATCCACAGAGGTGGGCTATACGTGGAGCACTAACTATAGGGTGGCTATATGTAGTGCACAGTCTACAGGGGTGGGCTATATGTGGGACAATATCCACAGAGGTGGGCTATACGTGGAGCACTAACTATAGGGGAAGCTATATGTAGGGCAGCACGGTGGCTCAGTGGTTAGCACTATTGCCTTGCAGCTCTGGAGTCCATATGTGGGCACTATCTACAGGGGCTTCTATGTAGGTCACTATCTACAGTTATATTTAGGGGTGTTGAGAATTTTAACTTTGTTTACAGGTGCAGAAATGTTTTAAAAGTGAGAAGCTGAAGACATCTAAACGGAAAACTGCAGAAATGGGTCATGGCCGGGAGAAATCCATCATAGTTGTCTGAACCGGAGGGAGAAGAAAAGAACTAGAATCTGAGACGTCACCGGTGAGTCACTTAATGTAAATGTTTATTCTGCTTCTAATCAGTATTGTAGTCACTGTATGATCTGCAGCGAGATGATGGTGGTATGATTTTTTTTGTGAAACCGCATCTCCCAGCATATCCTTATCATTGTTTCGGCCATGCTGGGAGCTGTAGTTTTACGCCGTACAAACCTATGCGCAGTGGCGTAACTACCGCTATAGCAGCTGTAGCGACTTCTACGGGGCCTGCAGCAGGAGGAGGCCCGTGCCACCCGCCGGCACGGCCCCTCCCATGGCCGCAGGCTCCGCTAGCAGCCGCTATGGCTGCTACAGCGCGACGCCACTGAAGGGGTTGTTCCTACAAAAGACCTGCATCCCCTAACCACAGGATAGGGGATACATGTGGGATCGCTGGGACACCCAGCGATGAGGAGAACGGGGGACCGAAAGTCCCCCCTAAGTTCTCCATGACAAACCTCGGACTTCCGTAGTCTGTCTGCAGCTCCATGGAAATGACTTGCGCACCGGTCGTGCTTGTGCGCATGCGTGACCAGCGCTCCTTTCATTTATATTGAACTGCGCAGACGCCGGAAGTCAGAGGTTAGTCATGGAGAACTTCGGGGGACTTTCGGTCCCCCGTTCTCCTTATCGCTGCCAGCGATCACACATGTATCCCCTATCCTGTGGAGATCCTGTGGATAGGGGATGCATGTCTTTTGTAGGACAAACTATAGGCCGTTTTTTTTTTGGGGGGGGGGGGGTCTGTATGTCGTAATCTACAGAGGGGGCTGTATGGCGTTATCTACAGAGGGGGTCTGTATGGCGTTATCTACAGAGGGGGCTGTATGGCGTTATCTACAGGGGGCTGTATGACGTTATCTACAGGGGGCTGTGTATGGTGCTATCTATAGGGGGCGCTGTGTGGTGGAATCTATAGGGAGGCACTATCTACAAGGGGGGGGTTGTGTGATACCCAGCAGAGGGGGGGGGGCCCAGTCAAAAGTTTGCTATGGGGCCCAGTCTTTCCTAGTTACGCCCCTGCAAGTGACCATATACTCTGCTAGAACAACCTTATACTTTCTGGTGATAAAGATTTTTTTATACTACAGCAATATTTAGCATATGAATTTACCATCAATACAGAGATAGACAAAAAGTTGCATTCGTTTTTGATTTATTAATATGCTGCGTTGTCATGTTAGCAAATACATTTTTGATGAGAAGTTTTCCAAGAGCATGACCAGGCAAGGATCAATACATAAACGTTAAAAATGTGCAGCAACAAAAATTCTATAAGCAAAGAAATTTAACTGAATTTGCACAAAAACTCTTGTGCCAGTGCCTGACATGCAGAACATTGAACTCTTAGGGTATGTTCACACGACAGCGTCCGTAACGGCTGAAATTACGGGGATGTTTTCAGGAAGAAACATCCCCGTAATTTCAGCCGTAACGGCATGTGCAGGCGCTTGAACGCCGCGTCCATTACGGACGTAATTGGCGCTGCTTTTCATTGGAGTCAATGAATAACGGCTCCAATTACGCCCAAAGAAGTGACAGGTCACTTCTTTGACGCGGGCGTCTATTTACGCGCCGTCATTTGACAGCGGCGCGTAAATATACGCCTCGTGTGAACAGACAAACGTCAGCCCATTGCTTTCAATGGGCAGATGTTTGTCAACACTATCGAGGCGCATTTTTCGGACGTAATTCGGGGCAAAAACGCCCGAATTACGTCCGTAATTAGTGTGTGTGAACATACCCTAAGGCTGGGTTCACACAACCTATTTTCAGGCGTAAATGAGGCGTATTATGCCTCGTTTTACGCCTGAAAATAGGGCTACAATACGTCGGCAAACATCTGCCCATTCATTTGAATGGGTTTGCCGACGTACTGTCCAGACAACCTGTCATTTACGCGTCGTCGTTTGACAGCTGTCAAACGACGACGCGTAAATATACAGCCTCGTCAAAAGAAGTACAGGGCACTTCTTTAAGACGTAATTTGAGCCGTTCTTCATTGAACTCAATGAAGCACAGCTCAAAATTTACGGCTGTCAGAGAAGCCTCGCAAAATGCGAGGAGGAGCAATTACGTCTGAAACGAGGCAGCTGTTTTCTCCTGAAAACAGTCTGTCTTTTCAGACGTAAATGACAGCTAGCGTGTGCAGATACCCTTAGGCTGGGTTCACACAACCTATTTTCAGGCGTAAACGAGGCGTATTATGCCTCGATTTACGCCTGAAAATACGGCTCCAATACGTCGGCAAATATCTGCCCATTCATTTGAATGGGTTTGCAGACGTACTTTGCCGACGACCTGTAATTTACGCGTCGTCGTTTGACAGCTGTCAAAAGACGACGCGTAAAATTACAGCCTCGTCAAAAGAAGTGCAGGACACTTCTTGGGACGTTTTTGGAGCCGTTTTCTCATAGACTCTATTGAAAACAGCTCAAAAAACGGCCGAGAAAACGGCGCGAAAAACGCTGCGAAAAACGTGAGTTGCTCAAAAAACCTCTGAAAATCAGGTGCTGTTTTCCCTTGAAAACAGCTCCGTATTTTCAGACGTTTTTGGCTCAGCGTGTGAACATACCCTTATAACAGACTGAGGTCATTTATCCTCATTCCTATTTATTTCTACATATAATCCATGTCCAATCATTTCCACAGGGTGTTAACAAACTGCAAAACTTGCTGGGAAGAAAACATCTGAAAAATTCATCTCACCCTTTGGAAAAAAGTTTGATCCCGATAATGTCCTCCCAACTTGTAATTCATTGTTTGTTTCCTGTAAAGTCAAATCTGTTTTGTTGAAATCTGAGTATTTTTCAATTGAAAGCTATGATGTTTCGTGTAGGGCTCTCACTGAATCCTGTTACCTAGGAAAACGTCATTATTATCTGAGGTCTATCCAAAAATGGCAAACCTAAGTCATGGACATTTCCTAGATACCATAATGGGTAATGGGATAATAGCAGTTAGGGACACCATGACCTTTTTAGTCTCTGTTTTTCTGCTATAGAGCTCGGTCCGCATCCCCTGCATAGATGTTAGGGTATGTTCACACGGCCAAATTTCAGACGTATACGAGGCGTATTATGCCTCGTTTTACGTCTGAAAATAGGGCTGCAATACGTCGGCAAACATCTGCCCATTCATTTGAATGGGTTTGCCGACGTACTGTGCAGATGACCTGTAATTTACGCGTCGTCGTTTGACAGCTGTCAAACGACGACGCGTAAATTTACTGCCTCGGCAAAGAAGTGCAGGGCACTTCTTTGCCACGTAATTTGAGCCGTTCTTCATTGAAATCAATGAAGCACGGCTCAAGGTTTACGAGGCGTCTGAGACGCTCGTAAACCTTGAGCCGTGCTTCATTGATTTCAATGAAGAACGGCTCAAATTACGAGGAGGAGCTTTTACGTGTGAAACGAGGCAGCTGTTAAGGGTATGTTCACACGCTGAGAGGCAGTTACGTGTGAAAAGACAGACTGTTAACAGCTGCCTCGTTTCACACGTAAAAGCTCCTCCTCGTAATTTACGAGGCGTCTGAGACGCTCGTAAACCTTGAGCCGTGCTTCATTGATTTCAATGAAGAACGGCTCAAATTACGTGGCAAAGAAGTGCCCTGCATATAATATATATAAGTGTCCTGCACTTCTTTGCCGAGGCAGTAAATTTACGCGTCGTCGTTTGACAGCTGTCAAACGTTGACGCGTAAATTACAGGTCGTCTGCACAGTACGTCGGCAAACCCATTCAAATGAATGGGCAGATGTTTGCCGACGTATTGCAGCCCTATTTTCAGACGTAAAACGAGGCATTATACGCCTCGTTTACGTCTGAAAATAGGTCGTGTGAACATACCCTAACAGTCTGTCTTTTCACACGTAACTGCCTCTCAGCGTGTGAACATACCCTAAAGGTAAAATGACTGACTGGAGACACCACTAGGGGGAGCTTACTGTATCCTGACTTTCTATCATTTGACTGTGTGTCTATGTAGGGGACTTGGTACTCTGTATCAGAAAAACGAAGCACCAAACACTATAAGGCCTCATTCACACGGCAGGGTTTCCCGGCCGGGTGCCGGCCGTTCATAAATCGGCCGGCACCCGGCTGCATTAGGAATGATAGACCCCTAATGGGGCTATTCACACGACCGATTTTTTGACGGCCGGGAAAACCGCCCGTCAAAAAATAGGACATGCTCTATTTTCGCCCGGGTACCCGGCCGCCCGGCTCCCATAGAAGTCTATGGGGCCGGGTAATACCCGGCCATCACCGGGATGTGTCCCGAGTGACGGCCGGGTTTTCCGGCTCTTGCGCTCTATCTCCTCCTCCTCACAGCGCAGAGTGCATGTGAGGAGGAGGAGTTGATGCCATTCTGACGAATGGCATCGCTGTACACGGTGTGGCAGGGCCGGGGTGTACAGCAGGTGGAAGGGAGCGCTGCGCTGGCTCCCTTCTCCTGCTTGTTTTAAAAGCGCCCTGGCCCGGCGACACCTTTGATGGCGCCGCTAGCAGCTGCAGCAGCTGCTGCTGCTGCTACTGCTGTAGCGACGCCACTATAGCAGAGCGGGGAGGTATCTACCCGCTCTGCTATGTGCTAGCCGCACTTTAGCTCCTTGAAGGAGCGGAATCCCCGTGTGTTCGGGGATTCCGCTCCTGGACAGAGCGCTTGATGTCTCTGTCCATATCTGGGCAGTGACATCAGGGGAAACTCCTGAAGCGGAATCCCCGAACACATGGGGATTCCCCTTCAGGAGTTGCCGCTGATGTCACTGTCCGGATCTGCCCGGCCCGGCACGGATGCATAACTTTATGCAAACCGGCCGGGCAGAATTTTACCGGCCGGCACACGGGCTCGGACGCGACCCGGTCGTGTGAATCCCGCCTAAAGATATATTTGAATTTAGAATTTTTAGGAAAACCCCCCCAAAAAACGAATCATAATCTAAGATTGACATTGACTAATTTCAGAAAAGAAAGAACCTATTGATAAAGTACAGTTCAATGAGTCTCCTATGGTCCAAAAATATTGTAGAGCTTTTGAGCACTAACTGTTAGCAGGACTCAATCATCGATTTGTTGTCAATCATGTTTTCAAAAAGACTAATTTGTATGTACATGAACAAGGACATTTTGAAAGGGTTTTCTGGGGGGGGGGGGGGGGGAATTGATGGCCTATCTTTAGGACCCAAGACCCCCAACAATCCGCAGTTAGCATTGTGTATAACTCAAGTACCAGGAAAAACATTACCTTGCAACGTTTCAACCCTGTCATGGTCTTTCTCAAGCATGCTTGAGAAAGACCCTGACGGGGTCGAAACATTGCAAGGTCATGTTTTTGGTGAATTAAAAAAGAAACAGAAACACTTTTTCTACTGGAGTGCTGCAGTCTCTTTCTCTTTTTTGGATTTGTGACTTCCCTTTGACCGGGGATATTTCCCTGCGTGCACTCCCCTTCACCGCGGAAACTTTTTCTCTGTCTTGATGCTGGTTGTGGTGCTGAGTATCCGTTTCCTCAAGTACCAGGGAAGTCATGGATGAGCCGTATGGATGAACCACTGTGCCAGGGTTAGTGCTAAAAGGGTCGTGGAGATCCAGTGTTCAAGGTCCCCCGGAGGTCACAAGGATAGGCCATCAATATTTTTTTCTGGAAAACACTTTCAAAAAATTGTCTCCTGTGGTACTTAAGTTGGACACAATACCAGTGAGACATAACTTTATTTTCCTGTCGAGATTTTTTGCAATAATGTCCCTTGGCAGAACGCACGGACATCCAGCACATCCCCATAACAGAAGATCCTTTAGACATAGCTACGGCAGAAAGTTCTGATGGAAATTGGTCCTGTATATAACATACAGCTGTATTCTTTAACTGAGCAGTATTCTTTAATTATTACTCTTCTTGCACAGAATATAGGTAAGGCCGAGGTGATGAAACTTTTTGGCCAGTAGCTCTGATAGTATCAATCCCTAGACAGACCATTAGTGAGGTAAGAATAGTTTATCTCAATGACAGGAGGCGCAACACAGTAATTATTCTTCTATTATATATCAGGTAAAGCTGTTGTGCTTTTAGCAAAATGCCCAGTTTCTGTCCCTCCTAATAAATTGCCATTGTTTTGATAATCTTCTATTCAACTTTAAATGTGGACGATTTACAATCATGACTGGAACAGGGACAAGTAATTTTTTATATATCACTCAATAGGACAGATACAGTTGGGACAAGGGCTAGACTCTAAACGTAGAGAATAATCTGCTATATTGAACGGTACTTCAAAACCAACCTACTACCTCCTCATGAAATAAAATGTAATATTTATAAGAAGTTACCTCATTCTAGGACAATACGTTTCTGAGATGGTTTAAGACTTTCTAAGAATGGGGAATATATCGTTATGCTTTCAATGGATATTAACAACCGGCCAATTCAAAAATCCTAAAAAAAATTGTATGATAATGTTGCCATCAATTTTGTCATCTATTGAACCTCTACCTTTGTGGAGATTCCCCATACACATCTTTAAAACCTATTTTAATCTTTGGACAACAGTTTACATATAGAATTAACCTAGATAGAAACTTGAGACATGTTGTACATGCATTACATTACATTACTTATCTTTTACTGATCCTGAGTTACAGCCTGTACTATGGTCCAGAGCTGTATTCACAATTCTGGAGGCTTCAGAGCTAAAATCTCCCAGTTTTCCTTGGTGGCTAAATGTCTACACATAGCTTGCTTAATACTACTGCATTCAGGGAAGTGTAGTCTTTACTATAGGTTCATGATCATGCCTCGGGACAGGAGTGTGGGCCCATTCTGCCACTATTAGATTTGGCTAGGGCTGTACCGGGGTGCATTCTTAGGGATTTTGTAATCTTCATCTTAATACGCCTCTCACAGGTGTCTGGACTTTGTGCAGGGAATCCCCAGGCCGTGTCCGCGGTGTTGTCTTTAATAGCATTCGTTGAGGGCTTGCAGATGGCATTTCCAAAGAAAGGGACCAGAATGGATAAACCACTAGGCTGGCAGAGTTCAAGCAATGCAATAATACAGATACAGGGTAGGCAAGATCCTAAGGCCGGGTTAGAAAACAGTCCAGGTCAAACCCAACAAACATCTTCACAAGTCTAGGATCTAAAGAACCTTGTTTCTCAGACAAGGGGCGGTAGTTCTGAGCAAGTTTCAATAATTAGTTTTTCACTAAGCTATAACTTTTTTATTTTTCCACCAATGGAGTGATATAAAGGTTTATTTTTTGCGTTGTAGTTTCTAATGGCACTATTTAAAGTACCATATAATATACTGGGACAGGGAAAGAAAAATACTTGGGGTGCAATTGAAAAAACCTTGCTTCCTCCATTGCTTTTTGGGTTTCGTTTTTACGTCTTTCACTCACAATGACAACTTAACTTTATTCTGCGGCTCATTATGGTTACGGTGATGCCAAATGTATTAAAATTTTTTTAGATTTCACTACTTTTACAAAAAAAAAATATTAAAAAAAATTAGTTCTGTTTCACCACATTCTGAGAGCGTTAACTTTTTTATTTTTTTGGTCGATTGAGCGGTGTGAACGCTTCTTTTTTGCGGGACGAGCTGTAGTTTTTATTGGCACCATTTTTTGGTATATACAATTTTTTGAAAATGCTAATCTGACCAAAAAACGATTCTGGTGTTTTACATTTTTTATTTTTTACGCCGTTCATATTGAGAGTTAAATAATGGTATATTGTAATAGTTTGGATGTGGCAATGCAAATTTTGTTTTTGTTTCTTTTGTTTTTTTTATATATTGTGCTTGATGAAAAATGGGAAAATGTTTTTTTTTTGAACTTTTAATATTTTTTTTACTTTTTTTTACAAAATGTATTTAACTTTTTTTACACATTTTATTAGCCCCTCCTAGGGTACTTGAACCATGGACCGTTAGATCGCTGGTACACTACACTGCAATACATTTGTATTGCAGTATACTGTCATTTTTACATGCTTCTGCTAAGCCATGCCAGAGGCACGGCTTAGCAGGGGCAGGCAGAAGGCAGACCTGCGGGCCTTCGTTAGGCCCCCAGGCTACCATGACAACCATCAGCGCCCCTCAATCTCATTGCGGGGGGGCATTGGGCTGTTGGAGGGAGCCATCCCTTCCTAATCCTAACGGTTTAAACGCTGACTGCAGCATTTAACTAGTTAAAGGGCCAGGGAAAGTGCGATCTCTTGGCCATTAGAGCAGTGTGTCAGCTGTGATTCACAGCTAACACCTACAGCATATGGAGCGGGCTCAGTGTTTGCGCCCACTCTAAACTTCACCCCCCACCTGTTCCACAACATTCATTTTCATCATGGGTCGGGAAAGGGTTAATAGAAAGGATAAAGGGTAGGGGTTGTCTTGATGAGGTAACCCCTTTAATAAACGGGTGAAATGTTTGTGTATCCAAATAATTTCTTCTAGAAAGAGAAACATCCAATCTCAGCAACTATGGCCTATGAGCTAGACATTTACTTTAGTTTCTCCAAAGTGTACTTTGTGCTAAATTAAATTTTGCTAACAAATATTATACTCTATCACCTTTCAGATGTGGAATATTAGATGTGATTAGCACCGGCTATAAATCATTTAGGGAAGTTTTAATTTGATTTACAGTATAAATGTAACAGAGGCGCAAAGAGCTGAAAAACCAAATGTAGCTGCTCCAGATAACATCAGCTCCAAAATAACAGCATAAAGCAGAAAGTGACCTGGATCTAGGAAGCCGTAGAACTGGAGTAATGCTGTTCCTATGCATGAAATTACAAGATAATGAAGATGACCAAGTACTATATATATATATATATATATATATATATATATATATATATATATATATCTAGTCCAAGAGCAAATGAACACAGCACTCCAACATACCTATATATTAGGCCATGTGCTCGTTACCAGAGGATGAATCAGTTCCTCAACTTGAATATAAAACGACCATAGAACAGAATAACGGCACCAGGGCTTCAGAGTAGATGAAACAGGGTGGATTTATTCAACTCAAGTGAGCGATGTTTCGGTTCGTCACAGAACATTTCTCAAGCTACTCTAGTATACAGTACTGTGAAATTTTAAGGAGTTATGGAAAAATGCTGCAAAGTAGGAATCATTTCAAAAATAGAAGTGTTACAAAGTTGTTTTTTTTAATCAATTAACTAAAAGTGAATGAACAGAAAAGAAATCTAAGTAAAATCAATATTTGGTGTGACCACCCTTTGCCTTCAAAACAGCATCAATTCTTCTAGGTGCACTTGCACATAGTTTTTGAACGAACTCGGCAGGGAGGTTGTTTTAAACATCTGGAGAACTAACCACAAATCTTCTGTGGATGGCGTTTCCTCAAATACTTCTGTCTCTTCATGTAATCCCAGACAGACTCAATAATGTTGTGATCAGGGCTCTGTGGGAGCCATATTTTTAGCATTGAGGACACCATTAATTCTGACCAAATCCCCAACTCCATTTGCTGAAATGCAGCCCAAAACTTGCAAGGAGCCTCCACCAATCTTCACTGTTGCCTGCAGACACTCATTATTGTACCGCTCTCCAGCCCTTCGTCGCACAAACTGCTTTCTGTTACAGCCGAATATTTCACATTTTGACTCATTAGTCCAGAGCACCTGCTGCCATTTTTCTGCACCCCAGTTCCTATGTTTTTGTGCATAGTTGAGTCGCATGGCCTTGTTTCCAAGTCAAAGATATGGCTTTATGGACGCAATTCTTCCATGAAGACTACTTCTGGCCAGACTTCTCTCGAACAGTAGATGGTTGTACCCACGGCTTCTGCCGGTTCTGAGCTGATGGCACTACTGGACATGTTCCGATTTTGAAGGGAAGTAAGCATGATGTGTTTTCGATCTGCTGCACTACGTTTCCTTGGTCGACCACTGCATCTACGGTCCTCAACATTACCAGTTTCTTTGTGCGTTTTCAAAAGAGCTTAAACAGCACATCTTGAAACCCCAGTCCTCTTTGAAATCTTTGCCTTGGAGAGACCTTGCTGATGCAGTATAACTACCTTGTATTTTGTTTCTGTGCTCCGTCTCTTGCCATGGTGAACCTGTGACATGAAACTGTCTTCCACAACCTCACCTTTGTAGCAGAGTTTGACTGTTCCTCACCCAGTTTTAAGCCTCCTTCACAGCTGTTTCCGTTCATTTACTTTGTGTTTTGTTAATTGATAAACAAAAAATATTAACACTCCTATTTTTCCACAACTGCCTAAAACTTTTGCACAGTATTGTATATGTATGTATGTATGCATGTGTGTGTGTGTGTGTGTGTGTGTGTGTGTATGTGTGTGTGTGTGTGTGTGTGTGTGTGTATATATATATATATATATATATATATATATTAATATGGTTTGTGCCTGCCACCTCCCCTGTAGTGGGAATATGTTCAATCACAGTACAATACATATCTATTAATATATACATATATACACAAGAGGTTAGGAGCATATGGTCACCGTTAGTGCCTCCATAACAAATCCCCATATCAGTGTCAGTTACCATGCCCCATAACAATGTCACCCACTTGCCCCATAACGTTTAAAGCCACATGCCATTTTGACAGTGCCATCTGTATGCTCCATTAGGCCAGGACCACACAGACCAGAGTTTCGATGCAGTTTTTGGCTCCATTATTTTTAGCCAAACACAGGAGTGGACACCAAAGTATGGGTATGCATCAGTCCTTTCTATACACCTTTTCTTTCCTTTAGATCGACTTCTGGTTTTGGTTAAAAAAAAACTGCACTAAAAAACTGCATCAAAACTCTGTATGCGATTTTCCCCTCAAAGTGCAGCCACCGGCCCCTTTGCACTCATCTTGGGCTGGCGGTGCTCCCCTTTCCTCACCTGACATGTGGGTGTATGAGCATATCATACTTCTTTGCAGGCCGCAGGGACAGATGCTGTTCCCTTCTGCCTGTTCTCTATACCCCTAATGTTGTAAGGACAGTGGTCTGAAAGCAATCTGTCCCCTGACTGTTGTCATGGTTTGGGTTTTAGGGCACCGACCCGTGATCCCTATTGCTGTCAAAGAGGGGAAGGAGGACTTAACAACGGGACATCACTTTTTTGCACGAGCATGTACATGTAATATAGTATGTGTAGTGTGATGTGTGTGTGCGAACCCTAAGGCCTCATGCACACGACCGTAGCCATGTGCACGTCCGTGATTTTCCGGTCGGCTGGGGGCAGAGTTTCACCCGCGAGCCGCTCGCAAACCGTGGGCCGCGCCCATTATTTGCCATGAGCCTGGACCGCAGAATACAGCCGTAATAAGACATGCCCGTTCTTTCTGCGGTCCGGGCTCCTGGGCCATGCACGGACCGTGAAAACCATGGTCCTGTGCATGGCCCCATAGGAATGAATGGGGCCGCAATTCTCCCGGGAATTGCGGCCGCAGAATCACGTTCGTGTGCATGGGGCCTAATAGTTTAATCGTAGAGCATAAAATATTATCATATATAGTTAAGACACTGATTCTACACAGTATACATATGGATAAAGATAGAGCTAGGGCTCCTGTGGCGACTTTGGCAGAGACACGGGTTCGCTTGGCCAAAGATCGCTGTGTCGCCCCTCCTGCATCGCAGATAATGAAAGTCAATGTAGCCACATTGCGACTCCTGGTTTGCTGGGACAAGACAGTTGCAGATTTGGATTTCTTGCAACTGACGTGTCACCGTCGAGCAAACCCATGGGTCGCAGCAGGGCCACATTAATCCTTATTACCTGCGTTTTTTTATTTTTTTTGCGTGACCCGTGTCGAGGCCAATGTAACTACGTAGCCCTAGTCTATATGCAATACAATGAAAATGTATTATCCTATATACAGATGTAGCAGAGCTGAATTTATCATTTATCCAGCCAGCAACATGCATTATTGTCATTGGACAACTCACTCGACCTACTTGCAGTCCTATGTAAAAGCAGCGATCACTTACTGCCAAATGACATACTCAGCACTGCTACATCCGTAAGCATTGACTGCAATAAACATATAACCATATTATTCAATGTATAATCAGGCAAACATACATTTTAGAGTAATTTACTGCATCCTGTAGGAAAGAAATCCCATTGTCTGCCAATTATTTTATCTTTTTCTTGAGGTTACTAAAGGGGAAGATGGACTGGGAGTGAAATGTTTATGAAACGTCTTGATCTTGGCAGCTGTTCTTTGTGAGCACTTACATTAAGTATATTTTACTTGGCACACGGCAGAGAATTTTGGACAATTCTGGTTTCTTACAGCGGGGCAGTGCTGGGACAGAAGCCTGTAATTCTATCTATATAGGATTCTTAGCATAAATCAGACTTCTTCCTGCAGTAATAAACTTTTCTTTACACATAAAATTAAAGTTGACACAATCTGAAAAGTATTTAAAGGGGCATCTTGTTTGGCAGTAGTTGAGATATAATATATTACTACGCTGACAATGAGCCACTAACTAGCCCTTTAAGAAGAGAAATATACGTTTTAGTAAATACTTGTATTTCCAATAAATTAACAATGCTGGAGCATCTTTTCTTACATTTGTGCGTGGTACTGTTCCTCTGTTATTCCTCCTGGAAATGTATGGCTAAATTGACAACTGGGTGTTACCATTCTCCTCACCAATGGGGTGTGTCTCTGCACACTCTGACACTGGTTAATAAGTGCTTACAATGTCAGACTGTTTTGGGACACACCTTATTGACAAGGGGAATGGTAATTTATTCAGGCTGTATATTTCCAGGAGGAATAAAAGAGGAATGACACAATACAAAGTTCTAAGAAAAGGTGCTCCAAAATTATTATTTTATGGGGGGATGTAGTCTAGTGAAACAGACATGTCAGGAGAGCTAATAGGTCTTTTTTTTATAAGTAATGATACATTTTGTGAAAATAGCGGCAAAAAACGCAAACTGACCGAAAATCAATGCTAAAAACATGATTTGACCGCGACGTGTGAACCCGGCCTTAGAGCACACTCTTGTAACGAGCAGTGCAGCTGTGTCAGGTAGATATGAGCGGGATGGATTTTCCTGTGGGTGTAAACAACAACTGGTGCAACGGATTCACTATTATGTCCGGGGGTAGAAAGTATCAAAAATTTGCCAAATGTTGCTGCGAATTAGCTTAAATTGGTGCCGTTTTGATGATCGCCCCTCACTAGACAGTTTTTAAAAATGTTCCAGAAAGTGGGCGTGTCTTGTGGAAGTGTAGAAGGGGTGTGGCCTGAAATATGCCAATGTGTTCCAAAAATGCGCCAAAAAACAGGCACAAAAATCTGAAGCAAAATAAGCCAAATCGAAAGTGGTATAAGGAAGAGAAAAGTGTCTAACCGGTCATACAAGAAGCGACAAAATGATCATGCAGCATGCACCACTGTGATCAATTTGGCGCATTTTGTGCCTACCTGGTTAACCTTTGCGCTAACTATTAATCAGCATAGGTAAATATGGGCCAATGTTTCCATTCATTGACTACAAGCAGGGATCTAGGAAACGGTGATGATTTGAAATACAAATTATATTTAGAAAGTTTTATTTACATAAAAACGGAAAAACTCTTTAAATTATAAATAATTTGTACTTTAAAGAAACCGGATCATTTCGGATTTCAGATCAATTCATTTTACATTAAAAAAAATAATGGGGGTCAGTGAGCTAGGACCACCACTAGTTTCCAGGACCAAGGGGCTGTGGTGCCTGGAAATGGGCCTCAATCCTTATGGCAGCGATGGGAGGTAGTCAATAGTTCACAATCTACTAGCGTACATAAGAAATGTTATCCAGGGGCAGCCTTAGGGGTCTGTGACCTATTGCACAGGACGCATAAACTACCATAACTGAAGGGGGCACCGCAGTTGACCTGGCACCTGAGGCTTGTGACCGTAATGCACGGGATCCAGCGGCACCGGTTTTTCGTTATTCTGCTCCTATGACGGAGCAGAACAATGGAAAGTCCTTACGCAGATGTGAATAGACCCTATAGATGTACTGTGTTGTAAATTCCCAGTTTCAGGAATGTTCTGTGGTTCATTTACTGAGCACCGTGCCCCTTTCACCCCTATTAAAAGTGAGATTGCCTTTTAATCAAGGACATACAGGGGGTTAACCCAGTTGGTGCTAAGGGAGTCCACTTTGCTGCCCTGTACACGGCAGGTCCGTGGGGCGATTAACTGTGTCTGACATCAGGGGTAATTTTCCTTTTTTCTGCCGCTGGCCCGTCTGGTAGTCCGGTGAAGCCTATAGTGCCCTTATAATAACAATAATAACCTGTACAATTGTAGCGCCAACGTATCCCGCAGCGCCTTACAATCAGGGCAAGCAGGATATCTACAAAATGACAAATTCTGAACATTACCAATGAGGAGAGTGGTCTGCGACGTCTTCAGATGAATGCTTTTCATTTTAGTGTCGGTGATGACATTTCCAGATATGTGCAATAACTGTAACGTGAGAGGAAAATATCTGCGGATTCTATTAGTCACAGCGCCTGCTGATATTATCGCCATCTGTAACCTACATGTCAGTCAGCGATTAGTAAAAGTAACGATGTCAGGTTTTCACCATCCGGCAAGTTTACAGGCCCCCTAAATCCCCATAGACCCCCAGTTAAGAACCTCTCATGAATGCTGCTGTTCAATGACAGCAAGCAGTGTAACTTTTAATTCATTCTTATGGACAGTATTTTCAAAGCAATTTTTTTTTTACTGATCGATTAAAAGTTTTAGTATAGCCATAGCCCTTAGCTCAGAAAGAATTTTGAAATGGGAACAAAGGTTTAACTTTTTTTTTTTTTAACTGCCTGCACGTATTTTTCCAAGTTTTTTTGCGTCGTTTTTCGCCCGCAAAATCAATGGGTGGCGATTTCGGCTGTTTTTTGGCACTGATTCCATGCCAAAGTCAACGCCAATAAAACTTGTGTGAACTGACCCTTAGGCCCTGTATACAAAGAGTTTTTTGCCGCAGAAACCGCAACGGAATCCACGGCAAAAAACGTCCGAAATCGCCTCCCATTGATTTCAATGGGAGGCGGAGGCGTTTTTTACCCGCGAGTGGAAAAATCGCTCGCGGGAAAAAGAAGCGACATTCTCTTTCTTTGGTCGTTTCCATCTCTGACCTTCCATTGACATCAATGGGTGGCAGAGAAAGTGGTTTTCGCTGCGTTTTTTGCCTGTGGCGCTCAATGGCCACGGTCAAAAAGCGCTGCAAAAGACACAGCAAAGAGAGTGTAGGCTGGGCCTTAGTGTTCCTTTACATTTCTTTTAGGTTTGCATTTTGCTATATCACTTGTGATGTCCTTTATGGGTAGATATTCCGAGGTTGTGGAAAGTAATTATTTTTATCTGTCAGCCTCGTCGTCGCTTTTGTTTTTAATCTTTTTGTTTCTTAGGCAACAAATATTTTATAATGACTTTTATTGGAGAGTAACCCGATGAGCCTTAAAGCCTTCGTACACCGAGTGAGACTTTTAATGGAATAAAAATAGCTTTTCGGCACAGGCATCATTGGTAAAAAGCCTGATGAGCCTTGAATATGTGCGGTATACAGCGTGTCAGAATAGAACATACAAAGCACTGCACATGTTAACTGCCAGTGACAGGGAGAATTGTTTCTGTCTTATTTCCAGTAATAACATCTTTCAGCCTCAGACCTTTCGCCCCAGAGTAACAATAATTTAGTCTTCTTACAGAAACTGTAAACGAGATCAAATAAATTATAAGTGAGGAAGACAATCCCTTCCTGTACAGTAGAAAGGACGCGTCACCGAAAAAAAAAAAAGCATTCAAAGAGGCATTGACGATTCATGGCAAATAATTTTATTGCAAAATGTTGACATTTTTGGGGTCCTCAACCGGCCCAGATCAAAGTTGGTGGTGGCAACATAATAGGGTGTGGGGGCTACCTCTTAAGTAACAGTGCCATACAATGTTAGGCTAATTGAAAACGGTTTACAGATAATTCAAAAAGTGTTTATTTGGGTGCAATATACAAAAATAAAACATTTTTTGAATACAATTTCTAATAAAACTCTGAGTTCCTCGGCCGCCAGTGGCCTCAGCCCCCTACTCTCCTCTTTATCTGAACACTTTCAAGCTCCCATGTCTTTTCTAGGCAGAGTTACATGGAAATGAAGTCCCCTGGGAAATTGCCCCCTTTGCCCTCTTCCTTACAATCTGGTCCTGGTTAGCAATTAGGTAATGCTTGGTCTAAAACAGGGATGGGGAACCTTTTTTCTGCCAAGGGCCATTTGGATAACATCACTCGCGGGCCATACAAAATTATCGACTTAAAAATTAGTCTGCTATATATGGTCAAACATTTCATTAACTCACCCCTAATTTGATGGCTGGAACTGCTTCTCCTTGGTGAGGCGTGTGATGTTAGCCGGTATTGATGATGTTACTACTGCGTCGGACGGTCTGGAGCGCAGTTGACTCTTTGCAAAGGTAAGTTTTGAAAAGAAGTGCATGCAGCAATAAGTTGTTCCGACTTACTTACTCAAAGGGGTTTTCCCATCAGAGACATTTATGACATATCCACAGGATATGTAAAAAATGTCAGATAGATGCGGGTCCAACCCCTGGGACCAGCACCTATCTCTAGAACGGGGCCCCCTAAACTCCGTTCTACCTTTCTGTGTGCCGGCTAATTTTCGACCATGAAGAAGAAAACAGCAAGCTACGCTGTTTCTGTAACTCCAATGGTAGTGAAGTGGACATGTCCTCTTTAAGGTCATGATGACTTTGCCACTAAGAGTAAACAAAACAGATGTGGGTCCCCGAACAATACTGGTTCTCTGAGTACTTCTCAGAAAGTTCCTGTTGTGTTATCCAATCCTCGTCTCTGCTTGTTCTGGATTGATGACATCATATCCAGCTCTTCTACTTAAAGAGGCTCTGTCACCACATTATAAGTGTCCTATCTCCTAGATAATGTGATCGGCGCTGTAATGTAGATAACAAGTGTTTTTAATTTTGAAAAACTATCATGTTTGAGCAAGTTATGAGCAATTTTAGATTTATGCTAATTAGTTTCTTAATGCCCAAGTGGGCGTTGTAAAGAGAAGTGTATGATGCTGACCAATCAGCGTCATACACTTCTCTTCATTCATGTCCATTTGTACTTAGCACAGCGTGATCTAGCGGGATCATGCTGTGCTGTCACATACACCCACATTAACTTTACTGAAGTGTCTTTACAGTGAATGGACATCACCTCCAGCCAGGACACTATATCTATTCACAATCCCGACACTTCGGTAAAGTTTGTGTGGGACTTAATCGCTGCACATCATGATCTCGCGAGATCACGCTATGAATGACAGCAGTAGCGTGATCTCGCGAGATTATGCTGTGCAGCGATTAAGTCCCACACAAACTTTACCGAAGTGTCGGGATTGTGAATAGACATCGCGTCCTGGCTGGAGGTGATGTCTATTTACTGGCAAGACACTTCAGTAAAGTTAATGTGTGAGTAAGGGACAGTAGATCGTGATCTTGTGAGATCACGCTGTGCTGAGTGCAAATGGACATGAATGGAGAGAAGTGTATGACGCTGATTGGTCAGCATCATACAGTTTCTCTTTACAACGCCACTTGGTCAAAAGTTAAAGTGTTGTTATGTACAGCGCCGATCACATTATCAGGAGATAGGGCACTTATAATGTGGTGACAGAGCCTCTTTAACTTCCCATGAAATAACATCACCCACTTCATAAGTCAGAGAGGGAGCCTACAGGCTATTAAACCATGCCCCTGTTTCCTCAGTCTGACACAATGGAGAAAAACGCTACCTTGGAGCCTACAGCAAAGAACGGGAGGACTGTATAACCCAATCCTGCCTTCATTTAATAAAGATGTATAATTTATGTGGACATAGCTCAATAAGAAGAAAACCTATGGGCAAATATGCCGCTTAATATCTCTGTCAAAATTCTAGACATTCAGAATGTATCAATTGGGAGGAATATAGGTGATACTACGAATGGTTGGTCATTTGCATTAGAGTTTGATAGGCGGTGACGTCACGCTGCCCTCAGAGCAAAAATAATGCAAATCACCCATAATGCTATCTGTTAATGGGTCTCATATCCATTTGGTAGCGTTATGTTAATGATAGCTGAACTGGTGTAATTACCCTTATGGACATTTCAGACGTCACTCACAGATAAGTGTTATTCCCTTTTACTTCTAGTATATTATATTGTGGTTAAAACAAAGAATGTTTCATTAACTTGTTTGGATATTGATAATATAATAAACTTTTATGTGGAGGTTGCATTTAAACACTTTTTTAAAGAAGGTGATGATAGTCTCCTACTGCTGGAACCTCCAGTGATCAGCTGTAATCTGTGAGAGAACCTGGCAGCAAGTGTTCAATTCCCCTGCAGCGCCACCACAGGAGAGATAATGCATTGCACAGGACCCATTAAAAGAAATAGGCTGTCCGCGTAATGCATGGATATGTTGGGTCGTGCGAAGCAAGAGATACTCGTTGCAGCTGCTCTGTGCTGCAGCTAATGGATGAGGATCCTGAATGAGGGAGTCTCCTATGTTATCTCAAAATTCCCTAAAAAGGTATGTAGATAAGTCCTTTAACCTATAGAGCTATCATATACAACTAATGATTACAGAGGCGAAGCTAAAAGGTCACGGGCCTTGGTGCCAAAGACCAGCAGGTCCCTAACAAAATTTACACAGTAATTAAATTTCAATACACATTACAGCACCCATACATGGGGCCCTACTATACTTCCATATTCCTACAATTTCCTGTGAGATTCTGTATGAATCCAAGAGAAAAAATGACAAGCTTCTCCATCAGACACTGTGTGCCTCCGCACGCGGTCCTTGCTCACGGCTCTGCTATGGGCATAAAGCCTTACTGAGGGGGAGATTATGGGGCGATCCAGCATGTGCAAATTTTTTTTCATATTTTTTATGTTATGCACATCAATGATGGAAGGCAAGAGTGGGAAAATAAATGTGAATGACTGGGAGACCAAGGAAGGGAGGACATGACCCAGAGCAGAGACCAAAATAATTAAAGGGTAACTAAACCTTCAACAAACTTCTGACATGTCATAGTGACATGTCAGAAGTTTTGATCAGTGGGGGTCCGAACACTGAGACCACCAGCGATCGCTAGAACGAAGCTGGAGAAGTGCTCGGGTGTGTGCTGAGCCGCTTCGTTTTCGATCAGCTTTTCTCTAAAAGATTATATAGCGGTGTATGGACTCAATAGAAAGTCCCCCACCAATCAAAACTTGACATGTCACTAAGTTTGTTGAAGGTTTAGTTACTCTAAGTCTTTTATGTCCTGATGGAACAGGCCCCAAGTTTTGGTTACGCCCCTGAAAGAAAGACTTGCATGGACTGGTTGGTGGTTGTGCAATAGTCCCTGCACTGTTCTACTCCGTGCAGCATCCTGGTTAATTTACCAATCATATTCATCGAGAGGGCTTGCATGGTGGTAGCTTCTGTTTGCATAGACTCATTCGTGAAGTTACCACCATCGTGAAGTCCTCTCAGCACATCGGATTGGAGCACTCATAGGCATGTATTTAGCAGGACGTCTCATCTGATCTGAGGACAGCTACCCTTAGGCCTAACAGACAGTGATGGATGAGCAGTTGTGGGGTATTTGATTTCCCTGCAGCAGCTACTTAACCTCATAAAAAATGGTTTCTAGTCATGAATATATCAGAGAATTTACAGTCATTAAAATCTCCATTATATTAGTTAAAGTCCTCACATGTTTGTTTTTTTAAAAATTATTGTATTGTCCATGATACAACAATCTTGCAGCATTTTTTCTTAGAAATCTGCATTTCATCGTACCTCTATTATTCCGCCTGGAAATGTATGAAGAAATTGACAACTCGGCATTACCATTCCTCATTTCAATAAAGGGTGTCCCCACACAGTTTGTCACTGTCATCATTGATTGGGCAGTATCATAGTGTGTAGGGACACCCCTCATTGACAAGGGAAGTGGTAACACCTAGGTGTTAATTTATTCATACATTTCCAGGAGGAATAACACAACACAGTTCTAAGAAAAGGTGTTACAGAATTGTTATTTTATGGGAAATACAAGTGTTTAGTCAAACAGACATGTGAGGAGAGGTGACAGATACTCTTTAAAGTGGCTCTAAATGTAGATCTTCAGTTCCCTTTGGTGCATTACAGGTTTTTCTTAACCTGCCAAATTCAATGGATTTTCTGCCTGTCCTAGACTCCCACCAATCTTCACTACGTTTCACATATCCATTTTTAATAGACAGTTGAATCCATCTTGAAGGAACATTCTATGCAAAACTGATACTGTGTTGGGGGCGGAGCATGACAAAGGGATTCTTTCTGGTGCTCTCTGAATATTTCTGGTGTGCACTGCCCCCATACATGACGCAGTGGGCCTCTTTTATCAAAACTCTCTAGTAGAAAACTGGCCTTGAAGTGTATAGCAACCAATCAGTGATCAGTATTAATTTCGAAAACTGCTCTTAAAAAAACTTTAGCTGCTCTGTGATTGGTTGCTATGAGTAACAGGGCTAGTATTTCTCTAAGGGCTTATTCACATGAACGTTGAATACGTTCGTGTGATGGCCGTTGCTGCAATGGACCGTGTGAAGGGTCCGTTGAAAAATAGAACATGTCCCATTTTCTTCCGTTTTCACGGACCCCTCCATAGACTCAAGTCTATGGGGATCCGTGAAAATGGGTCCCACACGGGTGAAACTGAGTGTTTTTCACGTCCGAGTTTCCCCACGTTCGTGTAAATAAGGCCTAAGACAGTTGTGATTAATAAGACCCAGTATGTGAATTATAATTGTAAGAAGATCCACCACATGAAAACCAAAGTTTCTCTGCGTGGAAAGTTCTCTTTATCTCCAGATACATTTTATTTGATCACTACTAATTATTATTCTGCATTCTATATCCAGATCCATTTGCCTTGTAGAGTCTATCATTTCTTTTAATTGCCTGTTAATCTGTATGTATGATTAGCATCGCATCCTATTCATCATCTGCTATCAGTCTATAAAACAATCCTAAAGGTATAAAAAGATGATACACAGAAAAAATCGGAGAAAATCAACCAAACTCTACGTATGCGGCGAGCCAAGAAATGTCATATTCCGCAACTCTCGCCCCGAGACGTTTAAGTGCTGAAATGGTTACCTCTCCCCTCAAATTGAAATTATAATTCCCCCCTAGCATTGGAATAGGTGGCGCGGCATTTAGTTTGGCAAGCTGACTGTCATTAGCAGCAAATGAAATGCATAAATTAATACTAATCACGGATATCAAATGAAATAAAACAAACAATGATTCTCCATCGAAAATGTAATTAAACACTTGATTGGTATGCTGTAACGCATCTGAAAATGTATGACTCCTGTTTCCTATTAATTCATCCTTCCTCATAGACGGCCACAATTTGCGCTGTGTTCTGTCGTACTTGTAAGTCGGTTCAGATGTTTCGGCAATCAGAGGAATCAACGCGACGTTGGATCAGTTGGTGGAGACACCGGGGCCCCTAGGGGGATGCGTAGCTCATTTCATCCACACGGGGGGGGGGGGGGGGGCTCCCTCTAGAGTAATAGTGTTAGATTCAATGCTGAGATGAAGCAAATATACATTAATGTCTCTATTATAGTAAGAGGTCTGCCACTCTATGTCTATTGTTTATTTATTTGGAGTAAGGGAGTGAAGTCAATTTCTGTCATATCTTTTATGAAGTAAAGCAGATGATGGCGTTTTTATCTTTCATCACATCTGTCATAATAGATTAGGAACCAGTCAAATCATTTTCACACGAATATACAGATGTAGCTTGCTGTAACGTCCGCGGCTGCAGACCGCAGACTCCTCTCCTCTTGCCGACGCCTTCCTTCCCGGAGATGCCAGCACATCCGGCCGTGCTGGCCTGCAGTGACCACTAGGGTGCGCATGCGAGCTCTGACCCGGCCTTAAAGGGCCAGCGCGCACACATGTTTAGAATCATCTGATCACCCTGGACTATAAGAAGGGCCCTGCCCCTTCACTCATTGCCTGAGCGTTGTTTTGTTTTCCCGTGTCAGTCTAGGAAATGGCTGTAACACCAGACCTTAGGCGAGAGTGTCACTATGTCTGGAAAAGAAGCAAATTCTTATTTTCAGATCACATACAACCCATATAACAATGACCACAGAGCAAAATTACAAATTCAACTCCGCTATGTCAGTAACTGAATACAATCTGATGACCTAGCCTAATAATATGTGAAACAACTGATATATTTAGATGCGAGAGTTATCTGGGTTGGTGCCTTTTTCATATTTTAGTTGAAATACACATATTCGGTTGGTTCTTCACTGTATTGATACGTGAAAATTGTTGCTGGTGAATATAAAGCTGATCATAAAGTGGTTTCTATAGTGGTTTCTATAGTACCTACTTATAACGATTAGGGCACCTGACATATAGACAGATAGATATGAGATAGAATAGAGAGAGAGAGAGAGAGAGAGAAAGAAAGAGAGATAGAGAGAGGAGAGATAGATAGATAGATAGATAGATAGATAGATAGATAGATAGATAGATAGATAGATAGATAGATAGATAGATAGATAGATAGATATGAGATAGATAGATAGATAGATAGATAGATAGATAGATAGATAGATAGATAGATAGATATGAGATAGATAGATAGATAGATAGATAGATAGATAGATAGATAGATAGATAGATATGAGATAGATAGATAGATAGATAGATAGATAGATAGATAGATAGATAGATAGATAGATAGATAGATAGATAGATAGATAGATAGATAGATAGATATGAGATAGATAGATAGATAGATAGATAGATAGATAGATAGATAGATAGATAGATAGATAGATAGATAGATAGTCTTAAATATTCTCCAATTATGATTTTGATGTTGTACTAATGAAATATAAAATATGAATAGGGCCTAGTTGCTGTTTCTCTGTTTGTGTTGACTTCTGGATTAAAGGGAATCCAACGGCTTGACCCCAAAAAATAGAACTTTATGACCCGTCTCATTAATAAGTCATAAAGGTAATACTACTACAGATCATTCACTACTATTAAAGAAACACTTTCACAGATTTGGTATCTTCAGTATATACAGTTCATACAACACAGAATCCTGCTAGATTAGGTGCTGTCTATGGTCCTGAATCTCTGCAGTGCCTGTTTCTTTGCTCTGACTTCTAACCAGACGGCTTCAATAGTCCCATCTACAGTCCCTCATTGCTATGGACCAATAAAGGTGTTTATGTGTGACACAAATTTACTTCACCCGTACAATGTGATCAGGATAATTTCCTCATTGTAATTATTTATTAGGAAATCTTGAAGATGAATAATATTTTAGCTGCTCTGTAATAATAAACTCCTCCAGAACTGCTTGATATACATTCACTCTTGGCCATGCTAAACATGCAAAGTTATAGGGAGATCGGGAGAGAAAGCCACAGGCCAAAATAATATCTATTTCATTTGTATGGCCAGCATTAACCTGACTTTACCATAGACCATGCAAGTATATTGTTACAATAATTATTTCAGTAGGATTCCATTAATCGGATACCCAGGAGTCCAGAACTCCCAATAATTCACCATGAAATAGCAGGAAAATGACCTGATAATCCTGCACTGGTCAGGGGTCTTCTGGGGTGGTGGGTCCTTAGTATACTCTAATATACTCTCCTCGGATGCAGAATACTTTATATAGACATCTGTAGGGCCCATGGCCTACTACAGTGGGCCTAGTACACCTGCACCCTTCCTTACCTCTTCTCTTCTTAACATATCCTGAGATGTGTGGCGTGAGATGATGACATGATTTTGCGATACTCCGTCACGAGATGTCTATGCTGTGAATTGCAGACTGTTAAGGGTTTTGCTAGCATGTCGCGATATTGTATTGAATTGGTCTAATGATAAATTGGAGTTCTTAAAGCGTTTTTCCACTTTCCAAATACTATATACATACACATAACATTTGCCTTTAAAACAAACGTTCTAATATACTTCCGATGATGTCCCGACCGTTCAAGTTCTCTCCTCTGCTTCCGGACAAATGCCTCTTCCGGCCGGCTCACTGAACGGCACGTCATCAATGACGCCTGTTCAGTGTGTTCTCCCAGACGACCAGGCATCATCTGGGCGCGTGCGCGGTTGAATGATTGTCTCTTTGAAAGTTTGAACCCCACATGCTCAGTACAGTGGGTTTGATACGGCCTGTGATAGAGAACCAGTGCATGCTGGGAGCAGAGCCGGAAGGATGTAAACAAAGTGCTGCGGGACAAAAGGAGCAGTTTTTAGAACAGAAAGGAATTGTAAAGGAATATAAAGCTTTTTGGGGGGTTCGTGTTGGGAAAAGTAAGGCAGCCGCAAGTAAATTTAAAACATTTTTAAATCTCAGAAAACCCCTTAACCAAATTTAAGCAACGGTAAGGGAGGACACATCTGTAATTTATTGTAACATCCCCACATCTACAATGACATTCCCACATCGATATAGATGTACACAGAAGTAGTATAGGCCCTGAGACGGAATAGAATGTGGAGGCCTAAATACTGATGACTCATCGCCCATTGAGTAAATATAAATATATAGTATAGTTATGCATATACGCGTATATATGTGTATGTAAAAAGTCCGGAAGTCCATGTGTTCCAGAAGATGTGGATTATTGGAATTTTACTGTATTATGATTATAGAAGATTATTTCGGACAGACAGATCCTGTCCATCCGGCCTTTCTCACTCCCTAATCTATTGAATCACAGGCCAAAAATTTTTTTGACCGGTAGACCGCTTATTATATGTTGATGGTTGCATTGGAGTCGTGTAGAGGTCCATGCAGCCATTTCTAACAAGTGACTGTCGTATACAGCTCACAATCAGCATGAGCTTGTGAAACTGCAAAAGTAGCTCTTCCCTATAAATATATCAGATTCATCTATTTTACAGTAGCGGGATGTTATATATTCCATGTACAGTAGAGACTTAGTGACTTGACCATGGTAGCTCTGAGCTGAATGACCTTGAGAATTTGACCTGAAATTGTAAAGTTGAAATTCTGAAATCCTGGGAGGAAGGATAATCACTTCTGCCGGTGGAAAGTCTTTTAGAAAGAAAGCACAGTGTGAAGATCAGGGTTAAGGAGATGATGGGGTAAACCTGGACCTGAGGCAAGAATAAATCCAGACTTGTGCCCTGGTAAGAAGAGAATCCACCAGAGGACGAGGGAAAAGATAGAACTATAATATATAATTCAAGCTGAGTGGAAAATGTTCTCCTTGCTGGCAGCGTGTCTTTGACTGAAGTTCAGCTCTGGCGGCGTGGAAAGCACTGTAGGGTTGTAGCTGGAAGGAGCTGATTTAAGGGGTCACATAGGCCAGCATGCCGCTCCAGCCTGTTATAGAAAATGGAAGAGCGAAACGCACATGCTGGGAAGAAGATACGGCCGGGACGGTTGTCGCTTGTTTTTAGCTGGTAATGTTTTGTCCGCAGGAGTCCAGAGAGAAAATAAAGCAGTTGAAAATTGATTAAAAGTCCATTTGTCTTAAAGATTCTCCAGGGAGATTTGTGCTTTTCCTGAGATTTGTTCTCGATGAGGGATCTGAAGATGTCAATATTTGCAGGTAGACGCAGCTCTTAACCTTGATGTGTAGAATTTCACAGCAGATGAGTAAAGCTGTGTTTCTACAGTCAGAGCTTCTTCCCCCCCCCCACACTACAACATATGTTAACAACCAGGACAGACATCTGCTTACCTAAAATGCACTGAATTTTAATGTATTTGTTGTTGACAATCGGTGGTCTCCATTCACTGCCATCTACGTTTAAGACGCACATGCCATTGTGGCACTATGTGTATAGTTAAATGTCAGCAACCATTTACCGTCATTTGTCTATATCGGTCTTATCCGAGCTCTTATGTATAGTTGATAAGGGTTAGAGCAGGGTTCGGCAGGAGACTAGACAAGCAGCTAACAGTCCAACACTTAAAGGGTATGTTCACACGGCTTATTTTCGTACGTCTTTCTGGCCGCAAATGGCCGAAAAATCGGAAGTAGAACACCTCCAAACATCTGCCCATTGATTTCAATGGGAAAACGTCGTTCTGTTCCGACGGGGCATTTTTTTACGCGGCCGTTTTGAAAAACGGCCGCGAAAAAGAACTGCATTTCACTTCTCGAGCCGTTTTTGGAGCAGTTTTTCATTGACCCTATAGAAAAACGGCCATAAAAAAATGCAGAGAAAAACGCGAGTTTGCTTAAACGGCTGAAAATCAGGAGCTGTTTTCCCTTTTTTTTGGTAAGCGTGTGAACATACTCAAAGGGGCGTCTATATTTACCACATATTTGAATGCAATCTATTGTTAGTAGCTATTACTCGCTTTTAGTGAACTCTAAGTTAATAGAGAGAGAGTCTCATCTACTAGCCAGAGTGGCTCCAAAAAACTTCTCTCACTCTGGAGGACCTAGCCATTTTGTGCATTACATGGAGAGCCCATTGATTTTTAATGTGCATTATGTAATGCCTCATTTCACCTGTGGTGGCACAGCAGGGAAATTGAAGACTTGCTGCCCGGTTCCCCTACAGATTACAGCTGATCAGTGAAGGTCTCTGCAGCAAGACACCCTACTATATAATCACTTATCAGGAGAACCTCCTAAAAAAAAGTGATTGTCCAAAACAAAAAAAATCCCTTAAATCATTGTATAATGAAACGTTTTTTCAACTTTTTAATATACTTTGGTTGCTAACAGTGAATGGAACCATTCTTGCTTAAATCCAGATCCTAAAAAAACCGACAGACCTAATCTTTCTTAAAGTTGTATACAATCTAGGCTGGGGGTAACTTGAAATTCCTTGGCCCCAATACAAAATCAATAACAGGGTCCCCACATATCATGTGCCATTTATTATACTGGTGTCTTTTTATGTAAGAGAAGGGTCTATGGACTCTTAGGCACCAGGGACCATTTGCTATTGTTACCTTTGTACCCTCTATAGCCACACTCTTGAGACTAGGACAGGGGTTCTCAACTTTGTTACCATGAGGGAACCCCCAATAAATTGAGCCATTTTAGGGGAACCCCTACTCTTATTACTAATTCAAATAAACTATATTCTAAGATTTGTTGACTGCTTTGCCTGCCCCCATGCTGAGCATCTTTAAATAGGCTTTAATCAGTTTCCATCTGTTCTGCAAAAGAGAAAAATAAAATTTGTTGTTGCTGTCTGGGGAACCCCGGCTGAGAAACACTGGGAGACAGACCTCTGTGAGCTAAATACATCAGCAGCGTATCTCCCTCCTGTCCTGAGGAATTGCTACAATGTTTCAGTGCAGACTGTTTAGCTCACAGAATATATTCCCATTCACTGACAGCAAGCAGAGATATTGAAATGGTGAGAAATTAATATGCAAAGTATATTAGAAAGTTGTAAAACTGGTTTGTACAGGATTAGAAAAACAGCTGTCCATCAATTTTGTCTGGTATTGCAGCTCAGCTCCATAGAAGTGAATGGGGCTGAACTGCAATACCACACACAACCTGTGGATAGGTGTGGCACTGTTTTAGAAAGAAAGCATAATTATGTTTCTAATTCTGTCTAAACCCTTTAAACTCTATTTACATAAAATCAGAAAATGCATATAAAGAAAGTGAGATGTAAAGTCACATTCAGTTTTTATACCGTCGGAGTAAGGCCCAGTTCACCAGGAGTTTTTTGGCACCGTTTTTGACGCAAAAACCGCGTCGGAATCAGAGCCAAAAAAACGCCGAAATCGCCTCCCATTGATTCTATTCGGAGGCGGAGGCGTGTTTTTTCCCCCCATTTTTTAGCCGCTCGCGGGAAAAGAATGCAGCGTGTCCTTTCTTGCTGCAGTTCCGCCTTTGACCTCCCATTGAAATCAATGGGAGGCAGAAAAAGCGTTCCCTGCATTTTTTCCCCCGCGGTGCTTAATGGCCGTGGGCAAAAAAAGCAGCGAAAACTGCGGCAAAAAAGAGCAGGCAGGTCAAAATCTGCCTCAAAATTCCAGAAGGAATTTTTAGGCAAATTTTTTCTGCCTGCAAAATACTCCATGTGCACAGGGCCTAAATGTGGATAACCTGAATTACTCAGCAGACATACAGTAGCTTCCCACATCAGCTTCTCTGTACGCCAGGCACGTAATACCGGAATATTTCCCAGTGAAGTGCTGCTGTCATGCATAATGTCATTATTAAGTATGGATTTGGTACACGTGGATAAGAAGCCCTCTCCCCATTACTGATGCATGCTATTTATTTATAATGAATGATTCCTACTCATATGCTGCGAGCTGTGATCCTTTTTAATGAAGAGATTTCGTGGATATTGGAAAACTGTATTGTTTTCTGTCCTTAAAGAAGTAATTTCTCCTTGCTGACTCATGCTGGATTCCCTTTCATTCCAGATAAAGATGCTGAGCCGCATCAAAGTGCAAAATGAATACGAACATGACTGTCTTAAATATTCCTGTTACTCTCAGGGTATGCTCACACGGCTTATTTTCAGCTGTTTTTCAGGCCGTAAACACCCCAAAAAATGGCTGAAAAAAACGGAAGCTCAACGCCTCCAAACATCTGCCCACTGATTTCAATTGAAAAAACGGCGTTTCGTTCCGACATGGCATCTTTTTACGGAAAAACAGCTCCGTATTTTACAGCCATTTTTACTTTAGCGTGTGAACATACCCTAATTCTGCACAGAATTTCTCTGGTTGCTAGTGTTGCAGTTTGTGCTTCAGAGCTGCTCATCCTAATTGGGAACAGGAAGTTGCAATCACAATTGATTTGTCAGAGCTAAGTTTTGTAGTCACCCAGTCACTCACTTGCAGTATACACACATTCTTCCCCACATTGCCCTCATTATACTCCTCTCTTCTATCCATGTTTGATAGTTTTGTGCATATTGGGCTGGCCATTCAAATAATAGAGCTCATGGCTGAGAAGATGCGGAAGAGGGAGATAAGTCATGTCAGATGTTTCTGCCATTGGCTTATCAGCAGGAAAAAAGATTGGGCATGCTGATACCCACCATACCCTATCCTCCTTACCCCAATGGCAGATTTATGACAAATTAGATAATCATGTAACCTGCAAATATCAGTAATATGTGCAGATATTAATCTAATTTGTATGGTAGCTTTAGGCCCCATGCACACCAACGTGCTTTTGCGACCGCAATTCATTTCTATGAGGCCATTCACACGACCGTAGCTTTTACGGTCCATGGATGGCCCGGGGGCCCGCACCGCAGAAAGAACGGACATGTCTTATTACGGCTGTCTTCTGCGGTCCGGGCTCATTCATGGCCCGCGATTTGCAGACAGCTTGTGGCTGACCGTCCGCTGCCGGCCGACCCGAAAATCACGGCCGTGCACATGGCTACGGTCGTGTGCATGAGGCCTTACTCCTATAGTCTCATTCCTGTGCCTTATTGGATTAGTACATAAAAGAGAAGGCACAGGAACATTGAGATAGGAACACCCACATGATAGCCCACATGCACTCTGGTAGCTGGCAATACAAATTATCTATTTAGGGTATCCATTAATATATACGAAGGTCACAGTCTGTGAGAATACAGCTATTCAATATGGTAAAACATGCAATAATTGGTGCACCTCTAGCGCCATCTGTACAAGTAATTTTAAACAAATAAGCGGGAATGTGTTTAACTTGCTGTTATCTTGTCTCTAATGTAAACCGTCTTCATCACCAATGGCAAAAAAAAAATATTGTGTTTTACTATCCTGTGTTGCTCATTGAATATTTTAATAGATTAAGCTTGGCTATCTGTGCGGAAAGATGAGCTTGGCGCTAGCAACTTGCAAGTAGGCCCCTTTAAGCATTTGCTAATTAATCTGTAAATGTCAAAATACCATATGGTTACCTAATTTTGCATAAGTGGTTGGAGGGAAAAAGTTAAGAAGCAGACAGGCAGCAACTGCAGAAGCCAAAATTCAATTAGAATGCCGGTCATTTCCTTATAATCTCATTCCAAGATTCTCAAATTTACTTCTTATAAACATCAGGAGGAAGAAGTCTCAATTATCAACCGGATAGTGGGTTAGTTATCAAAAACTGTATCCTTAAAATGAATGTCCATTTTATATCACCCATTATAATAATGTCCATTTTTAGGTCCAAAATTCTGTACTGATTAATTTCTTAATATATTTTTATCGCAATCAGAGCTCTCTTTTTCTCATACAGAGCTCCAAAGCTACTGCATAGACAGATTTAAAAGACAATATGCTGGCTAGCTGCAGTCACCACTAGAGGGAGCTTAAGAGCTTACTGTATACTGGATTATTATTGAGATCAATGTATAACTGTATGCAGTATGCACCTAAACTCTCTCTAAGGTTGGGTTCACAATGTGCGTTTTATGTTGTGTTTTAACATGTGTTTTTTTTGTTTTTTTACATACATAGTTAAATAGGTTGAAAAAAGACATAGGTCCATCAAGTCCAACCCTTCTCAATAAATTACACATCATTCATTTCTTGATTAATTATAATCCTCAATGCCATCCATCAGTAAATAAACACCTAGCCCTTTTTTAAATGCTGACATAGTATCTGCCATCACTACCTCTTGTGGTAATCCATTCCATAGTTTGACTACTCTTACTCTAAAGAACCCTTTCCTATATTGATGTCTGAAACGTCTTTATTGCACACGCGATGAATGTCCCCTTGTCCTTTGTAAAGTCCTTGGCAAGAACAGATCATTTGGTAGTTCTTTGTATTGACCACACATTATACATATTAATAAGATCACCTCTAAGATGTCTTTTTTATAAGTTGAACAAGCGCAATTTCTCTAGCCTTTCATTGTAAGCGACACCTTTGAACCCTCTCCAGTTTTCCTATTTCCTTTTTGCAATGAGGAGCCCAAAACTGAATTCCATATCTAGGGATTAATATAGGGGTAATATGACATTTGAATTACAGGATTTGATCTCTCGTTTTATGCATCCTATTTGCTTTTGCAGCTGCTGCCTGACATTGAGTTCTACAGCCTAGCTTATTGGTTACCACAATACCCAGGTCCTTCTCTTGTTCCGTTATCCCCAGTTTTATTCCATTTAATGTGCATGAATTAATACTATTATTTTGTCCTAGGTGCATTACTTTACATTTATCAACATTAAATTTCACCTGCCATGTTTTTGCCCATGCTGGCAGCTTATCTAGGACTTTCTGTAATATTTTATAGTCAAGCTGAGTTTTAAGTATCCTACATAATTTTGTATTGTCAGCAAAAACTGACACCTTGCTATCAATCCCATCCACAAGGACATTAATAAAGAGATTAACAAAAATTGGGCCCAACACCGATCCTTGTGGTACCCGCTGCCCATTTTGAGTTCCATTTATAACGACTCTTTGCTTTCTGTCCCTTAACCAATTCTTTACCCACGTGCATACATGGTTCCACAGCCCCTGCATCTGTAGCTTCAGAACAAGATTGTTGTGTGGAATTAAATGCTTATAGTCTGTAAACTCCCATGTCTCTCAATGGGAGTTCAAAACTAAAACACTAAAAACTGCAACCCAGGCCCCTAGTGGAGCCTTCAACGCGGATGTGAACAAAGCGTAAGTCACCACCAGTTATCTGGTGGATCCAGGTATATTTTCTTTTCTACCATTGAAGGCTATGTCTACCTTTGCAACCAATTTTCTTATTGTTCCAATTAATGTAAAATCAAAAATAAAACAACTTTGCAAAAAGTCTTAATTAAAAATATCCTATTGCTTTGACTCTACAGCATATGCAGACCTATTTGTTTCCATGGTAACAGACTACAAGCCCTGTGCAGTCTGATCCTGTAGCCATACTCTCTTGCACCTTTTCCATGCTTCTTACTTATGTACATTTATTAGGTTAGCAAGAAGTAGGGGACAAATGGATGGTAATATGACTGTAGGATCAGACAATACAGAGTTAGTCTGCTTTCATACAGCAGTATTTTGAACAGTATTTTACTCAGTATTTCTAAGCCAAAACTAAGCGTGGAACCTTTACAAATCTTTTTTAATAGAAATATATGTATCTCTTGAGTGTTTTGCACCCACTCCTGGTTTTGACTTCCAAATACTAATGCGAAATACTGACCAAAATACTGCCGTGTGAAAGTGGCCTTTGTTTGTTGCGTATTACCATGGAAACACATAGCTATGCATAGGAGATTAGAGATACAAAGCGATACAAGATTTTTATTAATGACTGAAGCTGCTTCATTTTTAATTTTAGAGGCATTGGAACAATAAAGAAAATTGGATTCAAAGGTGAACCTTCCCTTTAAATAAATTTGCATGGTACGTTTTATGGTACAGGCTTTCATGAAGATATAATGTGAATTACGATGCACTAGGAATTATTTTCAACCCTCTCTATATTTAATGGGAAATATAATCATCCCCAACATTGTTTTTTACTGAGTGAATACGAATTAGGAACAGATTGAACATACAAGTGAGACAGGTTCAAAGAAATCACATGCATTAATTTTTTAGCACCATTTGGCCATATTATTTTTATGAGCCTTCTGGTAACTCTGTTATTTACTGTTCTAACTTTTAACGTAAACTCCGGCATGTAAAATACCAGAATGGACAATGTGGAAGGTGCCGATTTAATACCCGCAGTAATTATCAGACAAGTCCTGTATTTTAAGCTTATTAAACGACTTACTATATAAATGGGGTAATAACCATTGGAAAGAAGGTAACTGACACATGCAAATTGGAGAATACAAGACTAGAAAATTGACCCTTGGGTTGAAAGTGGCCTTATTCCAACAAATTAATTGGCGGTAGAAAGAATATGCTTTAAATAAGATTAAAGCACAACTGACTTCCTTGCAAGTTAATTTCGATACCGTAGCTGCTCTAAATGGAAAATCACGCCATTTATCTCTGTTTCACCACATTTGTAGTATGCCTTATTGGCCACATACCTAAGGAAACAATTAATGTAACTGTAACGGGTGTTGTTTTCATTCGTCATTCTGTATAATGTAGAATCTTCATCAGTGGTTTGCATAGAATCCATAGCCAGTTAGGAATGGGTTCACACACAAGGGGCAATCATTTTTGGCCCGTAAGCATCTGATGCTATTGCCCGGTATATCGAAACATTTTCCCCCAGTCTTTCACTATAGGTGGTGCTGCTATGACTGTACCATCTATGGTTTTCAACAATGTACAGTACGAGATTGTCATGTTGACCATATGGATGCAAAGTCAGGAGAAGTATCTTTAGCTATGGCTGTATGTAAAGGGAATGTATTATTAGAAAATGACATATTAAGCTGACATTTCCTAACTTGTCAGCTTTGCTGTGTAGACTGGGATACCGTCAGCAGAGCTGTATTGTACTGCTAAAGGCCTAAATAAGGCAGGATAACGACACTATATACTATATGCACTGTATGCAGGTCCCCTGTCACTCCCCTGGTCTCTGGGGGAGGGGCTGTACTCAATCGCTTCCTGGAGGCTGTTCTCTGCCAGTTGTCTCCCATTCATTGCAGCTGCCATAAAGCATACATACCCTGCTGCACTCTTTATACAGACGGGAAGTGTGTATCTTCAATATGGCCACCCTAACAAACACATTATTTCTCTTCTACGGACTTACATGTAAATGTACAGACTTACATGAAACTATAATAAAATACATGAGACATTCTCTGTAAAGAACATTTCCATCCAAACCAATACGGTCGCGGGCTTCAAACAAGGACAGATTCCCATATGCTTCTTTTTTTTACATTCTAAAAAACTTTTTTTAGGGTCTTGCATAAGATTACAAGGGCATGGCTTCTTTCTTTGCTTTCTGAGCTGCAATGTGAGTCACAGCCAACGGACAAGTGGGTCGCTGTTTCTGGAAAAAAGTGACGTGATGCCAGAATGTGTGTTGTGTATAAACGCCATATTTTTTCGTATTCTTCAAACAAGTACTACCCAAGTGTCTAGCAATTTAAGGGACCCACAGGCCTCTATTCAACCTCTACCTGAGTTTGCCTTTTGCTCCACAGTTTAAGATACTCAGCCAGTCAATTGTATGAGCGTCTAAGTTTAAAGAGGCTCTGTCACCAGATTTTGCAACCCCTATCTGCTATTGCAGCAGATAGGCGCTGCAATGTAGATTACAGTAACGTTTTTATTTTTAAAAAACGAGCATTTTTGGCCAAGTTATGACCATTTTTGTAGTTATGCAAATGAGGCTTGCAAAAGTCCAAGTGGGTGTGTATTATGTGCGTACATCGGGGCGTTTTTACTACTTTTACTAGCTGGGCGTTGTGTATAGAAGTAACATCCTCTTCTCTTCAGAACGCCCAGCTTCTGACAGTGCAGATCTGTGACGTCACTCACAGGTCCTGCATCATGTCAGACGAGCGAGGACACATCGACACCAGAGGCTACAGTTGATTCTGCAGCAGCATCAGCGTTTGCAGGTAAGTCGATCTTACCTGCAAACGCTGATGCTGCTGCAGAATCAACTGTAGCCTCTGGTGCCGATGTGGCCGACACGATGCAGGACCTGTGAGTGACGTCACAGATCTACACTGCCAGAAGCTGGGCGTTGTGAAGAGAAGTGGATGATACTTCTCGTCAGAGCGCCCAGCTAGTAAAAGTATTAAAAACGCCCCGATGTACGCACATAATACACGCCCACTTGGACTTTTACTTTTAAACACACCCACTTGGACTTTTGCAAGCCTCATTTGCATAACTACAAAAATGGTCATAACTTGGCCAAAAATGCTCGTTTTTTAAAAATAAAAACGTTACTGTAATCTACATTGCAGCGCCTATCTGCTGCAATAGCAGATAGGGGTTGCAAAATCTGGTGACAGAGCCTCTTTAAGCGATGCCACAACACTTCTAGTTGGGGTATCTGGCAGTCTCCTTTGCATCGATCTTGGCAGTCTACTGTGCCGCTCTATTCTTATTGATTCTGGCAGGTTTTGCTATTCTGCTTCTATTTTTCTATCCTGTAGGAGACTTGGCCATGGAACACATAAAACACTGAGGCCTCTCAGGCAACTGGCATCCAGAGCAGATTTCCTGGAGGTTGTATAGAAAGCTGTAAAACTGAGTCAGAGACGTATTTTGGAACATTTTCAGACATACGTTACTTTTAATTGGTTCTACCTGTGGGCAGTCTGGAATCACTTGGTTCTGAAGTAACAGAATAGTTTGTCAAACAGATTGCTTCTTTCTGAGAGAAAAGTAGGGCATCTTGAATTACTGACCCATGTCATTGTTGAGTGTGGAGGATCACGGCAAATAAATCAACACGCTGAGAAACAAAGTCGCGGTCATCATGAACTCAAAGATTCTAGTGGTTTCTGGCTTTATATACATAAAGCTAAAAGTGCATCTCCGGTGATCCACTTAAAAACCCCTTAGCATTTACAAATCATTGTTTCAATGTATATGGGCGCTGTCATTTCAGCAAACCTTGCATAATTGAATAGTACAGGGGATTATAAAAAAACGTTGTAATATCAGAGGAACAAGCCTCTTTCCACACTTATCCGGCTGTTTTCTTTGCTCCCGGTCCCTCTGTTAGGGTCACTTCACACATTGTGTGAACACTGCAGATTATTAAATACACAGCAAATACAGTAGCAGCAAAGTGGACGAGATAAAACAAATCTCATCCACACACTTTGTAAGGGCATGTTCAGACGTGGCAGAATTCTGCAGACACTGTCCGCATCAATGCCACACATAATCTGCGTTGCAGATTCCGTTGCGCCTTTGCCTAAAAAGTGAAGTAAATTGCTGCGGATTAGTCCTTGCGTATTCAGGTGAAGAGTACATCCTGCTCTCTTTTAAAACATTCCATCCCAATCTGGCTATAGACCTCGAAACACACAGGTCCAGCCAGAATGATGAAATATGCTGTTCGTGAAAGCAATCCGCAACGCAACACACATAACATCTGCGGATTTCATTGCGGAATTTTGCAACTCCATTGAAGTCAATGGAGAAATTCCGCCACAAGTACGCATCAAGTCCGCAACAGCCAGTGTATGCTGCGGACACCAAATTCCACACCACAGACTATGGTCCGCAGCGGAGTTGTCCGCAACGTCTGCACAAAGATAACTAAAAAGGCGTGGAAACCAATGGACAGACTGTCTGCTGCGGATTTCCAGTGCGGACTGTACGCAGCGGAATTCCACAGAAATTCCACCACATGTGAACGTGCCCTAAGGGTATGTTCACACAGCCTATTTACAGCCGTTATTCAAACCTTAAATGCCCTGAAAAATGGCTAACAATACAGAGGCTGAACGGCTCCAAACATCTGCCCATTGATTTCAATAGGAAAAATGGCAGTTCGTTCCAACGGGGCTTTTTTTTTACGCGTCCGTTTTTTAAAACAGCCCGTAAAAAAAACGCCTTGTAAAAAGAAGTGCATGTCACTTCTTGAGCCATTTTTGGAGCTGTTATTCATTGTGCCAATATAAAAACAGCTCCAAAAACGCCGGCAAAAACCACTTGATGCTTAAACAGCTGAAAATCAGAGGCTGTTTTCCCTTGAAAACAGCTCCGTAATTTACAGTCGCCTTTGGTTTAGCATGTGAACATACCCTAAATATTGAGTGGGAAAAATACACTCTGAAATTTACCTGCAGTGCGGAATTTTATTCCGCAGCATGTCAATTGTATTTGCGTAAATGCTGCTTATTTGTTGCGGGTATTCCCCATTGAATTCAATGGGGAGTTAAAACCTGTAACAAATATCAGTTGTTGCGTTTATTGCGGCGGGTTCTCAGCGAATCCGCCGCAAAAAAACGCAACTCAGAAAAAAAAATCTTATTCTTGCACAGGAGTCTTTGCTTCTTCCTCCAGGCCGGCCTCCTAGGATGACGTTTCATCCCATGTGACCACTGCAGCCAATCACAGGCTGTAGTGGCGGTCACATAGGATGAAATGTTATGCCAAGAGGCCAGCCTGGATGACGTCAGGCAGCCGGCCTCCTGGGATGACACTTCATGTGACCGCCGCTGCAGCCAATCACAAGCTGTGCGGTCTCCTGGTTTGCAGCTAAGTGCTGCAGTTTTCCGCAGCGGACAGGGCGTATATGCCGCGTGCATTTATTCAACTTTTCATGTAGATTTTACATATATATGTATATATATATATATATATATATATATATATATACACTACCGTTCAAAAGTTTAGGGTCACTTAGAAATTTCCTTATTTTTGAAAGAAAAGCACAGTTTTTTTTCCAATGAAGGTAACATTAAATTAATCAGAAATACACTCTATACATTGTTAATGTGCTAAATAACTATTCTAGCTGCAAACGTCTGGTTTTTAATGCAATATCTACATAGGTGTATAGAGGCCCATTTCCAGCAACCATCACTCCAGTGTTCTAATGGTACATTGAGTTTGCTAACTGTGTTAGAAGGCTAATGGATGATTAGAAAACACTTGAAAACCCTTGTGCAATTATGTTAGCACCACTGTAAACCGTTTTGCTGTTTAGAGGAGCTATAAAACTGACCTTCCTTTGAGCTAGTTGAGAATCTGGAGCATTACATTTGTGGGTTCGATTAAACTCTCAAAATGGCTAGAGAAAGAGAGCTTTCATGTGAAACTCGACAGTCTATTCTTGTTCTAAGAAATGAAGGCTATTCCATGTGAGAAATTGCCAAGAAACTGAAGATTTCCTACAACGGTGTGTACTACTCTCTTCAGAGGACAGCACAAACAGGCTCTAACCAGAGTAGAAAGAGAAGTGGGAGGCCCCGCTGCACAACTGAGCAACAAGACAAGTACATTAGAGTTTCTAGTTTGAGAAATAGACGCCTCACAGGTCCTCAACTGGCAGCTTCATTAAATAGTACCCGCAAAACGCCAGTGTCAACGTCTACAGTGAAGAGGCGACTCCGGGATGCTGGCCTTCAGGGCAGAGTGGCAAAGAAAAAGCCATATCTGAGACTGGCTAATAAAAGGAAAATATTAATATGGGCAAAAGCACACAGACATTGGACAGAGGAAGATTGGAAAAAAGTGTTATGGACAGACGAATCGAAGTTTGAGGTGTTTGGATCACACAGAAGAACATTTGTGAGACACAGAACAACTGAAAAGATGCTGGAAGAGTGCCTGACGCCATCTGTCAAGCATGGTGGAGGTAATGTGATGGTCTGGGGTTGCTTTGGTGCTGGTAAAGTGGGAGATTTGTACAAGGTAAAAGGGATTTTGAATAAGGAAGGCTACCACTCCATTTTGCAACGCCATGCCATACCCTGTGGACAGCGCTTGATTGGAGCCAATTTCATCCTACAACAGGACAATGACCCAAAGCACACCTCCAAATGATGCAAGAACTATTTAGGGAAGAAGCAGGCAGCTGGTATTCTATCTGTAATGGAGTGGCCAGCGCAGTCACCAGATCTCAACCCCATAGAGCTGTTGTGGGAGCAGCTTGACCGTATGGTACGCAAGAAGTGCCCATCATGCCAATCCAACTTGTGGGAGGGGCTTCTGGAAGCATGGGGTGAAATTTCTCCCGATTACCTCAGCAAATTAACAGCTAGAATGCCAAAGGTCTGCAATGCTGTAATTGCTGCAAATGGAGCATTCTTTGACGAAAGCAAAGTTTGAAGGAGAAAGTTATTATTTCAAATAAAAATCATTATTTCTAACCTTGTCAACGTCTTGACTATATTTTCTAGTCATTTTGCAACTCATTTGATAAATATAAGTGTGATTTTTCATGGAAAATACAAAATTGTCTGGGTGACCCCAAACTTTTGAACGGTAGTGTATATATGTGAAAATGGCGACAGCACTCTACGATCACTAATGCCACCTAAGCCACTAAATATAAATAAATATGCATTACTGCTGAATCTACTTATAATAGTGAGGTTCTTTTGATCAAATTGTGTGAGCCCATCTGCCACGACAAGCGTCCTCCATAGGTGGGAACCTACGCTGCACATGCACCCAGAACTGGGACTAAGCCAACATATACCTGGCGATGGTAGGCAACCAGCATTAAACTAATTAAAATCGCTCAGTATATCTAAATACTCTGATGCACACAGTCGAACGTACACGTTAAAAGTGAATAATGCAATTTAAATATTAAAAGTACAAACAAGCTAAAGGTTCATTATTGCCTTATTATCTGTCTTTTTTCTTTCCTTAAGTTATATAAATACATGTTCTAATTATAGTGCAACAAAATAGTGTCGAGAAAGCGAGACTGGAAATATCCACCCATCCTTGTCTATCAAATGCGATGACTTTTGACAGTTCACACTAAGAAATTCTCTCTTCCCCCTGTTCCTGCTTTGCAATGAAGAAGATTGTGCTTATTTTAATCTTGGTGTTATTCTCCCTCACTAGTTAACAGAAGACTAAATGACCTAGTAATAATTTCCTTTTATATTCTGTGACAATTCCTCCGAAAGTTTTCGGGACTCTGTAAAGTTTGTCTACTCCCAAATCGCCTTTAATCCCTTCCTATATATGTTGTGAATATAAATGACTCTTTTACTGGAGGTCTGGATTGCGGCAATTCTGACTGATCATAATCAAGTTTTATTTACAAGGTTCAGTTCACTTTTTTTCTGTGGCCTCCAGCTTCATGTACTAAAGCAATTCTGTATCTAGATGTGACCTACAACACTGTTCATCCTGATCTTCATCCTGATCTTCTTGGCTGTAAAAACAGAATGCTAGACCCATGGAACTGCCATAGCCACAACCAATGTCAGACGGTTTCTTGCGCCCATCAGAAGAAATTATCCCGAGGACGGACCTCCATCTATACAGAGCATAGCATTGTAATCCTAGTTATTATCATTATACGCACAGGATATATCCTCAAAAGTATTAATAGGTTATTTATGAATCATCCCATAAGAAATAGACCCTGGTGGTAAGTAATGGGCTCCGAAGTCACCTCCAAATAGGGTTGTCTTCTGCTGGACCCTTTGACCCATTATTGTTTTAGAGCCTGAGCCCACTAGAGGATCCTCTGGTACTCTAATGGGTCAGTCCGTCCCTGGTGACACCTACACTGGCAGAGCAGTAAGAAAAATGAGCAAGGGGAAGAATGTATGAGTTCTCCTTTATATACCATTCCTTCGAATGCTAAGTGGCCGTACTTTTGGGCAACAGAGGTTTGCTTACAGTTCTTGTGTCCAAATGAGAAATCTGTAATACTGCCCCCCACCTACCAAAATAAAAAAATAATTACTTTTAGAGACATTTTGTATATTTATCCAGGGCTGGATTTGAGTTGGATGGTGCGGTGTGTGGTTCCTTCTACTGATGACTCGCTACAGGGTGCTGTCATACAGTGTACAAGTAACCATAGCATACAATGCCTAATTAACAGTACCATACATTATGGTGCCCAAATAACAGAGCCAGAAGTTGCCCAAATAACACTACCATTCAGCGGCCAAAATATCAATGCTATAGTGTGCCAACACCACCATACCCTGCCAGAATTTTTGTACTGGCCAGTGTCACACAATACCTAAATAAATACCACCAAGCAATGCTCAAATAATACCAATATACAGGGACCAAATAACAGATCCAAAAAGTTATCTAAAAACCGTGCGATACAATATCTGAATAATACTGCTCTACAAGTAATATTTGGATTTTTGGTGATCTCAAGCATTGGGTGGTACTTGGGTAGTGTGGGGTCACCGTGGGCTTGAAAAAGTCAGAGTCTCTGGTCTCTAGTCACGCTTAACAATACTTTCACCGCCCTTGGTACAGGAGCATACCGGAAGTGGTCCAAAACCACTTGAAGGATACACATGGTCCCCTCCATCTATGGAGCAGACCCAAGTAATTCAGTATCAATAATCAACTGAATCAATAGCGCAGTCGACTGCGCTATTATTTCCTCCAGAAAAACGGAAATCTGACAGAATGGAGACAAACGGAAACCATTAGCAACGGAAGCATTACCATTGAAATCAATGTTAATGCTAACGGAAAGCTACGGTTTCTGTTTGCCTTTCCGTTGATGGGTTCCCCTGATGGAAAGTTCTGATGGAATCCATCAACGGAACCTAACGCTGATGTGAACAGGCCCTAAGAAAAAAGTGAATATTAATGAACTGGTCAAGGATATTTTCTGATGGAATGATCTTGAAGATAATGTATATAATATCTTGATTTCTGACAAATTACAAAGGCAGCTCTGCTATATCTGCAGTTGCGAATATTACTAAAATTTTTATAAAGCATACCTTGTGCTGCAAGTCTGCTAAAACTTTACCCTCATAGATATGTGAACGTTACCACAATGTTTCTGCTAATATAATAAGTAGACATTTTCTTATAATGATGATGGAAAACTAGCTAACACCCGCTATTAGAGGCCGGCCAGGAAATTAGCGAGGTTTGCTGCTGTCTTTATGTCACTACTGAAATAATAGAAGCTGTGCGAGCTCCTGATTCGGATTCAGACAAGCTTTTGTTCTATTTTTGGGACTACAGACTCCTCAAGAACGTGGGACAAGCTGTGATTTTGTTTTCAATTCGCCCAATGCACAATTTTAGTGTAGGAGGAAAACAACTGAATGGTTTTGTAAAATAATGAAGTAAAATTAATGGCGCCCACTTTCAACGCTGAAAATTATTTGATAGACTTCATGTAAAATACTTGGCAGAAATGAAAAGTGTGTTTTCTGCCCCATAGCAGCTGCCATTTGTCTTATCTACTCTATTGTTTTTCACACAAAGTCTCTGTGGTCCTAAACTTACATAAGGGCCTGTTCACATCACCGTTCATTTCCGTTCCGGGCTTCCGTCGGAGGGTTCCGTCGGGTGAACCCCGCAACGGAAAGTGAAACTGACAGCACAGCTTCCGTTTCAGTCACCATTGATCTCAATGGTTACGGAAACATCGCTAATGCTTTCCGTTCGCCACCATTCCGTCTGGTTTCCGGTTTTCCGACGGAATCAATAACGCAGTCGACTATGCTATTGATTCCGTCGGAAAACCGGAAACCAGACGGAATGGTGATGAACGGAATGCATTAGCGATGTTTCCGTCACCATTGAGATCAATGGTGACTGAAACGGAAGCTGTGCTGTCAGTTTCACTTTCCGTTGCAGGGTTCACCCGACAGAACCCTCCGAAGGAACCCAGGAACGGAAATGAACGGTGATGTGAACAGGCCCTTATTATCTCTTCTTGGTTCCCTCCCACCAGCCTCCTGTGTCCTCCGCCGCTCTTTATATGCCATGGTGTATGATGACTTGTCGTTCATAGGCTGATGTTTCGTCCCCACCCCTCAACAATGGTTGGCCGCCGCAGTAATGTGATAAGTGGTGGATTAATAAGATCTTGGGCAATGGGCTGTACAGCAGCTATGGGCCTCCACCCTACACCACACAGTAGATCAATGTTAGCTAAAACCTTCACATCATAACCACATTTTAAGTCCACATAGTGACTAAAAAATACCACCATACTATTACTGAATAATACCTCCAGACCAGGGCCATATATTACCACCACATAGTGACTGAAAAATACCACCATACTGTTACTGAATAATACCTCCAGACCAGGGCCATATATTACCACCACATACTGACTGAATAATACCACCATTCTGTTACTGAATAATACCTCCAGACCAGGGCCATATATTACCACCACATAGTGACTGAAAAATACCACCATACTGTTACTGAATAATACCTCCAGACCAGGGCCACATATTACCACCACATAGTGACTGAAAAATAACACCATACTGTTACTGAATAATACCTCCACACCAGGGCCATATATTACCACCACATAGTGACTGAAAAATACCACCATACTGTTACTGAATAATACCTCCAGACCAGGGCCATATATTACCACCACATAGTGACTGAAAAATACCACCATTCTGTTACTGAATAATACCTCCAGACCAGGGCCACATATTACCACCACATAGTGACTGAAAAATACCACCATTCTGTTACTGAATAATACCTCCAGACCAGGGCCACATATTACCACCACATAGTGACTGAAAAATACCACCATACTGTTACTGAATAATACCTCCAGACCAGGGCCATATATTACCACCACATAGTGACTGAAAAATACCACCATACTGTTACTGAATAATACCTCCAGACCAGGGCCATATATTACCACCACATAGTGACTGAATAATACCACCATTCTGTTACTGAATAATACCTCCAGACCAGGACCACATATTACCACCACATAGTGACTGAAAAATACCACCATACTGTTACTGAATAATACCTCCAGACCAGGGCCATATATTACCACCACATAGTGACTGAATAATACCACCATTCTGTTACTGAATAATACCTCCAGACCAGGACCACATATTACCACCACATAGTGACTGAAAAATACCACCATTCTGTTACTGAATAATACCTCCAGACCAGGGCCACATATTACCACCACATAGTGACTGAATAATACCACCATACTATTACTGAATAATACCTCCAGAACAAGACTGCATATTACCACCACATAGTGACTGAATAATGCCAACATACTGTTACTGAATAATATCTCCAGACCAGGGCCATATATTACCACCACATAGTGACTGAATAATGCTAACATACTGTTACTGAATAATACCTCCAGACCACGGCCACATATTACCACCACATAGTACCTGAAAAATACCACCATACTGTTACTGAATAATACCTCCAGATCAGGGCCACATATTACCACCACATAGTACCTGAATAATACCACCATTCTGTTACTGAATAATACCTCCAGACCAGGGCCATATATTACCACCACATAGTGACTGAAAAATACCACCATACTGTTACTGAATAATACCTCCAGACCAGGGCCACATATTACCACCACATAGTGACTGAAAAATACCACCATACTGTTACTGAATAATACCTCCAGATCAGGGCCACATATTACCACCACATAGTACCTGAATAATACCACAATACTGTTACTGAATAATACCTCCAGATCAGGGCCACATATTACCACCATATAGTACCTGAATAATACCACAATACTGTTACTGAATAATACCTCCAGACCAAGACCACATATTACCACCACATAGTGACTGAATAATGCCAACATACTGTTACTGAATAATACCTCCAGACCAAGACCACATATTACCACCACATAGTGACTGTTTATTTCCACCATAGTGTTACTGAATAATATCTCCACACCATGACCACAATATATAACTACTACATAGTGACTATAGAATGCCACCATACTGTCACTGCATAACATGTCCACACAATGATCACATATTACCACCATACTGTTACTGAATAATGCCTCTACATCATGACCACATATTACCACCACCTACTGACTGAATAATACCACCATACTATTACTGAATAATACCTCCACATCATGACCATATAATACCACCACATAGTGACTGAATAATACCTCTACATAATGACTACATATTTCCATCACCTAGTGATTGAATAATACCACAATACTGTTACTGGGAAATACCGCCAGACCATCACCACATATTACTACTACATAGTGACTGAATAATGCCACCATACTGTTACTAGGGAATACCGCAACACCATGACCAAATATTACAAACACATAGTGACTTAATAATACCACCATACTGTTACTGCATAATACCTCTACATCATAACCACATAGTGACTGAATACCGCCATACTGTTACCGAATAATACCTCAACATCATGACCACATATTACCACCACATAGTATCTGAATAATACCACCATACTGTTACTGAATAATACCTCAACATCATGACCACATATTACCACCACATAGGGACTGAATAATACCACCATACTGTTACTGAATAATGCTGCCACACTATCACCTCATGTTACCACTACATAGCGACTGAATAATACCACCATATTTTAACAGAATAATACCTGCACACCATGCCACATATTACCACCACATAGTGGCTGAATAATACAACCATATTGTTGCTGATTAATACCTCTACATCATGACCACACATTACATCTACACAGTGACTGAATACCATCATACTGTTACTAACTAAAAACCACGGTAAAAAGACCAATATACCAGCATACGGTGACCATACAGTGGTAGATACCCGTTTTACACAGGCGCTATGCAGACTATATAAGTGATTACAGTACAGTAACATCCAATGACTAACAGGTCATGTCTTCTCAGTTTTGAGTCGTTTCTTCTTCATTCGACAAAGGCCGCCATGCCGACTTCTTCCTGCCAAGACTTGTCTTGACTTTTTCAACACCCTCCCCACCTAGTCCCAACCATCATCACAAACTCCTTTTGTGCTCCACTCAATAATAATGCTCCCTTTTATGCCGCTTACCACTAATACCCCAGTTTATACCCCCTCAGTAATATTGCACCCTTTTATTTCCCCACTCAGTACTAATGCATCTTTTATTCCCCCCTCTGTAATAATGCCCCCTTTTATGCCCCCACAATAATAATACTGCCTTTTATACGTGAATTCTGTGTGAATTCAGCGGCCCGGCGCGTGCGCCAAGATGCAGTGATGTAATCTTCACAGGGCCGCTGATGTCATCAGAGTATTCCCGTTGTCTCATAGGCCGCAGAATTAAACCAACGTGTGGCCTACGAGAGTAAACGGCGGGATAGGGAGCCAATGACTCACTGCTCCATTGTTTTCGTTCCCTCCATATACAGTGGGCCCGTCATCTGCATGGGTTTGTGGGTGCTGAGGGGAATAGAGCCCCAGAGTTGTCGCCCCATTCGTCCCTGTTGTGATCCACCAATTGACATCATTATCGAAGACACATCATCAAGGCAAATGTATTAATCAGGGTATTATTGTCATATTTTAAAACGTTTAGACTAAAAACCCCTTCATTAGTCAATAAAAAAAGATTCATTATTTTATATTGAAACGTTAAATAATTTTCCATTATACTTTTAGTATGAATTCTTTTCAGTTTTAAGATCTCTGCTTGCTGTCATTCATTAGGAAACTTCATTGTTTACTTTCAGGGGATAATAATCTGCCCTGGTCATGTGATGTACACACAGGTGCACGACTCGTTACGAGACACAGTTCTGATTACTATACTGTAAGGGCTCATTCACACGAACGTGAATCTCATCCATGTGACAACAGCGGCCGCCACATGGGCTCATGTATTTCAATGGGGCCGTCCACACCACCGTTATTTCAACGGAGCACGTGAACGGTCCGTTGAAAAATAGGACATCTATTTTACTGCGTGTCACGCATCCCTCCATAGACTCTAGTCTGTGGGGGATCCGTGATACAGGTCCACCTCGGACGTGGAAAACAGCAGTTTTTCACTTCCGAGGCGGGATACGCTCATGTGAATGTAGCCTTATTGTAACAAGCTGTGATGAGGGACACCAGGGAAACTTTTAACCCCTTAATGACCGCCAATATGTGTTTTCACGGCGAACATTAGGGGTACTTATGCCAAAGTGTCTTGAAAAGGCGGCACTATGACATAAGCCCGATATGGGTGTCCCCTGCCGATTAGAATGGGAGTCGGGCTGTCTAAAGACAGCCGGGCACCTGCTCTAGCGGCGGCATTGAAATGAACATTGATCCCAGCCGTTTAACCCCTTAGATGCCGCGATCAATATCGACCACGGCATCTAAGTGTTTTTAGGAGGAGGAGGCTCTCTCTCCCACCCTATCGGCACACTCGAGACATGATCGCGGGGTGTCAATGGTTTTTAGTGGATGCCAGGCATGGCCTAATAGATGCCTGTAAAACAAACATTTCTTTATTGATATGCACTAAAATAGTTTTTTTTTAAATTAATTCTACTAAGGACCAAGAATTGTGAATTAAAAGTTGAATCCATGGACTGCCTCTACCAATTATAAATAATATCATTTCAATCTGGTATTGATGGGCAAATCTATAGAGTGAAGAGAGATATTCAATATAGTCGCTGATAAATAGAAGAGCTGGTATTCCAGCAGATAGGAATTCTCCCTTTTGTCATGTCATAAGAGGGTATCAATTATTTTTCAATATATATTTGAATTGTGTATGGACTGATGATAACGTCACTGACAATTCAAGAAAATATGTTCCAGAATTATTTAGTGGGCAATACACTTATTTTGTAAAACAAACGTGTCAGGAGAGGTGACGGGCCATTTTTAACTTACTGAGTAGAAATGAGGGAATCGCTTCTAAACTAATTTTCAGTCCGAATATCCCAAAAGTTTTAAATTCGCCGAAATCCCAAACTTTTGGGGTTCGTGGTGCACAAATCAGCAAAATGATGGCTGCCGGACACCATTTTACAGATTCGAAGAAAGAAAAGTGGAGATGTAGAAATAAATAAAAAGTACCATACCCGCCTGGTCTTCCAAAGCGACGCATCCCTGCCGGACTCCTGAGGTTGTTTTCTCCCATGTGACTGCTGCAGCCAATCAATTTCATGGTCACATTGGGCAAAATAACCTCATCTTAGGAGGTCGCCAGGGACGCGTCGTTACAGGAGACCGGGGAGGTGATTATGCTATTTTTTTTTATTTTAGGGGTTGGAATTGCAAGTTCCCCGTATTGCCCTGTTTGACTCTGATCTTTTCAAGGACTGTATCCAACTTGTATACAGTGCTAGCAGACATCAGATAGACATGGCATTGGGGGCACTTGCGATTCGCGGGAAATTTATTTGGACCGAATAAAAAAATTGGAATTCGCTCAACTCTATTACTGAGTTATCACAGTGTAAAAAGAAACAATGAAAGGCCAAATTCAGAACCCTTCCATACCTGTACAGATGTAGCAGTGCTGAATTGGTCATTTCCATGTTTCTTCTGTGCTCTGCAATTACAAAATGACTTTTTCCTATGAAAAAACTATTCAGAAAAATGATAAAGTATACATCCAAATGACAAACTCAGCTCTGCTAAACATCAACATGAGATAGAGTTATCTTGATCTCCACTTTTATGTTGTCCCTCTTGGGGGTTGCCGTTCAGTAACAACTTTGCGTTTCTAAGTCTCTGTTTTGCAGTCATTTAGACGACCGCCTTTTTCCACGGTACTAATTAAATATAAAGACGCAATCTGTCTGAGAATTCCTGTTAGATGTGGCAGGTGTTACGTTTTCGGTAAGCAGATCTATTTCCCCGCGGTGTGGAACTTGTTGCGTACATTACATGGCACTTGATAATGTTTCAATTAATGTTAAACTAAATATTAAAAATGTCGGCAGACTATTCACCGGGGAGATTAAACCAAATGAAGACGGCAAATGTAGCAGGGAGGGATTCTGCTAGGGGCGAAGTGGGAGAACGTTCCCCGTAGATGTGCCGGACGTGGACGATTCGTGAAATCGAATACGTTTTGGCTGATACATTTTCTTTTGCTATATGTTTTCCTTGCACTTCCTCACTGGTAACCCGAATCTTAAATAAATCCATTTGTGGTCCATGGGGAGTGAGGACGGCTGGTGCGGCGGCCTTTTACCCACATGTGTCCGCTGTTCGCCATTGACATCTGCGTCTCTGACCTGCCTGTGAACTCTTTATCGGGAGTGTCGGTCTCTATCCAAGATACAGTACAAACTCTGATTCATTTCTTAGTCACTTGCACAATGCATGACGGTAAATGGAGCGGTCTGGTGCTAAAATCTGCAAGGTATACAGTACAGATGTAGCAGAGCTGAGTTGTCAAAATTAGGCTAGGGCTACACGGTCGCGTGACATGAAGATTGCAATGTGGCAATAAGACGTGTTTGTTAATGAGGTCGGGTTGCGCTAAAATAATTAAAGCGACCATGATGTGACAGTCGCAAAAAATCCAAACCTGCTGGATTTTTGCTCGCAGATAGCAAGTCTCACGCGGCTTTGTCTGCCTAGACTTATTTGTGACATTGCAGCGATTTTTTTTTCTTTTTGTAGGTGTCTTTTAAATGTCACAAAGACTAAATCGCATACAAATCTCAACCAAACCGCAACCTAAAATAATCGTGCGACGGCAAGTCGCAGACATATCGCAATGCTGTTTTGTTGCTCGACTTTTGTGCGACCTTTTGTCGCACGACTAAGTTGCCATGTAGCACTAGCCTAAACAGGGCTACTTTTGGCCCAACTGTGATATTACAATGTGTTATGCAGTACAGATGTAGCAGAGCTGAGTTGTCAGATTTATAGAGCTACCTTTGCCTCACAGCTACCTTTGCCTGAGTTGTCAGATAAAGCAGGGCTACATTTGGCATAACTATAATGTCACAATGTCTTACGCAGTACAGATATAGCAGAGCTGAGTTCTAAGACGTATATAGCTACCTTTGCCTCAGCTTATTGTGGTATCACATTGTGTTACACAGTAAAGATGTAGCAGGGCTGAGGTGTCCGATAAAGCAGGGCTACATTTGGCATAACTATAATATCCCAATATATTACGCAGTACAGATGTAGTAGAGCTGAGTTGTCAGATGGTATAGCTACCTTTGGCTCCGCTTATTGTGATATCACATTGTGTTACACAGTACAGATATAGCAGAGATGAGTTGTCAAATGACACAAAGCTACAATTGGCACAACTTATGCTATCACAACGTGTTATGCAGTACAGATGTAGCAGAGCACAATTGTAAGATGGAGACATTCTACACTTGGCACAATGTATTGTTATTCAGTACAGACGCAGCCCAGATGAGTTGTTATATGTGTCAGTTCTACGTTTGGCACAACCTATTGTGATATGCCAATGTGTTATTTTGTACATATGTAGCAGAGCTGAGGTATACGGTGTAGCGGGGTTACATTTGGCACAACTCATTGAGATATATCAATGTATTATGTGGAACGGATGTAGCAGAGCTTAGTTATCAGATATAAAGTAGCAAAACCACATTTGCCACATTTGTGTTGTGATATTCCAATGTGTTATATTGTACAAATTTGTCAGAGCTGAGTTATCCGTGGTAGCAAGGCTTCATTTGGAACAGCTCGGGACTGCAGAAAAAAACGTACTATCATCAGTGGAGCCGGATAAAATTCCCAATAGGCACAATCTTCATGATTTGGGCTCCGCTGCCACCACATTGGATTTGAAATGAAACAACTGAGGTGCAATTGAAGTGGAGACTTTCAGGTATAATTCAAGGGGTTGAACCAAAATATCCTGTGAAACGTTTAGGAATTGCAACCATTTTTCTACACAACCTCCTCATTTCAGGGGCTCAAAAGTAATTGGACAAATTAAAATTACCAGAAATAAAATGTGTTTTTTTAATACTTTGTAGAAAATCCTTTGCAGGCAATGACTGCCTGAAATCTGGAACCCGTGGACATCACCACACGCTGGGTTTCCTCCTCTGTGATGCTTTGCCCGGCCTTTACTGCAGCCGTCTTCACTTGTTGCTTGTTTGTGGGTCTTTCTGCCTTAAGTTTTGTCTTAAGCAAGTGAAATGCAGCGTGATCGGGTTGAGATCTGGTGATTGACTTGGCCATTGCAGAATATTCCACTTCTTTGCCTTAAAAAAAATTCCTGGGTTGCTTTCACAATATGTTTTGGGTCATTGTCCATCTGTACTGTGAAGCGACGTCCAATCAACCTGCTGCATTTGGTTGAATCTGAGCAGAAAGTAAATCCCTGAACACTTCAGAATTCATCCGGCTGCTTCTGTCTTCAGTCACATCATCAATAAACACTAGTGACCCAGTGCCTTTGGCAGCCATGCATGCCCACACCATCACACTGCCCCCACCATGCCATCACACTGCCTCCGCCATGTTTTACAGAGGATGTGGTGTGCTTTGGATCATGAGTCGTTCCAAGCCTTCTCCATACTTTCTTCCTCCCATCATTCTGGTACAGGTTGATCTTAGTTTCATGCTGTTCCAGAACTGGGCGGCTTCTTTACATGTTGTTTGGTAAAGTCTAATCTGGCCTTTCTATTTTTGAGGCTGATTAATGGGTTGCCCCTCGTGGTGAACCCTCTGTATTTGCTCTCATGAAGTCTTCTCTTTATGGTAGACTTAGATACTGATCCATCCACTTCCAGGAGAGTGTTCTTCACTTGGGTAGATGTTGTGAAGAGGTTTTTCTTCACCATGGAAAGGATTCTGCGATCATCCACCACTGTTGTCTTCAATGGACGTCCAGGCCTTTTGGAGTTTAGGAGATCACCAGTGCGCTCTTTTTTTCTCAGGAATGTACCAAATGGTTGATTTGGCCGCTCCTAACATTTGTGCTATCTCTCTGATCGATTTCTTCATTTTTTTCAGCCTAACGATGGTCTGTTTCACTTGCATTGTGAGCTCCTTTCACCTCATGTTGTGGGTTCACAGCAACAGCTTCCAAATGGTAATGCAACACCTGGAATCAACTCCAGACCTTTTACCTGCATAATTGATGATGGATAAATGAGGGAATAGCCCATGCAGCCTATTAAATAGCTTATTATTATAATTGTCCAATTACTTTTGGTCCCTTGAAAAAGAGGCAGCTACATATTAATGAGCTGTAATTCCTAAACCCTTCCACAAATTAGGATGTTAATACCCTCAAATTAAAGCTGAGAGTCTGCACTTTAAAGAGAACCTTTCACCTCCCCATACATGTGCAGCTGAGTGCAGCATGTAATGGGCAGGGCTGCACAAATCCTGGGGTACTTGAATTTTTTTTCTACCCTCCTCCGTTATTTAGATATCGGTGCCGTTATATTTGGCGCCCGAGATTTTAATAACCCCCTGAACTGTAAATGGGGTGTGTACTGGCAAGGGGGCGTGTTACTATGTCTGTGACACTGTCCAATCAGATATGGACAGTGTTACAGCAAGAGCGAGGATAGAGGAGAGAATGTGCGCGAGCGCTCACACTCTTCAGCTTTCAAGATCAGTCTTCTGCCGAACTGGCAAGGGGCCGTGTCACTGCTACAGACAGTGTAAGAGCTGGGGAGGAGAGCGCGCATGCTCGCTCTCATCTCTTCAGCTCTTGTGAGAGATCAGTCTTGTACTTTGTCTGCCGACACTCTATCCTCGCTCTTGCTGTGACATTGTCCATAGCTGATTGGACAGTGTCACAGCCATAGTAACACGCCCCCTTGCCCCCATTGACAGTTCAGGGGGTTATTTAAATATCAGGCGCCAAATATAACGGCACCGATATCTAAATAACGGAGGAGGATAGAATTTTTTTTAAAGTGCCCCAGGGTTTGTGCAGCCCTCCCCATTATATGCTGCACTCAGCTGCATATGTATGTGGAGGTGAAAGGTTCTCTTTAAGCCCATATTGATTATATAACTGTATATTCAAGATGTTTTGGTAAACAGCTAAAATGACAAAACTTGTGTCACTGTCCAAATAATTCTGGTATTTAAGGTATTTCCAGCACAATGACGGATACTCCTATGAGTATTGGCACTAATGTATGGCAGCATATTGTATGTAAAAAAAAATCCACGTTAAACTATTATGTGCCAATATAGGCCAAAAAAAATGCTAAAAAAAATGTATAATGTTATGTAAAAACCTAATAAGTGTAAAAAAAAGCAACACAATCATTTCTATAAAATATATTCTATTTAATAAAAAAACATATTCCCTAACATAACACCACATATTTGGTATCCCTATGACCGGAAAAAAACTGTATGAATATGTCCATTTAATTTAGATTGGTAACAAGCAAGGTAAAAAAAAAAAGGGGGAGGGGTCGGAATTTTTATTTTTTTTACTTCCAAAATTAAATAACTTTTGATTAAACACAAACATGGAGGTACCCCAAAATGGTAGATATAGGAAGTTCTACATGTCCTGCAAAAAAAATAAAAAAAATAATTAAACCTTTTATACCTATGTCGATGCAAAAAAATTAAAGTTAAAAGTTAAACCTTTCAGTATACCAACATGAAAAACTATAAAATAGGTCTTGCTCTTGAGAACAAATTTGTTAAATGCACCTCCCCCACCACCACCACCTATGACTAATATTTTCCATGGAAATATAAAACGAAAAAGCATCAGGAGGTGCGCATGGGCCCAGAATAAGAAGAGTTAAATGTTTAATATGTTGAACTTCCTGATGTTATGGGAGAAACATTTATAGGAAAGAGCCACGGAGATCTATTCAGAGTAAAATCAATTCACCTAAACTCTGCAAAATGGTCAATCAATGAAGAAAAATCCATCATATGCGACGACTCAGTATTTGCAGTTGAACGAACCACGGTTTCCTGTTATTTCACAACAATGAACCCTATGCCGGTGGAGGAATTGATGCTGTTTTTATGAGCAGTACAGAATATATGGCGCTATTATTTTCTGGTGATTGCAGCAAGAATGAACATAATAGGAAGGTAAACAATAGATATAATACATAATTGTATTTATTTACAAATGGCTGAAGACTTTCCTTACAGAGTTATCAAATCTTCTTCTACCGCCCTCCATTGAATGGTCAGGTTTGCCTGGCAAGGAACAGGATTCTTAAAGCCAGACTCGGACGCATCTCCCGGACTGCCGCACAAAGACCATTATGTTGACTATTGACTTGGAGCTTAATGGTTAATTCTAAATCAAATTCCATTCTCAGGTTTTGTTTGTGACCTTGAGCGAGTCGCTGTCTCTCCGCACCTCAGGCAAAAAGATGAAATGATTGAGTTGGTCGTTGGGCTCTCCCACAGATAAATTGGCGACAACTTACTACAGAACACCGCAAAGGTGGAATGTTAATGTTACTTATTTCCAGCAGAATGTTTGTGTATCTGATAGTTTTGTCTTAAAAAAAATTGAATGGTGTTAAAAAAAATAATATTTTTTTGTTATAATGGCATCATTTTTTACATTTCTGTACTGCAGGCTTAAAGGTGGCTCAGTCTAAATAAATCTTTATCATAGTAAAATGAAAAGTTTATCAATTTTGTAATAACATTCTGTAACACACTCTGTGATAAACTTTGTAAGATTTCTGCTTGCTGTTTGTGAATGCTTCTATCAGGACAACCATTTGGTCAGATGGCACCCTATGTAGGATATTTTGGCACACACCACCCTTTTCACAACCACCATAGAAGGAAAAAAATTAAAGGCTATATCCCCCCTTCGGCGACCAAATTTTATTTATTTTTTCAATGCATGATTCGATTTTAAATATAAAGCAACTTTTAAAAACCTTACTAATTTCTATATTTTTTTTTATTTTCTATAGTTTTTTATAACATTTTCTATACCTATGCGTTCCCTTGACCACAGACTACAAACAAACCCTATGTAGTCAGATCTTGCAGATTTTTTTTTCTCTGTCCCTTTCTTCTTGCTAACCAACCAAATGAAGATCAGCTCTCCCCCTCAGCATCATCTAAGGATAGTTTCCTTCACTCCCAAATGTTCTCTCCTTCTCTCTCTCCCCCACGTATCATCTCCCTTCCAGAGGAATCCCCCTTCCCCTGTCCTAGATATCACCACCCCCTCCATCTCTTTCTCCTTCCCTCGGGTTTTATCTCTCCCTCCTTCCATCAGGTTTTATCTACCTCCACATCTCAGGTATAATCTCTCTTCCTCCCCCAGGTATCATCTCTCTTTCCTCCTTCCCATCCCCTTGTATCATTTGTCCCCCTCCCAAGGTACTATCTCTCCCACTATCGTCTCACCTTTCTCTACCCCCTCCCCAGGTATAAATTCTCTCCCTCCCTTCAGGTATCATCTCTCCCTTTTCTTCAGTTCTCATCCCCCTTGTATTTTACCCCCCTCCAGGATCAATCCCACCCAGTATTATCTCTCCCCCTACTATCATGTCCTCCTTTCTCCAGTACCATCTCTCTCCCCACCCAATACCATCCCTCTACCACCGTATCATCTCCCTTTCCACCAGTATTATCTCCCTTCCCCCGTATTATCTTCATTCCCTCAATACCATGTTCCACCCCCAGGATCATCTTCCTGTTTCCCCGTATAATTTCTCTTCCCCAATACCATCCCCCCAGTATAATCTCCCCGAGTATCATTTCCATTCCCCTTTATGTCTACCCCTAGTATCATCCACACCCTATCACCCCTTCCCCATATGAAGCAGCTGTCTCACCCAAAGTACATAGTACTGTACTACTTGTAGCAAGGACTGTCAGCAGAAGATCTGACGCTGAATCTGCCTCCAAAATCGGTGCTTTTAGCACCCTGATTTTGGACACTGATTTGAAAAAACATCTGGTTTTGACACTGCTTGAGGTTTTTGACGCTTATGAATGAAAACACAGGAGCTGTAAGAGTATTGGTAATAGCTGCTGACAGTCCCTGCTGCTGGTAGTACTGTACTATGCTGCAGTGTAGAGAGGAGATCATGCCGACCTGGGTAATACAGTTGCTTCCTATGGTGGTGGTGGGGGGGGGGGGATTGTTCGAAAAACATAGTGTATGTGAAAGTTGAATAACTTCTATTTACTGCTGCTTTTATGTGTTTACATTTCTAGGACTTAACTGATGTTTTTATGAAATGTTGTTTTTTTTATGCAATAGAGGTTCCTGTGGATATTATGGGGGTTTTGAAATGAGGGCCTCTCCCCTTCCACATAGGCAATTTCAATCCGCACTAACCTAAAGTCCCGCCACTCTACTTCCCTATATTGGATGGTGAATAAATCCTGTGTGTTTTGAATCCGTTATTATGAGTTGTGGTGAAACACACCAGCATCTGGAGGGGCCCCTATTTTTGTTTTAGAATGGGGACCCCTCTCTATTAGGTATTGTCAGGAGCTGTGGGTATGTGGACCCAATGGGCCGTACCGCTGTAGCAGGATAGCAGCTGGCCAACAGGATACCAAGTCATTGTCTATAGTTCGAATAAGGGTACCTCTGGTAATTCAGACAGTAGCGATGGTAGGCTCGGATGGGACCTTGGCAGCAGGCAGAAACCAGGTGCGGTGTAACACAGAAGGCATAGTATATGGCACAACACGACTTCAACTCTCTATGGCACAGGAACAAGGTAGCACAGGATAAAGTTAGCAGGTACAGGAACACTGGGAACTGGGAAACACTAAGGGTCCATTTGCAAAGACTAACACGGGTAAACACAACAACGCTCAGGCAATGAGGGAAAGGGCAGGGCCCTTCTTATAGTCCAGGGTGAGTATGGGCTAATTACATCTTAAATTCATGTGCACGCACTGGCCCTTTAAGGCCAGGCACGAGCGCGCGCACCCTACGGGACACCACAGAATGAAGCGGAAGTGAACGCTGGCATCACATGAGGAGGAGATGCGGGCCAGCGCTCACAGATCCATGGCCGTGGCCGTCGGGAGGTGAGTAATCCAGACGGCCCGTGGCAATGGGTGTTACAGGTATTTCGCCTTTATAAAACTCATTGGAACTAATTTGCTTGAAAGGAAAGTATCTCACCCCGCTATATACATTGTCCATTTCTAGAGAACAGAGAAAAAACTATCTGATGGCAAGGAGTAGATCAAGCTACTGTGAGGATTATTATGGGGTTGTTTTTGGTCATCAGTTGAATGTTGCAAAGCATCTGCTGAACAAGACCATACCCAATGCCCAGCTATGTTTGCCGAGGCAAACAGCCATCAAACATTCATTTTCCCTGCAGTGAAGTAACTATAGAAAATGTTCATATGGTTCCATATACTGTACATACAACTTTTAACTTATGACTTACTGATATTCTCTGTATAGTATACTGTAGTATTGAATATGCATGTAATATATTTATATACAAGTAATGGGTAACATCCATACAGTAGTAACATAGTCATGTAAAAAAAAGACCATCTAGTAGTCTGTCTTGTAAAGTGGTAGAACTACAGTGTGTTCTCATCATGTGCATCAAGGCCCCTATTGATGCATTCTATAATCTTATTTTCCTTGACAGCAGCCACCTGGCATTGGGTGCTACAATTCTGTTTACTGTCCACGTAATTTGCATATGTTTCCCCAAAGTATTCCCATGAGTTTTAGCACTACACTTCACTATAGGCTACAGTACTAGACTCTCACAAAGGGTGCCTCCTGTTGTAATGTAATAATATTAAATGTAAATACGGTAATATAATATATCTGAACTACACAACATTTGGGTCTGGTTATTTAGCCAGACCAAAAGGAGCCGATGATAAATTCATTAGAGGAATGCAAAGCTTCTTTTGTGTATTCATGACAGCAAGACAAAACTTTTGTAACTTGATCTCACGACTTCCATCTACTTTGACAAAAACCTACAAAAAGTGGTTCCTTGTAGATCATGTTGAAATGCGTGATTAGAAGTAATGGCATGTGATATTTTACCCCCAGAGGGATTAACACTAAATTGCATCAGTAAATAAAGGAATTAAAGTGTTTCTGTGAAATATTGGGTTACTGGCAGGACCTCCCCATGTTTAACAAGTCTTATTCATACAATGTATTATATAAAGTCCCATCACTTGGCAAATATATAGAACCCCCCCCCCGTCCTGCCCTCTGCTCTGCAGAGCTGACATGGTGCTGGGATTATCTTGCTGGACAGACTAATGCATTTTAACCATTCCAATAGTATATGCTACTTTGGAGGACCGGACCTTGTACTCTCCCGAGTGAATGTATATATTTGTTGGCTGCTGTGGGTTTTAACGTGTCTGAACGTGGATATTAATAAAGATGAGTGAATCTTTAAAAATACTTCTTTCCATTGAATCTCCAAAATAGAAATGAGTCTGATTTGCTGCAAATCTCAAACTTGCAAATGAATTCTACCATCTCTAGTAGTCATATTATACTTTGTAGCCATCATTTATATGCCCCCTGCCCGCCCCTACAGTGACAGGACATTGCATTCAGTTTAAGGTTTATTAGTTTTCCTCAAAACTATTAATATGTCTATATCAGTGTAATTTGTCATGTTCTGCAGCACTTCCCATTTTTACAACCCAATAGTAAAGATTAAAGGACTTTTTGTTAGAAAGGACAGATCAAAATGAGTGGATCACAGGCTGTCCTGCTTCTGGGACCCACAGCGATCACCTGTAATTTGCAGGATTCTGGCAGCAAGTATTCAGTTTTTCTACAGCACCACCACAGGGAAAATAGGGTATTACATGGTGCCCATTGAACTCAATTTGCTGTACGTGAAATGCAGAACATCCCGGGTCCCCCGTGTCTCTCTCTCTCTCTCCTTAGACAACCCCTTTATGAAGGAGAAATCTTGAGTCTGGAGAAAAAACAAATACATGAAATAATGTACGATGCTCATGCCTCATGCCCATTTCAGTTATTTTCTTCAGTGTGCTATGCATTTTTTTAATCGATAGCACACTGACACATTCATTTCTATGGGGCCATGCACACTTCTGTTGTTTTAATGGGACCGTGTGGCCGTTTTGCCAAAAATAGGACAGGCCCTACTCCTGTCCATTTTTGACGGAATAGTCTCAACCATTTCATTCACTTGGTCTGTTCAAACAACAGACTGCACACGGAAGCCATCGGATGTGTCCATGAGAACTAAGGGTTATGGCTACTATCTACATGCATTACTATCCTGGGAACACTGAGGATTTAACCTTGAGTATCAGGTGCATCTCAGAGTCTCAAAATCCCACTCACCTCATTCTTTCTTAGCCAGTTGTTGTGTCTTTTTTTCCAGTAGGACAATGTTATTATGTTGTTTTTCTTTCTGAGTTTTTTTTCATAAGTTGTGAAATAGCATGCACTAAGGTCTATCAAATTCAGCTATTACTACTGGCAAATGTCTTATATTTTATTATATCCAGGGAGAGTGCAAAATGAACCCCTCCCCCAATGAACCATCTGCTAATTTAGCCTGGAAGAGGGTAAAAATTGTCACTGACCACACAGGGCGGGCAGGCAGATTCCACAGATCAATCAAACCAATGCTATTAAGGGTTAAATCTATAGATATTATTCTCTTCAATAAAGCATCCAGAAATATCAGTGTTATGGATGGCTCTTTAAAGTGCATTCAAAATTATTTGCTAATTGATTTCTTAATATACAATTATATGATCAGGGCTCTTTGTTTCTGATACAGAGCGACAAATCCTTTGCATAGACATAAAGTTAAATGACATAATTCTGTCTGCCTTCAGTCACCACTAGGGGGAGTTTAGGAGCTTTCTGCATACTGTTATTTATTTAGGCTCCTAAGCGCCCCTAGTAGTGGCTGCAGACAGAAATGTATAATTTAGCCTTAAGCCTACAAAGGGGATTTGGAGTTGTGCATCAGCACATAATGCCAGGCATAAAAACTTCACAGTGATAAAAGTTGGATATGCTTATGACCAAAACTTAAAGGGGTTTTCCCACCAGAAACGTTTATGGCATATTTACTGGATAGGACATACTTGTGCTTATGAGCATGGACAAGTGGCAAAGATATGAGATGTTGACTGGTGTTTGGGTAAAACAATTAAAAAGATATATATTTATATGTAACTCCGAGTACTAAACCCATATTATGAACATCCTCTCATGTAGCTTCTAATATCTTCATATTTTACAGTACAAATATTGTGTCCTAAAAATTATGGTAAATTGACCAGTTTTCAATTTCATTGATCTCTGTTCAACATTCTGCAAATTCAACAAGACATCCCTACAGTTGGCCACCAATATTTGTTATAGAGGACCACCACCGATCTTGAGAAGAAGGCTGTCCAGTCCATCATTCATGCAGAGAAGATGTCATATACTCTGCATTACAGCGAATGGGGGATTTGGAAGAAGCCAAAGGGGCCACCCATGTAATGCCGTGGGTTCTCCAGTGCGAGAGCCATTCCTTGTGGTAGCTCGTTGGTCTGGCTGAAAGGACAGAGTCCTGAATTGGAAACCTCCATTTACCTAGCTCCGAATAATCGGGAGTGACCCCAACAAGGTGGGGCAAATAATAATTTGCATGTAAAGGGGCATTGAAGGGCGTTCTTGGACAGAATGGGAACATGGATATGGGTTTTCTCAAGCAGACAACCCTTTTTTTTTTTTTTAAATAATCATGGAAATGAAAACATTATGTCTGTCTCACGAATCATTGCTTCCTCCATAAAGAACATCAATGAGCACTTTCTGACATATCATGACAATGAAACATATTAATTCATCTTGACCTACATCTACCTACTGAGATCCTTTTTCAACTCTGTTACCAGAACACCATTTAAAAAGGGAAGACTACCACTTTGAAGTCGTCTCGATGCTTTGTAGATTTTATCGGATGGGCTGGAGTGCCACACTCTCTGTAGTTTGTCGCATGCTATTGCTTTACAAGTATAGCTATAGGCTAACACAAACCCCTTCATGTCCTAGTGATAAGCGGCATGGGCTCAGTACACGAAGCCTTTAGATGGATAGATTAGTAGGCAAGATTTGAAGGTTTAAAACAAACGTATTGTTCTCATTCATTGTTCAGAGGATGAAAGTGTGGGATTTTTATAAGGTTAAAAAGAAAAGATTTTCAGCACCGTCAACAGGAGACCCCTGAAAGCCCAGGATAATCCTGCTTGATCATAGGTTATACGAGGTTGCCAGGATATGAGTACAAATTGTACAATAGGCACAGGTAAATTGTAATGCCATCAGCTGCCTTGTCATACAGTTCACTTACTTTATAGCTCCACAATAAATGTTAACATGTAAGGAGATGCTGCTGTTTATTATATGTTATTTGAGGAGACAAGGAAATCCCACCCCTACCCTCAAACCTAGCTCACATTATAACAGTGTTCTGCTGTTTTCCTCCAAGAAATCTCTAATTTGCTTTTTAGAAAAAAAAATAGCTTGATCGCTGCCTGCAGGTTGTAGCTCTGGCAACTATATACCCCATGAGGACTTGCCCAAGCATCACATATGTGTAGATGTGCCCAGAAACTCTATTACATCTATCAAAAGCTTTAGTCATATAGGTTATTCCAAATTATGAGCAGAATTATGGGCTGTTCCAGGAGTAGGCCCAAGGCTCAGGAAAAGGCCCAGGAAAGGCGGCAGACTGTGCCCTGTGCAGCAGCATGCATGTCACAAGCAGCATGCAAACTCCAGCCAACCTCAGGGAAAGACAAAGATGACTGGTTAGCAACAGCTTTACAACATCTACAGAAAACAAGAAGCATCCTGCAGCAGATTCAGTGACAGCTGCAAAATACACAGCGGTATACAGATTTACTCTTATCACCCTGTGCATTCTGGGATTGATGTGCAATAGCAAAGACACATTATGCCCGAGAGATAATTATAAGAAACCTACAAGAGACAGAAGCAACCACGGTGGTGGACTTGGCACAACCATGTACATTGAAGCTCCTGCCATATAATACTACGTTTCCCTGCAGCTTCCCACATTGAAACCGGCTAATTCATACTAATAGAAGGATAAATTTAACCGGAGCACTGCTATTTTCATTGAAAATACCGTACACATTAAACTATCACAAATAAAGATCTGATTTTTTTATACAATTCTTCAAAGTGGCCTATCATACAGGAATACATTGCCCGTTTGTCAGTCCTTTCAGTCCTTACATCTGGCATTCTGCGGGTAAGTGTCAAACGTCTCCTTGTTATACCAGACCTATTATATAATAATTTCCAACTGGTATAAAAAAATCCAGTCATTGAACGTTTGCATGGATTGAGACGTTTGCTCTGAATTTATGTCTCAGCATTTTCATAAAAAGGGATTTCCAGACGGAATGGGGATGTTATTTAATCACGTTTGTTTGTGCGCTGTTAATGTCTACAAACATCCCATTACATCGTTTTAATATACCTCATTTTTAATTTGCTGTACTGAACAAGCTCGTTAACTGGGTTTAAGTCTATGAATGATCAGAATCAGGATGACTAACGAATCAAAACAAATTAGAGTTAGAAATAAGACGGGAAGAGCGATGCAGTCCTTTTGTTCAAGCCACTCCACTGACTTTTCTATTATATTACATAATGGTCATTCAGCTGACATCTTAGTTAGATTGCAGGCGCCTCGCAGATTCTAATGCTTTTTATTTTTTTCCTGTAGTCCCCACCGTTCCTGAGATATCGGGGCTGTTAATTCCGGTGCCCGATATGCAAATTAGGCCTTTGACTGTCAAATGGGCGGTTACCCCTTATCAAGTGAGAGGTGTTACCCGCCCACTTGACAGTCAAAGGCCTTATTTGCATATCGGCCACCAAAATTAACGGCACCGATATATCAACAACGATGGGGGCTAGGACAAAAAAATAAAAAGCGGCAGAATCTGTGAGGTGCCTGCAACCTAACTGAAATGCCATCTGCAGTATTTTGGGCAGCTGACAGGTTCTTTTTGAAGGTATTGTCCGGTTTCACAAAATGATTGTTATTTTTTTGTATAATTACAAGTTATAAAATTTTCCAATATACTTTATGGAAATTTAGTTCCTCACGGTTTTTAAGATCTCTGCTTGTTGTTATTCAGTAGGAACATTCATTATTTACTACCGGTGGACCAAATTCTTTCCATGGTCATGTGATGTACACACAGGTGCAGGCATCGTTACAGTAAGGCCGGATGAGCGTGTTCAGTCCGTGAGATACGGTCCACATGCCAACAGTATTTCCCGGACTGAACACAATGCAGGGAGCCGGGCTCTTATCGTCATAGTTATCTATGACACTAGGAGTCCCTGCCTCGCTGCGGGAAAACTGTCCTGTACTGTAATCATGTTAACTATGACGCTAGGAGCCCGGCTCCCTGCATTGTGTTCGGTCCGGGGAATACTGTCGGCATATGGTCCGTATATCACGAACCGAACAAGCTCGTGTAAATCCGGCCTTACAGTATGTGTATCAGAGCTGTGTCTGCTAACAATTCCCATTATAAAGCTAGAATACATATTAATGTAGCAATAGTAAGTCTTGTGGACCTCATGAATGGTCAAAGTATAAAGTGTACCTATTGTTTCTTTTCATTACTTATATAGGTCCAAAATTACGTGCTTACTATATTAATAATATATTTTTATAGGGGGTCACAGCTCTGTTATTCTCATACAAAACTCCAAATCCCCTGCTTTCCTTCACACAGCTATATAGTTAAAGGGCCCATATACCCTGTTAGGACATATGGACGTTATGGAGTTGGGTCTCCCCCTTGGGAATCTCTTCTGTTAGCCAGAATGGAGAGCCACTCTGTAAGAGCGGTAACTTCTCTGGCGCACCCAGATCGTTCATGCATTTCATGGACTGCTGTTCACTTAAATGGTCGCTATCTAATGCTACATTTCCCCTGCAGAGAAATGTATGGGCGGATGCTTATTGCAGGGGTAAGAAAAGTCGGCTTCCAAGAGACCACCCTGGAAGTTGACTATGAGGAAATAAAATGTGGGCTCCCTGTAGACACCACTAGAGGGAGCTTGGGAGCTTACTGGAAAAAGCTATAAATCCATCTTCAGTAAGCTCCCTCTAGTGGTGACTGCAGGCAGACAGAATATTATACCCCACAGTTGCATTTCCATGCAATCACCGTCTATGAGTGAACCCAAAACAAATTATTGAACCCAATTACATACTGATCTTCTCATGTGGTAGAGGGGCTCCCTCAGACTCCAGGGACCGGTTGGGACTGCTTCCTACGACCCTATGGCCACGATAATATTACTAACGGGTCAGTTTTTTTTGATAAGGACACTGCGTCTTATTCATTTCTTAATTTTAAGGCACCTGTGCTCGGTTTTCTTGCATTGCAATCATTCAAATTGATAAAATACATTCAGATAAAGAACTTGTCACAGCCGACTGCGATAAAGAAGCGCCCGTCTGTCTCAATTTGTCACATAGGCTTTTTATCACAAGTTCATTCATCCATTGTGGATGTGATTATGTGATGAAAAAGTCAACTCCTGTGGTGTTTTGTTGACAGTTGAGCAATTCTGAAATGAAATCATCGTTACATGTTCATATAAGTTTATTATGGCAGGAGCACCGAGGGGACGATGATTTATCTTCACGTTCTGTATAACTCTCAACAGGCTATTTGCCCCGCTGTCCTTTAATCAGGATATCTGTATTGTACGCTGTGAAGAAAAGAGGCAGTAATTTAACTTTTACAATATTACCTTTATGCTATCTGCATCTACACTATATGGACAAAAGTATCGAGACACCTACACATTACACCTACAGGAGCTTTATGACATCAGATTCTAAATCTATAGGTATAAAAAAGGAGTTGGTTTCCCCTTTTCAGCTAAATCTTCTGGGAAGACTTTCTACAAGATTTTGGAGGGTGTCTGTGGGAATTTTTGCCCATTCATCCAGAAGATCATTTGTGAGGTCAGACACTGATGTTGGATGAGAAGCCGGGCTCTCAATCTCTGTTCTAGTTAATCTCAAAGGTGTTGGATGGGGTTGTGGTCAGGGCTCTTCCGCATGAAACTCCCCCAACCATGTCTTCATGGACCTTGTGCACTGGGGCACAGTCATGCTGGAATAGAAAAGGAACCCCAAACTGTCCACAAAGTTGGAAGCTACAATTGTCCAAAATGTCTTGGTCTGCTGAAGCTTTAAGTTTTCCCAAAAAAATAAGGAAATAAGGAGCCAAGACCAACTCCTGAAAAACATCCCCATAGCATTATCCCTCCTCCACCAAACTTTACAGGTGGCACAATGCAGTCAGGCAAGTAACGTTCTCCTGGCATTCACCAAACCCAGACCCGTCCATCAGACTGCCGGATAGAGAAGCGTGATTCATCACTCCACAGAACACGTGTCCACTGCTCCAGAGTCCAGTGGTGGCGGCTTTACACCACCCCATCTGACGCTTGGCATTGTGCTTGGTGATGTAAGGCTGGCATGCAGCTGCTCAGCCATGGAAACCCATACCATAAATCTTCGGGAGATGTATACCAATTGGAAAAAATGTCTGTGTATGCCTTGAGCTCATGCACACAGATATGAACATCAGAGTTGTATGAAGCTGTAGTGCGGCACCCATAGCATTAAATGGCACTATTCTGTACCGCCGTATGACTATATAAAATCTTATAAAATACAACAGCATTGCTTCTAGGGGACACCTCTGTAATACAGCGCCGCACACAGGCAGCATATGGGGGTACTACGGCTGTGCAATATATGAAGTAATCTCCTCTTGCCGCTACATGGAAACAGTCAACAAGCTGCTGTCAGTAGATCTAATATTCCTATTATGTGTCTCTATTTAGTACTTTAGTAATGGTCTAATTGTAAAGTTTTTTTTTTTGCATTTCAAACCTTTCATGACCAAGGGTCATTGATACCCCTGTGTCCAGGTCAAATTTTCCATTTCTGAAGTGCACTTCTTTAAACAATAATATCTTTGCAACCGCTTTGCTTTGAATATCACAACGGTTTTTACTTGTTTTTTTTTTTTTTCAAGACTTATGAGGCTTTAATTTTCTAGATTAATTTAATTAATTCCATATTTTTAATTTTTATTATGAGCAGACAAATCACTAAAAATTTGAAAAAAATCTATCTATCTAGAAGTCAAAAAATGAGCAGCAACTCCAATAGTAAGGGTGAAAAAAGTGGGTACTTTTATTGCCCGTGCAACGTTTCAGCTCCGTTCACTGGACCCTTTCTCAAGCTTGAGAACGGAGCTGAAACGTTGCACGGGCAATAAAAGTACCCACTTTTTTCACCCTTACTATTGGAGTTGCTGCTCATTTTTTGACTTCTGTGTATCTGGGACTTGGTCTGTCCCTCAGCGCTTGCACCCACACGCTGCTGGACTTGGTATATTTCTATCTATCTATCTATCTATCTATCTATCTATCTATCTATCTATCTATCTATCTATCTATCTATCTATCTATCTATCTATCTATCTATCATCTATCTATCTATCTATCTATCTATCTATCTATCTATCTATCTATCTATCTATCTATCTATCTATCTATCTATCTATCTATCTATCTATCTATCTATCTCATATCTATCCTATCTATCTATCTATCTATCTATCTATCTATCTATCTATCTATCTATCTATCTATCTATCTATCTATCTATCTATCTATCTATCTATCCATTCATCCATATATACGGTTGCAGCTCTGTAACAATTAGTCTTCTTCTCTCTCTTGGAGAGTGAAGTTGGCTAAAGGCCCTTTTACACCGGTCGACACTCGGCCGCTGCAGCGAGCGCTGATCAACGAGACATCGGTTGTTACTCCAATCACTCGTCCCCATACATTATTATCATGTCGGCAGCGTGTTTACACAGGGGGATGTGCTGCCGACAACAATAATCTTTTACTTTTTTAAAACGATACAACCAGCAGATGATCGAGCGTTTGCTCGTTCATCTGCTGATCGTTGGACGGAGGGAGAAGGAGGGCGGGGGGACCGACACACGGAGAGCGAGCAGAGAAAGAAAAGTGCAGACTGCTTCATTGTGAGCAGAGTTGCACTTGTAAGCTTAGTTTCATTAAAAAAAACACATGTTTGTTTTATAAAACAAAGTCAAAGAGGTGTCGGCACTTGTAGAGGGACCCGACACAGAGATTAGTGCAGAGCTGCTCACGCTGAAGCAGCTTCTGCACTCATTAAACCCAGATGCACGCTGAAAACGTCTATATACGTGCTAACTGCACGGGGCATCGGCAGTTGGAACATATATAGCCGTATGGCAGTCTTGAAGGGGTTAATATTGCCCCTCACAGATCAGACTTTGATGAAATTTTCCTAAGGATTTATTTGCCCCAGGAGAGCGTCCATTAGGAGTGCTGAAGAAAGATCCTTCCCCCACTGCTCCGTCTGCACTAGGACAACAGGAGCTTTAAGCCCTCCTCTTTTTCTAAGCTCCTCCCACTCTGAACAAGAAAAAAAAATGGATCAGGAGGGAATTTACATCTGTGTTCTCTGCAAAATTTTTACAAGGTTGTTTGTTTCAGACGTATGCAGGAAATTCTGCAGACTGATAATTAGTGTGGACACTTTTTTCTTCTGCTTACTTTTATCATGAATTTTTAGGTTATGTGTTTCTTTAAGGATATATTCACACAGGCTATTTTCGGGCGTTTTTCGGGCCGTAAATGGCCTGAAAAATGGCTGAAGAATCGGAAGCAGGATGCCTCCAAACATCTGGCCATTGATTTCAATGGGAAATACGGCGTTCTGTTTCGACGGGCCGCTTTTTAAGCAGCTATTTTTCAAAACGGGCCGTAAAAAAACGCCCGCGAAAAATAAGTGCATGTCACTTCTTGAGCCGTTTTTGGAGCTGTTTTTCATTGACTCTATAGAAAAACAGCCATAAAAAACGCAGCGAAAAACGCGAGTTTGCTTAAAAAACGTCTGAAAATCAGGAGCTGTTTTCCCTTCAAAACAGCTCCGTATTTTCAGACGTTTTTAGTAAGCGTGTGAACATACCCTTACACATCTAATTGATGTTACAGTTCTAATTGGTAATAAATTAATCAGAGGGGAATCTAGACCATTGCATTATTGTTTTACCAGTGGCGGACATGCCATACTGTATGTGCAGCTGCACATGGGCTTAGTAGGCAGGGGGCCCTACTGTATTAGATTGCATGTAAGGGACTGAGCCAATGAATTTTATGGCTCACAATTGCACTGGATTGTTATGCCTGGGGTGACATACAGGGGGTGCTCTATGATGAGCTTTTGGAGAGCAAGGGGCCCATATACAGTTCTGCATACAGGAGCCTTCTGGTGCCTGTGGCCGGCCCTGGTTTGTAGAATGTATTGTAGATCATCTTAGCAGTTACAGATGTAGCCAAGTTTATCTTGACTCTGATAACTTGCTGCAGCGTGATGTCATATAACAAAAGCCATTGAAAAAGTCAAGTTAATGTGTATTTAATGCGTTAAAAGTCACGATAAAGAGGGCTACATCTGTATATGATCACTATCTGCTAGAATTGGACCCATGCTTGTCTACTTTACAATGCCGGAAGCCACGCATATACATTTCACATAGACTACACAGCCCTTCATTATTCACCCACTCTCATATATCTTTTACTATTTTTACTAGACGAAGAAGAAAAATACATGTATGTCTCCAGCACCTGCCAGCTGGCTCCTACCACCGCTTAAAGCCTAAGTGTCTACGGATCTTCAACACCAACACAAAATTGCTAATTGCAGCGGAAACTATTTGGATCGTCAGAACAGTTCAGGAAACAAATTATCTGTAATGTTGAGACAACAGTTTGATTCAGAATCGAAATTGCTCATCCACGAAAGGCTCAATCGTGTGCAATAAACACAATCCCATGACCTTTACTTCCCAGTTATTCTCCAAGTGTGACTCTCATTATCAGGTATTGCTAAACAAGATATAAGGAAGCCGCGGCAAGTGTCTATTCTCATCTATCTACAAGATAAGTGAAGAACGCTACCTGCTTATAAGCTCCTGTGCACACTGCAGACGTACATGGAGTCTCCTGACACTGTATGGCGCTCCGAGGGGCCTCATATGTCCTAGATACTAATGTAATATGGCGTCCCGTGGAATATGCTACGACTTTTTTCTGTCCAATTTATATGGAATAAGACAGAAAAGACCCCTGTATGCCCCCTGATAAAATCTATGAAGGTACAGGAGGGCCCCATAGACATCCATACAACTCAACTCAGAGATTGCACATGGCCATGTTTATTACACCTTAGTATAACTTAATACGTTGTCTTCTATCAGTCAGACGAGATTAATAATTACAGGCAACTATCAAGTGACTACAATATCGCTTGCTTATTATCTTTAGAAAATATAACTCTTATCTTAAGGCCGTTTTACACACGCAGATGATCAGGCACATGAGCGTTCATATTCGTGCTCGTTCCTGATCATTGCCGTGGGTAAGCAGGGCAACGATCAGCCGATGAACGAGGCGTTTATCGGCTGATCGGATCGTCTATGCAGCAATAAATATTATCGTTGTCGGCAGCACATCTGCATGTGTAAAGAGGGTGACGTGCTGCCGACATGATAGAAATGTATGAGGACGAGCGATCCGAGTAATGAGCGCTCGTCCCTGTACATTACTGATCATTGCTTCTTGTGAAAGTGGCAAACGAGCGCCGATCAATGAGCTGTCCCATTGATCGGCACTAGCTTTCATATATCCGTGTAATAGGACCTTTGGGCTCGGTCCACATGTGGACAGATTCTCTCACATCTATGCAGTGTTTTTCTGCTGCATGTAAATGGGGTTTTCTAAAACTTATTCACATGCTCTGTGGTGTTTTGTTCTGAAATCTGCAACACGCGCTTTATTCACAGACAAATATGTGATCTGAAATCTATATTACAGGCTGTTTGACACGCAATGTAGCATGCCACGATTTTTTTCTCACTGATTTTAGCAAAAAACTGTCTTTGCAGTGTACACAAAGCCTAAATATTATCTCCGCTCTTACAATGTACTTCCCTTTGGTACAAGGAAACTAGTAGAAATCCAAATTCAGCTCTGGATGTGAATGGAGTAGAAAACATTATGTGACGCAAAATCAGTACAAGATAAAGTATTTAAAGGCAATGTAAACCTTTGAGGGACATTTTTTTAATATAAACAGTTCAGTCAGTGTGATTGGTTTAACGTTAGATTTAGTCTTTAAAGAGGCTCTGTCACCAGATTTTGCAACCCCTATCTGCTATTGCAGCAGATCGGCGCAGCAATGTAGATTACAGTAACGTTTTTATTTTTTAAAAACGAGTATTTTTGGCCAAGTTATGACCATTTTTGTATTTATGCAAATGAGGCTTGCAAAAGTCCAACTGGGCGTGTTTAAAGTAAAAGTCCAAGTGGGCGTGTATTATGTGCGTACATCGGGGCGTTTTTACTACTTTTACTAGCTGGGCGTTCTGACGAGAAGTATCATCCACTTCTCTTCAGAACGCCCAGCTTCTGGCAGTGCAGACACAGCCGTGTTCTGGAGAGATCACGCTGTGACGTCACTCACAGGTCCTGCATCGTGTCAGACGAGCGAGGACACATCGGCACCAGAGGCTACAGTTGATTCTGCAGCAGCATCGGCGTTTGCAGGTAAGTAGCTACATCGATTTACCTGCTAACGCCGATGCTGCTGCAGAATCATCTGTAGCCTCTGGTGCCGATGTGTCCTCGCTCGTCTGACACGATGCAGGACCTGTGAGTGACGTCACATCGTGATCTCTCGAGAACACGCCTGTGTCTGCACTGCCAGAAGCTGGGCGTTCTGAAGAGAAGTGGATGATACTTCTCGTCAGAACGCCCAGCTAGTAAAAGAAGTAAAAACGCCCCGATGTACGCACATAATACACGCCCAGTTGTACTTTTACTGTAAACACGCCCACTTGGACTTTTGCAAGCCTCATTTGCATAAATACAAAAATGGTCATAACTTGGCCAAAAATGCTCGTTTTTGTAAAAATAAAAACGTTACTGTAATCTACATTGCAGCGCCTATCTGCTGCAATAGCAGATAGGGGTTACAAAATCTGGTGACAGAGCCTCTTTAATAAAAATAATTTTAACTTTTTGAGATACAGCTGCTCTGTAGTCTCTATACAGAGCAGCTGTATCTTTCACTATGATCTGAATCCGTCAGTCCCGCGGACCTGATGGGTTCAGTGTCAGCGGGTGACGCAGGATCCAACTGTAATCTATCACATCTAAGTTATGACCTGAGATGTGATGGATAACAGGTGGATTGTGTCAGAGACACGCAGGACCCGCTGTCACTAAACTCGTCATTCCAACGGATCTAACGGGTACAGGATTTAGCGCTAGATACAGCTTCTCTGTATACAGGATACAGATCAGCTGTATCTAAAAAAGTAAAACTAATTTTTAATAAAGACTGATTAAAAAGTTACACCAAACACACTGACTGACCTGTTTATTAAAAAAAAAAAAATGTCCATCAAAGGTTTACACAACCTTCTGTTAGGTCTTCTATCAGAGAGTAGAATAGCATAGCATGGGAGATGCTGAGCACAGGGATATATTATTTTCTATGATTTGATTCAGTATTTTCATATAAATCCTAGGACTCATAGAGAAAGCCTGCGTGTCCTCTTGCCCCGCCTTCACACAGTGATTGACAGCTCTTCTTGCTTGTCTTTATATACAGGCAGAGCTGTCAATCACTGTGTGTGGGCGGGGCGAGCAGGACTCACAGACTTTTTTTATGAGGCATGGCAGCATTTACATGAAAATACTGAATCAAATCATAGAAACATATACATATTGCATACTCAGCATGTCCTATGCTGCCCTAAGATACGAGACCTGATATACCTACTTGAAGGAGTTCCTGTCATATGAGATAATGAGATAAAATAACATATCTCCCAACTTTGGAATCACAGATCACATGACATAAGCCCCGCCCCCTTCCACATAGGAACACCCCCAAAAATCACACATAAGCTCCTCTTTTTATGTAAAATGTACTAGGTCCAGGCACTTTCACAACCCAGTATGTCACAACCCAGACAGTCCTGGGAAAAATAGGACTGTAGGTAGGTATGCCATAGGGGTGTCCATTGCCACAAATAAATTAACTTCCAGATAAATGTCACAGGCCTTAAATTTTTCTATCGTAAACTTTCCCTTCCATTAAAAGCACAATGAGACGACTCGCTGGAAGTGTCCTGAGGTCACCAGGGAAGTGTGGATAACAGAATTCATATAAAACCCAGAACCGCACATTCTCCTTTACGACAGCGTTAGTCAGCAGAACCTCTATTTAAAGCCTCATATATCGTGTCTGCTATAAATAACGTAAAGTACCAGAAATAACCGTCCATGAGCAGCGTCAGCTTCTAGTCAATGTAAAATAAATATTCCAGCATCACCCTGAAAATGAATAAATCTCCAGTTTATGAGATTCTAGAAGAGATTGCCATGTTTATAGGAGCCCCTGCTGCACTTTGTGCCAATGTGCGCCATGTTTCTTCTTGTGCTGTCTGCCTTGTCTGTCCTTGTCTTGTGGATGTCCCACCGGTGTTGCCTGTCCCCCACCCTATGTGACTTATGCCTTTGCTGCACTGAGTAGGGTGGGCCGCGGGTGGCAATTATGGTTAGAGAGCAGCTAGCTCCAGAAGACTTACGCACTGTTATGGCAACAGCACTTGGGAAGTGCCATGCACCATCACGTGTTCGCGCTGTCACTAAGGGGTGATGGGAGACCTTTCTTCCCCTTATATATTGTCCTCTGCCCCAGTGACATCGCTACGTGCTGGTAGGAGAAGCTACATGCAGGACGAGATTTTTTAAGGAGGAGGTGAAGGGAGATAGTGTGGCATGTGTCACGTGGAGAGAGAGGGAACCCGTTGTAAATTAGAACGCACCTGTGAGGAGCCTTAGTCCTAGCCATAGAGAGACTGGCAGCTACACCCTTCTTGTGTAAGAGGGTGAGCAAGTAAGGGGGCAAGTGGTATCCCTGAAGCTAGGTTTCCCACCTGCAGTTACCAAAGCCCTGCCGGTGGCCACTGCGACTTTCCACCCTGCGTGCTGACCATACCCGAAGGAGGTAATGTGAAGCATTGTGGGGGTCAAAAACTGGGGAGTTGTTAATCATTAAGGAATTCTGAAATATTCACTGTTGAGTAAGAGCTGGTCTTTAAGGGGCATACCGCTGCTGGCACCTGAATAGTACTCTTAAATCTTGAGCATGTGGCGAGCTTCCTCTTTTGCAGTTATACCCCCTTGCCATTTTACATTAGGTAGCTCTGCCCATCCATGAAAGCGTCTGCCGCCGCTCAGACACGGCCATGGATTGCGTCTATAGCACTTACCCCTGAAGACTCTGCATTATAGTGGATAGCCCCCACCCTTACCCACGGAGGCAAAATAGTACCCAGACATATCAGGTAACGTATCAGGGGAAACCACTCTTCGGGGGGCTCTCACTGGGGTGATGTCCCCAACCTTATTCCCAGACTGTTTTGTCAACTGATAAAGTTGCATCAGTCCAATTTACCGTTGTCAAGATTTATTACAAGGAATCCTAGAGGTGTTGCTAATTTTGCAAATAGTCTTGATTAATTATATCCGACTGTTTTGTGTCTACAGCTCCAATGCAGACTTATGTGCCTCCTTGGTAACTGACTACAAACAAACCCTGCATAGTTTGATCCTGCAGTTATGCGTTACTCCACAACGACATATACCTACACTTCTACTGTCTGTAGGTTAGCGAGAAAAGGGTGCAAGAGTCATGGAGTAACACATGACTGCAGGATCAGACTACACTGGGTTTGTTTGTAGTCTGTTACCATAGAGACACATAGATCTGCGTAGGAGCTGTATACCCATAAAGGTAGGAGATTTTTCATTGAAACAATTAGTAGATTTGCTTTATTTTTTACTCTCAAGGGCACGTGAGCAATAAAACATGGTTGCTAAAGTATACATACCCTTCAACAATGCAAATCCTTTTTTCTTTTAGAATATCAGAATGTTATATTACTCATTAGAATTACCCAACGACCAAAGTTGTCCAAATTCTGATTAGCACATATCTATGTTAATAACCGGGTATATACAGAGGACCGAGCACGGCAGTTTACTGATTAACCACAGAAATCAGCAGTGATTTGTGCTGATTAAAAAAAGTTGAGGCAGAATTTGGAATGTAGCTCCATGGGTCTTGTTCACGGCTACAAAATGCTGAGTGATGCATACAAATAGCACTAATTAATTTTTCAGTGGGATGCCAATGTGCCATGCATACTGAGTCTCCCAACACTGGCATGAAATGGGTTTTGTTATTGTTCTTCTGCAAATGTCCTTACCGCCATGAATTATAATCGAATGGGAATATAAGGAGTTTAAGCAAAGTTTGAATTAAGACTCTTTTGTATTTTCATGAATTGCAAACCGTTCACCTTCTTCTTAAATGATATAAAAGCCTGACCTACTTAAAGACACAATGAGACTTGTTTAATAACACAAGGAAACGGTACAAATGTACTGTGACCCTGGCAACCAATGAGATGCCAGCTTTGATGACTTTTCTTAAGGTCAGGAAAATAGCAGCAGATGCCTTAGTGGTTACTGAGGCCTGAGGATGTTTGTATTTTTCTATTTGAATGCTAATACACGAGTATTTCAACTAATGAGATTAATAGATGTAGTAGAGCTGAGTTTGTCATTTGGCACAACTCATGGTGATATCACAATTTGTTAGGTGTTATAAGGTAAATTCAGCTCTGCTGTATCTGTATAAAAAGAAAATAAAGTGATGTTAACTGGAGTGATCTGTCAGATTGCATTTAACCCTTTATCTAAAATCAGTGACATCATTGAAGGAATGACATTCATGACATATGTCATGATGCGATGGTTAAACCCCTCCTGTATAGAAAGGCTCTTGGTCTCCCCGAGATAATCCTTTTAGGTACTTCTTGTCCGAAACCGTTCACAAATTGTCGCAACGCCGCCTGTGATTGCTTTCCTCATAGGGCACAATTAGCGACAATCTTAATAAGGCTCCATGTCAACTTATCACATGCTACGTTGTCTTCGTTATACCGGTAGAACTTTCTTTGAGAAGGAAGTTCGCAATAGGGATATCGTGGTCGCGTCGCCCTGCGGTATAATCGAAGCGTGAAAATAGTGTGTGATTTATCGCCGTAGAGTCCTAACCTTAAAGTGAATGTCCAACCTTGAACGCCATTTTATTTTCTTATCTAAACAGGTTCATGGGTACTTTGCTTATTAATTTCTTAATAAGTCATTACAGCGGTAGGAGCTAATTTTTCTGATACAGAGCTCCAAATCCTCTGCATTGTCAGAATTAATTTATAACATTCGGGATATCTGCAGCCACCACCAGAGGGAGCTTACTGCATACTGATTATACATTAAACTCAATAATAACACAGTATACAGTACTTTCCAAATTCTGCCTCAACCTTTTTTAATAAGCACAAATCACTACTGATTTCTGCGGTTAATCAGTTAACTGCCATGCTCGGTCCTCTGTATATACCCGGTTATTAACATAAATATGTGCTAATCAGGAATTGGACAACTTTGGCCGTTGGGTAATTATAAGTAATATAACATTTTGATATTCTTAAAGAAAAAAAGGTTTGCATTGTTGAAGGGTACGTGTACATTTGCAACCATATTTTATTCTATTGCTCCAGTACATCGAGGGTATAAAATTATGCAACTCCGCAAATAGTTTTGATGAAAAATCTCCTACTGTTTCGGTTATACAGCTCCTACGCAGATCTATGTGTCTCCATGGTCAAAGAATACAAACAAACCTAGTGGTGACAGACAGAATTTTACCATTAAGGCCTCATGCACACAACCGTAGTGGTGTGCATGGCTGTGATTTGCGGCTCGGACAGCCGTGGGTGACAATCGCGGGACGCCCGTAAATCGCGGGCCATGCACATAGCCGTGTGCATTCATTTCAATGAGCCTGGACCACAAGATATGGCCATAATAAGACATGTCCTATCTTTTAGTTCAGACCGTTGGACCTACAGAGAACAATTCCCAGCGTTAAAATGTGGTCATTCAATTTAACATGAGCCTGTCACATGACTTTTCACTTTAAGGTAAACACTGCGGAATTTTCGCAACGGAATTCTGTGTGGAAATTCCGCAGCATTTACAGCAGCAGCAAAGTGGATGAGATTCAGAAAATCTCATGCCCGCGCTGCGGGGAAAAAACGCAGCATAAACGTTAATAAATTGACCTGCGGTGCAGAATTCAATTACACAGCATGTCAATTTATGCTGCATTTTGGCTTGTTTTCCCCATTGAATTCAATGGGGATGCAAATCCCGCAACAGAAAGTCAAGTGTTGCAAATTTTGCGGCGTGTTCGCAGCGATTACGGCAACTACGGAAAACAAAAATAATCATACTTACCCTGAACTCTCTCCTCCTTCCTGTAGTACGGCCTCCTGGGATGACGTTTCATCCCATATGACCGCTGCAGCCAATCACAGGCTGCAGCGTCACATGGCCTGCAACGTCATTGTAGGAGGCCAAACTACGTGCAGAGAAGACGGAGGGGGTAAGTATGAACGGCTTTCAACCGCAGCGGAAATTCCGTTGGAAAAACCGCACCAAAACACACAGACACGTTGCGTGAATTTTATGCAGCGTATCCGAACCCGTGGGAACCCGGCCTATATAAATCTGTCAGTCAAACTTGAGGAGAGTGATCTGTATCGGGGAGGATCTCCGTTGCTTTCATGAAACATCTGTTCTTATCTATAGAAATGCAATTGCCATTATTCATCTTTTGAGCAGTTGTTATATTTTCATGTTGTTTGCCGATATTTAATTAGAGCTAAATGAAACTTTATTGGTGTTTTAGTTAGTATGTTCAGCGTGCCCAGACAATTACCACCCTCAATCCTGGGGAACTTTTCCTCCCTTAAGAGACATTGTAGCGTTAATTTATCTTTTTCATCTGTCAACAGATTTTTGCGTTACATTTTATTGTGTGAGTTGATGAATTAACCCCAAGCAAACGAGTCTTATAATTAAAGGGGCAGCAACAGACATTGATATAATGTAATAGTGACAAGGAAAAAAGTAGATAATGAGATTCTTTATAAAACTTGCGGCCAGTTTTGACCTTCCTGACAGTGCCTCAATTTTCAAATCTGACATGTTACCTAGCCAAGCAATTCTGAGATTGTTTTCTCGTGACACATTGGACTTTATGTTAGTGGTAAAATTTGGTCGATACGTTCAGTATTCATTTGTGAAAAACACCAAATTGTGAGCGAAAAATTGCAAAAATTAGCAGTTTTATACATTTAAATGTATCTGCTTGTAAGAAAAATAGTTATATCACACAAAATAGTTGCTAATTAACATTTCCCATATATCTAGATTGGCATAATTTTTCGAACATCCTTTTATTTTTCTAGGACGTTACAAGGCTTAGAACCTTAGCAGAAATTTCTCACCTTTTCAAGAAAATTTCAGAAGGACATTTTTTCAGGGAAGAGTTCAGTTCTGAAGTGGCTTTGAGGGGCCCATACTTTGTAAACTACCATAATTTACCCCATTTTCAAAACTGCACCCTCAAAGTATTCAAAACAGCATTTATAACATTTCTTAACCCTTTAGGCGATTTACAGGAATTAAAGCAAAGTAGAGGTGAAATTTACAAATTCATTTTTTTTTTGCAGAAATTTATATTACTATTCATTTTTTTCTGTAACATGGAAGGTTTTACCAGAGAAATACGACTAAAACTGTACTACCCATGTTCTGCAGTATTATAAATATCCCACATGTGGCGCTAGTGTGCTAATGGACTGAAACACAGGCCTCAGAAGCAAAGGAGCACCTAGAGGATTTTGGGGCCTTCCTTTTATTAGATGATATTTTAGGCAGCATGTCAGGTTTGAAGAAGTCTCGTGATGCCAAAACAGTGGAAACCCCAAAAGTAACCCCATTTGGAAACTATACCCCTCAAGGAATTTATCTAGGGTATAGTGAGCAGTTTCATAGATTTTCTTTGAATTGGGCTGTGAAAATGAAAAAAAATTTTTTTCCCAGTAAAGCGTAGAATTTTTTCATTTCTACAAGGACTAAGGGAGAAAAAGCACCCCTACATATGTAAAACAATTTCTCCAGATTACGGCAACACCTCATATGTGGTCATAAACTGCTGTTTGGACATACGGCAGGGCTCAGAAGGGAAGGAGCGCTATTTGACTTTTTTAGCTCAAATTGATCTGGAATGGTTTGCGGAGGCCATGTTGAATTTGCAAAGCCACTGAGGGGCCAAAACACTGGAAAACCCCAACTAGTGACCCCATTTTGGAAACTAAACACCCCATGGAAATTATCTAGGGGTATAGTGAGCATTTTGACCTCACAGGTTTTTTGCAGAAATAATTTAAAATAGGCCGGGAAAATGAAAATCTAAATTTTTTTCCAATAAAATGTAGGTTTAACTAATTTTTTGTAATCTCCACAAGAAATAAAGGAGAAAAAGCACCCCAACAAATTCTCCCGAATACGGCAATACCCCATATATGGTCATAAATTGCTGTTTGGACACACGTTAGGGCTCAGAAGGGAAGGAGCACCATTTGGCTTTTGTAATGGTTTCTGGGCACAATGTCACATTTGCTGAGCTCCTGTAGTACCAGTCCTGGGAAACCATTTGGGAAACTAAACCCCTTGATGAATTATCTAGGAGTATAGTGAGATTTTTGACCACAAATTTTTTTTGCTGAATTAATTAGAATTAAGCCGTGAAAATGAAAAATTATATTTTTTCACTGATATGCTATTTCACCGCTCAATATGTTCCGCCAAGCTTGTGCCACTGTAGACACACAACCCATAAATTGTTAAGCGGGTTCTCCCTGGTATGGCGATGTCTTACATGTGGACGTAAACTGCTGTTTGGGCACACTGTGGGGCTAAGAAGGGAAGGAGCGCCATTTGGAGCCTGGATTTTGCTTGGTAGTAGTATTGTTTGTGTAGTACTGGTATTTCAGTTTATAATGTGGGGGCATATGTGAGCTGGGCAGAGTACATCAGGGCATAATAAGAGGGTATAATAATGCAGTAAATAGTACAATTATCCATAGATGTGTGGTACGCTGGGAAGCAATCCGTTATGCACAGGCCGGTGTCGCACTGATAAACGGTTTAATTTCTTATCCCTCTTTTGTAACACTCGGCACGTTTTGGGGACTTGTGCTATGTGCCTTCCCCTCCTAGTTCCTAAATACTAGGGCCCTAAATCTGAAGGAATGTTCCCCTCCTGGCCTGCACATCGGGATGTTTTTTCATTACCGCATTACTGGTGCCATAACTTTTTTATTTTTTTAGTTGATGGAGCAGTGTGCGGGCTTGCGAAACAAGCTATAGATATATATATATATGACTTTATGTTTAATTTTTATTTCATTTTTGGAAGCGGAAATGACCAAAAACAAGCAATTCTGGTATTGTTGTTCATTGGAGTTTTTTTCGACATTCACCGTGCACCATAAATTATACGTTAACTTTATTCTGCGGGTCGATACGATTACGGCAAAACCAAATTTGTATAGCTTTTTCATGTATTGCAGCTTTTGCACAATAAAATCAGTTTTTAAAAAAAAAAAATCATTTGTTTTCTGTGTCGCCATATTCTAAGGCCCAGAACTTTTTTATTTTTGCGTGGACAAAGCTGTGTCAGGGTTTTGTTTTTCTGCGGGACTGGCTGCCGTTTTTATTGGTACTATTTTGGGGTAAATGTGACTTTTTGATCACAAAACTTACGGACACGGCGATGCCAATTATGTATAGTTTTTTAATTTTTATTTTTTAATTTTCTCCAATATTAAAAGATTTATTATGGGAAAAAACTGCAATTTTGGGTTTTTTAACGTGAAACTTTTATTTTGTAATTTTTTTATGACATTTTTAATAACTTTTATAAACTTTTTTTTTGTCCCATTAGGGGACTTGAAGGCTTACACCTCTGATCACTATTCTAATACACTGCACTACATATGTAGCGCAGTGTATTGGAGCTGTCAGTCATACACAAGTCGCTGTGGTCATGGTCAGCTAAAAACTCCTCAGAAGCTGCGATCTCTATTGAGCGCAGCATCTGAGGGGTTAATCGGCCGGATCGGAGACTAGCTCCAGTCCTGGCCATTACGGCAGGGTGTCATCTGTAATATACAGCTGACACCCGGCAGTGATGGTGGGGGCTCTGCTTCTGAGCAGATGTTGGGAAGGGGTTTATTGCAAATCCATACAGAGAAAATATTCTTATATTAGGATTTATTTTTGAAAAATATTCCTGACCTATTGACTGAGAGCTGCAGATGTATCGATCTCTAACTTGATATTTAACGCATTAAATTAATATTTTTTCAATAAATTAACACTCTGCAGCAAGTTATCAGATTTCAAATACAGATTGCTACATATCTATCATCTATCTATCTATCTATCTATCTATCTATCTATCTATCTATCTATCTATCCATCCATCCATCCATCCATCCATCCATCCATCCATCCATCCATCCATCTATCATCTATCTATCTATCTATCTATCTATCTATCTATCTATCTATCTATCTATCTATCTATCTATCTATCTATCTATCTATCTATCTATCCATCCATCCATCCATCCATCCATCCATCCATCCATCCATCCATCCATCCATCTATCATCTATCATCTATCTATCTATCTATCTATCTATCTATCTATCTATCTATCTATCTATCTATCTATCTATCTATCTATCTATCTATCTATCTATCTATGTATCTATCTATCTATCTATCTATCTATCTATCTATCTATCTATCTATCTATCTATCTATCTATCTAATATCTATCTATCTATCTATCTCATATCTATCTATCTATCTATCTATCTATCTATCTATCTATCTATCTATCTATCTATCTATCTATCTATCTATCTATCTATCCATCCATCCATCTATCATCTATCTATCTATCTATCTATCTATCTATCTATCTATCTATCTATCTATCTATCTATCTATCTATCTATCTATCTATCTATCTATCTATCTATCTATCTATTCTACATAGTGTATCCAATTATTTAGATCAATAAGATAGCCTAGGACTGCAGGATCTTTTATGGTCCCTTAGGAATCATTCAGGCGAGCGAGTAACTCGTCCGTGTCAACGGCCGTCACACGGACACCTTTTTCAATGGGGCCTTTCTCATGGCCGTTGTTTCAACGGAGCGTGTAAAGGGTTCGTGGAAAAATAGGACACATTCTATTTTCCTGCGTGTCACGCATCCCTCCATAGACTCCAGTCTATGGAGGGATGCGTGATAACATGTCCCGCACGGGTGCACCTCAGACGTGAAGCACTGCAGTCCGAGATTTGCCACGTTAGTTTGAATGTAGCCTTAGAAGTAGAGGTCATGTGAGAGGTGTGGTGTCATGGCATTTTTTTTAGGGAGCAGTGGGAAGGTTCTCTTGGAATCACCATTTTACAGTTACACATACAATTAATCTACATAAAGTAATATCGAATACACTAAAATATGTATATCTTGTTTTGATCCTAAATTTGTATCTTAAGCTGTAATCTCTTAAACTCCTCTTGTGTTTCATTTAATATTCTGTTACAACCTTTGGAGCTAAGCTAGCAACAATCATGGGTGGCAAACCCTTATGGCAGACATTACAGTGTATATAGAGGTTGTTATCCAGTTTCCCCCAGGCCATGAATGGTATATAAATTCTTAATATAAATCATTTCCCCCACTCTCTCTATTACAGCTCTGCCTGTGTGTCAGTCTTCACTTAAGTTCGGTCATTCTATTCCTAACTGAATCTAACAGGGTAAACAGGGCTAAAAGTTCCACCCAGATAGCAGAGCACTAAAGTGCATGGAAATGTGACAACCATTCTGAAGTTCTTCAAACTTTACATCATGACCTTGTCTAGTTTGGCTCTGTAATTTTATTTTTTGGGTCAGACAGTAAATCAACTGAAAGAAAAGTTTGTAGAGCCAATTAACCACAGTATTTTATCAGGTTTTTAAGACTTGGCTCGTAGCTTTCCCAAATAAATAGAACCAAGTACAAATATGCATTTTTTTTGTGTATTCAACCAGGTTCTATGTCTTGTATTGAAAACAGATGTAGAGTCCTACAAGCCGTGTCATTTGTCAGTGGCTCCGCACCTACGCTGTGAGGTATTTATTGTCCTAAGCAAAGTATAGGGCTTCACCTTCTCGCAGGGTTGTCAGTCTGAACGTTTAGAAGAACGTATAACGTAATTATTTATCCAGTCTTCAGTGTGTCGGAGCTGTATCCCCAATTTGCGTAGGAAATAATCTGCTATGACATAAATTACTGCTAAAAGGATGGTTTATTTTTTCATTTCACATTGACCTCCCTGTCAGTCATACGCTGGTTTTGCTTTTAGCACAACCCTGTAAACCTATTTGCCCCTTAAGGGGTTATCTGTTCTAGAGAACCTAATATTATATACTCTATTAGAGAATTCTGTTCAGAACCCACTCTAAAATCCCGAGCAAAGAGCAACAACAAATAACGTCTCCCTCTCTGGAGGACCTAACACATTGATTTCAATAGGCACCATGTAATGCATCATTTGTCCTGCAATGGCGCTGCAGAGGAATTGAACGCTCTGTGCCAGGTTCCCACACAGATTACAGCTGATCACTGGGGGTCTCAGCAGCAGGGCACCCTGTGATCATCTTAATGTCCGGGGAACCTACTATCAAAAAGGGATTGTCCAATGTAAACAACCCTTTTAGCGCATTTTTCATAGCTTTAAACGTTAAGGGGCACCATAATCACATGTGGATATTTCTCACCTCTTTTTGGGGGTAAGAGGTTCATAACTACTCTAAAATTTTAGCACCTGTCACCTTTTTGCTTTTCGAACACATGGCATAAATTCTTACTGTATCTTAAAACACCCAGGGATAAACCTATGTTTTTTGACTAGGCAGCTCTTCCCTAAACAATCCTTTAAAGGGGTATTCCCATCTTTTAAAGTGTTGTCATATCGCTAGTGTAAGCCATCATTTTATGATCAATGGATTTTCGACCCCTGGGACCACCACCGATCTTGAGACTGAAAGGACCACAGTGCTGAATTAGTGTTCTTCACTGTTTTCCCTGCACAGTTAAGGATAAGAAAAGAAAAAACACGGCGCCGCATAGTGTGAGTAAGCCCAATAATTGACAAGCTGATGTTTGACAGATGAAGGCTTACCACAGGTAGATAGATCTAGAGCGTGAGGTAGATAGACAGGTATTGGATGAGTGCTGCTGCCGAGATCCCAGCCGGTCAGCCCAGAAAGGCCACCGCAATAGGTAATGTGAAGGTTCTTTAAAAAACGGGACTCCGTGAGGCGCTGCTACTCAGAGAGGATTCAATGATAATAAATAATGGTGACTTTATTTTTCAGGCTACGCGTTTCAATGCCACACCGGCATCTTCCTCAGGCCACATGAATTGCAGTATTAAACAACAGCCCTTTTAAATACAACACGCGGGAAAAAAATCCGCCAATGTAAACAGGGTCAGAGTGCACCGGTGACGTCATCACCGGGGGGGGGGGGCGGTTAAGCTTCAAATTACACAGAAACATCCATTTGTATGTACTAATTGTAACATTGATTAAAACAAGAAAAAACAAAAGTTAAAAAAGGGACATGAAATATAAATAAATATATAAAAAAAGACAATTTAGAGACAATCTCATAGATATAGTAATATACATGTCAATGGATTAAACATGAATTAAAACTCAACAATCATATGGATAAACAGAAGTTATGCCGTATCACATTAGCGATGTTTTGCGGTAATAAAATAATCAATTAAAATTAAAACGAATTTGAAAGAAATGAACATAATAGGTAAAAATGATAAAAAATACTATTGAACCCATATCAATAGGAACTCAACTGGACGAGGAGAACACCCCTAATAATGTCTATAATGATGGAAACAATAACCATCCATTGTGGGAAGATATTATTAATATTCTCAATAATTGCCCTTTGGACCAGAATGTGGAGATTTCAGAATCCCAATTATGTCCCCAGTGGAGACCTCTATCATACATGAATGTGTGTGTCAGGTAAACATATAAAAGTCAGAATTGAATGAAAGCTGTCTGTTAAAAACAAAAGAAAAGGGGGAAACCAGCCATTAATGTATATAACGATCAAACCCGATTGAAAACACCAAACTCACCCACTAAGGGGGACCTATAATGAGCAAACTTTCGAGGATACAAAGAACAAAAGACAAATAAATTGTAACACACATTTTAGCAATAATGAAAATTAAAGAGTAACCCCAACAACCAGAACCCTCCCCCAAGAGAAGCAGGCAGCCACAGAGTGCTCAATTTCCCGAATGGTAACTCGGTAGGCTAAAAAATTAATAACTCAACTCAAGTAGATAAATGCAGAACAAGTGTATCAGAAGTAGATATACAGCAAAATACTCATCAGCGTATTTGAAACCATCAAAATGAATATATTATATGCACAAAAGGTAAACCAAATAATCCCAGTTATTAAAAACCAAATCATGTGTGATATAAAAATATATAAATCATTAATCAAGAGCTGTTTCTGAAATATCATTCAAACCGTTTGGATGCAGGGTCAATAGCTTAAAAATCCAAAAGTTTTCTCTTTGCTTGAGTTTTTGGAACCGGTTAGGAATGTCGCAAGGAATCTGTTCAATAGGGGTAATGGTAATTCTATTGAATTGACAATTATGGGAAGAAGCACAGTGTCTCGAAACACTGTGTTTTAAAAACCCTTTTAGAACATTATATCTATGTTTGTTAATTCTGCTCCTTAGACATTGGATGGTCCTCCCAATGTACTGTAGACGACACGAGCACTCGAGGAGGTAAATAACAAAATTACTACCACAATTAAGGAAAGCCTTAATTGGGAAAATTTCATCGGTTATATTGGAGCAGAAGGTCAGTTTTTTGTGTGAAATATTATTGCAACACAAACAACGCGCTTGGCTACATTTATAGGAACCATTAAAAACTGGAAGCATTCTTGGGATAGAAGGTTTGGAGTTATTAATCCGACTAGGGGCTAGTATATTTTTCAAATTTGCTGACCGTCTAAAGGTAATATTTGGTTTATCAGGCAATGAATTTTTAAGAAAAGGTTCATTTTTCAAGATGTGCCAATGTTTGGACAAAATAGATCTCACCAATTTATGTCCACTATTATATGCTGTAATAAAATTGTTTGTATATTTGGTCTTACTTTTATTTATTTTTCCATTTTTGTTTGTACAGTCAGCGGTATCCTCCGTCTTTTTTGTTTGGTCAACACAGGACTTTTGGGTTAATTCTGCCGCTTTGGAACGCGCACCCTTAACCAATTGTATAGGAATTTTTTTTCTTTAAATCTACTTTCAAGGATATCACATTCCATTAAAAAAAATTGTTCAGAGGAGCAATTCTTCCTCACTCTCCTAAATTGCACAAAGTGTACGTTTTTGATCCACGGGGGGTAGTGGGCACTTCTAAAATCGATGTAGCTATTAACATCAACGGTTTTAAAATGTGTTCTAGTATTAAAAGTACTATTAATCTCATCATAATCAATAATTAGATCTAAAAAATCGATGCAAGTAGTGGAAAAAGTGTGAGTGAAAGTTATTCCAAAGTCATTACTATTTAATAATTCCATAAAATCGGTAGCTTCTTTTTCATTACCTTTCCATACAATAAATAAATCATCAATAAAACGTCTATAAAGTAAAATTTTATCTTTAAAATTATGACCATTAAAAATATGCTTATCTTCGAAATCACCCATATATAAGTTGGCATATGCCGGGGCAAATCTGGAACCCATCGCACAGCCCTTTATTTGGTTGTAAAAATTGTTTCCAAAACTAAACACATTATGCTTGAGAATATATTCCACACAATTAGTTAAAAACAAAATTTGTGCAGTTGGAATTTTGGGATTCGAGGCCAAAACTGATTCAATAACTTCAAGACCTCTGTCATGGGGAATGTTACTATACAAGGCTGTGACATCTGCTGTTAGAAAACACACTTTGGATAGAGGAGGTACAACCAAAAGATTTTGTAAATCATTAATAAGTTGAGTAGAGTCCCTCAAATAAGAGGGTAGTTGCAACACAAAGGGCCTATACAATTGGTTAAGGGTGCGCGTTCCAAAGCGGCAGAATTAACCCAAAAGTCCTGTGTTGACCAAACAAAAAAGACGGAGGATACCGCTGACTGTACAAACAAAAATGGAAAAATAAATAAAAGTAAGACCAAATATACAAACAATTTTATTACAGCATATAATAGTGGACATAAATTGGTGAGATCTATTTTGTCCAAACATTGGCACATCTTGAAAAATGAACCTTTTCTTAAAAATTCATTGCCTGATAAACCAAATATTACCTTTAGACGGTCAGCAAATTTGAAAAATATACTAGCCCCTAGTCGGATTAATAACTCCAAACCTTCTATCCCAAGAATGCTTCCAGTTTTTAATGGTTCCTATAAATGTAGCCAAGCGCGTTGTTTGTGTTGCAATAATATTTCACACAAAAAACTGACCTTCTGCTCCAATATAACCGATGAAATTTTCCCAATTAAGGCTTTCCTTAATTGTGGTAGTAATTTTGTTATTTACCTCCTCGAGTGCTCGTGTCGTCTACAGTACATTGGGAGGACCATCCAATGTCTAAGGAGCAGAATTAACAAACATAGATATAATGTTCTAAAAGGGTTTTTAAAACACAGTGTTTCGAGACACTGTGCTTCTTCCCATAATTGTCAATTCAATAGAATTACCATTACCCCTATTGAACAGATTCCTTGCGACATTCCTAACCGGTTCCAAAAACTCAAGCAAAGAGAAAACTTTTGGATTTTTAAGCTATTGACCCTGCATCCAAACGGTTTGAATGATATTTCAGAAACAGCTCTTGATTAATGATTTATATATTTTTATATCACACATGATTTGGTTTTTAATAACTGGGATTATTTGGTTTACCTTTTTTGCATATAATATATTCATTTTGATGGTTTCAAATACGCTGATGAGTATTTTGCTGTATATCTACTTCTGATACACTTGTTCTGCATTTATCTACTTGAGTTGAGTTATTAATTTTTTAGCCTACCGAGTTACCATTCGGGAAATTGAGCACTCTGTGGCTGCCTGCTTCTCTTGGGGGAGGGTTCTGGTTGTTGGGGTTACTCTTTAATTTTCATTATTGCTAAAATGTGTGTTACAATTGATTTGTCTTTTGTTCTTTGTATCCTCGAAAGTTTGCTCATTATAGGTCCCCCTTAGTGGGTGAGTTTGGTGTTTTCAATCGGGTTTGATCGTTATATACATTAATGGCTGGTTTCCCCCTTTTCTTTTGTTTTTAACAGACAGCTTTCATTCAATTCTGACTTTTATATGTTTACCTGACACACACATTCATGTATGATAGAGGTCTCCACTGGGGACATAATTGGGATTCTGAAATCTCCACATTCTGGTCCAAAGGGCAATTATTGAGAATATTAATAATATCTTCCCACAATGGATGGTTATTGTTTCCATCAGTATAGACATTATTAGGGGTGTTCTCCTCGTCCAGTTGAGTTCCTATTGATATGGGTTCAATAGTATTTTTTATCATTTTTACCTATTATGTTCATTTCTTTCAAATTCGTTTTAATTTTAATTGATTATTTTATTACCGCAAAACATCGCTAATGTGATACGGCATAACTTCTGTTTATCCATATGATTGTTGAGTTTTAATTCATGTTTAATCCATTGACATGTATATTACTATATCTATGAGATTGTCTCTAAATTGTCTTTTTTTATATATTTCTTTATATTTCATGTCCCTTTTTTAACTTTTGTTTTTTCTTGTTTTAATCAATGTTACAATTAGTACATACAAATGGATGTTTCTGTGTAATTTTAAGCTTAACCCCCCCCCCCCGGTGATGACGTCACCGGTGCACTCTGACCCTGTTTACATTGGTGTTTTTTTTCCCCGCGTGTTGTATTTAAAAGGGCTGTTGTTTAATACTGCAATTCATGTGGCCTGAGGAAGATGCGGCATTGAAACGCGTAGCCTGAACAATAAGGTCACCATTATTTATTATCATTGAATCCTCTCTGAGTAGCAGCGCCTCACGGAGTCCCGTTTTTTAAAGAACCTTCACATTCCCTGCACAGTGGCACCCTGGCTATCCACTCTGCAGGGAACTGCAGCATGGCCCCATTCACATGGGTCCATTTTTTATTTTTAGCTTAAGGGCATAAAGGAAATACATCTACTTCACTTTTTTAAATCCACTTAATTTGTAAAAAAAATCAAAACTGCACTGTGTGAATTTGGCCTTAGACAGTTTTTATAAATGTCCTCTAATGTTTGCCATTTTGAATGCACTTACTGGCGTACTCTGCAGTTTCTTCTCTAGTGCACTAGAAAGAAGGAAGGGCCAGATTAAAGAGGATTAAAGGAAGAGCCCAGATTAAAGGGGTTTTCCAGCCACTAAAAATTGATGGCCTATCCTCAGGATAGGCCATCAATAGCTGATGTGTCGGGGTCCGACTTTTGGGACTCCCGCCGATCAGCTGTTTTGAAGGGGTCACAGCACTCGTACATTGAAGTGCTGTGAAGTGAATGGGAGAAAAGGCTGGATTAACGGTGAATCGCCGCTAAATGCATGTGACGACTCAAACTGAGCAAGAAGAAATGAAGGGGAAGCAGCTGATTGGGGTCCCGAAAGTCAGACCCTGACAAATCAGCTATTAATGTCCTATCCTAAGGATAGGACATCAATTTATAGTGGCTTGAAAACCCCTTTAAGTTTTCCCCATCCCCCAGAGGGAGGAGGAAACTTTAAAGAAGCACTCCCAAACTTTTTTTTCCCTATTATTAGATAGTACAGTGCATGCATCATTCACCCTTTCTTTTATAATTTTTACCTTTGCTGTCTTTCATTGTGTAATTGCCCTCATATCGTTCCATGTCCAGCACCACGTGACTGCAATCAAGCTCACTAAACTGTCCTTGAATTAATGGCCGGACAAGAAACCAGTTTAAGTGAACGTTGGGCAGATCTGAACTACAGTGTGACGTCGCACAGAGCCCGCTCCCCTCCTGTGCCCCACCCCCATGGTCGTCAGGGGCACCCTGTGGGGTAGAATAACCAGCCAGAGGGAATGAGAAAATAACAGATAAAAATGGTGGCGGAGCAGTAAGAATGAGAAGTTGAAATTTCTTTTGCTAGCGATACAAACAAAAGGCCGTAACTTTACAATACTTAGGGTAAGACAGAGGCGTAGCTAGGTTCTCCAGCACCCGGGGCAAAGATTCAGTTTGGCGCCCCCCCCACCCGACATCTCCTTCCCCCTCGCCGTGTGCCCCCTGTAGATAATGCCTGCCATAGAGCCCCCTGTAGATAGTGCCTGCCATAGAGCCCCCTGTAGATAGTGCCCCCATATAGCCCACCCCTGTATATAGTGTCCCACAAATAACTCCCCCTATAGTGCTCTACAGATAGCCCATCCCTGTATATAGCCCCCTGTAGATATAGCTCAGCCCTGTATATAGTGCTCCACGTATAGCTCAACCCTGTATATAGCCCCCTGTAGATATAGTCCACCCCTGTAAATAGTGCTCCACAGAAAGCCCCCTGTAGATATAGCCTACCCCTGTATATAGTGCTCCACAGATAGCCCAACCCTGTATGTAGCCCCCCTGTAGATATAGCCCACCCCTGTATATAGTGCTCCACATATAGTCCACCCCTGTATATAGCCCCCCTGTACATATAGTCCACCCCTGTATATAGTGCTCCACTAGATAGTCCACCCCTGTATATAGTGCTCCACAGATAGTATATACAGGGGTGGGCTATCTGTGGAGCACTATATACAGGGGTGGACTATATGTACAGGGGGGCTATATACAGGGGTGGGCTTTCTGTGGAGCACTAGAGGGGGAGCTATTTGTGGGATACTATATACAGGGGTGGGCTATATCTACAGGGGGACTATATACAGGGGTGGGCTATATATACAGGGGGACTATATCTACAGGGGGACTATATCTACAGGGGGACTATATCTACAGGGGCACTATATCTACAGGGGTGGGCTATATACAGGGGTGGGCTATATCTACAGGAGGACTATATCTACAGGGGGACTATATCTACAGGGGTGGGCTATATCTACAGGGGTGGGCTATATCTACAGGGGGGGCTATATCTACAGGGGGGCTATATACAGGCGTGGGCTATATACAGGGGGACTATATCTACAGGGGGACTATATCTACAGGGGTGGGCTATATCTACAGGGGTGGGCTATATCTACAGGGGGGGCTATATCTACAGGGGGGGCTATATACAGGGGTGGGCTATATACAGGGGGACTATATCTACAGGGGGACTATATCTACAGGGGGGGCTATATACAGGGGGGGCTATATACAGGAGGGACTATATCTACAGGGGTTGGCTATATCTGCAGGGGGACTATATACAGGGGTGGACTAGATCTACAGGGGGGCTATATACTATATAGCCCCCCTGTAGCTATAGCCCACCCCTGTATATGGTGCTCCATAGATAGCCTACCCCAGTATATAGCCCCCCTGTAGATAGACACCCCCCCTGTAGATAAAGACCCCCCGTATATAAAGTCCCCCCCATAGATAAAGCCCCCCCGTGTAGACAAAGTCCCCCCTCCGTAGATAAAGCCCCCCCCCGTGTAGATAAAGTCCCCCTTGTAGACAAAGGCCCCCTCCGTAGATAAAGCCCCCCCCCCCCCGTGTAGACAAAGTCCCCCCTTCCCCGTAGATAAAGTCCCCCTTGTAGATAATGCCACACACTTTTATTACAATTTAAAAAAAAAAACTATTCAAACTCACCTTATTCCCGCTCCCACTCCGTCCGGCAGCCATGGAGACCTGCTCTCTTCTGCGCAGGTCTCCTGGGGGTTGAACGCAGCGTCTATGAAAGGCGCTGATTGGCTGGGCAGGATGACTTTCCCTATCACTCAACGCCTTTCATCGACGGAAGCTTCACTGGTACAAAAGATACCAGTCGCTTCACTCGTGGAAAGGCGCTGAATGGCCAGGCACGGAACGTGTCCGGTCATTCATTGCTTCAAATTGTACCTGTGTCCTATAGACACAGGTACAATTATAGTGCAGGAGGAGGTGGCGCTGGTGCCCCCCTCTAAGTTGCGCCCGGGGCACATGCCCCGCCTGCCCCCCTAGCTACGCCCCTGGGTAAGATGACAGGCAGCCTTAGGCCGCATGCACACGAAAGTGCTTTTGCGGCTGCAGCTCCCCCCAAAATCCTTGGATGAATTCATTTCAATGGGCCAATGCACACGACGATGGTTTCCACTGTCCTTGCATGGCCCAAGAGCCTGGACCACAAAAAGAACGCTCATAAGGCTCATAAAAAATAATGCACGCGGCCGTGCACATGGCTACGATTGTATGCGTTAGGCCTTAGCAAAAAAAAAAAAAAAGTGAGTGCTTCTTTAACAAGGCTCTTGCTCTTTACAGTGTTTGCAATATTTGAAGCATGAATAACAAAACCCGCAACATTTCCAAAAATAAAACAATGTGTCCCATTTTTTATTTAGGCACCAAAAATTTCACGGTGAATATATCTTTGATAAATCTTTGTAAAGATCTTTAAAGTAAAAATACCTGTGAAGTGGATTCTATTAGATTACGTAATGCCGTCTCCCTGTACATTGTACTTGATCAATTTTGCATATTCCAACTTTTCCATTTACTGCAGGTACATATTACTCACACGCGGCTACAAAACTTTCACCATTCCTCTTTTCTGGTCTTTTGTCTTTGTCGATGGTCTTTTTACAATAGTGTTTTGTTACATCTATACAGCTATACAAAAAGAGATGGCCGGGCCAATGGGCAAACATATTAAGTGCTATGTTGCCAGAAGCTTCTTGTCTGGCTTATCAATTCCGCTTTTTATATCCTTTGGAGGTTTAATTTTGGAGACCGATGCTCTTGTAGGACCATGTCATGTGACTGATATATTGTATAGTATTACTTCTATGGATGCATACAAGTAGAGTAATACAAGAGGCTTAAAAAACATGGGAGTGGATACTTTCCATCCTACAGTAGTACAGTCAGTACAGTTGTCCATATAATTTTTATTGAACTTTATTCACCCCTACTCCCCTATAGACAAGTCTGGACTGCTCCACCAGAGGATCCACTGGTGGGTCCAGACTCTGACTCAATAATAGGCCCATAGAGGTCTAGCAGAAGACAACCAAATTTGGAGCTGACTTGGGAAACAAGCACTTGCCACTAGGGTCTATTTCTTGAGAGATTCACAAATTTCCTTTTAGACCTTATTGACTATATTTCCTGTGTGTACAATTATAACAAGCGGAGGTGCACATATTATGTAGAGATGGTGGGTGGGCCCTCAGAATCATTTCTTTTGGTGGGCCCAAGGGACCCCAGTCCGACCGACGCTGCTCCAAAGTATCATGATCTGCGATGGGCCTAGGGTCCGACAAAATAATGGGTCCCAAAGGTCCAGCAGAAGATTACCCCATTTGAAGCTGACTTTTGAGCCAATCACTTCATAGCCTTGTTGACTTTACTGATGATATGTCCTGTGTGTCCTGTTATAACAAAAAAGTTTACAATTAAAAGTGGACTTGTATGTGTTCTGTATAGATGGAGGGTCAGCCATCAGAATAATTTCTTCTGTTTAGCTCAAGGAACCTCAGTTGCCCACTGCCCATAGAAGTCAATATATGTACTACTATTGTAGAACAGTGCATATGTCTGGGTCGTGGGCACGGGAAACTTATGGTAATTGCCGCGTTGCAGAAGTACTGCGTTGCACATTATAATGCATTCCTATGGCAAGTTGTTTGACAACTCCTAATACAGAAATTGGGCTACAAATGTTATTGACTACCCTAGCCTAAAAGTATATCCTTCTTAAATTCAAGACATCACCAGCAATGGTCCTTGAGTCGTCCTCTTTTGTCAAGTTATTTTAAATTCCATTCAGCATTCAGTGGCAAATTTATTTAGACTGGATCGAAACAGACAGCTGATTTGACAGAATCGGACCCAAAATGTCAGGACATTTGTTAATCTCTAGTCAGTATCTGTCTTGCATCCAAACTTTTCCCACTTTGTTTTGTATCCTGAAGCTGCATTATATTTTGTGCAAACTTCTCACACTCCTAGCTATTTGATTGAAGGGACTTATAACAAGTCTGTGCAGCATAAAGAGGTAGTCTACTGTAAAGCAGAAACACATTTCTGCCACTACTTTTATTATTGATGTCCTCAAAAGTTGGTCACTCAAAAAGTCAAGTAAATGCTACATAACCTGAAGAATCTTGTAAAATATACTGGGTTGAGGGAAAGGTTTGGATCAAGTTCCTGCAGAGTTTTTATTTATCTTGCTTATCCTATGTGTATGCAGTTAATGCACTGGAGTAGCGCTTAGCGTCTTTTTGGAGTTGTGGGGGTTAAATAGGAGTCAGGAGAAAGGGTTAAGTGAAAATCCTATAATTCTGGTAGTGACGTGTAGAATAATTGCTTATGTCCAGATAAGCTTGGTTCAGTGTTGTAACCCCTTGTAATCTGCGCTATAATGTATTGTAGAGCCGGGTCATGTGTGGGCTTCTATTTTGTGTACAGGACTTTGATCTGAATTCGCTGTCTGACTGATAGTCAATGTAGCTGTCAGAGCTTGGCTGATAACTCTGGCGCTCTGCCTGAAAACAATTGATTTTGTTGTTGGGAAAGCTTAGAGAGAAGATGTTTCCATTGTGATATCTAAGCATGTTGTTCCTCAACCTCAGGTCTCATATCAATCTGTTCACAATCACAACATATATTTTGGTCTTTGGTCAAAAATCATACAAAATGATCAGTTGGTGACAGATTCTAAAATTTGTGGAAATTTTTGGTTAAATAATAATAAAGATAATCAAGTTATTTCGAATTTATACATTTGGTATTAATATTTAAAGGGGTTTTCTCAAGAAAACACATTAATGCTTAGGTTAACAGAACTAAGGGGCCACAGTGCTTCACATAAATGGGCTGAGCTGCACTACCAGCACAGTTACATGTTTGTATGGTCGATTGTGCTGAATAGTTTGGATCCCGGTGGTCAGATCACCACCGATCACACATTGATATCCTATTCTAAAGATTGGCCATTCATCTGCGTAGCTCGAAAGGGGGGTGGGCAGAGCACTGAGTGCTGGGTGCCGGTGGAGTGCCACGCTGCCTAGGCCAGGGTATTTAGATATAGGACTAGGTTAGTAAACTGAGTCTTTGCCCTAAGTGAGGGAAAGCCTAGCTTAAAAAAAAAGCACAAAACAGAAAATTCCAGGACACTACAAGCACACTTTAGGATAAATAGCCTAGCTATGACTCTGAGACCATCATTGTGTAATCCCAGAAACCCAATTGTAAGGTCTGATTCACACCAGCCATATATAGATAATCACACCAGACTTATATAGAGATAGACATGGACATGGAAAATGGATTGTTTATAGGTCCAAATAAGAGATTGTATATTTTTTAAGACTGAATTATGTTTTATTCGTAAACTAAGGTGCCAAATTAGAGAATAATAGGACATGATGTGTATTAGAAATATGAACATAAAACATCTTACTTTGTACATAGCTGCACTGAGTTTAGCTCCATATTCCAAACTAAGGATATGAAATTCGCTCCTGTGAATGAAGTCTTATTCTTTTGTTTTGCATTCCCCTCTGTATTGGTGCCTACTATAGAATCCAATTTCTGTTTTGATGTTTGATATTAAATAATTTTTTGGTGACATATTTTCCTTTTTTCCCTTCCATGAACTATGCAGCAGATTTATCAATTACTTTAAAGGCTATGTACACCTTTTGAAATATTTTTTTTTTTTTTTTTTTAGTTTTTGAGATACAGCTGTTTTGTATCCTGTATACAGAGCAGCTGTATATTGCACTGAGACCTGAATATGTCCTGTCAGCATCACTGACGGGTTCAGTCTCAGCGGGTTCTGCGGGTTATGAACTTAGATGTGATCGGTAACAGCTTGATCCTGCATGTCAGAGACACTCTTGGACCCGCTGTCACTGAATCCGTCAGTCCCGCTGATCTGATAGATACAGGTTTCAGCGTTATATACAGCTGCTCTGTATACAGGATACAAAGCAGCTGTATCTCAAAAGTAAAAATAATTTTTAATAAAAAGTATTTAGAAAGTTGCACCAAACACACTGATACACCTCTGTATTAACAAAAAAACAAACTATTTCAAAGGTGTGCATAGCCTTTAAGCTAGTTTTCTGGCATGAATATATTGAACAATTTTGCATTTGGACCGAACACCACATTTATGAAGCCCATGCGCAATTTTTTTTCAACACAAACAAACGTGTCTGAAAGAGTGGGTGGGTCGAGTAGAGTAAGGCTATGTTCACACGGAGTATTTTGCAGGCAGAATTTCTGCCTCAAAATTCCGTTTGAAAGTTTGAGGCAGATTTTCCTCTCCCTGCATGCCGATTTTCGCGCCGTTTTTCGCTGAGTTTTTCGCCCGCGGCCATTGGGCGCTGCGGGCATAAAACGCCGCGAAATACGCTTTCTCTGCCTCCCATTGAAGTCAATGGGAGGTCAGAAGCGGAAACGCCCGAAGATAGGGCATGTCGCTAAAACCGGCTCGTGGGAGAAAACCGCCCCCGCCTCCCATTGAAATCGACGGGAGGCATTTTCGGGCCGTTTTTGAAGAGCTTTTTGGCGCGGTTTCCGCGTCAAAAAACTCATCAAAATACTCAGTGTGAACTTAGCCTAATGCTGACTCATTAATGAATGGTTTCCGACACTTTTCTAAGTAGGAATGAGTTCAAAAACCATGCAAGGTCTGATCTGGCATTTTCTTTTTCTTTTTTGTATTTGAGCCATCTGTCCATTGCTGCTGCATTAGTAGCTGCAGAGTTGTTGTTTTTTACAGCAGGCACCTGGACATAAGAAAATAAGTCAGAAAAGGACCGATTGACTTCTATGGAAGTGTTGTGAGCATGCTCTGTGTCATGTGCAGGGGGGAGGAGAAGCCGAACTGTGTTCATTATGTTTTGTCAATGCCGTGAGCCTGTTTTAGTTGACACTAGCTTTATAAACTAAGTGTTACTATCATTGTTATCCTGTCCTTTGATGATAATGAAATGACTGCTCACCCTTGGACAAAAACACCACCAAAAATGTAGGAAAAGAATATATTAAACATGAAAATCTCTAAGCAATAGGTAATTCTCTTATAATAGATTCCCTCTATTACCAAAGACTGCTTATGAAGTGAATAAATGGACTGTTTAGTTTTCTTGTATCTATGTCTGACAAGTTGTAGCAGGGAGCTAGTCTGGCCTTAGGGGTGAACAACCTGAGGAAAGAAGGTTTCACCATAATCATAGACGGGGATTCTTTACTGTAAGAGCAGTGAGAATTTGGTACTCTCTGCCATGCAATGTTGTGGTGGTTGGTTCATTGAGCAAGTTCATGAAGGGCCTGGATGCCTTTCTTAAATAATAAAATGTTATAAGTTATGGGTACTAGATTCTGGTGATGGGACGTTGATCCAGGGATTTATTCTGATTGTCATCTTTGGAGTCAGGGAGGAATTTTTTCTTTAATAAGGCAATGGGCATCCACCTCATGGGAATTTTTGCCTTCCTCTGGATCAACACGGAAGGATTATAGGTTGGACTCGTTGGATCTTTGTCTTTTTTCAACCTTATCAGCTATGTAACTATGTGATAGGGAGCATCATCTGTCTTTCCTAAAGGGGGTGCCATTGGCTTGGGCACTCGGAGCTGGCAACTTCATTTCCATACTTAATGCATGAACAGGAAAGGCTTATTTTATTTAGGCACTATATGGTTGTGGTGATCGGGCACTATATTGTATGTTTATTTGTACCCTGTTGAATTACTTGCCCACTAAATGGTACATCATAAGGAAGACGTCAATAGAAGGTACTGCACATGGCACCATTCAGCCTAAGGCCAGCCCTGTCTCCGAAGGTGAACAAAAAAATCAACAATGGCAACTCCAGCTGATGTCTTCTGCAATTTTATCAAACATCTACTGTATGTAAGATGCTCTTATGAAACTGGCATGAGACTTTCATCCTGTTATATATGAGAACACCTGCAGCGTACGTCTCCCTCCATCACAGACTGTATATATGGAAGACCAATTTTGCCGCACTTACTGCTCATCAGTAATACGTGATTTTCTTCTCATACACCTGTCCTTGGAATCGTGTATAAATAATCAAACACATGTTCTGCTGATTGCCAAGCCTAATTAATGTAAAAGCAAATAACACCCACCATCCACAACTCCTACATTAATTTTCTTCCAATCAACGCAGTATATTTTTTAATGAGAAAAGAGAAAACTTTTTAATAGTTACATAGAAGTATAGGTTGAGAATTTCACTACAATCTGCCAGGCAGGGCATAGCTGCAGTATAGGGAGTGCAGAGGTAGCAGTTGCATATGGCCCCTGGTGCCTAAGGCGGCCTCAAGGCCCCCAAGAATATAAGAAGAAAAAGTAATGTAGTCGGCACACGGTAGGTGGGGGTCCTGTCACGGATTTTGCATTGAGACCCAGGAGCTACAAGTTACGCCTCTGCTGACAGGACAATAGCGCTGAAAGTCGTTAAGTTGTAGTCAGATTGAAGCTCCTCTTGGGGTTTTATAATCAAGTTCCCATAAAATACAGATTATAAAACCACAGATAGGGTGGCACACATGCCTAGTACAGGTCCTGAGGGGGGTGATGCATGACACAGGGACTCAAAAAGATAAATGTCCCCTCTACCTGTGCACTAAAAAATATGACTTTGTAAATACTGCCTTGACCATCCATAGACTCATATTCCAAAAAAGCTGCATAGACACGTGATAGACACTAGACACCATGTATCAGTTTTTCCTGAAGTGTTAACTTAGGGCCTGTTCACATCAGCGTTGTGTTCCGTTGAGGGGTTCCGTCTGAGTTTTCCATTGGGGGAACGCCTCAACGGAAAGGCAAACGGAAATATTAGCTTCCGTTTGCATCACCATTGATCTCAATGGAGATGGAAACTTTGCTAATGGTTTCAATTTGTCACCATTGTGACAGGGTTCTGTTGTTTTTGATAGAATCAATAGCGCAGCCCTTAAAAGGGTTGTACAGGCAGCGTCAACCAGGAGTCCCTTGGGCCCACCAAAGGAAATGATTCGAATGGTCCACCCACCGTCTCTAAAGAAAATGTGCACATCCACTTGTTGTTATCATTGCACACATAGGACATATCGTCAATAAGGTCTAATGTTATTTGTGAATCACCCAAGAAATAGATCCAAGTGCTTGGCACTCAAGTCAGCTCCAAATGGGGTTTTCTTTTGCTAGACCTCTTGGGACCCATTATTGGTACAGAGTCTGGGTCCACTGGAGGATCCCCTGGTACTCTGGTGGGCCAGTCCAACAACGTGTACAGGATTAGAAAAATATGGCTGCTGTGTTCCAAAAGCAGTGCCACATCTGTTCACAGGATGTATGTGGTATCACAGCTCAGTTCCATTTAGTTCAATGGACCTGAGCTACAATACCAGACACAACCCATGGGCAGGTGTGACGCTGTTTCTAGAAGAAAACGGCCATGTTTTTCTAATCCTGTAACTTTAATGTCCTTGGACCTTTTAAAGTTGAACATGATAAAGTTTTAATTTGTTAGACTTCATCACTCGCTCTCGGGGATCTCCTGTTTCTTTTTCTTTTGAGGAAAAAATAAATCTTTATGTAGTGGTATACTTTACATCTTTTCCTCCATTTATTATGTTTTCCTGTATTATAATTTATTTTTATATTTTACACAGGTTGTATACAGTATATTATGCAGTGCTCCAGTAGTAGCTCATATCTTCCAGCATTGACATCGAATGATGTCCTACTAAATGGCCCTGGCAAAGTAGTGGCCTATATCGTCCTGAATTTTAGAAAGATTTACAATGGTAGAGTTTTATGACATGTCAACAAGTGGAACCCCAATGTTCTTGAAAACAAAAGTAATGGTGTCCATTTCACCATTTTTACCAGAAAATCCTGCAGGGATGGCTGCATATACATGACCTCACTGCATTGAAAAGAAAATACAAAGTGCTATGAGTATTCTCTTGTAATGGCGGGGTAGGGAGACAGACAGGTGAGCCCTAATCTACCCGCCACTCAGTCCCTGCCTACTTGCAACGACCCATCCTAGGCGACAGGGTACAACTGGGCGACGGTCCCTACGCTCAGAAAGTGCACGACAGACAAACAGACAAGGGTACACAGAAGCTAGGGAAACGGGGCAGCTGCCCACGGGGACACCGTGAGCAACGAGAGTAGTGAACGAGCCGAGTCAAACCAGGAGTGCACGAGGTACAAAACACTGAGCAGGAGAGTGGTCAGTAAGCCAAGGTCAATAACAAGCAAAGGGTCAGTAGTTCAAGCAGCAGCAGCAGAGCCAGGAAACAAGCAGAGCAGAATCACAGGCAAAGGAGGAACAGGAAAGGCAGGTATAAATAGACAGTGGGCGGGAGCTAGCTCCGTCTGGTCAGGCTATGATAGACTCTCCCACTCCTAAGCCTGCCATCCTGAGTGGTGGAAGATGGAGTCAGTCTCACAGACATAGGAGCAGGTGCAGACTGATTATCCACGGGCGACGACACAGAAGCTGTGTCTGGCAGATCCTTTACATCTCTCTTGTAGGTTTCTGTCCTTCCTGTCCAATCCAATTGAGGGTGACCGCTTATGAGTGGCACTAACGCCAATGAAAAAAAGGAACCAGGCCCCCTATTTTGTAACAATGATTTCATGATGTTTTATAAACATGCCATAATGTCATCAGAAGAACCATGTAGGAATGGATGACAAAACCATCCAGTGGCAGATTGTCCATGTGGGTATTTTGCCAATGTCTGAGTACTCATGACCAGACGGGCTCCTGGCCCCTTAGTAAGTTAGCGCACTCCTTAAATTTTGGTGCAAGTTCAACAACAACAAAAAGTCTGAAAAGTGATAAGCTCCTCAAATTATATTTAATGTATCAACCCAAGTGTATCATGGCTGTAATGGCTGGTAAGGGACCCATGACCTTCAATGCCAAGGCCAAGATCACTCTGTGCGCTATTAATGTCATTTATTTTGTCATTTTTAGTGAATGGTTAGTATCCTGATCAGCTAATTAAAAAAAAGACAACATTGTAAGTTACGTTACCACCATGTAACACTATTCGGAGTGATGCAGATATAATATATCAATCTACTCTTTATGACATATTCTTATAAAAAATATGCTGAAAATTCATATGTTTCTGGACTGGGAAGTTAGAGGAATGTCTAATAACTGCCTTAGGCCCCATGCACACGACTGTGCCCACAATCACGGTCCGTAATTACGATCACAGCTGGCCGCGGACAGCCGCAGACAGCTATCCGCATTTGCGGGCCATTATAAAGTATGGGAGCACAGTCCTCAAAATAAAAAAATAGGACATGTCTTATTTTTTACGGAAGGTTTCTACGGCACGGACACCTTCCCGTAAACATATGAGTAGGTGTCCGTCGGCCATAGAAATGAATGAGTCCACAATTACGGACGATTTTTACGACCGTATGCATGGGGTTTTAGTAATCATTTCTAGTGGTATTCACTTCATTTTATTTTGTCCTTTATAATCCAGTGTTGTTCACATATGAAATGTGTTGGAGCAAAATGTCATCAGGGAACGAAGAAAAATGGAGATAGTTGTGGCTTTTTTTTTGTTTTTTTAGTTCTATACAAGGGAAAATGCTCATAAATTGGATTATTTTTTTTTTTCACTTTGTACTTTAGTTAGTTGAAGTGAAGAAGTTTACCTTTAAAATTAATCTTGTAAGTCAACCGTGTATATCAATATCAAATATGTATACCTCATTCTACATCATACATAGCTAATATACCCAAGAAAAAAGCCTTCCACCTATTTTTGTGCTTTCTACATATATAAACAATGGAGGCAAGAATTGCTTTTTGTGAGTACATTCGGGATTCTGCCTTTTTTTGGAGCGGGCATAGTTTTTATAGTTTTTATGTTGTTGTTTTTTTACGATGGTGGAGAGCATTTGCATTTGTGATTTATACTTTCCTAAAGTTAGACAGAATAAAACTAGACCATACAGACAGAAACTTCAGCAAATTTATCAAAAGGGCGCGCCGCACACTGTTTGATAAATAGGGAGTGTCTTGCTAAACATGTTAGATACTAGACACTTTTCTTTTCCTTACGCCACCAATATTCTGCGCCAAATAAATTATGCACACCGTTATATCGGGAGTATTTTATAGCTCTTCTTAGCCACAAACTTTTTGTAGACTCTTTTCAAAACTATCTAGTGGGGCGTGACACATTGTCACATCGTATGCATGTTATACACATCATAAATGCGCATGTAAGCCAGTTTTTTTGTTTTTTGGTGCAATTTAAAACCGAATTCTGGTTAGTAAATCTCTGCCATGGTGTCTAAATTGAACATTGCTTTTGCTGCTAGATTTAGTTCACAAATTGTGAACACAAAGGAGCTATATACCAATAGTAGAGTTTGGTGCCATACATAATGAGAAATATTCCCTTGGTGTTTAGGCTAGGGCTACTAATGGGTGCCAAACTGCTTTAAGTTTTTAAACCAGGGGGCACATGATGCCCGTTTTGTGGAATTACAGTCTCGCATGTGGTCTTGTGTAATCTCCATTGGCTTTTATGAAGTAGAATTGTCAATGAACCGTTTTGGATTCCTCAAAACTTTAAGTGTCTGCCATTTTTTGGTCACAGTGGGTTCCCTATAGTATTCTAGTCTAATCATTGTCTAATCCTATAGTAAAGCAAAGCCTACTTTAACATATATAATACAAATAGGCTACAAATTGTAAGCACTTTTAATTACAAAGGATATCATATATGTAGTGTAGACACTTTATAACTATGTCCTAAAACTTTTTAAAAGTCTGAAAATAGTCCGGATCTGCTTCTACTTTGTCCAGTGAGTCTTAAGGTATTTAGTTCAGCACATTAAATTGATCTTTGTCATTGTCAGGGATATAGACTTGCTGACATGTATCTAATCCCCCTGTTTTACAGAAGAGACAGTTCTTACATTTCCTGACTGTACGCAGGATTAATGAGAGTCTATGCTCCCTGGAAAGAAGAATAATAAGAGAAGTGAAAAAAAAAATCATCATTATTTTATATGAACCGGTTAGAAAATTGCATTTCAAGATGTTACTTGTTTTGTATGTGACTAATGATGTTTTGTAATGCGCAGCTGACGGGGAGGAACGCTCCAAGAATGTTGTCTATTAACCAAGACGCTCTACTTTAAACCTAATTTATAACAATAACCACTTTGTCTAATAGCTGATGACAAAAGCACCTGTTAGATAAATTGCCATCAGGTTTTTTAATAGCGTAAGTGCTGTGTACTGGGTAAAAATTAGTTTAAAAGTCTTCCAATTATCCGTGATTACAAAATAATGTTTGCCTTCTACCTCTGCAATCAGTACAAGAAAAAAAACATGGTACAATATATCTGGACAAATATTATTTTTTACAGAATCAGATGAGAAATTTCACCAAAATGATCAGATTGACATTGTTACAGATCAGTAGAGGGCAGTATCATAGCAGTTAGTGGTGATGGAGTAAAGATATTGTGATCGTACTGTATGTCAGACTAAAAACTGAATCAACGCGAAATATCCAACCAAACTAAACATCCAACCCTTTTTTTTTATCTAAATAGGTTCAAAATTCTGTGCAGATTAATTTCCCAATATATGTTTACATTGGTAAGAATTTTTTTTATCCAAATATTCTGCAAAGACAATAGAATTAAATAATATGATTCTGGTTGCCTGCAGCCACCACTAGGGGGAGCTTATAAGCTGTCTGCATACAACTTTATTATTGAGTTCAATGTATAACCAGTATGCAGTAAGCTCCTACGCTCCCCCTGGTGGTTGCTGCAGGCAGACAGAATTTTATCATTTAACTCTATGTCTCTGTAGGGGATTTGAAGCTCTCTATGTGAAATATATTCTGACCTTTATAAAGACATATTACGAAATGAATCAGCACAGAATGCTGGACCTAAAAACAATGTGGTATTAAAAGATGGACATTAACTTTAAGAATTGATAACCACTTTACAGGGCCAGATATGTGGTCAGAGCAATTGTCACTTTCCTTTCCCCACTCCCCTTGGCTGTTCAGGCAATGTGTATTACTCAGTAGGGGGCAACAATGAGCAAATTGGAAACATTATCCCAAGGGTTAGAGGATATCAAATCTGTGCTTTATCCTAAAGATATTATTATTGCTAAAAAAAAAACGCAATGCTATATGGAGATTTGACCCCTCTCATCTTATCTAAACAATCATAAGAAGGATAGTTGCCGGTGATGGCCCACTATTAATGCTCAAGGATGACCCTTACAAAGGTCATTTTATTTGGAGGATGAATAAATCTACAAAGAAGCACATGGGTTCAAGAGGTTTCCTATTGACAGCTGTTTCATCTCCATGTGATCCAGACTTAAAGTGTAGCTAAACTTTGAAAAAACTTTTGACATGTCATAGTGACATGTCGGAAGTTTTCAATAGTGGGGGTCCGAGCACTGAGACCCCCACCAATCTCTAAAAACGAAGTGTCAGGTGAGCGGCATTACCCCTCGGCTTTCCTCGGAGCAGTGTATGGGCTCAATAGAATGTCTATGAGTCGGTACACCGCTCGCTCAGCTTTCTGAGGAAAGCCAATCAGAAAGAAAGCGGCACACCACCGCTTACCTGAGCGCTTCTGCCACTTCATTTTAGCAATTGGTGTAGCAATCGGAGTATATATACTCTATGTAGGCAATTCAAAAATGTAATTAATAAAACAGGTTATTGGGAAATGGCATGGCCTGACTGCTTCCAAGCTGCCACCCTTCTCCAAAACAGTGTCAATCCAACTAAATCATTTGAAGCAGTCTGGTTGCTATGGATATGCTAACAGCTTAAATGAGGTAACCAGGCAGCACATCCCTAGCAACCACGCTGTCTCACAATGCTCAGGTCAAATTATCAAAGAGGTGATAAAAGACATAAGGGAAGGAGACTTGTCAGTACTGAAACCAGGCTTTTCTCCATCACTCATACCCATAAATATGTATTTTCCACTTTGGGTACAGTTTGACAAATATAGGAGGAGAACTTATGAGTTAATTGTTCAATTGTCTTATATTCAAAACGTTTTCTGAAATATAAAGCAAGAGAGAAGATTTCACTTTGCTCCCGCAAGACACCGGAGCAGAAATAAAGGTCAGATACCTTCATTTATATTCAGGCCTGAAGCAGAAAGAAAAAAAAATATGTTCCTCAGAATTCAGGATGAATCCACTAGACACGAGTCTTCTACAAAAGAACCAAGGGAATTGTTTCAATTGGACTTGGGTATTGATTTCCTCGAGTCTTGATTAACTACAACGGACGTTGAAGAACATACAACTTGTGATATCTCTGACCCTAGTGCCCCGCAGAATGTAAAACAATGCCGATGGTCCAATGTAGATGTATTTATGGGATGTATTGAAACTACAGCCCATTCTACTTGTGCATAGTGTTATAAACATGTCAGTGGAGCAGAATAGCATATTGACCATCTTTTGTTTTATTTCGGATGACACCTTTAGGTCACTCATTTTCCCAGCTTTGGAGCAGCTGTGTCTATTGATTAAATGTGCATTTCCAGACTAATGGACATTTCTTTTTCTATCACGGAATTTAAAACAGAATAAAAATTTGATTATATGTGAATATAATACATCCAAGTTGATTATTTCTGACCCACATAGGGAATTTTAGTGGGAAAGCGAATACTTTGTTTTTATCCATACCCCTGCAACAATAACTGTGCCAGCAGGTGGGTACTGAATACTAACAGCTGACCTCTTGGCATCTACCTGATTTCCTTCAACTTATCTTTCAGATTTTCAGTACTAGACCTGGAATTAGTTGAATTATGAAAAACTGCTACAGATGGAAAAGTGGAGATGTTACCAGGGCGTATGTAGAAAAAGCCATTTATTATTTTAAAATTAAATTATGCTTAAATTAAGTCAGAAGATCAAAAATCAAAAAGTGAGAACAAAAATATATATAAAGTAAAAAAAAACTATACACACTGCACACTCCAATCACCTCAGACTATACCTACTTTATACAATATTTTCAAAATTACCTCAACAAAAAACACATTCTAGTATTCTGTTTTAGCAATGCAAATTTGCAAAATAAAGAACTATAAATCATTTTCAACTGCTAATAAAAATGTACCCTAATAGAACTAAAAAAGAAAAAAAAAAATACTATAAAAAACGTCTGAAATTACTATGGGTCACAAATAAAAATTCTGCCCAACATGTCTGATAATTTAAGACCAAAACACTATGGTCGTTAAGAGGTTAACAATGGAGTAAAAAAAATATTTCCTGTTATTTCTTATTGCAAATGAGTGTTTTAATTGCTACGCTAAAACTATAAAAGTAAAATTTTGTATTGATTTATTTACATTTTTACATTTTTTTTTTATTTTTTTCAGTTTTAGTGCTGAATCTCAGTGTGAAGCCAAGTTCTGGCCAAGGCCTTTGCCTACGTTGCCAACCCATAAGCTTGACCATAAGGCCTTATTCAGACGAACATGTTAAACGTCCGCGTGACAGCCATTTAAACAATGGCCGTCACACAGACCTATATAATTCAATGTGGCTGTTCACACGGCTGTTGTTTCAACGGACCGTGTGAAGGGTCCATGAGAAAATAGGACATGTCCGTTCTTTTCACGCATCACGCATCCCTCCATAGACTCTCATCTATGGGGGATGCGTGACATCGCGTCCCCCAGCGCTGAACACGGATGCACCTCCGATGTGAAAAACGAAATTTTTCACATCCGAGATACGCAACGCTCGTGTGAATCCGGCCTAATGCTAAAGATCCAGCCTGTCGATTTACAGTGACTTTGCTATAGTTGAGTGACTGTCTATCTCTCCTCTTTTCTTGTCACCTTCATTTCACTTTTGCCTTTTTCGCTCGATCTTGGACTTAAAAAGAAACCTCTGAGACCTTGTCGTATCCTTCAAAACAGAAAACAAAATCCTGCATTTCATGCCATTTCTTTGCAGTAATTCCGTTTCATTCTGCCTGGGTTCCGCCTGTCAGTGTGTGAGCCTTCTCCCAGCCCTTCATATTACCAGCTGTGTAACTAATTGCATATCTTCACAATTCATGCAATAAAAACTGATTTATCAGAAAGCCTCGTCAATTCACTTTGCTTTACAGAGCCATTTGCTTGAATTATTTTCATTTGACATTTCATCTGAAATCCTTTCAAAGTCTATAGAAAAATAAGTACGTTAATGAATATACCGAAAACTCATTATGTGCTTACTGTAGCTTTCCAGAATGACCACACAATGGTATATTTGCAGTTCGGAGTCATTAAGCAATGTCTGTGACACGTTATGTAAAATGTTACACAACTCATGAATAATCGGTATTGCTACAGAATGTTCTAAAACACAAGACACAAAATCAGGTCTGACCGATGTACAGTTACTACAGTAACAACTAAAGGGCATAACATTGAAAAAATAGGTACCCACACCCAATAAGTTCGGATTGGCCCACAAGAGTACCAGTCTGTTATGCAGTAATGGGCCCCAAAGGCCCAGCAGAAGACAACCCCTTTGGAGCAAATCACCTGCTACCAGATTCTATTTCTTATGGGATAATTAATAAATAACTTATTAGATCTTATTAATTATATGTCTTGTGTGTGCAGTGATAATAAAGTTAGATGAAGGGTGGGCCCTCAAAATAATTTTCTCTGGTGGGCCCAAATAACCCCAGTCCAACACTGCTTTCCAATATACCTTCGTTAAATATTTGTAACCAGTTTCCCTATTGCCAGCGAGCCCCAGAATGATGTAAACCCAATGGCCAATATCAGTAGTCACAGGAAACACATGCTCTAATGACCTAGGCACATTTTTCAATGAAGATATATCTGTAGATGTCTATTCACACTGCAGTTCACATTCGGCATACCCGTTCACCCAATGGATACCAAATGAGTGTCCTTTTGGCATGTGTTTGGCCAGTTTACGTTGATATATCTGATTTTAATTGTATGAAATAGCATAGTCGACTACCAGTGGAGTGCGACCGGGCCCGGAAGGGAAGGGGCCTGCCCTGCATCCCCCTTATGCTGCGACATCAGGCCCCAGCAATGACCTGCGTCACCGTGCATATAATGTCTCGAACTCAGGACTTTCTACGTGCCGCAGCGCAAACTTTTTCCAGTGCCGGATGTTGCAGCCTGATGGAGGATCTGGGTGCGGGCCCCCTGTGGAGAAGAGGAATGGTGAGTAAATATTTTTTTTTCGGGGGGTATGGGGCTCTATATTGTAATGCCCCTTCAGACTATGGTATTCCATAGAGGAATCCAGTGAACAAAAAGTACATACTTTTTTGGTACTAGCAAAAAGAACGGCCAATGGCCACATAACTCATCCCATCACATACCCGGCCGAGGGACCCTTAGATGACCTATTACTTTACTGCAGATGATTTTTCTATCAAAAGTTCCTGCCCAGGACAAGGTCCTCAATAGCCGAATTTCCCTTTTTAAGAATATTTTTTTATGAAAGGGATAGAATCTTACTTTCTACGGTGTGTTTATTTTCACTGAAAAGTTTCTCTGGCAGAATAACATTTGACCATCACATTGCTGGCAAAACAGTCATGATTTGGTGTGTGATATCATCACATCTTTCCATGTGCTTGATTTTCTTGACACACTGTTTAATTTAAGGGGAAATTGTTTGATGTTTAGAAATACATTCAGGTATTTGCATTCACATAATACAACAAGCTGAAAAAAACTCCAGGTCCATGACTTCCAAGGGTAGACAAAATACAATTGCCCAATTCGATAATTCTTATTATAGGCCGAGAGATCTACTGTATATGACAGGAATTTGAGCCACTGACAACAATGGCAATAGGCCAAGCTTATGACACGATTCTTATCTTTTTACTTAAATTTAGAGTTTTAGGATCTATAGAAGACAATATTTACTTCAGCAAAGTACAAAAGCCAAAATTCTCTAAATTTATAGATGGTGGGTCTTTTACCTATGTAAGAGTTAGGTTCCCGAATGACTCCTATGTGTGAAAACCACAATAACAATCCCCCAAAAAGACTGCCCATAGTGGTTGCCACTTTTTAGTGCCTGGAACCTCTGGTCCTTGAGAGTCCCCAATAATTTCTAGCAACTATATTACACAATTGTTCTTCTTTAAGTTGCAATATCAACAATACCACTGTAAGATAGATGTCTAAGGGACTAATTTATCAAAACTGAAGAACAGACCTTGTTGCCCAGCGCAACCAACTACAGTGCAGTTTTCTATTTTTTGTCTAGAGTTTTTTTTTAAAGAGGTCAGATTTGGTTAGAAAGAAGGGTTGACATGAGCTGTGTCTGGGACTGGATCAACATAGGAAACCCCATGATTGTTAACATTCAGTTGTTTGAATTATTTTGCAATGAAGAATGGTGGAGGCACCAGGCCCTCACGTGATGGAGGCCCAAGGGCAGTTTTTCTGTTTTCCCTCCCTATAAATAATCCCTGGTTGTGTCTGTTTTTGCTACTCAGCTATGTTTACGTGAATGTGACCGAGCTGCAATACCAGATACAGCCTATGGTAAAGAGTGGTGCTGTTCCTGGATAGATGGAAGACCTTCTTTTTTTTTTTTTCATATAACCTCTTTAACCCCTTAAGGAGCGAGATTATTTTGGCCTTAAGGACCATTATTTGAATCCTCAATTCTGTCAGCCATAACTTTTTTATTTTTGAGGTTACTTAGATATTTGAGGCCTGTTTGTATTTTTTTTTGCAGAAGGAAATGTAAACATTTAGCCATTATTTTCAGATACATACACTATATGGTAATGTGTAATTTATACGATTTTTTTTTTATAATGGTGAAATTAAAAAAAAAAAGTTATTCATTATTTTTTTGTGTGGAGAAAATGGAATAAATGACACAACTTCATTACGTCATTACGAGTACAAAGATACCTAATATGTATATATATTTATTCTTTATTGACTTGTATTAAACATAAATATTTCTTGATTTGTAGTGATGTCATTTTTTAGGATTTTTAATTTACTTAAAGAGGCTCTGTCACCAGATTCTCAAATCCCTATCTCCTATTGCATGTGATCGGCGCTGCAATGTAGATAACAGTAAAGTTTTTTGTTTTTTTTTAAAACGATCATTTTTGGCCAAGTTATGAGCAATTTTATATTATGCAAATGAGCCTTTCTAATGGACGACTGGGCGTGTTTTCTCTTATTTCCAACTGGGCGTGTATTGTGTTTGTAACATCTGGGCGTGTTTACTTGTTTTACTAGCTGGGCGTTGTGAATAGAAGTGGATGATGCTGACATATGATGCTGACAAAAACACTTCTATTCACAACGCCCAGCTAGTAAAACAAGTAAACACGCCCAGATATTACAAACACAATACACGCCCAGTTGGAAATAAGAGAAAACACGCCCAGTCGTCCATTAGAAAGGCTCATTTGCATAAATATAAAAGTGCTCATAACTTGGCCAAAAATGATCGTTTTAAAAAAAACAAAAACGTTACTGTTATCTACATTGCAGCGCCGATCACATGCAATAGGAGATAGGGATTTGATAATCTGGTGACAGAGCCTCTTTAAAACAATATATTTTTCAGTTCCATTAATGGACATTAGCGTTTAAACTTTTTCGTTTAAATCATAATGTAATGCTATCTATCTACCTATGACATAAATCCCTTAATATGAAAGGGCCCTGGGGCCTTTATATAATACTGATCACAGTGCATTGGAAGTTAACAGGAATTTTTTTCTGATCCTGCCTGTTAGTACAGGAGTTTATCTGTCAATCACACCCACACTTTCGCTGGTGATCGCTGTCACTGTGATGTAAATATACGGCATTGTGCGGTAATTACGTCCTGCCGATAACATACGTCAATGTGCGTTAATGGGTTAAGACATTAAAACTGAACTCCGATTGGTTGTTTTTGGAAGTAATGCCTATTTTTTTTTTAGTTTTGATAAATGAAGCCCTATGTTTACCCAATACTAATACTAATAATAAAGATGTGAGGTACGAGAGGCTAAACTCAATCCATTGATATTTATGAATACCTATGAAGTATTTCACTATCGGTACTTCTAAAGCCTATAATATTTTAAAGAAATCCCTTACTGACTGTAATAATAATGTCACGTAGGGTCCGTGGACCCACTGGGCCGTACCGCCTTGGCGTTATGGCAGCTGGCCAACAGGGCGCAGGTCAGAGTCTATAGTTCATATAGGGTACCTGTGGCAGCTCGGACAGTAGCAAGGCAGGCTTGGCAAGAACTAGGCAGCAGATAGACGTCAGGCGTGGAGAAGTAGGACAGGCGTGGTATACAGCACAGCACGGCTACAGCTCAGCACGGAACTAGAACAGGATACAGGTTACAGGATACAGGAACAGGGGACACTGGGAGCAGGAAACACTAGGGGACCATTTGCAAGACAAACTTGGAATACGACAACAACGCTCAGGCGTGGGAGGATGGGGCTGGGACCTTCCTATAGCCCAGGGTGCTCTGGGAGCAATTAACTCAATCTCCAACATGCGTGCGCTCTGGCTTCTTAAGTCTGGACTGATCTCATGAGCGCACCCTGGTGGTCACTGTGGAGCAGGACGGCCATATGTGCAGACATCTCTTGAGAGAAGGGTGTCGACTGGATAGAAGGAGTTCGTGGTCAGCGACCACGGACGTTACAAATAATAATTGATTATTTTCTTTTACATCAGCGCTGGCTTCCATTTAGGATTTCTGTTCGTCTGTTCCATCAGAGGAACAGATGAACGGAAAGCCAAATGTAGAGTAGCGATTCCATTTGCATCACCATTGATTTCAATGGTATTTTTTTTGTTTCAGTAGGTTTCCATCTGCCTCTGTTCCGCTAAGTTTTCGTCTGTTTTTTTTCACAGAAGCAACAGTGCTGCCGACTACGCTACTGTTTCAGTGAAAAAAACGGAAACCTAGCGGAACGGAGGCAAACTGATATGTTCCCGTTTGCATCACTATTGATATCAATGGTGATGTAAATGGAAGTCATGCTTTCCGTTTGGATTTCCATACACAGAAGACATCCTGCTGTAGAATTCCCAGGGTTCAGTAATGACAGCAGGGACCACTATTTGTCCAGTATGGATCCAATATTGCAGCATGCTACGCTATTCTGACCATTAAAAAACAACTCAAGCCTGATGGAAAAGAAATAACAGAGTTTGTACAAAGTCTTAATGTTAAATAATTAAATTCTGGCTACCTGCAGCCACCACTAGGGGGAGCTTAGGAGCTTACTGCATTCTGTAATATTGTATCCATAAAAAAACAACTGATACCGGACGGAAATATTAATGGATCCGTCATAACTGATCATGAGGGATCATAATGGATCTGTCATGGCTCCTGTAAAACCAGAAATTATGACACAAGTGCAAACAGAGCCTAAGGTTTACTCGTCATATGAGCAAAACAACGAGAAAAATGGTAGTGCCAAAAAACGTTGACTTTCATAGGTTTTGATCTTAGATTGGACTGGTATAAGGGTTGTACTGAGTATTAGGCACACAGGAGCTGCTGTCAGCCAAGCCGTCAGTCCAGCGGACTGATGGATTCAACGTTATGCAGCTTCTATGTATAGTGAATACATAAAAGCTGCAGGGCAAAAACAAAATAATATTTTTCATAAATGTTTATTAGAAAAAATGTTATGAACACTAAACACATACAATAAATAATGATATTTTTTTGTAAAAAAAAAAAGGCTACAACGGTTTACATAGTTTTTAAGCAGCAATTTTTTTTTTTTCAGGTTTAGAATAATTTATAAAGACAAGACTCTTCTCCTTTTTCTTCTACTTCTTCCTCTTCAAGTGGAGTTATTGTTATATAATATAAACTACTCATTTTGGTGGCTTTGTATATAGAAGAACTTCTATTCTGATACATACTTATATTGTGTGTACAATGAGTAGCTGTACTAGTACCACGATTATTCTGTAATATTATATTCTATCATTATATATAATAATTCTTATTATAAATATCATTTTATTATAGCAGTATTAAATAAGATTAATTTAAATTGCACTAGGAGTGTTAACACCTCGCGAGTTCTCAGCTGAACTCAGTCCAAGCAATTATATTAAATTATTCATTTTCTGTAATCATCTGAATTTTAAAATGTTCTCAGCAGACATTGGTTTTGCAAATTGATAATCTGAATAAGTGTATGTAGATATGAAGGATTTTTGCAAAAAAGTGAGAATTTTAAATAATGTAGCCATATTGACCATTTAAGAATATGTTCACCTTTTACTGTTTATATATAAAAATATATTTGGAAACAGTCAACAAGGTTGTTGACAGACTTCTAACAGATTAGATGAAATCAGGGTTGGGATTACAATTTTTAACATTTTAACAACAGGTTCCCTACTTAGATCGTTTTATTTATCTATCTATCTATCTATCTATCTATCTATCTATCTATCTATCTATCTATCATCTATCTATCTATCTATCTATCTATCTATCTATCTATCTATCTATCTATCTATCTATCTATCTATCTATCTATCTATCTATCATCTATCTATCTATCTATCTATCTATCTATCTATCTATCTATCTATCTATCTATCTATCTATCTATCTATCTATCTATCATCTATCTATCTATCTATCTATCTATCTATCTATCTATCTATCTATCTATCTATCTATCTATCTATCTATCTATCTATCTATCTATCTATCTATCTATCTATATATACACTACCGTTCAAAAGTTTGGGGTCACCCAGACAATTTTGTGTTTTCCATGAAAACTCACACTTATATTTATCAAATGAGTTGCAAAATGACTAGAAAATATAGTCAAGACATTGACAAGGTTAGAAATAATGATTTTTATTTGAAATAATAATTTTCTCCTTCAAACTTTGCTTTCGTCAAAGAATGCTCCATTTGCAGCAATTACAGCATTGCAGACCTTTGGCATTCTAGCTGTTAATTTGCTGAGGTAATCGGGAGAAATTTCACCCCATGCTTCCAGAAGCCCCTCCCACAAGTTGGATTGGCTTGATGTGCACTTCTTGCGTACCATACGGTCAAGCTGCTCCCACAACAGCTCTATGGGGTTGAGATCTGGTGACTGTGCTGGCCACTCCATTACAGATAGAATACCAGCTGCCTGCTTCTTCCCTAAATAGTTCTTGCATCATTTGGAGGTGTGCTTTGGGTCATTGTCCTGTTGTAGGATGAAATTGGCTCCAATCAAGCGCTGTCCACAGGGTATGGCATGGCGTTGCAAAATGGAGTGATAGCCTTCCTTATTTACCTTGTACAAATCTCTCACTTTACCAGCACAAAAGCAACCCCAGACCATCACATTACCTCCACCATGCTTGACAGATGGCGTCAGGCACTCTTCCAGCATCTTTTCAGTTGTTCTGTGTCTCACAAATGTTCTTCTGTGTGATCCAAACACCTCAAACTGCGATTCGTCTGTCCATAACACTTTTTTCCAATCTTCCTCTGTCCAATGTCTGTGTGCTTTTGCCCATATTAATCTTTTCCTTTTATTAGCCAGTCTCAGATATGGCTTTTTCTTTGCCACTCTGCCCTGAAGGCTAGCATCCCGAAGTCGCCTCTTCACTGTAGACGTTGACACTGGCGTTTTGCGGGTACTATTTAATGAAGCTGCCAGTTAAGGACCTGTGAGGCGTCTATTTCTCAAACTAGAGACTCTAATGTACTTGTTGCTCAGTTGTGCAGCGGGGCCTCACACTTCTCTTTCTACTCTGGTTAGAGCCTGTTTGTGCTGTCCTCTGAAGGGAGTAGTACACACCGTTGTAGGAAATCTTCAGTTTCTTGGCAATTTCTCACATGGAATAGCCTTCATTTCTTAGAACAAGAATAGACTGTCGAGTTTCACATGAAAGCTCTCTTTTTCTAGCCATTTGGAGAGTTTAATCAAACCCACAAATGTAATGCTCCAGATTCTCAACTAGCTCAAAGGAAGGTCAGTTTTATAGCTCCTCTAAACAGCAAACTGTTTACAGCGGTGCTAACATAATTGCAGAAGGGTTTTCAAGTGTTTTCTAATCATCCATTAGCCTTCTAACACAGTTAGCAAACACAATGTACCATTAGAACACTGGAGTGATGGTTGCTGGAAATGGGCCTCTATACACCTATGTAGATATTGCATTAAAAACCAGACGTTTGCAGCTAGAATAGTCATTTAGCACATTAACAATGTATAGAGTGTATTTCTGATTAATTTAATGTTATCTTCATTGAAAAAAACTGTGCTTTTCTTTAAAAAATAAGGAAATTTCTAAGTGACCCTAAACTTTTGAACGGTATTGTATACAGATATATATCTATATATATATCTATATATATCTATATATCTATATATATACATATACATATATATATATATATATATATATATATATATATATATATATATATATGAATTTATTCTTTTGTCTGTTCTTTATGCATGGCCAAACAACTGGACCAATCTGCACCAAATTTGGCACATAAGTAAATGAGGCGCTTTCTAATGTTTTACATCAGGTTTCAGCTCTCTAGGGCTTACCGTTCTCAACATATTCACAAAAAGATATGGCACCACTGGCTTCCACATCAAGGGTCCTCCTCCATATCAGATCAGATGAACCCTATGACCGCCAATTTTCGCAGGTTCTTCATTCTTAGCCTCACTGACAGTCACACAGTTTTACACCAGGTTCCTATAATAACCCAGTCATTTTTCTTTTACACCGGTTTTCCATAACAATCCAGCCATCTTTCTTTACTCGCCGTGAGCAGACTGTACCTATATTACACTGCACGCATACTAGATGAAGATTTCTTTATTCCTCGGATCCCTCAATCCACCATAACAAGCATTCACCATTTTATTTTAAAAAATAGTGTAGTACCGTGTTAGCCAGAGACAATATGAAATGTTAAATACTTTTGTGTCAAAAAAGACAAAAGTATAATAGGCATGATACCTTTATTGGCTAACCATAAAAGTTCTATATGCGGCTTTCAGAGAGCACAGGCTCCTTCTTCAGGCAGTTTACAAATGAATGACTTAGAAAAAAGCACAACATTTAAATGTTACACAAAGACAATTAGTACATGAGGTGATACATCATTAAGATAAGCCGGGGCAATAAAACTGAGGTTATAGGGATGATGACTTAGATGACCTGCTGATAATCTGGACAGGCTCTGAACATGAACTGCTTTCTTTCCATAAAAACTTCAACAAGTTCCATCCTACCATCAAACTCACTCTCAACTACTCTACATCTCAAATACATTTCCTGGACATGACCATATACATGAGCGACAATACCATACAAACAACAATCTACCATAAACCTACAGGCCGTCCAGCATATCTGAGATGGAACAGCTTCCATCCCAGACACATAAAGAAATCCATCATCTACAGCCAGGCTCTGCGATACATACGGATCTGTTCAGACTGTGAAGACACAAAACAACACCTGCTATCACTGAGGAATACATTCTTACAACAGGGATACCATCCAAGGATTATAGATGATCAGATCTACAGAGCAACAAGAACTCCAAGGAGCAATCTTCTGGAGTACAAAAAGAAGGAAGACAACAGCAGGGTTCCCCTAGTGGTCATATACAACCCCCAAATGAACATCTTGAGGAAAATTGCTGCTGATCTCCAACCTATTTTTAAAGAGGCTCTGTCACCACATTATAAGTGCCCTGTCTCCTACATAAGGAGATGGGCGCTGTAATGTAGGTGACAGTAATGCTTTTTATTTTAAAAAAACGATCTTTTTTCACAACGTTAGGAGCGATTTTGGTTTATGCTAATGAGCTTTCTTAATGCCCAAGTGGGCGTACTATTACTTTCGACCAAGTGGGCGTTGTACAGAGGAGTGCATGACGCTAACCAATCGGCATCATGCACTCCTCTCCATTCATTTACACTGCACTAGCGATATAGTTATACTACTATGTGCAGCCTCATACACAAGCCCTAACATTACTACAGTGTCCTGATAATGAATACACATGAAATCCAGCCTGGACGTCATGTGTACTCAGAATCCTGACACTTCTGAATCTTTTTTTGTGAGATTCCGGCAAGTGAAACCAAATCTCGTTTAGCTCCGTGATCTCGCGAGATTTCGTATCCGTTGCTGGAATCTCACAAAAAAGAGTCAGAAGTGTCAGGATTCTGAGTACACACGATGTCCAGGCTGGATGGTCATGTCTATTCATTATCAGGACACTGTAGTAATGTTAGGGCTTGTGTATGAGGCTGCACATAGCGATATATCTATATCGCTAGTGCAGTGTAAATGAATGCAGAGGAGTGCATGATGCCGATTGGTCAGCGTCATACACTCCTCTGTACAACGCCCACTTGGTCGAAAGTAAAAGTACGCCCACTTGGGCATTAAGAAAGCTCATTAGCATAAACCAAAATCGCTCCTAACTTTGTGAAAAAAGATCGTTTTTTTTTAAATAAAAAGCATTACTGTCACCTACATTACAGCGCCCATCTCCTTATGTAGGAGACAGGGCACTTATAATGTGGTGAACATAAGTGTCATCATACTGTCCCCTGTAAGTAACTGCCATTAAAGTGCCCCCTGCAAATAAGTGCCATCATTGAGTCCCCTGTAAATAAATGCCTTCAAAGTGGCCCCTGTAAATAAGTGCCATCACAATGCCCCCTGTAAATAAGTGCCATAATAGGGCCCCCTGTAAATATGTGTCATGCATAGTTCCACCTGTAAATAAGTTTCATCATACTGTCCCATGTAAGTAACTGCCATTAAAGTGCCCTCTGCAAATAAGTGCCATCATTGAGTCCCCTGTAAATAAATGCCTTCAAAGTGGCCCCTGTAAATAAGTGCCATCACAATGCCCCCTGTAAATAAGTGCCATAATTCCCCCGTTATCATGCACCAATGCAGGCCAGATCTGGCCTGGCTTGTGCAGAATTACGCAGGCGGAGCAATGATATCATTATCCCGCCTGTAGCACTTTCACATTGGCCAATTATCGTTAAAATCACTAGTAACGTTTTGCTCGAAAACAGCAAATCATCACGGTTTGAACCCAGTAGCACTTCTCATTGAGCCATCAAGGATGTTGGACAGCTCCACTGCTAAATCTCTTGTTTAGTTTCTCATGTTTCGTGTGGCTTCATATTTCTTGCCTTAATTGCCTGATTGGTCTCACAATTTTGGCTTTCTATTTCTAATTAATAAAGTAAAGTTTAAAACTTCCTGAAAATATGGAGGCGCATTCCTGCTTTTCATTACTCTTTCTTTAAACCATTTCATAAAAATCCTTTTCCGGGCTACAAAATGCCTCCTACTAGTGAATGTGCACGGAGAAAATGAATATATTGTTGACAAGATCATTGGACACCAGAATCTATCAGACTAAACTCCAGTGCTTGATCCGGAAGAAAATGTTTATGCACCCAGGTTCACAAAATAAATGTTATCAGAGATATCCCAATAAGCCAGCTGCTGTGCATACTGGAAGAATCAAGATACCATCTGGAGAAACCCTTACGCCTCAGACAGTACGTCTTCTCATTTAGCCATCAGGGATGTTGGACATCTCCACTGCTGAATCTATTGTCTGGCTTCTCTTGATTCTTGACTCTTTGGATTCATTGCCTTGATTGCCTGATAAGTCTCAGCCTTTAGGCTTCATATTAAAGCCTGGACCTTGCACTTTCTTCTTGCCAGACTATTGAGCTTCCTGCCCCTAGTTCAGGTCCTTGCTGTTGCCGCTTATCTTTGTACCGAACTTAGATTTTTTTTTTCCTGATTATGTCTCTGTCTCATGCTAAAAACTGTTGCTGCTTATTTGTGGACCGAACGTGGACTGTTACTTGATTATTTTCGCTATTATCACCCTCCTGCCGGAACGTTTCAGCCACTGGACATTGACCTCTATCTAAATTCTGTTGTTTTAGACGTTTTCTAAGCACATCGTAACACATATTCTATCCTATCACAGTACACAGCGCATTTACTGTCTGTGGCAAGGTAATAAAGGAGAGGTCTTTGGTTACAGTAAAGTCCTGCCCTATAATACCTGGAGAAAACTAGAGGCAGAATTGGGTCTGACAGCTGCTTTATAATATCTATCTTGGTGAGTAGATGTTTGTACCCACAGTATAAATGTGAATAATGAGGAGGAACGTTACAGTAAATACAATCTTAGTGGAGTTTTGAGCTTGTTATAGGCAAACTATCTGAATTACAATTTGTGATAAATCTATAGAGTAGTGTGTTTATGTGACCATGTTACTAAAGCATTTTCCAGAAGAAGAAGGATCCTGGTGCTCCCCCCTCCCCCTCGTAGCGCAGAGTGGCCCTTAATAGCCCATCAGGAAAATTAGCTTTATGGGATTGTAATGGGAGGCTACTTTAGCACTTACACCAAATTCTCGTATTAAGTAATTTATCATAGGCTGTGAACCAAAGAACACAAAATAAGTAAGTGCTGTGGATCTTTCTCAATCCCATTGCTTTATTTTTCTTGGATTTTCTTTCAGTGTTCTCAGAAGTGTAAGTGTTCCAGGCAGCTAGTAAGATGAATTTCACCATATAATAATTGAATGTGAAGTAGGTGTATATATTCAGTATAATGTATGGCTTCTGAAATGGAAAAACTTGAATATATAAAGATATTTATATTTTCAAATAAGAAAACCTGATGAATTGTTTTATTTTAATTTTCAAATTCAGATTTGCTTCACGGCCAAAGCATGTATGTATGTATGTATTTATGCTATCTATCTACAGCATCTATTTATTAATCCTGTGGCGTAAGGACCGCAATCGCGGGGGGCCCAGAGGGAAAGGGGGCCTGCAATGAGCTTGTCCTGGATCTCCACAGGTTGCTACATCCGGCCCAGGCGCTGTGCTGTGGCTCATAGAAGGACCTTCTATGTGACGCACCACACAGCATCTCTATCTATCTATCTATCTATCTATCTATCTATCTATCTATCTATCTATCTATCTATCTATCTATCTATCTAGCTATCTATCTATCTATCTAGCTATCTATCTATCTATCTATCTATCTATCTAGCTATCTATCTATCTATCTATCTATCTATCTATCTATCTATCTATCTATCTATCTATCTATCTATCTATCTATCTATCTATCTATCTATTAATCCAGTCACGTAAGGATCGTGGGGGGCCCAGAGGGAAAGGGGACCTGCAGGTATCTTGTCCCCTATAATCTATGGGCCATGATGCATATAAATATCCAAAACAAATTAAAAACTTGAATAATACATTTCTTCAGGATTTGTTACTTAAAAAGGGGTTATCCAGCTAAAAAATATATATTTTTAAATGGCATACAATAGTGTACAAACCTAAAAAAAAAAAGCCAAACTCACCTCACCGATCCCTAGCGATTGGCTGCAGTCGTCACATGTTGCTGTGTCAGGGCATAATTACTGCAGCAGGAAGTATGGACCAGCGGGTGACATGGCAGCAGCGGAATGCTATCGGCTGAGGATCATTGAGGTGAGTATGGCTATTTTTATATTTGTACAGAATTGTGAGCCGTTTTAAAATTTATTATTTTTTTTCGCTAGATAACCATTTTAAACACTATGGCCCAAAGTTATCAAAATTGGCGTCATTTTAGCCAATGTCTAAGTTAAAGCAAGACTGTTTTATTATGTTGTGCCAAATTATGGCTGCATATTCCCTTTGATGAATCTTTCACAACATTTATCACTGTGATTCGCTTTCACACTGGTTAAAATGACGGCACTTTTTCTACACCACAGTCTATGGGCAGTGTGATACGAGTTTTAAAAAAAGTTGCATTACATAAATGTTTCTGAATCCCGGTCAAGCAGTAAGCCATGTCCGCTTTTCGCTCCACTTTTACAAACTGACGTGAAAATGACACTAAATTCTGGCCCATATGGTTAATAAATGTCACAGAGCAGATTAGACACTATTCTGGAATAAAAATGCAACAAAAAAATAATAATGCGCAAATACTTTGATAAATCTGAGCCACAAGCTCTATAAATTACATTTTACAATTTTTGAAGCCAAAGATTATACTGAATATATACACTTACTTTATAAAGCAGCATTTATGTATTACATGGTGAAATTCATCCTGCCATGGTAATAATTGTATGCAGCAGGGTATAATTCAGTTCCTTATGATTGTGCTGTGACTTCATGCTAATAGAGAGGCAGAGAGAACTGTTTCATTCATAGTCTGGACACAGAGAATACACTGTGAAATATTTGTATAATAAAAGGTATAGCCTTTGGCATTTGGCTGAGAGTAGTTCCCATATGCATGATATACATGGGTTGAATTTTTATTTTATTTTGGGTGGTATTTTGTATTTAAAGGGGTTGTCTCAAGATTAAATGTTATCCCCTAAACACAGGATAGGTGACAATATGCTGATCAGTGGGGGTCCAACCGCTGGGAACCCCACTATTCACGAGAACAGGGATCCCATACCTCCGAATGAATGGAGCTGCCGGTCGCACATGCGTCTCCATTTATTCTCTATGGCACTGTGGTAGACTGCTGAGTGCTGTAGTCCGCTATATCCGGAAGTCCGATAGACAGTAAATGGAGCGGCAGTGCTCATCCACGACTTGCCGCTTCAGTCATTCCAAGGAACAGGACTCCAGTTCTCAAGATTGGTGGGGTTCCCAGTGTTTGGACCACCACTGATCAGCATGTTGTCCCCTGTCCTGTGGTCAGGGGATAACTTTTAATTTTGAGACAATTCCTTTAAGGGGTTATCAGGTCTTAACAGATCAGAGCCTGATAAAGCTGGTAACATGACGATACAGTAGGGGTACCTTTACCCACATTGAACCATAGGTTCATTAAGCATTATTGAGGGATCCCTTTTCTTCATATTTACATATCTTTGATATTGCATCGTTTGTTTCCATCTCTTATACTGTACCTTCAGGTACATATGTATTGTAGGGTCACCTTCATGTTTTATAACTTCTTGTATCCTATGGTCTGTCATTCAACTTTTTCCAAAAAACTCCCAACTAGGGGATATGATTTAGGCCAGGCACATGTTTATGCATTTTTAATTGTTTTTGTCCTGTCTTTTTAATTGTTTGTATAATTTTTTATGGATTTGTAATAAAGATACCTAATTTGCCAGAGAGGTGCATTCTGATATGTTTCTCTTTTTGTTACTATACATATATAAACAATGTGACTAATGGGATTTTAGATTTAATTCCGCAGTAGTTTCTTGGTTTACTTGTGTATTTCTCCTGGTCAAGAAGCAAAATTGTGTTTCTGGACAGCATAGCATTATTTCTAATGAATTTCCAATATTCTGCTTACTAAGCTGAGGGTTTGTTACAATAAATCATTGTGAGGTATGGAGTCCAGGTGATATATGTGTCACTGCTCTCTGTTTATATTACTAGGTCAAGAGGGGATTTTAGCCGCTGAATGTAAACAAATATGTTTTTATTCACTTACTGCAAGCAGAGATCTTTAAAAAAGTGAGGAAACGTAACAAAGTATATTAGAAAGTTGCAGAACTTTTCATTATACAATGACATGAATTACACGTGGTCCAGTCTTGGCCTGGTTGTACAATAAGGTAGTGGTAACCCATATTGATTATATTCCGTCCTTGTAGGATTAGACATTGTTGTCACACTTCATTCAGCGTAAGCCATTTTTTTTTTGATGTGGTTCATTTTTCAGTAGACCCTCATTTTTTATCGTTCCATTGTAAATAATTGCCTTGTAAGAATCCCTTTGAGCATCTGGTCTGGTTATGAGTCCCCATAAATTACATTTCACAGTCCAGTTCACTTCTTGAACACCTACCTAATTATTTATCTGGAAGACTTTCCTAAGATGTAAATGTAATTAATTGTGGGATTTCTGCCGTTAATAATTAGGTGGTATTTTGTGTACATGACTATATCAGGAATATTCAATTAAAACGCAGTAAATGTGCCGGGATCCAAAACAATGAGAGATCTGCCTTTGTCATCTACAGTCATTTGCAATAGCTTAGGGGAGATACCGGTGGCTAGAGATAAGGGAGTTGGCCCAAATTGATCCACCCGAATTCCCCAGCTATCTCAACTAGCCAGCGCAGGCTATAAAATGCATTCAATACAATGTAAGGAAGTTAATCCAAATTCATTGAAAGTGAAATTCCCCTCTCCATTATACACCACTACATCACACATTTTTAAATTAGGGGGTTAAGGGGTTAGTAGACGTATTTTTGGTGAAACCCCTGGTGGCCTACAGTGGTTTAAGGGTTAATACGCGCGTGGATCTGTCCGTGTGCGATGCGTTATGCATCAGTGTGCTTTTCGAGTGGCATGTGTTTTTCACGCACTCGCAAATAACTTCTTTTATTTGAAGGAATTGATGCACAAATCACGCACCGCACGTGGATCTGTGTGCAATGCATGGTTTTCACGCACCCATTGAGTTCAATGGGCGCATAGGTGCGTGAAAACGCAACAATATAGGACATGCAGGGAATTTCGGAATGTGTGGAAGGCCCCATTGAAAAAAACGTTCGTGTGAATGGGTCTAAGGGTGTTTTTGAGATTAAAGGGAATGTGTCGCTAGAAATGTTTTTGTTTTTTTTAGTTAAACAATTATTATGTAAGTGATTAAACATTGTTGTCATTTTTTTTTTTTTCACAAGTCAGGAAATATTATAAATTAGATTCTAATTTATAACATTTCCATGTGCTGGGCACTAGAGGGAGCAATTCCCAAAATTGCAGCATTGGCAATGTGGTAAAGCAACCTCATTGCTTTATGCTGCAAATTTGGGGTAGACACACTCGCTCTAGTGTCCTCACACAATCCCCCCGCCCTTATTCTAGCTAGTGCCAGGAGAAGGAGGGGGTTGAATCTTTAAACCTCCTACACTGTGTGCCGCCATTTTCTGAGCGAATGCACAGTGTAGGAGGATTAGATACAGTAGTAATCAGACAGTATAACACAAACATACACGAACGTAAAACACACATCACATACACAAACATAACTTACCTGCTCCTGCCGCCGCTGCCGCCTCCGCTCCTATTCCTTGTGTCCTCGCTGCCTTGAACATATGGCCGGAAGCCACGACCAGAAGTCGTCATCTTACTGTCCGGCTGCGGCTTCTGGTCCACATGAAAATGGGGCCGGATTTCGCTCTGCCAAAGACCTTCCTTTTGGTCTGTGTGGGAACGGCACATGCGCTGTTCCCACACAGACGGCGTACGCTATAGTGAATTTGAACGGTTCCCGTTCGCATTCTCTATGGGGATGTATGTGCCGTATTCCATCTCTGTATGTGTTGTTAATCGACACATACAGAGATGAAAAAAATAATGGCAGCCCCATAGAGAAGTAAAAGTAAGAATAAAGTAAAAAGTACAACACAAGAACACAAATAAATAAAATTTATTTTAATATCAAACTAAAAGCAATATTATATAAAAAAAATAATTTTCGTGACACCTTCCCTTTAAGACTTTGCATTCTTGGTGGTTTATTGGTTTAACTGTGGTAGTCTAGGCCAGTAAACCGGTTAGAGCGTACCGTTCCTATAATTTTATTCAATCTCCGAAATGATATTCTGTTTTATAATATATCTTGACAAAGCACAGTTTTCCTTTTACAGTGCTGCTTCCATTGCATCCTACTACATAGCCATAAAGTTATATGATAACATCCAGGCTGCCTGTGGCCACCACTAGGGGGAGCTCATTCTGTATGGAAGGAACTCACCTTAATTGCAGATGAAGGCGTGAGGAATTTTATCATTTAACCTTTAAAGGGATACTCCCAGAATCAACAATTATCGATTGATGATAATTGTCTGATCGCTGGGGGCCCCAAATCTGGGACCTCGTCTGAGCAAGAGAACGAGGCTCCCGAACCCCCCATTGCACTTCACTGCATGCCCTCAGTCAGAGAGGTTCCCGCACTCTCCCATCACATCACTGGGAAACCCGGTGATACACGATGGGGAGTTCCTTTTAATCATGCCGCGGTCATGGACTGCAGCGATCAAAGGATTAATAGTCCAGGAACAGAGGTACCTCCGATCCCAACTGTACTGAGGAGGCTTCTCTAAGAACCGGAGCTATTAGTAATAGCTCATTCTTCGAGAATTAGCTCTCACTGTAGTACTCATTAGCCTTTTCTACAGCGACGCCAAAAGACGTCGCCGTAGACTGAGGACCTGCACCACCTGCTGTCATTACAGGGTTAAACTATTAGACACCAGGGACTGGATTATCAATCTCTGGACACAAGAATTAGAGAATTTATACAATTAGAGAATCTGCTCAATTAAAACCACTAAATTCCAGAGAGATACTAATGATTTTCAACAGAATAGAGTCTATAAGTGGAGACGACAGAGGACTCATTCTCTCTCTCGTTCGAGGTCGGGTTCGGTTTCTTCTGCGGCCTCTAATGATGAGTTTGTAAGGGGCGGACGTAATGGAGACACATCCCAGAATCCTCAAGAGATAGCCTTCCCTAGACGGAATAGGGAGAGACAAGCCACGAAACGGAAAACGCCATCTGTATTCCAAGGCGGGAAGAAATACAAGAACAGTCTAGAGGTAATCAACTTGTCTTCGCATGTCCTCTCTGACACACAGCATTTCGTCTTAAGTAAGGGATTAACCTTCTCCCCAAGTAACCCCTTTGACTTCTTCACAGCACTAAAAGATTTACATCTATTCGCACGTAAACTGATTCTAAAAAAACTACACAGCAGGGGTGAAAGAGATCTGGGACTAAATAGCGATGTGGAACGTGAAGCATTACTGGCCCTTGAGGACTTATTACTTGAACAAAACCCAGAACAAGGTACGTTCCCACGATCTATACTACCACGTTCAACGAGATTTCCCCCTTTGGCGATCTGTCCACAGGTGGAGATCTTCACTAAATTGGTAATAAGTGACTTTAAACTCATTTCAACCAATAGATACTACGATAATCTAACAATCTCCCAACGGACTGCCTTGAAGGAGTTACAGGCATATGACGATGTCGTATACAAGGCAGCGGATAAAGGGGGAAATATTGTTATCTGGCCCGTTACACTGTATGAAAAAGAGGTCTTTAGGCAGCTTAGGGATAAACAGACATACTCTAAGTTGACATACAACCCAGTAGGGGCTTTTTCCTCTGAATTAGGACAGATCTTGAATCTGGCCTTTGAAAAGGGAATAATCTCTAAAAAAAAAAAAAAAAAAAAAAAAAAAAAAAAAAAAAAAAATTCTTGAAGGTCTAACTGTGACTTACCCCAAAATCCCGACTTTCTACTTGCTGCCGAAGGTTCACAAAAATCTGACAAATCCGCCCGGAAGACCGATTGTGTCGGGAATTGGGGGCCTTTGCGAACCAATCTGTAAGTTCATCGACTATTATTTGAAACCGTTGGTCGAATGCCTACCCTCATATGTAAGGGACACCACAGACGTACTTACCCATTTGGACGGGATCACTCTAGAATCGAACATGATCCTGGTGACGGCGGATGTGGAGTCCCTATACACTTCCATTAGACACGAGGATGGAATTGAAGCTGTCCGCCTCTTCCTGGGGATGAGCAACTGGGACAGCCAAACTTGTGACTTGATTGTGGATTTATTAAGGTACATCCTGACTCACAATCTTTTTGTGTTTAGGGATGTATTTTACTTACAGAAACAAGGCACTGCCATGGGGGCGGCGTGCGCCCCGTCATATGCTAACCTGTTTCTCGGTGCCTGGGAGAGGCAGGTTTTGCATGGTGGCGGGGCCCACGCCGTGGACCATGTGCAGTGCTGGCTGCGGTATATTGACGATATACTTTTCATCTGGCAGGGGACGGAGGAAATGCTTCTCGGCTTCATGCAGGAACTGAATGTCAATGACCGCAACATTAAACTGACATATGTGGCTAATGCACGCCAAGCCAACTTCCTGGACATATCCATCGAGGCAGATACCCATGGGACACTGCAGATGGATGTGTTCAGAAAGGAGACATCCACTAATTCTTTATTACATGCCACATCGGCACATGTGCATTCCACTTTTAAGGCTGTCCCGGTTGGTCAGTTCCTTAGGATGAGGCGGATTTGCTCTTCAGATGCCAGCTTTGAGAGGCAAGCTAGGGACTTAAAATCACGCTTCCAGGAAAGAGGGTATAGTAATAGATGTATCAAGAACGGTTATAGACGGGCCAAAAATATTGACAGGATGACACTTTTACACCCTGTTAAGACTGGGACTAAGGACAAGAACGTGGTTAGATTTATCTCAACCTTCAATAACCAATGGGAAACAATGCGGTCAATACTGAAGAAACATTGGCCGGTTCTGCAGACTGAACACGTCTTCTCGACCTCACTGCCAAAAAATCCCCAGATGACGGCTAGGAGGTCTAAAAACCTTAAAGACATCCTCATCAAAAGTCACTATGTGCCCAAACAAATACACCCTTTCTCAACCAGAGGCCCTATCCAGGGCTGTTATCCATGCGGTGACTGTGTGGCCTGTGTCAATGTAGTTAGATCGACCACGTTTACATCTACAGGTGGCGAACGAACTTATAAGATTCTGGACTACATATCATGTAATACTAGCTACGTGGTTTACTATGCCACATGTGGTTGTTCTAAAGTATATGTGGGCCTGACCACCAGACAATTGAAAATCCGCATCAGAGAACACGTTAGGGACATAATAGCGGCAAGGGAAATTGAGGACCTAGCATCACTTAAAACCATCCCCAAACACTTTAAACTTTGGCATGGGGGAGACCCTAAGAGTTTTAAGGTTAGGGGGATTGACCGGGTACACTGTGGTGTCAGAGGTGGAGATGCGAAGACAATGTTGGCCCAAAAAGAGTGCAGATGGATCTCAGTTCTGAACACCATGACGCCTATAGGTTTAAATGAAAACTTGAGCTTTGCAGCCTTCCTGTGATATTTTCTACCGGTTTTTATTCTTTTAACTTTTTAATGTGATATTAAAGTGCTTTTTGTTCTGTTTTAGATTGTGCCTAGTTCTGAATATCTATTAGAGTTTGGTATCTCTGTCCTATATACATGCCACCCACGTGAAGTCCAGGATGAATCATGAATGGAAGAAGCCTTTACTCCATCTTTACTCTCCTTAAAATATTTTTTACTATATATCTTTTATTATTAATGTAATTTATTATAACCTATATGCATATATGTACCGATACTATTTAGTTGTAGTGATGACACTATTGTGGTTTTTTGTTGTTGTTCACATTATTTTATTTTACCTTTCACTTTTTTATTATGTATTTTTATTTATGCATTTACCCCTATATGTGCTCTAATATGCACTCGTACATCTTTATTGTATATTTTGTATTGCTTTATTCACTGGTCGTCTCTTATATAACGTAAATTGAGTTTTATGGTCTTATCATTTGATTGACGAAATTGATGACTACACTTTATCTAATATTCACTGTATTTAATAAAAATTATTTTATATTTATATTTTTATATTATTCAATGTATATGCATTCACAATATATATTTAATTATTTATCTGTTTTACCAATTAGATATAATAATATCTCTTTATTAGATCTGAATACATTCAATAAGATTTATATCTTGACTTTACTCACAATACACAATGTTTTGAGACTTAGCTACTTTCTTTATTTCTCACTTTATCCACTAGATGGCACCATTTCAGACCGATTATAAGAGGGAGTATTGGTGTGTATATAATAGATTTATGAAGATAGCTGTAGTTGGGGGAGTTTCTTTCTATCCATCACCTTTTATATATATATATATTTACTTACTGCCCTGCTAGGGCCATCAGGACAGAATAAGCAGATGGGACGCCGATTTCTAACCGTGGGATGTCTTTCTGGTTCTGTGCCTGCGCTGTCTCCCTGGTGACGCGTCCCGGGATTCGCGCATGCGCAGTAGGATAATGACGTTCATCGGCAGTGTATCTTTGCGTGTCATCTCTGGGCGTCACCACTGTCAGTCAGGCGCCGCTTATACCGGCGCCTGATTGGCTTAGAATGATTAAAGGACAGTGTAGACCATTACTTAAACTAGGCACAATCATAATACCGGCACCCCTTGAGAAAGCTATAAGCGAAACGCGCGTCGGGGCGCACTTCCATACCCTGGGTCACACAACTCTCCTTGAAATATGGGTAAGTGCATTTACCGGATCAATAGGGACACTTGCTATTTTTTCTAGGAACACTAGTTTCCTTAGGCAAACGGTCTAACGGTCTGGTCTGCTGTACTTCTTGCATCTGCATCTCACTTTCTATTGATGTACCCTGTGTAGGAGTAAAATTTGATTATCAACATAAACTGTATACTTTTGATGTGATTTAAAATTCTATTTTATGTTGATACTTGTGACTTAGTCAAGGACTTATTTTTAGATTCTCTGTTTTTTGTAATTGTGTGTATTTATTAATAAAGATGTGAAAAAATTCTTTTATATGTGGATATATATGGACTCTGGTTCTCCGGTTTATTATGTATTGTTAGAGTCTTTATCTCTAATTATGTTTATGGGTGGTTGAGATTCTTCTCCCACCTTTATACTTATGCCCTGCGAGACTTCGTGTCTAATCATATTGTTTTTCTGTGTGCTTCCCACAGCAGTTGGCTCCAGGCCCACTATGGACTTCCGTACGCGAGACCAATCCTGGCTCTCGCAAATTAATGAGGTTTTTAAAGAGAATCCAAATGTGCTTTTAGATACTAACGGTAGAGATATGAGGGAATATATCAATAGATTGAAAGAGCTGCTGAGACAAAGAACCAGGGTATGGTGGAATAGGGCCTTTTTGGACCAATATCTCACAAAAGGCCTTATACCAAGAGGACTTAGGGTTCAAGTCTTCCCCTCATTCCCCATAGAGGATGATATTTTTAAAAATAAATGGGAAGAATTATCTTCCACGTGTTCAAAAGGATATATGGGTCTGTTGATCCAAGCAAACTCCAAAACCCTAACTGGTTTGGAAATTGAGATTGAGGAAATCCAGACCAAAATTAAACAGGATTTATCAAATGAGGCGCTGGAGAAACTGAACACTGACCTCGACAAAGAATTTCAAAAATGGGAGCAAGAAATCTGCTCAATTAAAACCACTAAATTCCAGAGAGATACTAATGATTTTCAACAGAATAGAGTCTATAAGTGGAGACGACAGAGGACTCATTCTCTCTCTCGTTCGAGGTCGGGTTCGGTTTCTTCTGCGGCCTCTAATGATGAGTTTGTAAGGGGCGGACGTAATGGAGACACATCCCAGAATCCTCAAGAGATAGCCTTCCCTAGACGGAATAGGGAGAGACAAGCCACGAAACGGAAAACGCCATCTGTATTCCAAGGCGGGAAGAAATACAAGAACAGTCTAGAGGTAATCAACTTGTCTTCGCATGTCCTCTCTGACACACAGCATTTCGTCTTAAGTAAGGGATTAACCTTCTCCCCAAGTAACCCCTTTGACTTCTTCACAGCACTAAAAGATTTACATCTATTCGCACGTAAACTGATTCTAAAAAAACTACACAGCAGGGGTGAAAGAGATCTGGGACTAAATAGCGATGTGGAACGTGAAGCATTACTGGCCCTTGAGGACTTATTACTTGAACAAAACCCAGAACAAGGTACGTTCCCACGATCTATACTACCACGTTCAACGAGATTTCCCCCTTTGGCGATCTGTCCACAGGTGGAGATCTTCACTAAATTGGTAATAAGTGACTTTAAACTCATTTCAACCAATAGATACTACGATAATCTAACAATCTCCCAACGGACTGCCTTGAAGGAGTTACAGGCATATGACGATGTCGTATACAAGGCAGCGGATAAAGGGGGAAATATTGTTATCTGGCCCGTTACACTGTATGAAAAAGAGGTCTTTAGGCAGCTTAGGGATAAACAGACATACTCTAAGTTGACATACAACCCAGTAGGGGCTTTTTCCTCTGAATTAGGACAGATCTTGAATCTGGCCTTTGAAAAGGGAATAATCTCTAAAAAAATTCTTGAAGGTCTAACTGTGACTTACCCCAAAATCCCGACTTTCTACTTGCTGCCGAAGGTTCACAAAAATCTGACAAATCCGCCCGGAAGACCGATTGTGTCGGGAATTGGGGGCCTTTGCGAACCAATCTGTAAGTTCATCGACTATTATTTGAAACCGTTGGTCGAATGCCTACCCTCATATGTAAGGGACACCACAGACGTACTTACCCATTTGGACGGGATCACTCTAGAATCGAACATGATCCTGGTGACGGCGGATGTGGAGTCCCTATACACTTCCATTAGACACGAGGATGGAATTGAAGCTGTCCGCCTCTTCCTGGGGATGAGCAACTGGGACAGCCAAACTTGTGACTTGATTGTGGATTTATTAAGGTACATCCTGACTCACAATCTTTTTGTGTTTAGGGATGTATTTTACTTACAGAAACAAGGCACTGCCATGGGGGCGGCGTGCGCCCCGTCATATGCTAACCTGTTTCTCGGTGCCTGGGAGAGGCAGGTTTTGCATGGTGGCGGGGCCCACGCCGTGGACCATGTGCAGTGCTGGCTGCGGTATATTGACGATATACTTTTCATCTGGCAGGGGACGGAGGAAATGCTTCTCGGCTTCATGCAGGAACTGAATGTCAATGACCGCAACATTAAACTGACATATGTGGCTAATGCACGCCAAGCCAACTTCCTGGACATATCCATCGAGGCAGATACCCATGGGACACTGCAGATGGATGTGTTCAGAAAGGAGACATCCACTAATTCTTTATTACATGCCACATCGGCACATGTGCATTCCACTTTTAAGGCTGTCCCGGTTGGTCAGTTCCTTAGGATGAGGCGGATTTGCTCTTCAGATGCCAGCTTTGAGAGGCAAGCTAGGGACTTAAAATCACGCTTCCAGGAAAGAGGGTATAGTAATAGATGTATCAAGAACGGTTATAGACGGGCCAAAAATATTGACAGGATGACACTTTTACACCCTGTTAAGACTGGGACTAAGGACAAGAACGTGGTTAGATTTATCTCAACCTTCAATAACCAATGGGAAACAATGCGGTCAATACTGAAGAAACATTGGCCGGTTCTGCAGACTGAACACGTCTTCTCGACCTCACTGCCAAAAAATCCCCAGATGACGGCTAGGAGGTCTAAAAACCTTAAAGACATCCTCATCAAAAGTCACTATGTGCCCAAACAAATACACCCTTTCTCAACCAGAGGCCCTATCCAGGGCTGTTATCCATGCGGTGACTGTGTGGCCTGTGTCAATGTAGTTAGATCGACCACGTTTACATCTACAGGTGGCGAACGAACTTATAAGATTCTGGACTACATATCATGTAATACTAGCTACGTGGTTTACTATGCCACATGTGGTTGTTCTAAAGTATATGTGGGCCTGACCACCAGACAATTGAAAATCCGCATCAGAGAACACGTTAGGGACATAATAGCGGCAAGGGAAATTGAGGACCTAGCATCACTTAAAACCATCCCCAAACACTTTAAACTTTGGCATGGGGGAGACCCTAAGAGTTTTAAGGTTAGGGGGATTGACCGGGTACACTGTGGTGTCAGAGGTGGAGATGCGAAGACAATGTTGGCCCAAAAAGAGTGCAGATGGATCTCAGTTCTGAACACCATGACGCCTATAGGTTTAAATGAAAACTTGAGCTTTGCAGCCTTCCTGTGATATTTTCTACCGGTTTTTATTCTTTTAACTTTTTAATGTGATATTAAAGTGCTTTTTGTTCTGTTTTAGATTGTGCCTAGTTCTGAATATCTATTAGAGTTTGGTATCTCTGTCCTATATACATGCCACCCACGTGAAGTCCAGGATGAATCATGAATGGAAGAAGCCTTTACTCCATCTTTACTCTCCTTAAAATATTTTTTACTATATATCTTTTATTATTAATGTAATTTATTATAACCTATATGCATATATGTACCGATACTATTTAGTTGTAGTGATGACACTATTGTGGTTTTTTGTTGTTGTTCACATTATTTTATTTTACCTTTCACTTTTTTATTATGTATTTTTATTTATGCATTTACCCCTATATGTGCTCTAATATGCACTCGTACATCTTTATTGTATATTTTGTATTGCTTTATTCACTGGTCGTCTCTTATATAACGTAAATTGAGTTTTATGGTCTTATCATTTGATTGACGAAATTGATGACTACACTTTATCTAATATTCACTGTATTTAATAAAAATTATTTTATATTTATATTTTTATATTATTCAATGTATATGCATTCACAATATATATTTAATTATTTATCTGTTTTACCAATTAGATATAATAATATCTCTTTATTAGATCTGAATACATTCAATAAGATTTATATCTTGACTTTACTCACAATACACAATGTTTTGAGACTTAGCTACTTTCTTTATTTCTCACTTTATCCACTAGATGGCACCATTTCAGACCGATTATAAGAGGGAGTATTGGTGTGTATATAATAGATTTATGAAGATAGCTGTAGTTGGGGGAGTTTCTTTCTATCCATCACCTTTTATATATATATATATTTACTTACTGCCCTGCTAGGGCCATCAGGACAGAATAAGCAGATGGGACGCCGATTTCTAACCGTGGGATGTCTTTCTGGTTCTGTGCCTGCGCTGTCTCCCTGGTGACGCGTCCCGGGATTCGCGCATGCGCAGTAGGATAATGACGTTCATCGGCAGTGTATCTTTGCGTGTCATCTCTGGGCGTCACCACTGTCAGTCAGGCGCCGCTTATACCGGCGCCTGATTGGCTTAGAATGATTAAAGGACAGTGTAGACCATTACTTAAACTAGGCACAATCATAATACCGGCACCCCTTGAGAAAGCTATAAGCGAAACGCGCGTCGGGGCGCACTTCCATACCCTGGGTCACACAACTCTCCTTGAAATATGGGTAAGTGCATTTACCGGATCAATAGGGACACTTGCTATTTTTTCTAGGAACACTAGTTTCCTTAGGCAAACGGTCTAACGGTCTGGTCTGCTGTACTTCTTGCATCTGCATCTCACTTTCTATTGATGTACCCTGTGTAGGAGTAAAATTTGATTATCAACATAAACTGTATACTTTTGATGTGATTTAAAATTCTATTTTATGTTGATACTTGTGACTTAGTCAAGGACTTATTTTTAGATTCTCTGTTTTTTGTAATTGTGTGTATTTATTAATAAAGATGTGAAAAAATTCTTTTATATGTGGATATATATGGACTCTGGTTCTCCGGTTTATTATGTATTGTTAGAGTCTTTATCTCTAATTATGTTTATGGGTGGTTGAGATTCTTCTCCCACCTTTATACTTATGCCCTGCGAGACTTCGTGTCTAATCATAGAGAATTTATACAGTAGAAACCTGACATTGTATGTAGACACCTATTGTATGGTTGTTCCTATGACCTCCGTCCAAATGCTTTGCACAAGGGGAAGTCTACACTGAGTGCCATAAGTTCTTTTAGGTTTTTTTTGTCTGTTTGTATTATTATGGTGTTTTTTTGTTATTTTTACATAACCTTTTTACCAATCACTTAGTTCTAGTTGACTTTTGTCCATTTGTCTCCTGTTGTTCTTATTACCTGACTTTCTAGATGCATTCCTTTACTAGTTCCTGTAAAATACCCAATAATCGCCATTTACAGAGTGACACAATAAGGTTGAGTGATGGGTTCTGTAGTCTTTGTTCTTTTTACTTTGTGTTACGTGCAGTTTATTTCATGTTATTGTTTGATGCCTGTGACACCAAGGTTATACTGCTCTGTCGGCTGTGATTATGGCTTTCTGATGGAAAGTCACTCTTATGCAAATCTGTTCTGAACATTAGTACAGAAATGTCAGTTTCAAGTAATATTCTGACAAATCATTTTTATTTTCACAAACTTTAACGTTAAGGCCGTATGGTGAAACATAATTACTACCCTGAGGAATGAGTCGGTGCTCAAACCGAGCAAATTATGAAAATTGAAAATAGATGAAGACTGAAGTGCGAGCAAAATAGAAGCCATTTAAGAATATACAGCTCCAGTTCACATGTGGGACGCAGATAATACATATATTTTGGCAGTAAAGTAGCATACAGTCAAAATCCTACATATAATGTATAGGGGATTAAATCCATATAGATTGAAATTTGAGTCATTGACGGGTTGTTCGACGAAAATAAAAACGAATATTATTATTATTATTTTTCTTTTCTGAAATGAATAAATTTTGTGATATCGTTTTTTTTCCAATCCTGCACAGATCGCAGGTTTTCAGTCACTCTTGCGTGGACCCAGAAGTTCAGAGTGGTCGTTCTTGTGGTGACTCTTTAAGGGTATGTTCACATGGCTTATTTTCGGCCATTTTTCGGGCCGTAAACAGCCGAAATATCGGAAGCAGAACGCCTCCAAACATCTGCCCATTGATTTCAATGGGAAAAATGGCGTTCTGTTCCGACAGGCCATTTTTTTACGCCCGCAAAAAAGAAGTGCATGTCACTTCTTGAGCCGTTTTTGGAGCCGTTTTTCATTGACTCTATAGAAAGACAACTCCAAAAACCACCTTAAAAAAAACACAGCGAAAAACGTGAGTTGCTTAAAAGACGGCTGAAAATCAGGAGCTGTTTTCCCTTGAAAACAGCTCCGTATTTTCAGAAGTTTTTTGCTAAGCGTGTGAACATACCCTCAGGTGGAAGGAGCTGGTTCAATTCATCAGCTAGGCCAGCCCATTTCTCCATATCTGAATCAGCAGTGATGGAGGAGGGGACTGGCTTAGCTGATGAATTAAGTCAGACAGCATCGACACACAGGGAGGAGCTTGTGTCAGGGCGTCACCACAAAAGTGGTCGCTCCCAGCTTCCAGGTCCATCGAACAGGGGCTGAAAACCTGTGATCCGTGCAGGTTTGGAAAATAAAGTTTATTACATATTTATTCATTTCAGAAAAGAAAAATAATAAATTGTTTTTATTTTTGCCAGACAACCCCTTTAAGGTCTGTCTCACATTTAAGAACCAGAGGGAGATGCAAATTCAGCAGTGATCGTGGATGGAGTTGGCTCAATGAATGACCTTCACATCACGTATCCATAGGACCCTATTTACCAGACGAATGCCAAAAGAGAATCCTCTTGACCATACTTTTTTTTTAACTGTATAGGAAAGAGTAGTCTACATGGGATTTCTTTGTACTCTCTAACCTTTATAGTCTGCATAGGAGCTGTAGACACAAAACGGTAGGGCATTTTTAAATTAAAACTATTTGAAAAGTTGCTTACCGTAATATTAATTAATCACTGGAGCAATTACAATGGTTACAAAGGTGTACATACCATTTACTATAACATAAATCTTAATGTACTCCTAAGTGACGTGTCAAAACAAATCTAACTAAAATAGTTATGGCGTGAAATCGGAGGCACACAGAGGTACAACATGGATCTATGGGCACCATTATTTGGATCCATTCCACTCGTAGGTGTGCATGAGGTCTACTGGTGATGCAACTAGTTATTACAGGAGGGAGTTACGTGTTCTCATGGGTATACAAAAAAAAATTGCATGCAAAAGCAAGAAAACTGTCTTTCTAGTGCCACCTATAGGTGACTACTGCGTAACTCAATGTCTGACCCTTTGAAGAGCCTTGAAACATGAGTCAGGTTATCAGCAAAACAAGAAACATCCATCTTTGGACAGCACTGTTTCAGAGTTGTTGCTCCTCATTAGTATAGATTAGTAAACAAGAGACATCCATCTTTGGACAGCACTGTTTCAGAGTTGTTGCTCCTCATTAGTATAGATTAGTAAACAAGAGACATCCATCTTTGGACAGCACTGTTTCAGAGTTGTTGCTCCTCATTAGTATAGACCCCCCGCTCCCCTGAACCAGATGGATGTCGGCAAGGAGAATCAGTACTTTCTGAGGGCTTGTTCACATAGGGAATATTGTTGTTTGATTACTTTGTTCCTTACATAAATACAGTAATAATTGAAAATTGTGCTACGTTTTCTTAGGATTCCTTTGCTTAATATTACAGTGTGCTTACAGATAATAGCCCATTCAGTTTGATAAATATGCAATAAAAGGAAAAATATAAAAGGGTGCAAATACTTTTTTACAGCCCCGTAAATTCCTTTCCTTAAATTTGTGGATATTTCCGTTTAATATCCTTGCATGTACATTTTTATATTGGTATCTATATAAACATTTTATGAGTAGTTTGTTTTTTAAGTGTCTTTGATTTGGAAATATGAAACCCCGGCATCCTAGACATTCACTTTCAGCAGACTTAGATATTCTAATGTCAAGCTCCAACTTAATTTACATTACAAATTTATTTCCAGGCATTAAATCTGCAACTCTGTTCCTCCAAGTCCTCGAGAGGTTTAGATACACTTAAAGCAAGTTATTCAATTCCTCATTTCTAATTCATTTTTAAGCCCCTGATCTAAAGGAAAATCTGGTTTGAGACACAGTGTCGGCTCCTGGAGATCGTAGGCAAGTGACTTCTTTACCGTGTGCCTCAGGCTCCAAATACTGAAAAGTCTAAATTGTGACCTTTTTTTCACAAACGTGACTGATCTCTGGTAGGAGGCTGAGAAAATGAAGCGCTGTCCTACTATGATATCACTGAGGAGCTATGGAGGGCATCACCAGATTCCTGAACTTCTGCCTGAGGAACATCTCAATGAGAATGAGGTATAGATGAGCCCAGGGTGGCCTGTAACTACCATCGAAAATCGTCTCGACTCTTTAGTATTATCTGTTGCCAACATGTACTCAGGGCTCTATTTATAGTCAGACAATGTGTGTATTTCTTAGGGTCTGTATTAAATGACTATATTTAAGGACGCGGCCATACATAGTGAACAAAGTGCCACCAGCTGCGGCCTCGGTTCAGCTGAACTCAACATTGTTGGTTGTGATCACAAAGCAGACATCATTTTTAAACAATGATGAAGTGTAGAGGGGTTATGTTATAAAGAACCGTACATATTAAACCCCAGATTCTTTGACCTTCGATAACTTGGTATGGGGTAGGACCATCCAAAACAACAAACAGATTTCCCTCCTCTGGGATAGTATTAGTTATCACCAGTGCAGGAGCAATACTTCTGTCGGAGCACTAGCCTTAGGCTAGGGCTACATTGCAACAATGGCCAGATGACTAGTGACGCATTGTGAAGTCGCAGGTAAGGATGGCCAAAGAGAATCATTGTGTCGCATTAATATGTGCAGAAATGGGACATTTGCCGAAAGATGCAGATGAAAGGATCTTTTGGCAATTGTCTCAAGGCACAGCTATACATACCCTGTAGGAAATGATATTTCATGCTACTGTGACATAGAGCGCCTTCATGCAACTATTACATGTCATTTTATTATTCTATTTAATCTGAATTATTTAAAAAATAATCAAATGTGACCAAAGTCGTATTAAAATCACATCTAAATCACACAAGCGAACTTACATACTACTTTAGTAGCACCACCTCACACGCTAGCTGTCAGGCGTGACCTGTCACCATACAGCCCCAGCATTTACTGACCGCTCACTGACCAATACAATTCAATGATGCCATTCACGAATCCGTGTTTTTCCACTGAGCATGTATTCGTTGCGTGAAACTCACCGCTTGTCCTATTCTGACCAGTTTTGTGGATCAGACTCGCCCATTGAACTCTATGGGTGTGCGAAAAACACGGAAAGCACACGGACGACATTCATGTGCTGTCCCTATTAACACGCATCAGTTGCTAAAGAAATGCAGAGAAAAACACGTAAGGTAGTGAGTGCACAGGAGAAAAATGGACGAGCAAAAGGGATGACACGCAACATTTACAGTCATATGCATGAAAAAGGGATGACACGCAACATGGACAGTCATCTGCATGAAAAAGGGATGACACGCAACATGGACAGTCATATGCATGAAAAAGGGATGACACGCAACATGGACAGTCATATGCATGAAAAAGGGATGACACGCAACATGGACAGTCATATGCATGAAATACGGATGACACGCAACATGGACAGTCATATGCATGAAATACGGCCCGTTTTTTGCAGACACGAATAGGACATACTTGTGTGAATAAGCCCTTACTGCTTGATTATTGTCAAACAGTGTGTGTACTAAAATGGAGTTTTACTATTTTGTGACTTTGATTTTTGCAACAATATTGCAAGAAGGTGCTAATTAGTTTTATAATAAAAAAGTTAGCAAAAAGAAAAAATCTCTCTAAAACTCGGCAATGGATTCCCTTTTTTATTTTTTGGGGTTTGTTGGAACTGATACAAGTCTGTCTAATGACTGGAAATTATAACTTGAGAACGTTTATTCTTCTCACATTGGTGTTTTGGCAAAAATACTCGTGTTCGGTGTTTGTGAGTCACAGCAATGACACATCTGTGTAAATGGATCGAAATGCGTAGAGTATCATTTTACTTTTAATAGATGTTGTGCAAGTTGTAAAACTCATCTGCCCTTGAACATTTTGGACTGAATCCTAGGAAATAATCAATAGCAAAAAGACACCTGGTTTTAATATTTATTACTTTCCAAGTTTTACAAGGAAACCAGCAGCAATCTACATTTTCACATATCAGTAAATCTCAGTTAACCAAAAACATCAAGATAAAAATTTTTATTACAGAAACATCTTAATTGAAGATTTTTTAAAGGGAACTTGTTACCGGATAAGTTTGCTTTAATCAAGGGATATCTTGTTGATGCCTTTAGGAGTACAAGACATACTGTAAGCAATAACTACCCCTATAAAACACCAACAAAAATGGGGAGATGTAAACTTCACTTCTTTGCCTGGCATTGCAAGGTCTCGGACACTTTCAGAACTGATACTTTCTCGGCTGATAAGCCCCCAAAATCATTAAAGGGGAGTCCAGTGTAAACTTCATTATACTAGGAAAATAAAGACTTGTAGGGTACTGTAAAGGATCTGCCAGGCACAGCTTCGGGGTTAACGGCCATAGATAATCAGTCTGCACCTGCTTCTATGTCTGTGAGACTGACTCCATCTTCCACCACTCAGGGTGGCAGGCTTAGGAGTGGGAGAACCTATCACAGCCTGGCCAGACGGAGCTAGCTCCCGCCCTCTGTCTATTTATACCTGCCTTTCCTGTTCCTCCTTTGCTTGTGATTCTTCTCGTTTGGTTTCCTGGCCCTGCTGCAGCTTCTTGTACCATTGTCCTTGCTTCATATTGACCCCGGCTTGCTGACTACTCTCCTGCTCTGCGTTTGGTACCTCGTACACTCCTGGTTTGACTCGGCTTGTTTACTACTCTTCTGCTCTGCGTTTGGCACCTCGTACTCTCCTGGTTAGACTCGGCTTGTTCACTTCTCTTGTTGCTCACGGTGTTGCCGTGGGCAACTGCCCCTTCTCCCCCTAGCTCTGTGTACCCTTGTCTGTTTGTCTGTCGTGCACTTATTGAGCGTAGGGACCGTCGCCCAGTTGTACCCCGTCGCCTAGGGCGGGTCGTTGCAAGTAGGCAGGGACTGAGTGGTGGGTAGATTAGGGCTCACTTGTCTGTCTCCCCACCCCCGTCATTACAGGTACAGTATAAGAAAGAAAAAAATATATATATTGGGTGTCTATTGATTTCTATGAATATAAGTGGACCTCTAGTGCCCAGAGCTGTGCTGGATGTGGCTTTTGGCTCTAGTAAACAGAAAGGAGTCCTTGCAATTAACCCCTCTACTACTGGTTCAGTATGCTCGAATATTCAAAAAGGGTATTGAAAATGAAAACCATTTAAGGTATAATGGATAGAAAGCCTGTATATTGTGTCTGCAGGTGGTGCTTCAAGAGGTTTTGCACCACCAGACCCGACCTAATGTATATTTATATATAGTTTTGAGAATATGAGTACGTTGCTATGCAAATTCTACAAATTATATCTATTAGAGATTAGTGAATTTCCCAAAATAATTTTAGAGGCCAATTCTATTAAATCGGCTGTCCAATAGGATTCAAATAAATTAGCCGTGAATCGCAAGTTCCCTGATTGCCCTCTCTGACTCTGATGTCTTCTAGGACTGTATCAAACTTAGTTACAGTCCTAGAAGAAATCAGAGAGTCGAACAATGAATTCGGGGCACTGGCGATTCCACCCCTAAAACAAAAAAAAATACTATACTCATCTCCCTGGGTGTTTTGTAACAACACGTCCCTGCCGGCCTCCTAAAATTATGTTGTTTTGTTCCGTGTGACCGACATATTCTCAGGAGGCCAGAAATGCATTGCTACAGGGGACCAGATGAGTATTGTATTTTCTTCCCATCCTCTTCTCCCCCTTCTTCCTTTTCCTAATCTGTAAAATGGCTGCTGACATTTTACCGATTCTTGTACCAGAATCTTCAAAAGTTACCGATTTTGCTGATTCGAAAACTTTTGGAAAATTCAGAGCGAATTTGATTCCTTTAGAAGCGATTCGTTAATTTCTAATATCTATGTATGAATAATTTAGTGCTAGTAGTTCTGTTAATCTTACGTGAAAATCTTTTTAAACAATTCCTAAAGGGATTGCCTGTTCTTGAAGTGCTTAAAGCGTCCCGCAAAATAAGTTGGTCACAGGTTGTCCCACTGATGGTACCCGCAGAAACCAGCTTTAATCTGCAAGGGAATCCAGCAAATTAAGCATTACATGGTATGCATTGAAATAAATGGGCAGTCCAAATAATGCATGTACGTGTAGGGTCCTCCAGAGATAGAGACGCTCTATATGGTGGCTTACGACTACAGTTCATTGATGGAGATTATGAATGAGGGATTCCTCTATATCAACTCAGAATGCTAAAACTGAAGGTGTCGGGCTCCGATTGTATGGCTACAGTTCCATTATTAATAATAATCGATAGAAATGAAAATTATTTTGGGGACCTTTTTTCAGGTAAATCCGTACAGCTGCTTATTGATACAATTATCTAATCCGCCAGCAGTGTGGTGCCTACTCAGTTCATAAAGCATGGCGACACGGCCAAAAGATTGAGTTGTTTAGAATAAATATCAAATTAGGGAAGAAATGTGATCTACGTGACTTTGACCATGAAATGATTGCTGGTGCCAGACGGGGTAATTTGGGCATCTTACCGTCTTATATTCTCCTAGGATTTCCACACGCATCAGTCTCTAGAGTTTACAGGGAATGGTGCAAAACAAAAAACGTACACTAGTCACCAGTTTTGTTGGAGAAGAATGGCCAGACTAGTTCAAGCTGACAAAAGGTGACAATAAATGAAATAACTTTGTGATATGTAGAAGACCACCTCTGACCACACAATCTGTTGAGCCTTGAAGTAGATCGTCTGCCGGCCCAGAAAAGGTTTGCTTGTTAAATTAGTATCTTCCTGGTCTTTAGGATTTGCAACAAGAGTTATAGAAGCAGGGAAATATAATGTGAGCTTTCCTGGGACTGTTCGGTAGCTCAAAGCTCTTGGAGGGGAGAAAAAGCCCCCGTATGTGCTCTCTATGTTCCCCTTTTCCCTCAATATCTACTTTATAAGCTGTACAGTTGGGATCATTGTATTCACTAGATCAGTGCTAATAGGGTAGCGTGGTGACTCAATGGTTAACGCTGTTGCTTTGGGTTAGAATCCAACCAGCGGCTACACCTGTATGGAGTTTGTATGTTCTTGTATTTGTGTCTGTTTCCTCCCACATTCTGAAAAAATACTAATAGGTTCATTGGCGTCCTATGAAATTAACCCTAGTGTGTTTTTGAGATAGGGAATTTATATTGTAAAGCCCACTGGGGACAGGGACTTATAAAAATGGTGACAATCTCTGTACAGCGCTGCAGAATATGTTGGCACTATATAAGTAACGGGAAATAAATAATAGGTGTCAAGTTTTCCCCATAAATTTCTTCCCTTTTACATTCCAGTAATGTAAGGGCAATTTATTTTGCACTAGAGGTAATACATAGTTATTATATATTCCCGGCAAGTCACAGAAAGGCGGTGAAAATATGGCAATTACTATAGGACTATTTGACAATTCAAGCAGAGGAGCCGTAGTGTAATGATGGGGGTAGGGAAACAGACAAGTGAGCCCTAATCTACCCGCCACTCAGTCCCTGCCTACTTGCAACGACCCGCCCTAGGCGACGGGGTACAACTGGGCGACGGTCCCTACGCTCAGTAAGTGCACGACAGACAAGGGTACACAGAAGCCAAGGGAAATGGGGCAGTTGCCCACGGCAACACCGTGAGCAACAAGAGTGGTGAACGAGCCGAGTCAAACCAGGAGTGTACGAGGTACCAAACGCAGAGCAGGAGAGTAGTGAACAAGCCGAGTCAAACCAGGAGTGTACGAGGTACCAAACGCAGAGCAGGAGAGTAGTGAGTAAGCCAGGGTCAGTATGAAGTAGGGTCAAATAGTTCAGAAGCTGCAGCAGGGCCAGGAAACCAAACGAGAAGAATCACAAGCAAGGAGGAACAGGAAAGGCAGGTATAAATAGACAGAGGGCGGGAGCTAGCTCCGTCTGGCCAGGCTGTGATAGGCTCTCCCACTCCTAAGCCTGCCATCCTGAGTGGTGGAAGATGGAGTCAGTCTCACAGACATAGAAGCAGGTGCAGACTGATTACCTATGTGCGTTGACACAGAAGCTGTGCCTGGCAGATCCTTTACACGTAGAAATTACTTTGCAACCACAGAGATTTTTTTGCCCTTTCATTTCATTTAAAAGATAAAACGAATGGGTCCGAGATACTTAGTGTGATAAAAACTATTAAAGGAAAAAACCCAAAGAAGGAGTCACAGTGGATATGACCTGTATAGAGGATGATTTTGGTAGAGCTGTTCCCATCATTGGTATAGGACTGATCACTGAACCATTTATATTGACCGCTTCCTATATGCCCACCACCAGGGACTCCAACCGAGCAGGAACCAGCATGTACCAGGAATGATATGATAATTATTTGTACCAGTACTAAATCATTTACCTTGTTACCCGATGGAAGGACTATTACAGGCCATGTCGGAGACCACTCACGTCTAAGACTCCACCTCAGTAGGAAGACAGAATGAGTTGACAATGTCTACATTGACCGATTTTATGTAGTTAGTAAACCTTTTAGGTGATATAATTTGAGGCTCATGCTTCATGACAACTTGTCTGTAATCACCAGAGTCATCAAGTAAACCATTCACTGCCATATAATATGTACAGCTTAATGTGGCCACTTGGTGAGGTTGTGAAAACTCAAATCAATAGTTGGACTTTCCTTTCACGTGGTATTGCTACCTGCCTACACATTTGCAGAGGAGAAGCCCGAACTTCAAAGCCCCCATGCAAAAAGTTTGTCTCCACCTAATTGCCAACTCTGGAACTTGATAGGATGTCATACTGGTTCATAGTAGGCTATGTATTCAATAAAAAAAAAAATATTAGATAATTTTTTGCCTAGCTTTTATTATGCAATTAAAGTGAGATGACAGTACATCTCCTCAAAAATGGTTCTTCCCTTCACAGAGGGTGTTTAAGCCCCCTTAGATATTGGGGCCCAGGTGTGACTCCATCCTCTGCACCCCGTGCAGTAGCTCCACTACTGCACTTAGGACTGTCACCCTTGCTTAAACCACCAGCATGAAAAAAACAAAAACTGGCAAAAGTCAAAATATAACTTTTTTTTTTCACCACCCCACCTTCCAATTCTGGAAGAGAAGAGCCCAGAAATGTCTTACACCAGAGACGGATGACATTGCCCTCAGACCACATTCTACATCCTTTGTCCGCTAACATTGAGATGCTTATGGATATGGGAAAGCTTGTTATTGCTTATCCCTCTGGATAGGTGATAAATGCTAGATCATGGTGGGTTAGCCCACTGGGACCCCCATCGATCGCCAGTGATTGCCTATTTCCGTCAGCTCACTAGACTATGAATAGAGCGGCACCACATATGCCTGGCCGCCGCTCTATTCAAACTCCTTATAACCACCGTCTTGCAGCTTACGAGAGTATTGATCCAAATTCTGGCAATCAAGGTGTTCCCTGCAGGCAGCTCCCCACCGATCTAGCATTCATCACTTATCCAGTAGATGGGTGAAAAATGTTTAAGGCTGGAATACCCCTTTAATGGCTGTCACCATGTAGCACGTCATTAACTTTAGCATACTGTTTTCATACTAAGTATGCTATAATCTGGAATTGTCCTTTTATTGGTCATTGTGGATAATACAAACCTCAGAAATGTATGGTAGGTCTTTCACGTGGGAAAAAAAAATCTATGAAAAATCTCTTTTGGTCCTTCAAAATTAACCTGGAACTTGGCAGCACATGTATATTTACCTGAACACAGTATATATTGGATAAAAAAAAATTAAACCCCCATTAGATCAATGGATGTACCTATAACATATGTTACCCTATTCCCAGGGTGATGGGAATATTACAGTAATTTGTATTTTCTTGCTTGTTTTGACTCATTACATTTTTTTTCTTTTGATAGTTTATAAAAGAGCGATAATAGTTTTAATCCTGAGGCTTTCATTATACGTATGCAGTGATTCCAGTTTAGAAATTGTTCGAGTTTTACTGTTTAATTAAATCAATTCTTATTAAAAAATAACTGACATATGGAAATCACTATAGTAACAAATTGCAATTTCATTTTAATAAAAAATCCAAATAAATCCATCTGCGCCAATTAAAATGATTTTTCATTAGAAAGGCTAAGGGAGAACTTTTCATTTCAGTCTTGCATATAAATAACATTGCTCATAAATCAAAACTGTTCCATGTATTAGAATGATATAATATTCATATAATATTCACCTGTGTATAATGCATAATGTATTACAGCTTTTTATGTGGAAACTTTTTTAAAGTCACAGTAACTTTACAATGTACCAGTCTTTTTTTTGAAGTGTGAAAATCTAAAGTAAATGTCCGCCCTTAATCTAAATTTTGTGTTGATTATTTTCTTGAGATATTTTTTATAATAACCAGGGCTCAATTTTTCCATTACCCCCCCCCCCACACACACTTTAAACGGTATCCTATTAAGCCCGGCACCTGGCAGAACTGGGGGCTTTCATTAGCCCTCTGGCTGCCATGACAACCTATTGGCATCCCGCGAACACAATGCAGGGGGCAATGGGATGACAGAGTCATACCTCTTTCTAACGTGTCACGGTTGCTATTGACTGTGTTATCTAAGTAGTTAAATGGCCAGGATCAGAGTTATCTCCGATCCGGGTCGTCAGAGCAGGATGTCAGCCTTAACATACAGCTCCTCACCTATCATGATATATGTGGGTTAAGGGCTTAAGAAAATAATTAGTACAGTTTCTTGGACCTAAAACCAATAAAGTGTTGAAAGGTGAACATTCACTGATAGTCTAAGGGTATGTTCACACGGCAGCGTCCGTTACGGCTGAAATTACGGTGCTGTTTTCAGGAGAAAACAGCACCGTAATTTCAGCCGTAATGGCATGTGCAGGCGTCTTTCGCTGCGTCCATTACGGACGTAATTGGAGCTGTTTTTCCATGGTGTCAATGTAAACCGGCTCCATTTACGTCTGAAGAAGTGAGGCTGGGTTCACACACACTATTTACGGACGTAATTCGGGCGTTTTAGCCCCGAATTATGTCCGAAAATGCGGCTCAAAAGCGTCGGCAAACATCTGCCCATTCATTTGAATGGGTCTTACGATGTTCTGTTCCGACGGTCATTTTTTTTACGCGCCGCTGTCAAAAGGCGGCGCGTAAAAAAGACGCCCGCGTCAAAGAAGTGCCTGTCACTTCTTCAGACGTAAATGAAGCCGTTTTACATTGACACCATGGAAAAACAGCTCCAATTACGTCCGTAATGGACGCAGCAAAAGACGCCTGCACATGCCATTACGGCTGAAATTACGGTGCTGTTTTCTCCTGAAGACCGCACCGTAATTTCAGCCGTAACGGACGCTGCCGTGTGAACATACCCTGATAGGCACTTCTTTGACGCGGGCGTCTTTTTTACGCGCCGTCTTTTGACAGCGGCGTGTAAAAAAAATGACCGTCGGAACAGAACATCATAAGACCCATTCAAATGAATGGGCAGATGTTTGCCGACGCTTTTGAGCCGCATTTTCGGACGTAATTCGGGGCTAAACCGCCCGAATTATGTCCGTAAATAGTGTGTGTAAACCCAGCCTAAGATGTACGACTGGCAATGCATCTGTCCTCCATGTGGCTATGATATTGGGCCATGGGAAAGATCTTGTTGACTGGTGCTTGACTATGATATTATAGCTGATATATCTCTAATTCATATAGAGGTTGCTCTTCCATTTGGCAGGGTCACCAACTGTCCCAGTTAAAACTGCCAGGAGTGGATTGAGCTGTTGGTTTAAAGGCTATGTAAACCTTTGCAGGGCATTTTATATATATTTTTTTTTAATAAACCGGTCAGTCAGTGTGTTTGGTGTAACTTTAGAAATAGTTTTTATTAAAAAATAATTTTAACTTCTTAGATACAGCTGCTCTTTATTCTGTATATAGGGCAACTGTATCTAGCGATAAATCCTGCTCCTGTCAGGTCTGCGTGTCTCTTTGTTTAGTCCGACAGTGGACACCAGCCAGAAGCTATCAGTGGCTTTCTACGCCACTAATTTACCACTCAGCTAGTAGATCCACCAGGTGGGATGAGGCCACTAACCTTAGCTCAGTGGGATCTCCGTTCACTTCTACCCAGTTATATAGTGATAGCAAGTCGCAAATAGGTTGGGCCAACAAATAAACAGTTCTACAGATGAAAATAGATTTTCTTTATACTGTTATACTGTTGCATGCACTAGTGGTTATGGTCCTTTCCCCCTTTTGTTTAGGGCGGGATCACATTCCTAGAGGTGCTTGGCAAAGCAATTAGTCGGGGTCTCAGGTAACTGTATCATCAGAGCAGGATTTACCTATAGGCACAATAGGCCTGTGCCTAAAGGCAACCCTGTGTGATGGGTGTCTGCTGAAGAGAAATTGTGTGTGTGTATATATATATATATATATATATATATATATATATATATATACACAGTACTGTGAAAATGTTTTAGGCTGCAAAGTAAGAATGCTTTTAAAAATAGAAGTGTTAATAGTTTTTACTTATCAATTAACAAAATGCAAAGTGAATGACCAGAAGAGAAATCTAAATCAAATCCATATTTGTCGTGACCACCCTTTGCCTTCAAAACAGCATCATTTCTTCTAGGTACAGTTGTACACAGTATTTGAAGGAACTCGGCAGGGAGGTTGTTCCAATTATCTTGGAGAACTAAGCACAGATCTTCTGTGGATGTCGCTTCCTCAAATCCTTCTGTCTCTTCATGTAATCCCAGACAGACTCTATGATATTGAGATCAGGGCTCTGTGGGGGCCATGTCATTACTTCCGGGGATTCCTTGTTGTTCTTTACGCTGAAGATAGTTCTTAATGACATTGGCTGTATGTGGGACCGTTGTCCTGCCGTAGAATAAATTATGAGCTGATCAAACGCCCCCCCCCCTGATGGTATTGCATGATGGATAAATATCTGCCTGTATTTCTCAGCACTGAGGACACAATTTTTCCTAACCAAATCCCCAATTCCATTTGCTGAAGTGCAGCCCCAAACTTGCAAGGAACGTCCACCATGCTTCACTGTTGCCTGCAGACACTCATTATTGTACCGCTCTCCAGCCCTTCGGCGAACAAACTGCCTTCTGTTGCAGCCAAATATTTCACATTTTGACTCATTAGTCCAGAGCACCTGCTGCCATTTTTCTGCACCACGGCTCCTTCACGGCTGATTCGGCAGCACTCAAGATAATCCAATTAAGTGTATTTGATTTATTCACCAAGCATAAAAACACTTGCAACGTTTCAACCCATTCATGGGTTGAAACGTTGCAAGTGTTTTTATGCTTGGTGAATAAATGAAATACACTTAATTGGATTATCTTGAGGGCTGCAGTTCCTTTCTTCGATTGCATATTGATTGTCTCCCTTGGACCTGGGATTCTTTACTGCCCATGTTTGGGGAGTTGTCCTCTCCCATTCATTTTTTTTTTATGGCTGGGCTGCTGTTTTCTTGAATATCACAGCTGATTCTGTTACAGTTAAGGGTATGTTCACACGAGGGCATCCGTAACGGCTGAAATTACAGGGATGTTTCAGCCTGAAAACATCCCCGTAATTTCAGCCGTAACGGCATGTGCAGGCGCTTGAACGCCGCGTCAATTACGGACGTAATTGGCGCTGCTATTCATTGGAGTCAATGAATAATGGCTCCAATTACGGCCAAAGAAGTGACAGGTCACTTCTTTGACGCGGGCGTCTATTTACGCGCCGTCATTTGACAGCGGCGCGTAAATTACGCCTCGTGTGAACAGACAAACGTCTGCCCATTGCTTTCAATGGGCAGATGTTTGTCAGCGCTATTGAGGCACTATTTTCGGACGTAATTCGGGGCAAAAACGCCCGATTTACGTCCGTAAATAGGCCGTGTGAACATACCCTTAATGACTGTGTTTCAACCTACATATGAAAATTATGCTCAATATCACCTATTTGGTATAATCGGTTAATCATACACCTGACTATAACCCTACAAAATCCATGACTTTGTGTAAGTGTATCTAGAAGAATTTATGCTGAAGGCAAAGGGCGGTGACACCAAATATTGATTTGATTTCGATTTCACTTCTGTTCATTCACTTTCTATTTTGTTAACTGATAAAAAAAAATATTAACACTTCCATTTTTGAAAGTATTCTTACTTTGCAGCATTTTTCCACAACTGCTTAAAACTTTTGCACAGGATTGTATGTGTATACACAATTTTTCAAGGCCCCATGGAGTAGGGCTGAAACGTCGCATGTGGTGATTAAAGTGATCCTACTTTTCACTAAATTTGGAGTGCTGCCCTGTATTTTGGAAGAGTTAGTTACGAATTTTGGGACATTGGTCAAGTGTTTGGACAAGGATTTTGCACCCTATGTTCATCTTAAACAGTGCTGCTTTTTTTATTTTCTATTATATATATATATATATATATATATATATATATATATACAGTCATATGTAAATTATGGGTATTTATATATTAATTAGGTGATCACAATGCTGGGGGAATGAGAAGAGGACACCCATGGAGGGTCAAGGGGCCGGCTACAGATATTGTGAGAGATGCACCGCAATGTTCTGATTTTATTTGTAAGAGCGGACAAACATTTTATCCGGTACATGACAGGACGTGGCCTATTTTATGGGCGGAGTATAAAGCACCAGACAATCTGTGCCTAAAGGGTCCTGAGATGTAAATCCGATACTGTCAGAAGTTGCCAGGGCTATGTGGTAGCTTCTTATATCCCTATATTCTTATATCTTTCTATGGCAATAAACATTCATACTCGACCACTAGTGTCTTGTGGCTTGGAGTGTCTGGGAAAGGCTAAAGGATATTGTATTTTGGAGACCCCTTGCCAATTTCCCCTTTTGCCCTCTTTATAATCTGACCTTGCTTTTGTTTCATTGTTATGTGATGTTCTTGTTTGTTTTACAATGTGGGTTATTTTTGTAAGGTTATGAATTCTCCTGATTGTAAAGCATCTTGAACGTTGTCTATTCTGGCCTATAGAATCAAAGCTTGGTATTAGTTACATCATTATTACTAAATAGACTAAACAAAATGCACATTGTATCAATTCTACTGCCTGATTTGAAATGAAGTCTTAGGGGGGAAGAAATGTTTTTGCAGAACGGGAAACACCTTATAAAATCCATTTTCTTCAGTCCTTTATCTGAAATAAATAATTGTACTTTGCCATTCGGAATGATGCTGAAAAGCCGGCCGCTCTCATGTGCTTAATCTGCACTTTCCAGATTAGGCCTGCCAATGTCATCTGGTCTCATCTGACAGACACGCTTTGCAGCATAACAATCACATCCACTTTGTACTATAAATCCATGAGTCTATTTATAAAAACGAGTTCATTTCTGCCAGTACGTCAGTGTCACTCTGACACTTCTGTGTATTTGTAAATGAGCCTCGGTGAGCCTTTTTCTATGAGGTAGTCGTGAGTGATCCTAGATGGATTGTGGTAATGTTGCATGTCATCACTTAAAAGGGTTGTCTCATGCTTGTCCATATGTCAAATCGGATCCATATGCCCTATGTAAATCATAGAGAGGGTACCCTTGCTCTATTGCTCTGGACCTCCTCTATGAGCCAGAACGAAGAACCGCCGCGAACAAGCGTCTCCGTTCTGGCAGACTCCAGCCTTCCCTGTATCACATGGATGTCAATTCATCTAAATGGCCGCCTTGTAATATTACATTTTCTCTGCGGCGTCCGTGGCTGCTGTGCCGGAAGCGGGACCCGGGGCGATCAGCTGATTGCCCCAAGGGCTAAATTCTAAAAGGGGTTGTCTCTGATGAGCAACCTCTTTAAAGAAAAACGAAACCTACACCTGATTATTAAAAGTAAATAGGAGATACACTTGTTCACTTTATTCTACAGTCATCTAGAAAACTTGCAGAGAACACATGTGTTAACTTGCTCCTGATCCCCTCAATTTTTAGTTGACAGATGATGTAGAGGGTGGAGCTGAGCTAGGGGGCAGGACTTATTGTTTCTGGTCTCCAATCACAGAGTAGAGTAGTTGGGGGAAGGCAAACAGACACAAGTTTATGAGAAGGAGAAAGGGGAATAACTGATTTCCTGGGACACAGAAAATAATTCTTTATATATTTTTCATCGTTTTGACTGCAGTATGAGACAAAAAATGATCAAAGAAAAAAAAAATATTATAGGAGGAATTTTATTTTTTTGTGCATTTTTGTGCATTTTTTTGTGCATATCTGAGTGGGCCCCAACCCAACGCATGTAACACGCAGGATCGAGCTGTTACCCATCACATCTAAGGCTTCGTCCACATCTGCGTCAGGGTTCTGATCATGGGTTCCGTCACACCTTTCCATCAGGGGAACCCATGAATGGAAACCGAGCGGTAACCAAACGGAAGCCATAGCTTTCCACTTGCATTAACGTTTATTTCAATGGTAACGCTTCTGTTGCTAATGGTTTCCGTTTGTCTCCGTTCCGTAAGGTTTCCGTTTTTCAGCGTAATCAATAGCATAGTGGAAATCAATGGTAATGCAAGTGGAAAGCTATGGTTTATGTTTGGTTTCCGTTCATGTGTTCCCCTGACGAAAAGGTCTGACGGAACCCATGTATGGAGCCTCGACGCAGATGTGAACGAAGCCTAAATTCATATCTTAGATGTGATCGATAACAGGTGGATCCTAGGTGTCAGAGACACACAGAACCCGCTGCCACTGAACCCGTCAGTCCCGCAGGCCTTGACGGATTCAGGTCTCAGCCTCTCTGTATACAGGATAAAATGCAGCTGTATCTCAAAAAGTAAAAATAATTTCTTAAAAACAAATTAGAAATTTGTACTAAATACACGGATACACAAATATATATGTATATATATATATATATATATATATATATATATATATATATATATACATATATATATATATATATATATATATATATATATATATATATTACCGTTCAAAAGTTTGGGGTCACCCAGACAATTTTGTGTTTTCCATGAAAACTCACACTTATATTTATCAAATGAGTTGCAAAATGACTAGAAAATATAGTCAAGACATTGACAAGGTTAGAAATAATGATTTTTATTTGAAATAATAATTTTCTCCTTCAAACTTTGCTTTCGTCAAAGAATGCTCCATTTGCAGCAATTACAGCATTGCAGACCTTTGGCATTCTAGCTGTTAATTTGCTGAGGTAATCGGGAGAAATTTCACCCCATGCTTCCAGAAGCCCCTCCCACAAGTTGGATTGGCTTGATGGGCACTTCTTGCGTACCATACGGTCAAGCTGCTCCCACAACAGCTCTATGGGGTTGAGATCTGGTGACTGCGCTGGCCACTCCATTACAGATAGAATACCAGCTGCCGGCTTCTTCCCTAAATAGTTCTTGCATAATTTGGAGGTGTGCTTTGGGTAATTGTCCTGTTGTAGGATGAAATTGGCTCCAATCAAGCGCTGTCCACAGGGTATGGCATGGCATTGCAAAATGGAGTGATAGCCTTCCTTATTCAAAATCCCTTTTACCTTGTACAAATCTCCCACTTTACCAGCACCAAAGGAACCCCAGACCATCACATTACCTCCACCATGCTTGACAGATGGCGTCAGGCACTCTTCCAGCATCTTTTCATTTGTTCTGCGTCTCACAAATGTTCTTCTGTGTGATCCAAACACCTCAAACTGCGATTTGTCTGTCCATAACACTTTTTTCCAATCTTCCTCTGTCCAATGTCTGTGTGCTTTTGCCCATATTAATCTTTTCCTTTTATTAGCCAGTCTCAGATATGGCTTTTTCTTTGCCACTCTGCCCTGAAGGCCAGCATCCCGGAGTCGCCTCTTCACTGTAGATGTTGACACTGGCGTTTTGCGGGTACTATTTAATGAAGCTGCCAGTTGAGGACCTGGTGAGGCGTCTATTTCTCAAACTAGAGACTCTAATGTACTTGTCTTGTTGCTCAGTTGTGCAGCGGGGCCTCCCACTTCTCTTTCTACTCTGGTTAGAGCCTGTTTGTGCTGTCCTCTGAAGGGAGTAGTACACACCGTTGTAGGAAATCTTCCGTTTCTTGGCAATTTCTCGCATGTAATAGCCTTCATTTCTAAGAACAAGAATAGACTGTCGACTTTCACATGAAAGCTCTCTTTTTCTAGCCATTTGGGGAGTTTAATCGAACCCACAAATGTAATGCTCCAGATTCTCAACTAGCTCAAAGGAAGGTCCATTTTATAGCTCCTCTAAACAGCAAAACTGTTTACAGCGGTGCTAACATAATTGCACAAGGGTTTTCAAGTGTTTCTAATCATCTATTAGCCTTCTAACACAGTTAGCAAACACAATGTACCATTAGAACACTGGAGTGATGGTTGCTGGAAATGGGCCTCTATACACCTATGTAGATATTGCATTAAAAACCAGACGTTTGCAGCTAGAATAGTCATTTAACACATTTACAATCTATAGAGTATATTTCTGATTAATTTAATGTTATCTTCATTGAAAAAAACTGTGCTTTTCTTTCAAAAATAAGGACATTTCTAAGTGACCCTAAACTTTTGAACGGTAGTGTGTATATATATATATATATATATATATATATATATATATATCTGACAGAGGAGTTTGCTAAGAAATTGTTGCCGACCTGAAAGTGAATGAAAAATATAACCGCCATCATCCATGTATATACCAACCATCATCCATGTTACTGTATAAACTGGCCATTCTCCCTGTATATAACCCCCATTATCCCTGTATACACCAATCATCCCTGTTACTGTATATACCAGCCATCATCCCTGTATATAACCCCTATCATCCCTGTATATACCAGCCTGGCTGATATATACAGGGATGATGGAGATTATATACAGGGATGATGGCTGGTATATACAGGGATGATAGCTGGTATATACAGGGATGATGGCTGGTATATACAGGGGTGATGGCTGGTATATACAGGGATGATGGAGGTTATATACAGGGATGATGGAGGTTATATACAGGGATGATGGCTGGTATATACAGGGATGATGGCTGGTATATACAAGGATGTTGGAGGTTATATACAGGGATGATGGGGGTTGTATACAGGGATGATGGGGGTTATACACATAGATGATGCCTGGTCGAGCCATCATCACTATATAACAACCCATCAGCCCCGTATATATAAACCCCATCTTCCTCGTATATAATCCCCATCATCCCTGTATATAACCCCTCTCATCCCTGTATATACCAGCCATCATTCCTGTATATACCAGCCATCATCACTGTATATAACTCCCATCATCCTTGTATATACCAGCCTAACTGGTATATACAGGAATGATGGTGGTTATATACAGGAATGATGGCTGGTATATACAGGGATGATGGTGGTTATATACAGGGATGATGGAGGTTATATACAGGGATGATGGGGGTTATAAACAGGGATGATGGTGGGTATATACAGGAATAACGGCTGGTATATACAGAGATCATGGGGGTTATATACGGGGATTATATACATGGATGATGCCTGGTACAGCCATAATTACTTCATATAACTCCCATCATCCCCTTATATACCAGCCATTATTCCTATATATACCAGCCATCATCTCTGTATATAACCCCCATCATCCCTGTATATACCAGCCTGGCTGGTATATACAGGGATGATGGGGGTTATATACAGGAATGATGGTTGTTATATACAGGGGTGATGGGGGTTTTATACAGGGATGATGGATAGTCCAGCCACCATCCCTGAATATACAAGCCATTATCCCTGTATATAAACCCTAACTATATAACTTTATCCATCAGGGAGGGGTTACATACCCTCTCCTCACACTCAAGCTTCTACTTCTCCTGACGGGCAGCGTCAGAGGCGTCTTCTAGCAGACGTGCCTAGCGTGCGTCACGTCTGCTAGATTGAATAATACTTCTACAAGGACTAAACATTTTTTTGGTGGCACCTTTGCTACAATGGTTGCTCATTTTCTAACCTAAATCCATATCTTGGCAGAATAGTTGAGATAAGGTTAAAAAAACAGTTCCATGTGAATACAGTTTTTGTGTGATTAAAATTATAGAATAAAAGAGAGATGCTACTCGAGGGTGCAGCATAAAGCCAGTACAAAGTGGTAAATTAAAGAGCAGCAAATTACAATATAATTACACTTTCTTCAACATAGACTTGGCACTAAATGTACAGTAATGGATGTAGAAATGGCCAAGGACCGTACAAATGAAACTATATTTAGCTGGTACAAAAAGCATTTATAGAAATAATAATTTTTACTGGGATGGACAATATGAATCAATGTTTTTACCTTACCATTCCAGCAAATGCATTGAATAGTTATTGTGTATTTCACAACAACAACTATTGTTTCCTCTAAGCTACATACACAAAATAATGGAATCCAAAAATTTGAAGTAGTTGTCCAAGCGCGGGACAGTTTTTCATACTAATGACCTATCCACAAGGTAGGTCATCAGTATATGATCAGTGGGAGTCCGGCTCCTAGACGCCGCACCGATTAGCTGTTCCAGCTGCCTCCGGGCACCGTATGTTATGCAGTGGCCGGTGTTGGAAGCAGATGGTTCTGTACACTTTATAGCGGCTGTTCTGCAATACTGCTCCTATTCACTTGAATAGGAGCAGAGCAGCTGCAGTTTGGGCGCTATACTGTAACCAGAGCCATCTACTTCCGGCACAGAACTCCGGTGCCCGGAGGTAGCCTGAACAGCTGATCGGTGCGGGGTCAGGGTGTCGGACCCCCACCGATCATATACTGATGACCTATCCTGTGAATGGGTCATCAATATGAAAAACCGCCTCCAACCTGGACAACCCCTTTTACCTTACAGGTTATGCATGTCGCTCTTAGGATGGGAGCCAAGTGGAGCAACTGCTAATACCAACCAATCAGATTCCGGTTATTATATTTCAGAGGCTCTTCTAGAAATAAAAGCTGCGTCCTTATTGTTTGCTATGAAAAACTGCTCCACTTTTGCTTTAGACCGGTTTTGATTAAAAAAAAATTGCCCATTATCTTGAGCAAGTACAGTAAGGTTCCTTCTTTAGGGTTGTTCATTACAAAGAACATATTAGGGGCAGCAAATAGTTTTTTTTACATCTACACATTGACTTTCCAAAAGTATATGCAGGACCGGACCTCGGAGTGCGATCTGTGTGGTCGCACAAGGCGCATTATCTGTCACTACAGAAGGGGATGCCACTGGACCTTATAACCTGGGCACTCAGAGCTTGCTAACCCATTCTCACACTTTTTTTCCACAGGATGGATCTACAGTACATTCCCTAATTTATTAATTGGGAAGTATTATTTAGGCAACAGTCTGGCCATGTTATTTGAGTGCGCTATGGTGATGTTATTTGGGCAGTGTATTATTGTAATAGGTGGTACTGCACAGGGCAGCAACCAAACTAAGGGTGGTATATGGATACCCTAACTAGTTAGTGGGTTCATTGTCACCTTTATAACAAATCAGTCCTGTCCTGCTGGAGCAGCAAGGTCAACTGTGTAACCTTTGTGGAGTAGAGATGTCTAGGAGTAACAACAGGTCTACTACAAAGGCGTAGACCATACAGAATCTCAAATCTCAGAGGGAACACAAATTTTTTTTATCCTCATATACAACACCCATATTGTTGATACATTTGTTGGACCATCCTGAATGGTTTGGTACTGTTTTTCATGATTTGTGAATGACCCCTTAGCTTAAGTAAAGAAAATTCTTAATACGGTAATCATTCAAGGAATTTTCCAGGAGTTTTATATATTTTAAAAAAAGTTACACATACCATAATATAAGAACTGAGAAGTTTAAAGGGAAAAAAAAGGAAAAAAAAGAAGAAACATATCGTTTGTACTGATAAATTCATTGTCCCCTCTGTGTATCATGCTGAGCAGCTCAATGTGGGTGGGACTGTTGTGTGATTGACAGCTCTGCTTTTAAACTATGGGCTCTGTTATGTCTCAGAAGATTGACAGGCCTATTTTGGGGATTTTTTCGTCTTATACATCACAAGCTGTGGTTGAGATCCCAAAATAGGGTTTCAGAATACTGTCAGAGGTTATGCCAAGAATCCAAGTAATATCTTTACTTCAAAGTTCCACAAAACCAGTATAAATTTTGTCATTTTATAAATCAAGCCTAGAGGTGAACACATGATTAGTGCCAATATACAGCTACCCTGTCTGGATAGCACTTGTTATTATCTGATATTAGAGAATTCTGCCGCCAGCCTGACCTCATTTAGCGGAGTGATCACTATTTTTTTGCCAGTGGCAGTGAGCAGACTGGGAAATGAGAGTATGAACACGAGTATAAGTACAGAGGTTAAGTGATATTTTATTGCCTGTAAAATTATATAGCTTCTAATAACAGCAGAGAATTCCAGTCTTGTGCAAAGCCCTAGCTGAAATACAAATTCCTCCAATGTAGTGCAAATAATATAAATAACATGATATGGATGCCGATGGGTAATGGATATGAATAATAGGTTGAGTGAGTTTTGACGTAAATACTGTGCGTGAGCTATCCATTAGACGTATTCCGAATATCAATACACCTTATAGTGATTTAAAGGGTAACTCTACCCAGAACATATAATTTATTTATTGGTTTGTCCGCTTGTTTTATGGTTAAGTTTTGCAGTCCAAACAAATACTTGTTCTCTTCAAAGTATTTCTCAAGAGCTGAAGTTTGTACTCTAGAGTTTCTCTCTATACTGTAACTAAGGACAGGAAATTGCAGCCATTCTGGAGACTATGTGGAATTGTTTGTTGTCACCCAGTCACCAGCAAAAGGGAGTGCAGAGAGAGCAGTCGCATGCGGTTCCTGTTGCCGAGAGGCTCCTTTGATACATAAAACGACACCAGTATTATAAATGGCGGACAGTACCGTAGGTGGGGACTCTTTTACAGATTTTGCACTGGGACCCAGGAGCTTCTAGTTGCCCAATTGACTTAAGGTGTCACTATCGTTCTGTTCCCTGCCCAATCTATCATCTTGCGAGGAGAGACATAGGAGGCATACTAAACTGTCGGGGCAATCGTACAATGCTCGAATAGTCTTCTGCACGGCTACTGTTAATTAGAATAGGACCATGAGACTTGAGAATGATGACACATTGAGGTATGGTTTACTGAAAGAGCGGAGTCTAAGGCACCAGACAATCTTGGCCTACAGACTCCTGAGATGTAGATCCAGTACGGGTATTTTTTTCTAAAAATGTAAGTAAAGAATTGGCTTCTTCATCCAATAGTATCAGTGTTTGGGAAATCCAGATGGCATATGCACAGTTCAAAGCACTGGAAAATAACAGACAAGTTATCCTGGATTAGCGCCCGCTGTTCTTAGCTGACAAGAGAAAAGAATGATGATAAAAATCTAAATTTAATCAAACAACAGAAATGTCACATTTATCAGATAAGGGAAAATATGTTTTGGGTTTATATTGAAGGAAAAAAATCTGTTGGGTTTTTCTGCTTCATATATAATGAAGCAGAAAACATTTCAAAATTGTCATTTGTTTTCTTTCTTTTTTCTCCTTACTTTACAACACATTTTTTACATTACATTTTAGGGGGGAAAAAAATCTGTTTTCTTGCTACTTAGGCCCAGAATAGAGTTGTTGTTATTATATATTTTTTTGTATTTTTAACCCCTTCCCAACATCTGCGTATGTGTGTGTATATATACAGTGAAGGAAATAAGTATTTGATCCCTTGCTGATTTTGTAAGTTTGCCCACTGTCAAAGTCATGAACAGTCTAGAATTTTTAGGCTAGGTTAATTTTACCAGTGAGAGATAGATTATCTAAAAAAAAAAAAACAGAAAATCACATAGTCAAAATTATATATATTTATTTGCATTGTGCACTGAGAAATAAGTATTTGATCCCTTTGGCAAACAAGACTTAATACTTGGTGGCAAAACCCTTGTTGGCAAGCACAGCAGTCAGACGGTTTTTGTAGTTGATGATGAGGTTTGCACACATGTTAGATGGAATTTTGGCCCACTCCTCTTTGCAGATCATCTGTAAATCATTAAGATTTCGAGGCTGTCGCTTGGCAACTCGGATCTTCAGCTCCCTCCATAAGTTTTCGATGGGATTAAGGTCTGGAGACTGGCTAGGCCACTCCATGACCTTAATATGCTTCTTTTTGAGCCACTCCTTTGTTGCCTTGGCTGTATGTTTCGGGTCATTGTCGTGCTGGAAGACCCAGCCACGAGCCATTTTTAATGTCCTGGTGGAGGGAAGGAGGTTGTCACTCAGGATTTGACGGTACATGGCTCCATCCATTCTCCCATTGATGCGGTGAAGTAGTCCTGTGCCCTTAGCAGAGAAACACCCCCAAAACATAATGTTTCCACCTCCATGCTTGACAGTAGGGAGGTTGTTCTTTGGGTCATAGGCAGCATTTCTCTTCCTCCAAACACTGCGCGTTGAGTTAATGCCAAAGAGCTCAATTTTAGTGTCATCTGACCACAGCACCTTCTCCCAATCACCCTCAGAATCATCCAGATGTTCATTTGCAAACTTCAGACGGGCCTGTACATGTGCCTTCTTGAGCAGGGGGACCTTGCGGGCACTGCAGGATTTTAATCCATTACGGCGTAATGTGTTACCAATGGTTTTCTTGGTGACTGTGGTCCCAGCTGCCTTGAGATCATTAACAAGTTCCCCCCGTGTAGTTTTCGGCTGAGCTCTCACCTTCCTCAGGTTCAAGGATACCCCACGAGGTGAGATTTTGGATGGAGCCCCAGATCGATGTCGATTGACAGTCATTTTGTATGTCTTCCATTTTCTTACTATTGCACCAACAGTTGTCTCCTTCTCGCCCAGCGTCTTACTTATGGTTTTGTAGCCCATTCCAGCCTTGTGCAGGTCTATGATCTTGTCCCTGACATCCTTAGAAAGCTCTTTGGTCTTGCCCATGTTGTAGAGGTTAGAGTCAGACTGATTAATTGAGTCTGTGGACAGGAGTCTTTTATACAGGTGACCATGTAAGACAGCTGTCTTTAATGCAGGCACCAAGTTGATTTGGAGTGTGTAACTGGTCTGGAGGAGGCTGAACTCTTAATGGTTGGTAGGGGATCAAATACTTATTTCTCTGTGCACAATGCAAATAAATATATTGAATTTTGACTATGTGATTTTCTGTTTTTTTTTTTAAATATAATCTATCTCTCACTGGTAAAATTAACCTAGCCTAAAAATTCTAGACTGTTCATGACTTTGACAGTGGGCAAACTTACAAAATCAGCAAGGGATCAAATACTTATTTCCTTCACTGTATATATATATATATATATATATATATATATATATATATCCATATCTATATATATATCTATATATATAGATATGTATCTATATATCTATAGGGGACTGACGTTCTCTCCATGCAGAGGACCACAAATGGGTATGTCACACATCTTCTCTTCCTAGGTATTTGTTCATTCCAACTGCCTTTATTATCAGTACAGACACGCTGTGTTCTCTATACCTGACCTCAGCCTTTAGCCTCAGCTCTGTTGTTATATCTGTGCACTGGGCACATATGTCTGATATTCCAGCCTCTTTTTCAGCTGTATACACACATTTGTCCACTTGGCATAAATAGATGCTTAAATACATAGGGGCTTTAACCACCAGTTATAAGGCTAATATTACCTAGGGACAGACATATACCGATACCCGTGACATTGTCATTTACTATTTTTTGTGTATGTTCTCTGTATGTTGTCAGACGTCTTCTGTGTTTTATGCTCAGTATGACTCATTTTTTAATGTTGTAATATTCAATAAAATTTATACATTTTTCAAGTTATCTGTGTTAATTGTGCCCTATATTCTATAGGTTTATATTAGTTGTTTAGGGCAACACACCAAGGGTTACTTGGCGCACTGAGGTCTAGCCTTTACGTACAGGCACTAGTATAGTGTATATTTATATGTATACTAATTAGACTCCTCTCCTGCATGTACCAATAGGTTTATGCTATATATAGCGGAGGTTGGGGGGGGGGGGGGAAGTATGGAGCTCACGGACTGAGACCTCTCTATAAGCTGATGTACCATCGCCCCCCGTTTCGACATGTTCGCGGGATGCCGACTGCTGTTATTGCAGCCTGGGGGCCCCCAAGTCTGCCATCCTTGTGCTCCTATTAAGCCCTGCCTGTAATAGGCAGTGCATGTAAAAATTCCAATATATTGCAATACATTAGCATTGCAGTGTATCAGGCAAGCGATCGCTGGTTCAAGTCTCCCTAGGGGGCCTAATAAAAAAGTTAAATAAACTTTTTATGTGTATATATATATATATATATATATATATATATTAAAAAAAAAAAGAAAATATTAAAAGTTAAAAAACAAATTAAAATTTTACAAAAGCAATGTAAAAAAAATAAATTTGTGTTACTGGTATCTCCGCGTCCGTTAAAGTCTGAACTATTACAATATGACCATATTTAATCCGCACAATGAACGCCGTCGAAAAAAAAAATGAAAACGCCCGAATCGCTTCTTTTTGGTAACCTCATCTCCCACAAAAAGTGGAATAAAAAGTGATCAAAAAGTCTTATGTACCCTAAAATAATACTAATAAAAACTACCGCTCGCCCGCAAGAAAAAGCCCTCAAACCGCTCAATCGAAGTAGAAATAAAAAAATTATGGCTCTCAGAATATGACGATACAAAAACAAAATTTCATTTTGAACAATTAGTTTTTTCCTTGTAAATGAAGTAAAACATAAAAAAAAATATGTAAATTTGGTATCACCATAATCATATTGACCCGCAGAATAAAATTAACATGTCGTTTTTACTGCACGGTGAACGCCGTAAAAACAAAACCTAAAAAACAATGTAGGAATCACTGTTTTTTTCCTATTTCACCCCACTAAGACATATTTTCCAGTTTCCCAGTATATTATATGGTACAATAAATGGTGCCATGAAAAACTACAACTCGTTCCGTAAAAAAACAAGCTTTCATATGACTGTATCAATAGAAAAATAAAAAAGCTATTGCTTTTGGAAAGTGAGGAGGAAAAATCTAAAATGAAAAACCAAAAAATGGCTGCAGTGGAAAGAAGTTACAACATTTAATTCTCAATCAGTGGAACCTGAGAATTCCCGCATTAACACATTTTCTGGACTATCGGATGGTCATAAAAAAGTATAAAAATAAAATGTTAACGAAATATCTGTTTTATTCACATGACTGTATTACACCTTCATACAACCTCCGCGTTGTACAGAGCAGTAATGCAGCACCCGTAGAAGTTTGTGGGGAAAAAAGTTGTGGTTCACTTGCGATGATAGAAAGAATTGCGACCCTGACTAAATTCTTTCTTTTGACGTGCAACTTTTTTTCCAGCAGGGAAACACTGACATTTTATAGCAACTTTCACATGACCAAAATTCCCTGTGAAGACCTAAGATTAATCAGAGTCTCCTAAGTGGTTCTCTCTGCTCAGTCTTCTGGCCTTGTGAAATTCCACATTATATTGCAGTTTTATGTATAGATTTATATATTTTTAGTACCTTTTTGCATTTTGGTTTTCATAAATATTTAGTTTTTAGTGGCTTTTTTTTTCCTTTTTATAAAAATTATTGTATTTTTCCATTAGAGAATTATTCAAATCATCTCACATATCAGATTTTTACAGCCGGTGGTTCCCATTTTCTGATGAATCAATATATAATATAAGAAATGTGACCTTCTGTACTGAAAAGAATGAATGCCATAGTAATAAATATAGTATTAGAAAAACGGTGGGAAAACTAAGCCTTGTAGTGAACAAGGAGACTCAAGTTTCCATGTCGATAAAATATATGTTTTCTGGGAAGCATGAATATTAAAAAATAATGTTTTCTTTTGGTTCAGCACATGGCATGATATTATTTTTGTATGAGGTTTTGCACTATAGGATAACATATTCTCCATTTTCTCAAACACCACATTTTTTTCATCTTGTCTACAGCGCTAATTATTCTATGATGGGTGGCGGTTTCAGACCCCACCACAATTTCATGCGGTTTGGCCAGGAGAGGAAGCCAATGTAGCATAGATGTAATATCAAATATATAAAATAACACTAGGCTGTGTAACACAATATAGCAAAAGTTAAAGTTATACCTGCAGTGAAATTAATGTGCTCATAAACCATACATAAAGTTACTGTAGCTATAAAATAGAAAAATGGAAGGGTACTACCAGAACCAGCATGCCCTTATCCCATGTGGGTGACTTCCATTGGGGAAAACCATGAGTAAAAATCCTGAACACGGAATACAATGTTTGTGCAGAACTGGAAGAAAGGTCTCCTTTTTTCCCCCCAAAAAAACAGTGCCACTCTTATACAAGGCCGTGTCTAGTATTACAGCTCAGTCCAGTTTAATTAAATAGGGCTGAGCTGCAGTACAAGACAGTCAAGAGTGGCACTGTTTTTGGGGAAAAAAAGATTCTGGTTTTCTTTCCTTATATAACCCAAGTAAATCGCAACCATGATAGGACTGGACTGGATCCTTCGGTGGGCCCAGCCTCTGACACAAGGGGGGGGGGGGGGTTTAAAAAGTAATTTAGCTTTTTCTGGTCACACATTTATGGACAGGTGTGTACTCGCTTTATCAATCAGGGGCAGATATACACTACCGCCATACAAAGACCAATATAACCAATATTATAATATACAGTGACCATATAGTGGTCAGATACCAGTTCTACACAGGCACTCTGTAGAGTATTATCACACTGCATACTGTACAGGATACTACAGTACTGATCAGACGCAGGTAGAATAAATAACTATTATATCCAGATACTCACAGATGATTGGAGTTGTTAATTTTTCTTTTCCATCCAGCCTAGATTACTTGGACGACTTCTTCTGACAACTGCAGAATAAGGGTATGTTTACACTGCTTATTTTCGGCCTTTTTTTGGGCCGTAAATGCCCAAAAAACGGCAGAAAAATCGGAAGCAGAACACCTCCAAACATCTGCCCATTGATTTCAATGGGAAAACGGCATTCTGTTCCGACGGAGCGGTTTTCGCTGCGTTTTTTTACGCGTCATTTTCCATAGACACTATTGAAAAAAGCTCCAAAAACGGGCGTGAAAAACGCAGTGAAAATCGCGAGTGGCACAAAAAACATCTGAAAATCAGGAGCTGTTTTCCCTTGAAAACAGCTCTGTATTTTCAGACGTTTTTAGTCTAGCGTGTGAGCATAGCCTTATATGCAGAGACATCTTTTGCCCCTTGTTTCTAAAGTCCATAAATTTAGACCTCAGACCAGACCCCCAAATTAATTCAGACCCAGAACCAAACCTCTAAATAAATTCAGACCCCAGACCAGACGCCTACATTACTACAGAACCCAGACACAAAAATCCAGCACGACCTCTGTTAAACAATTTCCACTTTTATTTCTCCATTATTTGATTACGATCATTTCAGCAATACAAATGACGCTTAGGCGTTTCGAGCCGCACTGGCTCTTAGTCATAGCCCAGACCAGACCTCTGCATTACTTCAGACACCAGACCTCTGCTTACTTCAGACACCAGACCTCTGCATTACTTCAGACACCAGACCACTGGATTACTTCAGACACCAGACCACTGCATTACTTCAGACACCAGACCACTGCATTACTTCAGACACCAGACCACTGCATTACTTCAGACACCAGACCACTGGATTACTTCAGACACCAGACCACTGCATTACTTCAGACACCAGACCTCTGCATTACTTCAGACAACAGACCACTGCATTACTTCAGACACCAGACCTCTGCATTACTTCAGACAACAGACCTCTGCTTACTTCAAACACCAGACCACTGCATTACTTCAGACACCAGACCTCTGCATTACTTCAGACACCAGACCTCTGCATTACTTCAGACACCAGACCACTGGATTACTTCAGACACCAGACCTCTCCATTACTTCAGACAACAGACCTCTGTGTTACTTCAGACAACAGACCTCTGCGTTCTTCAGACATCAGACCATTGCATTACTTCAGACACCAGACCACTGCATTACTTCAGACAACAGACCACTGCATTACTTCAGACAACAGACCACTGCATTACTTCAGACACCAGACCACTGCATTACTTCAGACACCAGATCACTTCATTACTTCAGACAACAGACCACTGCATTACTTCAGACTCTAGACCAGAACCCCTAGTTACTTCAGACCCCAGACCAAACCCCTAAGTAATTTTCAGACCCCTGACCTGACCCATAAATTACTTCAGACCCCCAACCAGACCCATAAATTACTTCAGACCCCCAACCAGACCCATACATTTCTTCAGACCCCAGACCAGACCCCTAAATATTAATCAGACCTTCGACCAGGTACGGATATAGCCATCTTTATCTTGATTCTGACAACTTGCTGCAGTGTGATATCACACAACAAAAGCCATTGAAAAAGTTAACGTTTCTTGACGCTGTGTATTCAATTTAAAAGTCAAGATAAAGACGGCTACATCTGTATGTGCATGGACTCTGTAAGGGGGCACAGTACTTTATAGTAGTGAGTTATAGGCACTGCATCTACCGCTGTGATGCCGCCATACAGCACTGTATTGTGGAGATATTTTCCCATAGAAGCAATGATACCTCCGTAATATGGCCTCCGGTGGAGCATGCGTGTATGGAATTAGAGGCATACGAAAGCACAATAGACTTCAAAATGTGTCGTATTATAGCTCCATACAATTCAGAGCCATAATACACCAGTGTACGAATCCTTCGGCTGGCCATACATTTTAAATTGTTAGGTCGACAGCTATTCCATCCGCCCGAGCGTGCATGTGTTCTCAGGGAGAAAGCCGCTGCCAGACTCGTCCCAACATATCCCCTAACATCTGCCATCAAGGGAGAGTCGGGACCCCGCCATACACTTTAGCCGAACGATCCTGCTTAAAGCGGCTGGTTTGGCTGACATACATCTAATGTATATTGTCAGCTTTAGGTCTTATATATATCCTTTATAGGCACATACAGATTATGTGTGAGTATAGTGTAATCCTGAATTTGTTCAAAGATCTTAATGGGACTTTCAGTTGACAATATCTCATTATTTTCTATAACCAGGTCTTCAGATTATGGAACTACATATACAAAGCTTAACCTGCAGCCTGGGGTCACCACAGTGATTGACAAGTTCTACATCTGCCCCACGAACAAGAAGAAGGTGAGTGGAAGCCCTATAATCTACAATGTTCTTATTATTCACTTTATAGCTGATGTTGATGTTACAATATGTTGACAATTTTCTACACCCAGATTTTGTTTTGGGGTCCGGTGGCATAAAACATTTTCTTGAGATCAAATTGTGATTTTCATAAAGGACAATTTTCTGTAAGATGTCTGTGTAATATGTGATACTATGAGATATTACTTTACTTTGGACCATGTCCTAGTTGGTTGCCAAAACTTCCACTGTTATTGTTACTGCTCCTGTCCTTGTGTATATTTTCAGATCCATATCTGTAGGATAAGTATTACACCTGTGCATTGTGTAATTTGGTGCCACCCCGGCCCCCGTGCGCACTATATAAACTCGTGATGTCATTGACCTTGGGGTTACTTAAGTTTCTATGAAGTTGTGACCCTTACACTATGAGTGTCTGACATTATGACATCATCACCTCTGACCCTATTAAGTTTTTATATGATGGTCTGGGGACATCAAAGACGTGGACTGTTGGATAAATAGCATGACTTTGTGTGACCAGTCTTCCAGATTTTAAGTAAATGTTCTCTGATTTTGTGGCATCACTTACTAAAAGCTCTACTGACATGTCTTTTTTAGTAAATACTTGCGTTCACCATGAAATAACAAATCTGGAGGACAACTTTGTCAGCTCTGATTGGACGGTGTCAAAGTGACAAGGGAATGGTAACACCCGGTTTTCAATTTATTTATGAATTTCCAGGAGGAATAACAGAGTAATGGCAGAGTTCTCAGAAAAGATGTTCCAGAATTGGTATTTAATGGAAAATGCAAGTATTTACTAAAACAGTCATGTCAGCAGAGCCAAGAGGTCCTCTTTGAGCTAACCATACATAATCTTGATCCTATCCACCCATTGTACAATATGTTGATATTACTGATTTTGGACCTATGCATAGATTGTATTGTGTTATACAGTAACATCACTGACTTATAGAATAATTTTATAATATTGTGACATCACTGACCACCCTTGGTAACCATTGTATGATGCTATGACATCACTGTTTTCCTGGATGTGTCATTAATGTTAATGCAAAGTCGTAGCTATGTTCTCCAGCACCCGTGGCAAAGATTCAGTTTGGCGCCCCCCCCCCCCAACCTCTTTCCCGACATCTCCTTCCCCCTCGCCGTGTTTGTTTTCTCTACCAATCGACGTGTCATTGCTTTTTATGTAACACATTTGTACATCTTACAAGCAATATGGTTCTATACACAACACCAGAACCAAGCTCAGTACATAAATACAACACCAGCACAAATACAGCTCAATTTAGTGCAACCCCTGATGTGTAGGTGTGTACGGCGTAAAACTACAGCTCCCAACATGGCCTGAACAATGGTAAGGATATGCTGGGAGATGCTGTTTCACAAAAATAAATCCTATCATAATCATACCACCCATCATCTCGCTGCAGATCATACAGTGACTACAGTGCTGATTAGAGGCAGAGTGAACATTTACATTAAGTGACTCACCGGTGACGTCTCAGATTCGAGTTCTTTTTCTCCATCCGGTCCAGACCTCTATGATGACTTCTCCCGGTCACAGCCCATTTCTGCAGTTTGCCGCTCACATGTCTTCAGCTTCTCACTTTACCAACATTTCTGCACCTATAAATAAATATAAAGTTCTCATTATACCACACACTACACCCCTAAATATAATAGTGCCATACACTGCACCTCTAATTATAATAGCACCATACACCGTGCCCCACACACACACTGTGCCCCCTGTAGATAGTGCCTGCCATAGAGCCCCCTGTAGATAGTGCCCCCATATAGCCCACTCCTGTATATAGTGTCCCACAAATAACTCCCCCTATAGTGCTCTACAGATAGCCCACACCTGTATATAGCCCCCTGTAGATATAGCCCACCCCTGTATATAGTGCTCTACAGATAGCCCACCCCTGTATATAGCCCCCCTGTAGATATAGCCCACCCCTGTATATAGTGCTCCACAGATAGCTCAACCATGTATGTAGCCCCCCTGTAGATATAGCCCACCCCTGTATATAATGCTCCACAGATAGTCCACCCCTGTATATAGTGCTCTACAGATAGCCCACCCCTGTATATAGCCCCCCTGTAGATATAGCCCACCCCTGTATATAGCCCCCCTGTAGATATAGCCCACCCCTGTATATAGTGCTCCACAGATAGCTCAACCATGTATGTAGCCCCCCTGTAGATATAGCCCACCCCTGTATATAATGCTCCACAGATAGTCCACCCCTGTATATAGTGCTCTACAGATAGCCCACCCCTGTATATAGCCCCCCTGTAGATATAGCCCACCCCTGTATATAGCCCCCTGTAGATATAGCCCACCCCTGTATATAGTGCTCCACAGATAGCCCAACCATGTATGTAGCCCCCCTGTAGATATAGCCCACCCCTGTATATAATGCTCCACATATAGTCCACCCCTGTATATAGTGCTCCACATATAGCCCACCCCTGTATATAGTGCTCCACATATAGTCCACCCCTGTATATAGCCCCCTGTACATATAGTCCACCCCTGTATATAGTGCTCCACTAGATAGTCCACGCCTGTATTTAGTGCTCCACAGATAGCCCACCCCGTATATAGTGCTCCACATATAGCCCACCCCTGTATATAGCCCCCCTGTACATATAGTCCACCCCTGTACATATAGTGCTCCACTAGATAGTCCACCCCTGTATATAGTGCTCCACAGATAGCCCACCCCTGTGTATACTATATACAGGGGTGGGCTATCTGTGGAGCACTATATACAGGGGTTGACTATATGTACAAGGGGGCTATATACAGGGGTGGGCTTTCTGTGGAGCACTATAGGGGAGATATTTGTGGGATACTATATACAGGGGTGGGCTATATCTACAGGGGGACTATATCTACAGGGGGACTATATCTACTGGGGGACTATATCTACAGGGGACTATATATACAGGGGTGGGCTATATACAGGGGTGGGCTATATACAGGGGTGGGCTATATCTACAGGGGGGACTATATCTACAGGGGGACTATATCTACAGGGGGGCTATATCTACAGGGGGCGATATCTACAGGGGTGGGCTATATCTATAGGGGGGGGCTATATACTATATAGCCCCCCTGTAGCTATAGCCTACCCCTGTATATGGTGCTCCATAGATAGCCCACCCCAGTATATAGCCCCCCCTGTAGATAGACACCCCCCCCACGTGTAGATAAAGCCCCCCCCAGTGAAGAAAAAGTCCCCCCCGTATATAAAGTCCCCCCCGTATATAAAGTCCCCCCGTAGATAAAGTCCCCCCGTAGACAAAGTCGTCCCCCCTGTAGATACAGCCGCACACTTTTATTACAATTAAAAAAAACAAAAAAAACAATTCAAACTCACCTTATTCCAGCTCCCACGCCGTCCGGCAGCCATGGAGACCTGCTCTCTTATGCGCAGGTCTCCTGGGGGTTGAACGCAGCGTCTATGAAAGGCGCTGATTGGCTGGGCAGGATGACTTTCCCTGTCAGTCAGTCAGCGCCTTTCATCGACGGAAGCGTCACTGGTACAAAAGGTACGCTTCATTCGTGGAAAGGCGCTGAATGGCCGGGCACAGAACGTGCCCGGTCATTCATTGCTTCTAATTATACCGGTGTCCTTGCGACACAGGTACAATTATAGTGCAGGAGGAGGGGGCACTGGCGCCCCCCTCTAAGCTGCGCCCGGGGCACATGCCCCGCCTGCCCCCCCCCCCTAGCTGGTTAATGGTCTATTGTACTTAGTGAAAAGTTTGCAGAGGTTTTTCGTTCATATATCATAAACATATCCTACAGTGTCACATCTGAAGTATCTATCGCTGTCCATCTGTGTTTGGAGTTTTGCATAATACTAAGGACATTTTGGATAAAGTGCAGAATATTATATAGAAACTACAGTATATTATAACACTTAAGATGCTGTAATACTATTTACTAGCAGAAGAAACCACACCGTGCATGCCGAAGCTTTTAACACAACCCTATTAAACTTTCCCATATACAAGAAACAAATCGCTGGTGTAATATTGATGGGGTGTAGTAGGGTGAAAAGGAGGTCAATGAAAAGCCTTCACTGCAATATTTATCCTGTAAGGCGAGTGATCTGGTAATGTGCTGTGTGAATTGAGACAAACTCATCTTTACAAGTAAAGGCTAAGAAGGTCTGACGTGTATCAAAGTCATTGATTTTTTTTTAAAAAACAATTTATAGACACTTTCTGTAGAGATGACTAACGCTCCGATGTGTTATAACAGATATCTCCTTCATGCTGTATCCTCAGATTGAGTTGGCTTTGGAGATTTGTTTAATGACCCCTAATAATGGTATGTCCATCTAAACTTCCAATACACCAAAGAGAACATACACGGCAATGTAATGTGCACAAACCCTGTATGGTGGCTCGTAAAGTCCCTAAGGGGACTCTTATTAGGTAGTCGTAGGGACTCCGTATTCCATCATATTGTGAGAAACCGGTACTATATTCTGTGCTAGAAGCATTGTTCCTAGGGTAGAATACTTCCATAATACGGCATGCAATGGACCATACCACCATTTTTTTTGTCGCTTGTCTGGAACTACATTCACTTGCACTCATTTGCTTCTTTGGTCTACCAATGAGTTGGAAGGGGCCGCAGCAGTAATCAACCTCCATTAAATGTATTACTGAAGTTTTTGCAAATTGATCACCGACCTGATCCATCACGGATTGCTTTATGCAAGAAACGGTTCACTTATGCAGATTGGCACAGAAGGGTACAGGTTGTTTCCTTCCTGTGGCAGAAGAGGACTGGAAAAGGTGAATGGAGACTCTGGCTGATTCTGGGGCATGGGCATTGATACTGAGGGCACCGTGGCTGACATTTCACTTGTTTGGCATGGATGCTGACTGCTGGTGAGGTCCATGGTTTGGCTAGCGCGGTCTAGGAAGAAAAAGTTTGGAAAGTCCCGTTTTAAGATATCAGTCTGAAGTGTTGTAAAATATTTTTAATTGATTTACCTCTTTAAGCATCATAGAAATCACATACAAGGTTGTGTGGGGCCTCATGTCGACAAAATAGTGTGGATAAGACTGGGGTGCCTTGATTTTAGCAACCAATCAGATTGCATCTCTTATTTTTATAAAGTAGGTTAGAATATGAAAGAAGTGATCTGATTGGTTGCTATCAGTAAGTGCTCCCATTTTTAAAAGCTTTGATAGATATAAAAACCTGTTTTTTTGTGGAATACTCCTTTAAGATTTCTTTAGAAGGTCAATCTCTTTAGTCCTCATACACCGTCCTCCCATTCAGGTTACTGTAACGCTATTGCAGGCCCCATTGCGGTCACAGGGGTTCCTGAGGGAAAGGGGGGCCCTGGATCCACACAGGTTGCCAAATAGGCAAGGTCTCTGCTACGGCACATAGAAAACCATGACACTTGGCAGAGTTAGGACGTTGTATGTGACGAAGCACACAACGTCCAGTTTCAGAACCTTCTATGTGATGCAGAAGAGTCCTTGTGCAGCTTATGGAGATCCGAGGCAGTGAGTAAATGCCTTTTTTTTAATGTCTGATATGGGTCTGATTTAGGGGTCTATACTGGTAGGGTCCATGCTGGGGGTCCATGTTTTGGGGCGCACAAAAGGGACACTATTACCTTGTGGGGCACAAATTGGGTGTTATTACAGTTGGGCACAAAGTGAAAATGTTTACTGTCTGGGACCACATAGAGGCAGCTATCACTTTGTGGGGGCATTATTACTGTGTGGGCACTATTACCTAGTGGCGCACAAAGGGGGGCACTATTACTGTGTAAAGGGTCACTAAGAGGGTCATTGACGCAACTCAAAATTATTTTTTTAATTTTGCATGGGGGGCCAAGCTAAATTTTTGCACCAGGGCCCATGAGCCTTTAGCTACACCTCTGGCATCTCCCAATGATATTGCACTTTTAGACCTTGCCTGCACCTCAATGTTTCCGGTGTGCGGTATCTTTTCGTATAGTTACCTTCCTAATCCTGACCTTGCTCCAGTCTTCCCCCTTCAGATTGGGGCCTGACGCTCTCGTTAGACACTGATATTGACCACGCTCTGTCTTCTGGCTATATTTGGCTAATTCTTATTATATCTGACCACATTCTTAGTATTGACCCTCAGCTATCCTCAGTAATACATCTGCCGCCAAACAGTGACTACTCTGTTTGTTCTGACCCAGGGATCTAACAGGAAAAGACCATACCACCATGAGTGGGTTGAGTGTGAAAGACAAAAGAGTTCTGTAGACACCGTGACCTGGTTAGCGCAGAACTGGATCCACTATCTTTGTGAGTACTTTGATAAAATGCCACTACCGAGTCCTATAAATGGCAATGTTCCTCAGTATTTCAATATGCCATCTATTATGCATGTCCCTCAGCTGCAGTAAGGGTAGGGCAAGTTAATTGGCACATGGACAGACCTTGGGTCTGGTTAACCTTTTATCAAGCGGTTCCAGACCAGCAGATCAGATTTCACAGAACTACAGATGTGATAATGTAGCAGTGGAGCTCAGGTCTGACAAGTGAAACCACTCCGGTCCCCAAGATCTGGAGTCACCGTAGTGAATAATTCACATGGTTTCTTCATCCTTTTCCCATGAGACCCGCTGGATATTTTTGCTCAGACCATTAACATGTTTTTTTTTCCCCTGTAACTTGCTTGTGTCTTAACTGCTGACAGGTTGTATTTTTCAGGAAGGCACAAAACTGCACATTGAAAAGCCATTATCTTGCAGCGAGTGCATTGCTGTCAGTTAGCAGTCACCTCTGACAATCGCTATGCTATATGGCTAGATAAGCGTGTGATAGGAAGCCGACACCGTACCTGTCCATTAGGATGGTGGATAGGATAGATTCCCTTGTTCCAGGCACAGGCGTCCAAATAAACCAAAGAAATGGGAAAAGCTTTAGGGCGAGAGATCTGACTGTGTGAAGATAAGAAGAAAGCAACGGAAGTTGGTGGGAGGTAGAGAGTTGTCAGTTGTCAGTCTGGTATCAGAGGAGCACAAAGAAACACAAGTCTTTATCCAGGTGTAGAGAAGATAAGCAAGAGCGATGGATGATGCATCTGAGAGTGACTGAGCCTGGGGGGCTTCAAATAAAAACTAAAAATATACACTGTGTAACTAGCCTGAAAATCTGCACCAAAATCTGCATGCATGTATGAATTTGGTAGCAGATTTCATCAATTGCATATGCAAAGCATAAAATCTGCAGCGAAAATTTGGAAAAGATAGGACATAATACACACTGTACTATACTTTGCTGAGAAATTTCTTTGCAGAATCCTCAACAAATATACGATGTGTGAACCCGACCTTAAAGGGTTGTCCGGTTTCAGCACATTAATGTAATTTTTTTTTTAACAATAAAAGTTATACAATTTCCCAATATAATTTCTGTTTCATGATTTTCAAAATCTCTGCTTGTTGTTATTTTGTAGGAACATTTATTTTTTATTTCCAGTGGATAAAATTCTGTCCATGGTCATGTGATGGACACACAGGTGCACGGCTCGTTACAGTTTCAGTTTGTGCATCAGAGTTGTGTCTTCTAATGATCCCAGCACCTGTGTGTCCATCACATGATCATGGACAGCATTGTATACGCTCAAAATAAACAATAAATGTTCCTGATAAATAACAACAAGCAGAGAAACTCTGAGGAATTTATACAGAAAGTATAATGAAAAATTGTATAACTTTTATTTATGCAACAAAAAATAACATTAATTTGCCTGAAACTGGACAAAAACTGTAAAGTAAAGGTCTATCTTTCAGCTGCATATCCTTCTTAGGGCCAACATTTTGTGTTAATCAATTTCATTTTGTTAATAGCATTATAGGGGGATGGAGTTTCAAAGTTAAATAATAAAATTCAGGCTACCTGTAGTCACCACTAGGGGGAGCATAGGAGTTTATTGCATACTGGTTGTTGTTTTTAAGCAGTAAGCTCTTAAATTCCTTCTAACATGGCTGCATTTAGAGAAAATTTTATTATTTAACTCTATTTCTATGCAAGGGATTTGGAGTTTCGTATCAGAAATGTATAAGCACTATAAAATATATTAAGAAATTAATCAGCAAATATTTTTGGACCTATTTAGGGTGGACATTTACCATAAGGCTTAAGCACATAGCGCACTGATTTTTAGCTCTCAAATGTGACGGTTCCGCATGACTACTGTAATCCAATGTCTTCACTTTGAAAATCTTGACGATACAATCTCAATGCAGATGGCACTCTGATCATAATCAAACCAAGATGCCAGTGCTGCAAGGCAAAAATTATAATCAGTGTTTTATTGAATCTTCAATTTTATGTCCTACTAGATTGTATAACAGCTTGGATGAATTGAATTTACCCCCAATAGATCATTGCCAATTACAAATTTCAATAGTTGCAATTTACAGCTCCTATTGGCTACAATGTTTTTAAAGTTTGATTGACTTTCTCTCCATAAGTGTTCGTATATGAAGATCTTTGAAGATTAGTTGCTGATTCATTTAATTAAATATCTTTATAGTGGCTGGAACTCATTTTCACTGATGCAGAGCGCCAAATCTCCTATATGCACATAGAGTTAAATTATACATTTCTTGCTGCCTGCAGCCACCACCAGAGGGAGCTTACATAATATTTCTTTATTATTGCGTTAAATGTATAAACCGTATGTGATTAGCTCCCCCTAGTGGTGATTGTAGTCAACCAGAATTCTATCATTTAAAGGGGTTGTCCTGTTTCAGAAAATTAATGTTATTTTTTGTTAAAAGCTATACAATTTTCCAATATACTTTTTGTATTAATTCCTCACAGATTTCAAGATTCCTCCAGATTCTTCCAGTGGAGAAAATTCTGTCCATGGTCATGTGATGGACACACAGGTGCTGGGATCATTACAAGACACAGCTCTGATACACAATCTGTAACAATCCCAGTACCTGTGTATCCATCACATGACCATGGACAGAATTTTATCCACTGGAAGAAAACAATGAATGTTCCTACTGAATAACAACAAGCAGAGATCTTGAAAACTGTGAAGAATTAATACAGAAGTTATATTGGAAAATTGTATTAAACTTTCTGTGATGTTCTTAGGCCTACTGTGTAGTAATAAATCTGAACCTAACTCTACCATAATGCAGTTAAGTAGAGTGCGTTACATTACAGCATCTCAGCTAAGGCTTCGTTCACACCTGCGTTGGGACTCCGTTCATGGGTTCCGTCTGAGCTTTACGTCAGGGGTACCCATGAACGGAATCCAAACTGAAACAAATGGAAACCGTAGGTTTGAATGGTGACGGACGGTTCCGGTGCAAATGTTTGTCACGTTGTGTAAGGGTTCTGTCGTTTTGACTGAATGAATAGTGCAGTGGACTACGGTATTGATTCCGTCAAAATAACGGAACCCTTACACAACGGGGACAAACCGAAACCTATGGTTTCCGTTGGTTTCAGTTCGGATTCCATTCATGGGTTTCCCTGACGCAAAGCTCCGACGGAACCCATGAACGGAGTCCCAACGTAGGTGTGAACGAAGCCTAAGTCTGTTTCTTGTTTAGCCTGTAACCTGCAAAGTTGCTTCTCATAAAGATACAACTAATAAAACAAAATAATGTTCAAAAGTGAAGGTATAAATTGATAAAATTCTCATTGCTTATATATTCCATAGCGCTGTACATAGATTCACCATTTCTATCATACCCTGTCCTCACTGGGAATCACAATCTATCCTCCCTATCTCATATATACACACACATATACAATGGGGCCAATTTCATAGGAAGCCCATTAACTCATCTGTATATTTTTGGAGTGTGGGAGGGAACTGGAGAAACTGGAGAAAACCCAAACAAACATGGAGAGAACATACAAATTCTACGCAGCTGTTACCCTTGTTCGGATATGTAATTTGTGTAACTAAATAGCTGTAAATTATGACCCACATTTACTAAGACTGGTGTATTTTAGGCCAGTCTTAATAAAGGAGATAGATTAAGTTATTTTCGCCAAATTTATTAAAAGGTGAACACCCATTAATAAATGTGCCCCATTTTGAACTGTCTAATAGCCAGATAAACAAACGCCTCAGATTAAATAAAACCCATGCCTGCTATTAACAAAAGTAAATTTACACCAAAATTGCAGCTTTTTTCCCTTTTTTTTTTTTTAAACAAATGCAGCCTAGACTAAGTCACCTTGGAGACCAAACTCACTTTTCTGGCCCCTTTCCAAATTTGTCAAATTTTAACGCAAAGTTGTTGCACATGATGGTTTGAACTTTTTTTTTCCAGTTTTCACCAATTCAGCAGAATGCCTGTGCTTCTACGTGTTTTTGTTTTTATACTTTCTTTTCTTTTACCGGAAGTAATGCAGTTATTAAAAAAAATCATTGTCAGACTTGGCGAGTTGTACCAGCCCGGCTGATTTACTGCAGGTGAAAATTAAAGTGTAGAGATTCCCCCGTGCATTCACTTATTTATGCTTCGATCAGCAAAAACATTATCTAAGTGTAAAGTAACTCAAGTTTCAATTGCATTTAAATGTTTTTGGTTTTAAAAGCAATTAAAAAAATAGTTGACTACGACATAAGCAAAAAGCCTATGCAAGCGGTTGTATTACAGCTCTGTTATCTACAAAGTCTTAATAGAGCCATAGAGGTGCATGAGCATCATGCCTTACGAATCTATCTATCTATCTATCTGTCTGTCTGTCTGTCTGTCTGCCTGTCGATCAATCGATCGATCGATCGATCTATCCAAAAGACAGGCAACACTCCACATCTCAAAAAAAAAATGATTCACCCATATGGCAAATATGACATGATTAGATTCATTAAAGTGAAAAAGTAGCATAAATATAAATTGTAAAACGTGAATCATAATATAAAATATTTCTCCCATACGGGAACAAAAAGTCCAAAGTGCTAAAAATACATATTCAAAAAAATACATGAGATGATCCATATAATCCCTTATACATGTGTAATTAGTCAATCACATTTACATACTAACACATTGTAATTATAAACTTACTAATAGGCAGTCATGAAGCCCCATGGGTTGAAGCCAAGTTACGGCATCTACTAGTCATGACAGCGGTATCCACACATTCGTTGCAATTAAGGGTATGTTCACACGCAGTCAAAAACGTCTCAAAATACGGAGCTGTTTTCAAGGGAAAACAGCTCCTGATTTTCAGACGTTTTTTGAGCAACTCGCGTATTTCACGGCGTTTTCACAGCATTTTGTACGGCCGTTTTTGGAGCGATTTTCATTGGAGTCTATGAGAAAACGGCTCCAAAAACGTCCCAAGAAGTGTCCTGCACTTCTTTTGACGAGCCGTCATTTTACGTGCCGTATTTTGACAGCGACGCGTAAAATGACAGCTCTTCTGCACAGAACATCGTAAGACCCATTGCAAGCAATGGGCAGATGTTTGCCGACGTATTGGAGCCGTCTTTTCAGGCGTAATTCGAGGCGTAAAACGCCTCCATTATGTCTGAAAAGAGGTCGTGTGATCAGACCCTAAGTGTTCAATCCCTGTGTCTTGGTAACAAAAAGAAACAACCAATGAGTCTGTTTTGTCCGCGCATGCGCGAAGAGGGAAATGTTGGCGCCGCAGCCATCTTGGGAATGGGCAAATACCTCATTCCCATCCAGTACATGAACCCATGGAGGAGTATTCTTATATCATACTGAAGCATCACATAATGGTGCACAAGTGGGGATGTTCTTAAACAAAGTCTTTTATTTAGCTATTCAGTGTGTATAGAAATGTAAAAATATAAGCTTATTAGCCGTATTTATACCCATATGTCATCCCAGACCGAGCCGGGTGGTCCCTTTCACAAGGATACCAAGCCGTCTCAGTAGCCAGCATGCATCCTGGATCTCAGATGTGCAGATAGCACAGCAGGATTCACCCGGGCATCGGCAACCAAGGGACAGTTCAGGGGTTCACGTCAGAGTGCCGGCCAAACTAACACACTCAACGGCTGGCTAAAGAGTAAAATAAAATAAAAACATCCCCCTTGCACTCAAATAGTGTCCATTACTTAAAATTTATAAAGAAGAAAACAATGGGAAATAACATGTACAGAGATGGCTATTACATACAGTATATTGAAAAAAACACTGAATCCGTGTGGACATGATCAAAAAGGCCATTAAATCGGCAATCACATTAGACATATTTTACATCAGGGCAGCTTATGATGTGTCCGGAGTTCCATAGGCAGGTTTTCAATATCAGAAGCACATTGACAGTAAAAGGAGGATTTGTGAGTTCATGATTACAAAAGAGAAAAGGGATATCAATGAATCACATCAAACAGATTAATAATAAATGTATTATCATCAAGCGTAAAAAAGACATTGTCTATTCTATGGCAATTGAAGTGGACAATGAATGGTGTATCCAGCACGCAGTATAAAAAATTGTGGTTTTATTCGGTCATTTTAAAAACAGCAAGATTAAAACAAAAATCCCGGGACCACGCTTACGCGTTTCAGACCGCTAGGGTCCTTAGTCATAGCTATTGCCTGGTATGCCTGCTGTCGACTCAGGGTTTCTTTGGGAGTATCTTCAAGCACCTTCAACATTTGGTCGTGGAATCAATCAATTTTATGAATTAACGCAGTGGAAACGCGGAGAGCGAACTTGTTGTAATCATTATTTCTATTGTCTATTCTATCCTATACATTATCGGACATAAAATCAGGCCTGTCAGAGACCAGAGGGCAAACCACCCCCATCAAACCACACTACCTAGTTTATAGTCAATATGTAAACCATGGGGTTTTAAAGTATTTAACCAAAAAATCCATTCTAATTCTTTTTTAAGAAAGCGTATTCTGTCCCTGCCTCGCCTCAGGAGGGAACAGTATCAATGATACAGAATCGTAGCTGTCTCTCACAGTCCAAACGTTTGCAATGAAATGTATATCCATGTTGGTTAATCCTATTTCTTAAGTCAAGTGTAGTTTCACCTACGTATAACATATTACACATTTTAGCTTATACCCCCTTTTTTTGCTTACTATTTGCCGACATGGAATACACCACTGTGTTGCATACAACTTTGACACTGATAGTCCAACCTTTGTATAGCTCTGTATTCATGGGATCCTCTTTAGTATGTGATTTTATATAGTATTTTTTGTATTCATAAAGATTTGATATTTTTCATAATTATATCCAATAGTGCATGACTCCGTTTCTCTCACGTGTTTACAAATAACACGATATGTGGGGACTTGGCTACAGATATTGAATTGTGGCTCAGGAGCTTCAAATTACATCTGTGAATGAATAGTATCTTTTCTGATACTTTCTAGATGCTCGACATACATTGTAACGTTCTCCTGGCATTCATCAAACCCAGACTCGTCCATCATTCCGCCAGATAGGGAAGCGTGATTCATCACACCACAGAACACGTTTCCACTGCTCCAGTGTCTAGTGGCGGCTGCTTTACACCACTCCATCCGACGCTTGGCATTGTGCTTGGTAATATAAGGCTGGCATGCAGCTGCTCGGTAATGGCTCCCCGGGCACAGTTTTTGTGCAGATGTTAATACCAGAGGAGGTTTGGACTCTGCAATTATTGAGTCAGCAGAGCATTGGCGACTTTTATGCAATATGCGCCTCAGCAGTCGGTGACCCCGCTCTGTAACTTTACGTGGTCTGCACTTCGTGGCTGAGCTTCTGTGATTCATAAATGCTTCCACTTTACTATAAAACCACTCAGTTCATTGTGGAATACCTAGGAGGGAAGAAATTGCACAAACTGACTTGTTACAACGGTGTTACAAAGGCGACCGCATGGCGAGGTGCGGGATTTTATATACCTGTGGCAACTGGACTGAATGAAACACCACAATTCAATGATTAAGAGGTGTGTCCCAATACTTTTGGCCATATAGTGTATAACTTCTACCAAGAAGTGATGGAGCGGGGTTCGAGATTTTTTTTCGGGTTGACGTGTGTACAAATGACATTAGCACATTCTATGTGTGGAGGTTAAGCAGTGGGCACCGCCAGCCTGGTAATGTAAGGCTATGTTCACACGGGGTATTTTGCCAAGTTTTTTGACGCGGAAACCGCGTCGCAAAACTCGGCAGAAACGGCCCGAGAACGCCTCCCATTGATTTCAATGGGAGGCGTCGGCGTCTTTTTCCCGCGAGCAGTAAAACTGCCTCGCGGGAAAAAGAAGCGACATGCACTATCTTCGGGCGCTTCCGCCTCCGACCTCCCATTGACTTCAATGGGAGGCAGGAGAAAGCTTATATCTCGCTGTTTTATGCCCGCGGCGCTCAATGGCCGCGGGCGAAAAACGGCGCGATAATTGCCGCGAAAATCGGTGTGCAGGGAGAGGAATATCTGTCTCAAAGTTCCAAACGGAATTTTGAGGCAGATATTCCTCCCCCAAAATACTCCGTGTGAACATAGCCTAAATGTGCTTTTATCTCGGCTATGTAGGTCATTTGCTGTACTTGAGATTTAATGCAGGATTGCTAATTTAATTATCACCTCTTCATTATTTTTTAGTAGTAGCAAAGTAGTACGAACATTTTGATTCAATTATCCATCCGCATCTCAGGCTTATTATGGGGCCCTACTGAAATCTTAAAAATTTGCTCTAATGTAAAAACCATTTCCCTCCTATGCAAAAATAATACATAAACAGCAAATAAAAAGTCTATATTATTCTTCCCTAGTTACACGAGTTTCTGGGAAAACTGAGTGACAACCAATATGGCTGCCATAATATCTCGAACAAGGGTTGTCCCCCAGCTTTCTTAGACTCCAGAATGGCAAATCTGCCTAATAATGACGTGATACTTCCTCAGTATAGGAAAGCTGGGTGACTGCCCAATTGGAACTTGTAACGGTGGCCAAATTGGATGCCCACCAGCTTTCCTAGACACGGATATAATGGACTAACGGATATATCTTCAACACGCACAAGTCTAGTAAAATATGTCTGTATCTGCAGAACAATAGGAAGTCCGTGCTAAGCACATCCTGTGTTGTAGCCATACCAAATATTGTGTCACTGCAAGACACCCTACAGAGGGTTGTATATGACTCTATGTACTGTATGTATGTTGGAAGGATAACAGAGGAATAACTGAGAAAAGATGCTCCAGAATTGTTATTTCATGGGGATACAAATATTTACGAAGACTTGTCGGGAGAGTTGACAGGTCCTTTTAACGGAGGGAGGAATTAGACTCCTCTTTTCACAGAAGTGAATGCAATGTACATTTGTGTAACTTGGGGAAAAATAACTTTGCTGTAATCCCTATGGCACAAACCAGATTTATTTTTTTCCATATCACTGCAAGTATGCTTTAAAGAGGTTTCCTCATCAAGACAACTTCTTTTGATGCTGGTGATCAGTCCTAGCGATCAGCTGTTGTCACCAGGAAAAATGGACACACATTTCTCTTGCAGTAGCCGGGGTCGGAGAAATGTAATGTTACAGGGTGCCCATTCAATATGACTCTACCTTAGCAGGTGTCGCTTGTGGCTAAAAAAAATCTCATGCAGGGGATTATCCTCTATGATGTACATATTCTCTTATAGGACATATGGAAAGAAGTGATGCTAATGGGACAAGCCAAGCCCTTTAAAATTTGCCATTATTTTATAGTGAAACCTTTTCACCCAAAAATTGCACAGAAAAATTATCTTTTATGGGGGTGTTCTTCTCAAAGAAAAACGTACACAGAATGCAGGTTAAACTGTGTAACGCAGTCAACAAACATATACAGTCCCAAACAAACAGCCTTCTCGTTCTAGTCCCCAGCATGGCTCCCCCTGTCATTCCTAGTCCCCAGCATGGATCCTCCTCTCATTCCTATTCCCGAACATGGCTCCTCCTCTCATGCCTAGTCCCCAGCATAGCTCCCCTCTTATTCCTCATCCCCAGCATGGTCCACTTTCATTTATGGCCCCCATTAGGGCTCCCCTCTCATTCCTAGTCCCCAGCATTGCTCCCGCTTTCATTTTTATACAGTACAGTGCACTAGCATGGCTCCCCTCATTCTTAGACCCCAATTGGCTCCCCTCATTCTTAGACCCCAATTAGGCTCTGTCCTCCCCCTCATTGCTTCCTTGACATCCCAGTGGCAGTCTGCAGGCTCCCTTGCTCAGCAATCCTGCAGGCTGTTCAGTGCAGCATGACGTGTGCACCACCATCCCCTTCTTCTGCCAATTTGTGGTCCTTTCAAAAGTATTACCACTAAAAAAGTTCCTAACAAAAGTGGTCCTTTTTTCAGATTATGGTGTGGTTTGCTTATAGAAGGGCAACTTCCAAAGACCATAATGGTGAGTAAGATCAGTCACAGGAAAATTTGGTCTGGATGGGGGTGTCTTCTGAAAGGGGTGGTCTTCTGGGGGAGGTTTCACTGTACCTACAAATAGCTCAACATTAGTCTTTTTTTGTCATAAATATTGTAGTGGTTAAAGGGGAGCAGGGTGGCTCAGTGGTTAGCACTCTTATATTGCAGCATTGGTTGAAACCCAACCAAGGACAACATCAGCATGGAGTTTATATGTTCCCCCCTTTTTTGTGTGGGTATCTTCAGATTCTCCTGTTTCCTTCCAGACTCCAAAAAAACCCAGTGATAGGTAAATTGGCTTCCTATGAAATTGTCCCCAGTGTGTATGTGTTGGAAATTAGATTGTGAGCCCATTATGTACAGGGACTTAAGTAAATGGTGCCAATTTCTGTTCAGAATTGCAAAATATGTTACAATGGAAAATCTGGGGGGAGTTTTCAAGGATTTTACATTATCCTTAAGATATATCATCAATGCGTGATTGGTAGCGGTCCCACCCCAGGGAAACCCCACTGTTAAGCAGAGTGTAGAGTGTGGAACGCCAAACTCTTTCACAGTAGTATTGACACAGCGGTACACGCATCCATACTGCCGTCTAGTACTGCAGCTCACCTACATTATCTTGACTTAAAGGGGTTGTCGGCTTTGGACCATCCCTTTTTGTGAGAGGGACCCACAATAATTAATTCAACCCTGTGTGTCCGGCTGCTAGGACCCCCAGTGATCAGTGTAATCGGTAAGTAAACGTGGCAGTAAGTGTTCAATTTCACTGCAGCGCCATCTCAGGATAAATTAAGCATTACACAGTATCCATTAATATTAATCCAAGTCCAGTTGATACAGGGACGTGTTGGATTTTCTAGCATGACAGTCAGTCTTTGTAACCAGTCTCTGCTATGGCTACTTGATGAGTATCCGAAGCAAGGAATCTGCTCTATTAACTGAGAATTTACTAATAAAGTATTTAATAATGAGTTTCCTAAACCAGACAACCACTACGGTCCAGTTAATTTCAGCAGCAGCGCTTGTACAGATGTAGCCAAGTTTATCTGGACTCTGATAACTTGCTGCAGCGTGATATCACACAACAAAAGCCATTGAAAAAGTCAAGTTAAAGATTCTTGCCATTGTGCGTTTAATGCGATAAAAGGTCAAGATAAAGATGGCTACATCTGTACATGTCACAAATATTTTGTTTGCTGGTTTAATAGTGAAGCTACCAAAGTCGAATGAAACATCCGCATAACATCTTCTCTTTCCAGTTTGTAAAATTGTTTCTGAAACGAGATAGAAACTAAGAACTTTAGTTATTTTATGTAAAACCAATTATTCATACGGGAATTAGGCGACAGATGTGCAGATGTTCTCTACTGGTGGTCAGCAATATTAAAAAGTACATTTCCTGACAATTCAGACCCCTTTAAATTAATTTTTCAACATGATAGGTGAAGCAGAGAAATGTGCGTAGATGGAAGGTTTGTTCCCTGCAGCTGGGCAATGCCTGGGGACACAGACCACAGGAATGTCAGTCTGCTGGGAGAACAGCTGCGCAAATTTTGTCGACTTGTTGTGCCGGCTACAAGCTGATCTGACTTTTTCCACGTCTGGTAAATGAAGTTACATCTGCGCATTACAATAAAGGTCAACATTTCTCCCGTTTTGTTGCATGAACACATTTTTATTGCAGTTCTTATAATCAGCAACAATTCTATTAGGAAATGAATGTCTTATGTGCTTCAAGAGACATAAACACTGATTAAAGGTTCTGTTTCTGGTCATGTTCTGACGTTCATTACTCTTCATAAGGTAAATTCAAATCACTCAAATGATTCAATACTCTTTGTTTTATATTAAACGGGTTGTTGTATTTCTAAAATAACTTTCCATTAGGACATCAAAGAGGGGGTACTCTGTTTGGGACTTTCCTCTATCAGCGCTGCTTAATCCCTGACCATAAACAGCCAGTTCCCTTTGTTCCCCTGAACAGTATCCTGCCCCAGTAGTGCCCCGACACAGTATCCTGCCGCAGTAGTGCCCCGACACAGTATCCTGCCCCAGTAGTGCCCCGACACAGTATCCTGCCCCAGTAGTGCCCCGACACAGTATCCTGCCGCAGTAGTGCCCCGACACAGTATCCTGCCCCAGTAGTGCCCCGACACAGTATCCTGCCCCAGTAGTGCCCCGACACAGTATCATGCCCCAGTAGTGCCTCGACACAGTATCATGCCCCAGTAGTGCCCCGACACAGTATCCTGCCCCAGTAGTGCCCCGACACAGTATCCTGCCCCAGTAGTGCCCCGACACAGTATCATGCCCCAGTAGTGCCTCGACAAAGTTTCATGCCCCAGTAGTGCCCCGACACAGTATCCTGCCCCAGTAGTGCCCCGACACAGTATCCTGCCCCAGTAGTGCCCCGACACAGTATCCTGCCGCAGTAGTGCCCCGACACAGTATCCTGCCCCAGTAGTGCCCCGACACAGTATCCTGCCCCAGTAGTGCCCCGACACAGTATCCTGCCCCAGTAGTGCCCCGACACAGTATCATGCCCCAGTAGTGCCTCGACACAGTATCATGCCCCAGTAGTGCTCAGACACAGTATCCTGCCCCAGTAGTGCCCCGACACAGTATCCTGCCCCAGTAGTGCCCCGACACAGTATCCTGCCCCAGTAGTGCCCCGACACAGTATCATGCCCCAGTAGTGCCCCGACACAGTATCCTGCCCCAGTAGTGCCCCGACACAGTATCCTGCCCCAGTAGTGCCCCGACACAGTATCCTGCCCCAGTAGTGCCCCGACACAGTATCCTGCCCCAGTAGTACCTCGACACAGTATCATGCCCCAGTAGTGTCCCCCACATAGTATAATTCCCCCACAGCGCCTCCTAATGCATTATAATGCCCTATAGTGCCTTCACACATAGGATAATGCCCCTATAGTCCCTCCACACAGTATAATGCACCAATAGTGGAAACACACAGTAAAAATGTCCCCCACAGTGCCTCCCCACACACAATATAATTCTCCCATAGTGCCCCCACACAGTATAATGCCCCCATAATACCTTCCAACACACAATATGATGCCCACACAGTGCCCCCAGACCGTATAATGTCCCTATAGTGCCCACACACTGTATAATTCCCCCATAGTGCCTTCTAATGCAGTATAATGCCCCATACTACCTCCTTATATAGAATAATGCCCCTATGGTCCACCCCCACACAGTATAATGCCCCAATAGTGGCCACACACAGTAAAAATGTCCCCACATTGTCTCCACACACACATTATAATGTTCCCATAGTGCCCCCCACACAGTATAGTGCCCCACACAGTATACTGCCCCATATTGCTCCCACACAGTATAATTCACCCATTGTTTTGTTTCATTTTTCAAATTTTATGCATTTTTCTTTAATTTCTCTTAAAATAAATTTAATGCTATCAACATTTTCCCTGACCTCATATGGCTGCATTGATAAAAAAAATAAAAGTAATGTCCAACCGAACACCGGGGGAAAAACAATATTACTGATCTTTATGGCCAAAATTGGCAACATTATTAAGGAGTAATATGCGCTATAGTGAGCCAAATTATACGCAGACTATATTTACATGAGACATTAATAAAATGTCAGCAATAAAAAAGTGAAGTGTTCGACGGTTTTTCCAATTAATGTGACTGTTAGGGGTGAATAGTCCAATGAATATATTTATGACTATGATCCCTATAGCTCTGCCATATGATAGGATTAGATACAGCAGTCCAGCAGACAGTATCATACATGATAGGCTTACATTCAGAGCCCCAGCAAACAGTATCACACGATATGATTAGATACAGGCCCCAGCAAACAGTATCACACAATATGATTAGATATAGGGCCCAGCAAACAGTATAACACATGATAAGCTCAGATTCTGGGCCCAGCAGACAGTATAACACATTATAGGCTTAGATACAGGGCCCATCAGACAGTATCACAAATGATAGGGTTAATTACAGGGCCCAGAGGACAGTATCCCACATTATAGGCTCGGATACAGGGCCCAGCAGGCAGTATCACCCATGATAGGCTCAGATACAGGGCCCACTGGACAGTATCACAAATAATAGGCTTAGATACAGTACCCAGCAGACAGTATCACACATAATAGGATGAGATACAGGGCCCAGCAGACAGTATCACCCATAATAGGCTCAGATACAGCCTGTATCTAATCCTATTATGTGTAATACTGTCTGCTGGGGCCCTGTATCATACAGGGCCCCAGCAGAAAGTATTGTTATACTTATTTTCCTCGCTCCTGAGTTGGGTCCTCTTCATCTCCAAGGGCCATTCAGCGTCACTACATTACGCGCAGTCCACATAATTTTGTGACGCCGTGACGTCAGGACTCAGCGCAGCATCAAGATCTGACCCAGGAGCAGGGAGAGTTAGTTTAATGGTACTGTAGTAACAGGGATCCATGTAGTTTACTACGTAACTGTGAAGAGACATGATGCAGAGGGCCTTGGGCCCCCTGACTTCGGGGGCCCAGGTACAATTGCGGCCGCTGCGACCCCTATATCTATACCACTGACATATAGCCAGCTTGTGTTGCCTGTGGGGGCCCTCTTGAGAGTTATATGTGAATAATACACTAGAGGATGGCCCTTTAAAAAAACATGATCTTCCAATGCCCTTCATTTGCTCAGTGTAAACGTTGGTTAACGTGTCTTATTCATGGTTTGTTTTTACTGTGAAGCTCAAAGGTGAAAGATTAATTTGCTGTGGTATATTGCATCCACAGTATTTAAATAAGCCTCGCATTCCTTCCCCCTTACTAAGTGAGATGATTCAGGGTCTGTGCAGCCATCAGTCACTTTATATTGCTCTTTTTATTAAATGGCACAATACATATTTTAGGATTATTATGCTTCTGAATAATTCTGGAATGATGACGTTTTCTCTTTAGATTACTTATTTAAGCGATGTGACTTAGGACAGTTTATCTTAAAATTCCATGCTATGTATAACAAATAGACTAAGTCACTATATAATTATTTATTGTAACATAATAAGGCATTGAAGGCAGATATCGATTTTAATTATATCAGTCGATATATATATATATTTACTTTACTGTTAATTGCTTGGCTGCTTTTTCTCCTATGCTCCATTAGTGTAGAGCTATGATCACTGGCTCCAGCTTAGATGCCCTGCCTATTGGAGTACGAGGTAGTCTGAATCCGTCTCGGGTCTCATCAGAGGTTCAGGTTTCTCCGTTGCCTCTACTTTGGTCTTTTACATTGCAGTGTTTCCTGCTCAGGACAGAGTGATTCTAATTAAACAACTAGCAGCGAAAACTTGACGAAACTGCTAGATATACAGATGTGTCTTTCCTTACCTTTCCGCTTATCAAGATATATGGCGCGAGACGACCAGCTTTGAAAAAAAATATGATTTTGCGATACTCCATCACAAGATGTATATGCTATGTGTGTATGTGTGGCCACCCAGTGGTTGTGATGTGTTTTGCAGTCTGTCATGGGTTTGGCCAGCATGTCGTGATATTGTATTGAATTAGTATCATAAGAAATTGTAGTTCCTAACCAGATTCAAGCAATGGAAAGGATGGACACATCTGTATACTGATAGGAGAGCAATTAAGCCCTAGTACGGGGGATTCTGGAGATTTGCTCAAAGGGTACCTGTTGTTTCAGGTGACTTTTTAGAATAAAGTGTCATATGTGTGTATATGAAGAATAACACTATTTTATGCTATTATATGACTTGTACATCACATTTTTCACCAGTTTTCCCCTGTGTATGCTCTCTTTAATAGTCAGTTTTCCCTGAGTGAGCGGACACTAGCTACAATGATATCTCCTATACACAGCACACAGAGAAGAGAACATTCTGCTCCCCTATCTTTCTGTTGCACACCCTCAAAAGCAGAAGCAGCATAGATGACATCATACAGCAGTAATGAGCCCTATAGCTGTGAATTAAAGAGGCTGTCACCAGATTATAACTTGACTATCTCCTACATAATGTGATCGGCGCTGTAATGTAGATAACAGCAGTGGTTTTTATTTTGAAAAACGATCATTTTTGAGCAAGTTATGAGCAATTTTAGATTTATGCTAATGACTCTCAATGGACAACTGGGCGTGTTTTTACTTTTTACCAACTGGGCATTGTACAGAGGAGTGTATGAGGCTGACCAATCAGTGACCAATCAGCGTCCTGCACTTCTCATTGTTCCAGCCCAGCATGATCCACAGCACAGTGTGATTGTGCAGTGAAAGAAACTGGGCTGGGACAATGAGAAGTGTAGGACACTGATTGGTCACTCATTGATCAGCCTCATACACTTCTCTGTACAACACCCAGTTGGTAAAAAGTAAAAACACGCCCAGTTGTCCATTGAGAAAGTCATTAGCATAAATCTAAACTAGCTCATAACTTGCTCAAAAATGATTGTTTTTCAAAATAAAAACCACTGCTGTTATCTACATTACAGCGCCGATCAGATTATGTAGGAGATAGGGCACTTATAATCTGGTGACAGAGCCTCTTTAAGCAATGGGGTTAGATAGAACACTTACTAGAAGCTGCAGCAGCATGTCTGTGAATCTTTCTGCCTCTATCTCCATCCAGCAGCTCCCTTCCCCTCCCGTCTCCATGGACTTTTCTGGGCAGCATGTAACATGATCCCTTAGTCAGTTGTTATCTGTCTTGTCTCTGATGATTTTAGCAGTGAATTTAAATTAAATGATCAGTGCAAGAGGTAGGGGGAGGGGGAGAAGTGGCTCATAAGTAGAGAAAGAGGCACTTTTCTCTAATAACATATATAAATATTTTTTTTACATTGGCTTGTACTATTGATTTATGCAAAGTTTGTTCAAATAAGAGTGACCATTTAAAGATGTTGTACATCCTTCCCAAGTTTAACAGATCCAATGGGGCAGTTCTGAACTTCGAGGATTGTCCCAGGTGTCCCCACCCTTGTCCTGAGTCCCAAAGCTTGGAGGACTTTCGAAACGTGGAAACATTCAGTAATGTATAGCTAGTAATCTAAAACCAATGAAACATTACTAGCTTTATTTAATACTGCCGGCAGATGGCAGAATAACTCTCCTGCACGGTGAGGACTACATTTCTGTATCTGGGCATAGTATAGCACTATGTGCACACTCTTTGTTTATATGTGGGCACTCTATAGAACTATCTTTCAAAGTATGGTATGCTAAACAATTAAGTATGTACTTTTTCAGGGCAATGTGTGGCATTAACTGGAACTGCATGAGCGATCTATGTACTGTATGCACTAAATGGGTTCTCTTTGGCACTGTCTGGGTAATACATAGCACTCTTCGGGCAATGTGTGCCAAATTTATCTGGGCACTGTACTGTACTGTTTATTATTCCGGCACTATGGCAGTATATACATGGGTGTCATAGGCTTTCAGCCCCCCTAGATTGGCAGATTATAAGTCCACTTTTCTTCTCTAGGATGGTGATGGAAGCCCTTCAAGTGTCTCTTTTTGGCTATCTGGAGTAGTTTGAAATATGAAGCTTAAGCATGAGCCTAAATGAAAAGCTTTACATGGTAGCAATTGTTTAAGATGACAAATAATATTAATGTAAACCATAGCATGAAAACCCCAAAACCTAACCCTAGTCACATATTCCTAAAAAGTGGAGAAGAACCCTGATAAAATACATTAAATACAAAGCACTTCTTTGACTTGAAACCTGCGAAACAGTTAAAACATTCACGATACTGGTCTCATTTCTAAATTATACCACTTGCTGGGGGCTAGAGAAGCTGGATTCTTTTTGAAAAGGGAAACTGTTGGTGAGACAACCCATTTAAAGAAAAATTTCTGCTGACAAAAAAAAAAAATTGCCATTCAAAAGGGTATTCCCATCTTCAACATTTTTTTATTTTTTTTCATCCACAGTATAAGCCATAGTGCAAATGCCTGATAGGTACTGGTCCCACCTCTGGGACCCTTACCTATAGGTAGATCCGAGTCCCGTGACAACTGGTCTCTGATTCATTCCGGCCACTGTCCCCATAGAATACAGTGGAGACTCCCCTTTAAATTTCAAAAAATATAAGGACTAAATTTTCTACTCTGCTTTTTCCGAAAAACTAATATGGCCACCATTAAAGCTCCAATGCTGGCTGTCACCCGGTATATCCTTACTCTTGAATGAAAAATCTGCCTAGTTATACAGCAATACATGCGCCCCTTCCCCATTCTTTACCCCCATATCACTGCATAACTAGATAGATTTGTCATAAGCAGGTACGGACATACAATATGTGTGACCTGTGCAGCTGCACAGGGGTCTAGCATGTAAGGGGACCCTCTGTTACCTTAAAATCAGTTGGCAGGATCATACTGTTTATTAGATGCATGTAAGGGAATGAGATAATGGATTTTATAGCTTACAATTTTTGGTGAATTGTTGGTGAGACATAAGAAGGATATGATATCAAGGATGCTTTATTATTTTGGGTGCAAGGGGCCCATAAACAGCTCTTGCACGGGGGCCCTCTGCTATCTATGTCAGTCCCTGACTCATAAGCCCAGGAAAGCGACAACCCCAATCAAAACTGTTTCTAATAACAGATAAAACTTAGTCCTCATACACACGGCAGACACGTGTGCAGGAGGCTACATGGCAGTTCAGAGCTGCAGTACCAGGTCCAGCCATGGGTTGGTGCCCTATGTAGAGCCTTCTACCGATGCCCCCTCCCTTATGATGTACCATATAGTGCCCAAATGATACAATCATACAGTGTACAAATAACATTGCTACAAAGTGACTAACACTGCAAGACAGTTGCCTAAATAACATCTGATTTCAAAATAAACTCGTGAGTGAAGCCACATCCTGTGCAGCTACTGCTCCATGAGATGGGGCAACGAGTGTGGGATCGAGGATGCAAGTTCCAGGAGTTCAGGTCATCAGGACCTGGTGACGCTCCCTTCAATAATAACAGGAGATAGGCATATATGGAGACTTATTAATATGGGAATCATATGTAATCAGACAGTATTAACCCATAAATGAAATTGAAGACATACAAAGGTACAGCAGAGTCCTATAGAGGTATCTAGGTGCCCTATTATGGCCCCATAAATCTCGGATGTTGCATGAACCCACAATGTTTAAGAACTTTACAAACGAGGACAACTCAAGGGCTCATAAATAAAAATGGAAGTACGGAACCTGCGATTGTAATGGCGGAAGGAGGTGAAGGGAACAAGTGAGCCCTAATCTACCCACCGCCCTGTCCCTGCCTACTTGCAACGACCCGCCCTAGGCGACGGGGTACAACTGGGCGGCGGTCCCTACGCTGTCTAAGTGCAAGGGGGTACAAACAGGGAACACGCAAGGGAATACAGTAGCCCACGGAACGCCGCGAGGAAACGGAGCGGGAAAGAGCCAGTCAGGATCAGGAAGTAGTGGAGTATACAAACGGGAGCACGGAGCAGAAGCAAGCCAGGGGCAGAGCAACGCAGGATAAACGGAACTGAAGCAAGGCAGAAGCACGGCAGAAGCAGGCTGGAGCAAGGCAGCAGTGGGGCCAGGAATCCAAGAGAATAACAAGCAAGGAGGAAGAGAAAACGGCAGGTATAAATGGACAGGGGGCGGAGCTAACTCTGACTGACCAGGCCGCGATAGGCTCTCCCACTCCTGAGCCTGCCACCCTGATTGGTGGGAGCAGGTGTCAGTCTCAGAGGTCTGGCCTCAGGTGTCGACTGATTAATCCTGGGAGTATACCCAGACATAGTGCCTGGCAGATCCTTTACAGTACTCCCCCCTTTATGAGGGGCCACCGGACCCTTACTAAGAGGACCCGGTTTAGTGGGGAAGAGAAGGTGGAACCTCCTGATCAATACCCCAGCGTGAACATCTCGAGCAGGAACCCAAGTCCTCTCCTCCGGCCCGTATCCTCTCCAATGGACCAGGTACTGGAGGGAGCCCTGGATCATCCTACTGTCCACAATCTTGGCCACATCGAATTCCACCCCCTCAGGGGTGAGAACGGGAACAGGAGGTTTCCTCGAGGGGGACCAGGACGGGGAGCAGCGTTTCAGGAGGGAGGCATGGAAGACGTCGTGTATACGAAAGGATGGGGGCAGCTCCAGACGGAAGGATACAGGGTTGAGGACTTCAATGACCTTATAAGGTCCAATAAATCGGGGAGCAAACTTCCTGGACGGGACCTTAAGGCGCAAGTTCCTCGACGACAACCACACAAGATCCCCGACGACAAACCGGGGGTTAGCAGAACGTCTACAATCAGCCAGAATCTTTTGTACGCTCTGGGACGCCTCTAGGTTCTTCTGAACCTGGGCCCAGACAGTGCACAGTTCCCGATGAACGTCCTCTACCTCGGGATTATTGGAACCACCAGGGGAAACGGAGGAGAACCTAGGATTAAACCCGAAATTACAGAAAAACGGGGAGACCCCTGACGAGTTACTGACCCGGTTATTCAGGGAAAATTCGGCGAGGGGAAGGAATGAGACCCAATCAAATTGACAGTCAGAAATGAAACACCTTAAATATTGTTCCAGGGATTGGTTAGTCCTTTCCGTTTGGCCATTAGTTTCGGGATGGCAGGCGGAGGAGAAGGACAGATCAATCTCCAATTTTTTACAAAAAGCTCTCCAAAAATAAGGAAACAAATTGTACCCCTCTGTCCGAAACGATATTGACTGGGGACCCCTGGGAAGCGCAATGTGTGTTTCACAAACAAAGAAGCTAACGTCTTGGCGTTAGGTAGTTTCTTAAGGGGCACAAAGTGACACATCTTGCTGAAGCGGTCTACTACCACCCACACCACCGACTTGCCCTGAGATGGAGGCAAATCGGTGATAAAATCCATGGAGATATGGGTCCAAGGTCTCTGGGGAATGGGCAAGGAACGTAGTAAGCCCGCAGGTCGGGACCTAGGGGTCTTGGACCTAGCACAGACCTCACAAGCGGCGACGTAAGCCCTAACGTCCTTAGGCAACCCAGGCCACCAATAGTTTCTGGTAATGAGGAGTTTGGTACCCAAGATGCCAGGATGACCAGATAGAGCGGAGTCATGGTTTTCCCTGAGCACCCTTAGCCGGTATTGCAGGGGGACAAACAGTTTGTCCCCAGGGAGGTTCCCGGGAGCTGAACCTTGATCAGCCGCGATGTCAGAGGCTAAGTCAGAATCAGTGGCAGAAACAATTATACCAGGGGGTAAAATACAAGCAGGATCCTTCTCAGAAGGAGGATTAGCCATGAAACTACGTGACAGTGCATCAGCCTTAATATTTTTGGACCCAGCCCTATAGGTAACCAAGAAATTAAATCTGGTAAAGAATAGTGCCCAACGAGCTTGTCTAGGATTAAGCCTCCGGGCAGATTCTAGGAAAACCAGATTCTTGTGGTCAGTAAGGACCGTTACCTGGTGTCTGGCCCCCTCCAAGAAGTGACGCCACTCTTCAAAAGCCCATTTAATGGCTAAAAGTTCGCGGTTGCCAATATCATAGTTACACTCCGTGGACGAAAACTTCCTAGAGAAGTAAGCACAGGGGCGGAGATGGGTGAGGGAGCTGGTACCCTGGGACAAGACGGCACCCACTCCCACCTCGGACGCGTCAACCTCCACAATAAATGGCTCCCTTTGGTTGGGCTGAACCAGCACGGGGGCCGAGATAAAGCACTTCTTGAGGGTCTCAAAAGCCTGGACGGCCTCAGGGGGCCAATGGAGGACATCAGCACCCTTGCGAGTGAGGTCCGTAAGAGGCTTAGCGACGACCGAGAAGTTGGCAATAAATCTCCTGTAATAGTTAGCGAATCCCAAAAAACACTGTAGCGCCTTCAGGGAGGCAGGTTGGACCCATTCCGCCACAGCCTGAACCTTAGCAGGGTCCATGCGGAATTCATGAGGAGTGAGGATTTGACCTAAAAATTGTATTTCCTGTACCCCAAACACACATTTTTCGGTCTTCGCAAACAGATTATTTTCCCGAAGGACCTGGAGGACCTTCCTGACATGCTCCACGTGCGAGGACCAGTCCTTGGAAAACACCAGTATGTCATCAAGGTACACTACAAGAAAATTACCCAGGTACTCTCTCAGGATTTCATTAATAAAATTCTGGAAGACGGCAGGGGCATTACACAACCCAAAGGGCATGACTAGGTATTCGAAATGACCTTCGGGCGTGTTGAACGCAGTTTTCCACTCATCCCCCTCTTTGATGCGGATAAGGTTATACGCCCCCCGTAGATCGAACTTAGAGAACCATTGGGCCCCCTGAACCTGATTAAAAAGATCCGGAATCAAAGGCAGGGGATACTGGTTCCTTACTGTGACCTTATTCAAGTTCCGATAATCAATGCACGGCCTAAGACCACCATCCTTCTTCCCCACGAAGAAGAAGCCAGCACCTACAGGAGAAGTCGAGGGGCGAATGAAACCCTTGGCCAGGCATTCTTGGATATACTCCCTCATAGCTTTACGTTCAGGACATGAAAGATTAAATATCCTCCCCTTAGGAAGCTTGGCATCAGGCACCAAATCGATGGCGCAATCGTAATCTCTATGAGGGGGCAACACCTCGGAGGCCTCCTTAGAAAACACATCAGCGAAGTCCTGAACAAACTCAGGAAGCGTGTTTACCTCCTCCTGGGGAGAAATAGAGTTAACCGAAAGACATGACATCAGGCATTCACTACCCCATTTGGTGAGATCCCCAGTATTCCAATCAAACGTGGGATTATGCAGCTGCAACCAGGGAAGACCTAATACCAGATCGGACGATAATCCCTGCATCACCAGTACAGAGCACTGCTCCAAATGCATGGAGCCAACACGGAGTTCAAAAACAGGAGTATGCTGAGTAAAATAACCATTAGCAAGAGGAGTGGAGTCGATACCCACTACGGGGATAGGATAAGGTAAATCAATAAAAGGCATCTCTAGAGACATAGCAAATTCCACAGACATGATATTAGCAGATGAGCCCGAATCCACGAAGGCACTGCCAGTGGCAGACCGGCCAGCAAACGAGACCTGAAAGGGAAGCAAAATCTTATTGCGTTTAGTATTAACGGGAAATACCTGTGCGCCCAAGTGACCTCCCCGATGATCACTTAGGCGCGGAAGTTTTCCGGCTGCTTATTCTTGCGCCTGGGACAGGTGTTGAGTAGATGCTTGTCGTCCCCACAATAGAAGCAGAGACCATTCTTCCTGCGAAACTCTCTACGTTGTCGAGGGGACATGGAGGCCCCGAGTTGCATAGGTACCTCCGAGTCCTCCGTGGAAGAGCGAGGAGACGGGACCTCGGGGGGAATCGCAGGGCAGTCAGAGGGGAAAACATTGAAACGTTCAAGCTGACGTTCCCTGAGACGTCGGTCAAGTCGTACTGCTAGGGCCATAATCTGGTCTAGGGAGTCAGAAGAGGGGTAGCTAACCAGCAGATCCTTCAGGGCGTCAGATAATCCTAACCTAAACTGGCACTTTAGGGCCGGGTCGTTCCACCGGGAAGCTACGCACCACTTTCTAAAATCAGCACAGTATTCCTCAACAGGTCTCCTACCCTGACGTAAGGTCACCAGCTGACTCTCGGCTAAGGCAGTCCTGTCAGTCTCGTCGTAAATGAGACCGAGGGCAGAGAAAAACCGATCAACGGAGGAAAGTTCAGGGGCGTCAGGAGCCAAGGAGAAGGCCCACTCTTGGGGCCCTTCCTGGAGTCGGGATATAATGATACCCACCCGCTGGTTCTCGGAACCTGAGGAGTGAGGTCTTAGGCGGAAATAAAGTCTGCAACTCTCCCGGAAGGAGAGAAAAGTCTTACGGTCCCCTGAGAACCGGTCAGGTAACTGGAGGTTGGGTTCTAAAGGTGAGGTGAGGGGTACTACAAAGGCAGCGTCAGACTGATTGACCCTCTGAGCCAGGGCCTGGACCTGTAGGGAGAGGCCCTGCATCTGCTGGGTTAGGGTCTCAAGGGGGTCCATTATAGCGTCAGCGTAGAAGAAATGGTAGACTAGGTAAGGGCTTGTTATTATGTAATGGCGGAAGGAGGTGAAGGGAACAAGTGAGCCCTAATCTACCCACCGCCCTGTCCCTGCCTACTTGCAACGACCCGCCCTAGGCGACGGGGTACAACTGGGCGGCGGTCCCTATGCTGTCTAAGTGCAAGGGGGTACAAACAGGGAACACGCAAGGGAATACAGTAGCCCACGGAACGCCGCGAGGAAACGGAGCGGGAAAGAGCCAGTCAGGATCAGGAAGTAGTGGAGTATACAAACGGGAGCACGGAGCAGAAGCAAGCCAGGGGCAGAGCAACGCAGGATAAACGGAACTGAAGCAAGGCAGAAGCACTCCAGAAGCAGGCTGGAGCAAGGCAGCAGTGGGGCCAGGAATCCAAGAGAATAACAAGCAAGGAGGAAGAGAAAACGGCAGGTATAAATGGACAGGGGGCGGAGCTAACTCTGACTGACCAGGCCGCGATAGGCTCTCCCACTCCTGAGCCTGCCACCCTGATTGGTGGGAGCAGGTGTCAGTCTCAGAGGTCTGGCCTCAGGTGTCGACTGATTAATCCTGGGAGTATACCCAGACATAGTGCCTGGCAGATCCTTTACAGCGATAGTAACACTTTTCCTTACTTTGATTTTTCTTCTACCTCTTTTTATTCACAATGGCACTTGACAGCAGTGGCTAAGAGGCCTGTCAGCAGTCTTTGAAGTTGTGTGTCACAAAATATTCAGAATCAGGTGCTTAGTGTCTGCAGGGAACTGAGCCGAGCATAAAACTTTTGTAAAAGCCTAAACTAAATAAAAGAGCCATTAAACAGTCCTTTTCACATGACTAATTAGGTGTGCGGCTATGTTTCTACCAGTCATAGTACCATTTAGTCATACCAGGGGTTGGAGGTTGGTAATTCATACTATATGTAGCAATGTCTCGTGTTTGGTGATCTCATAATACCAAGTGATGTCACAGCTTTTACCTTTATTGTTCACAATTACATGTTTATTTACTAAACTTATTGAGTAAATTGAATAAAAATAAGCTAAAGACACTCCTAGCGGCCTTTGTCTGGCTAAAATGCAATAAAAAAACTGTGCTGACATGCAATTTTACCACTAATTGGCGTGTTTTTTTAACGAATCATTAATGTTCGGGCTGTTTGCAAATGCGCGTGTAATTTTAGCGCAAATATTTGTGACATTTCTTTTTCACTCACCAGCTTTGAGAAGTGGCGTAACAAGTGGGTGTGGTGTAGTGAAAGTGGGTGTGGCCTACAGCTTTTATACAGATTTATCCACGCTAAAGCCAGAAAAGATAATACAGCAGTAATGAGCAGTGTAGCTAAAAATTCTGCACTGGGGTGAGATAAAACACTTACCAGGAAGCTGCAGCACTCCCATCTGTGTCTTTCTCACTCTTCCCCTGCTTCCCTTCCCCTTTCCATGGACTTGTATGGGAAGCGTGTCTGTCTCTCTCTGTTCTTGCTGCCTGCTCCTGCTCCTTTACATAGACTTCTAGTGTCTGTGTCTCTCTCTTTCTTCCTGCTCTCTACTCCTTCTCTCCCTTCCATCTCCATGGACTTGTATGGACAGTGTGTGCGTCTCTCTCTCTCTCTCCCTACTTGTATGGGCAGTATGTCTCTCTCTCTCTCTCTCTCAATCTCTCTCTCTCTCTCTCTACTTGTATGGGCAGCGTGTCTCTTTAAGGAAGTAGCGGAGACGCAAAATGTAAAAAGTGCTTGTTCAGTACATTTATTTTATAAACATGAGGTAGTACACATAAAGCTGCATGAGCCGGTCACCAGCATCTGTGTATGGCAGATATAAAGTGCACTAGGGTGCAAGGAGTGTGGGGGATACTGCTGAATGAGGGGGTCAAGTTCTGATTACTAATGTAATAGTGGGGCAAAGGAAAGGAGTGAGATTAGGGAATGTTATAGGCCTGTCCAAAAAAGATGTGTTTTCAAGTGTGCAGGTATGTTGGGAACAAAAAAGATTATCCAGGGTAGCGCATTCCAGAGGACTGGTGCAGCATGAGAAAAGTCTTGGAGACGGGAGTGGGAGGTTCATATTATGGAGGATGTTTATCTAAGATTGGTGGTAGACAGAGATGAGGGAGAAGATGTAAGACACATACAATGGATTAATAAAAATAAAACATCTTTTAATGTTTACATAGGCTTTACCTCCATGACTATTTGAAGAGAGGCAGAGAATTTGAAGCTGTATGTGTGGAAACAGGAGCTCCAATCATTATAAAGATATGTAAAAAAATATTACAGTGACCTTAAATAAAGTTGAGGCTCAACTATGTAGAAGTACGGTGACTAAGTTGTTAGCACTGTTCTCTTACAGCACTGAGTTCAAATCCAACCATGGAACATCTGCATGGAGTGTGTATGTTCTTCCTCTATTGCAGATATAATAACTGGCTTTTATGAAATTAGCCTAATGTAATATAAGAAAATTAGATTGTGAGCTCCATTGGGGAAAGCGCTGCAGAATATGTTGGTGCTATATAAGCAATTAGAAAACAAACTAAAATATGGAAGACAATGATGGTACATCTTTACTAAAACCTACTGTTCAGTTTACTTTGTATCAATACTGAAACAAGGTTCATCCTAATCAAACAATGTCTGTAAAAAAAAAAATATTATACAAACCATGGAAAGAAGATACTGAAATAAAGTTTCTCCTGACTTCAGAAATATTATTATAACCTCCTAAAGACCCTGTTTTTACTCCATTTTTTAGTAACTAATTTGGTGCTAAGCAACATCTGCAATGGTGACTGAAAACAGAGCGACTGTTCAGTAACATCGAGCTGCTACTCTAGTGGAGTATTTTTTCTCGGGGATGTTTGTGTCCGGAATCATGGAGCACATTATCAGCCTTATACCACTAGATAGAGACGCTCATATCTGCAAAATTCTTTAAAAGAAAGCTATATTATGACTAGGGGCGTAACTAGGAAAGACTGGGCCCCATAGCAAACTCCTGACTGGGCCCCCCTCAGGTTCCACACGCAGCCCCTTTTATAGATAGTGTCCCCTGTAGATTGTGCCATACAGCCCCCCTATAGACAGTGTTATACAGCTCCGCCTGTAGACAGTGTCACACTCCACTTGTAGATAGCGCCCCCCACCTCCCCCTTGCAGATAGTGCCCTACAGCCACTCTGTAGATATCGCCATAAAGCCCCCTGTATATCGCGCCATACAGCTCCCCCTGTATATAGTGCCACACAGCCCCTCCCTTGTATATAGTGCCACAGAGCCCCCCTTAGTAGATAGTGCCCCATAGCCCCCCCTTAGTAAATAGTGCCACACACTGACGCCTGTAGATTGCGCCACACACAGCCCCTCTAAATAGAGCCACAGCCCTCCCCCTTGTAAATAGTGCCATACAGCCCCCCTAGTAGATGGTGACATACAGCCCCCCCTTAGTAGTTCCACACAGCCCCTTGTATATAGTGCCACATAGCTCCCCCATGTGTATAGTGCCACACAGCTCCCCCTTGTGTATAATGCCACACAGTCCCCCCTTGTATATAGTGCCACACAGCCCCCTTGTATATAGTGGCACACAGCCCCCCAAGTAGCACAAGGCAATGGCGCATCCGAGAAAGTTGTATCAGCCAGTGTGATGTTAATCAAACGTGGAAAGGTGGGTTTGGAGGCAGGACTATGTGACTCTTCAGGATAGCGGCACCGCCCCATGACCCTTTAAAAAGTAATTAGCATATAGTGTGCACCTGTAAAGGATCTGCCAGGCACAGCTTCGGGGTTAACTCCCATAGGTAATCAGTCGGCACCTGAGTCTATGTCTCTGAGACTGACTCCAGCTTCCACCACTCAGGCTGGCAGGCTTAGGAGTGGGAGAGCCTATCGCAGCCTGAGTGGTGGAAGCTGGAGTCAGTCTCAGAGACATAGACTCAGGTGCCGACTGATTACCTATGGGAGTTACAGTGAAGGAAATAAGTATTTGATCCCTTGCTGATTTTGTAAGTTTGCCCACTGTCAAAGACATGAACAGTCTAGAATTTTTAGGCTAGGTTAATTTTACCAGTGAGAGATAGATTATATAAAAAAAAAAAAAGAAAATCACATGGTCAAAATTATATATATTTATTTGCATTGTGCACAGAGAAATAAGTATTTGATCCCCTACCAACCATTAAGAGTTCAGCCTCCTCCAGACCAGTTACACGCTCCAAATCAACTTGGTGCCTGCATTAAAGACAGCTGTCTTAAATGGTCAACTGTATAAAAGACTACTGTCCACAGACTCAATTAATCAGTCTGACTCTAACCTCTACAACATGGGCAAGACCAAAGAGCTTTCTAAGGTTGTCAGGGACAAGATCATAGACCTGCACAAGGCTGGAATGGGCTACAAAACCATAAGTAAGACGCTGGGTGAGAAGGAGACAACTGTTGGTGCAATAGTAAGAAAATGGAAGACATACAAAATGACTGTCAATCGACATGGATCTGGGGCTCCATGCAAAATCTCACCTCGTGGGGTATCCTTGATCCTGAGGAAGGTGAGAGCTCAGCCGCAAACTACACAGCGGGGACTTGTTAATGATCTCAAGGCAGCTGGGACCACAGTCACCAATAAAACCATTGGTAACGCATTACGCCGTAATGGATTAAAATCCTGCAGTGCCCGCAAGGTCCCCCTGCTCAAGAAGGCACATGTACAGGCCCATCTGAAGTTTGCAATTGAACATCTGGATGATTCTGAGAGTGATTGGGAGAAGGTGCTGTGGTCAGATGAGACTAAAATTGAGCTCTTTGGCATTAACTCAACTCGCCATTTTTGGAGGAAGAGAAATGCTGCCTATGACCCAAAGAACACCGTCCCCACTGTCAAGCATGGAGGTGGAAACATTATGTTTTGGGGGTGTTTCTCTGCTAAGGGCACAGGACTACTTCACCGCATCAATGGGAGAATGGATGGAGCCATGTACCGTCAAATCCTGAGTGACAACCTCCTTCCCTCCACCAGGACATTAAAAATGGCTCGTGGCTTGGTCTTCCAGCACGACAATGACCTGAAACATACAGCCAAGGCAACAAAGGAGTGGCTCAAAAAGAAGCACATTAAGGTCATGGAGTGGCCTAGCCAGTCTCCAGCCCTAAATCCCATTGAAAACTTATGGAGGGAGCTGAAGATCCGAGTTTCCAAGCGACAGCCTCGAAATCTTAATGATTTACAGATGATCTGCAAAGAGGAGTGGGCCAAAATTCCATCTAACATGTGTGCAAACCTCATCATCAACTACAAAAAAACATCTGACTGCTGTGCTTGCCAACAAGGGTTTTGCCACCAAGTATTAAGTCTTGTTTGCCAAAGGGATCAAATACTTATTTCTCTGTGCACAATGCAAATACATATATATAATTTTGACATTGTGATTTTCTGTCTTTTTTTTAATATAATCTATCTCTCACTGGTAAAATTAACCTAGCCTAAAAATTCTAGACTGTTCATGTCTTTGACAGTGGGCAAACTTACAAAATCAGCAAGGGATCAAATACTTATTTCCTTCACTGTAACCCCGAAGCTGTGACTGGCAGATCCTTTACAGCACCATTTTAAAAGTTGATTTATAGATTTTGCTGCATCTGAAAAAAACATACATTTGGAAATAATGTCAGGTCATGTATTACCGTATCGTGGCGGTTTAAGGGGTTAAAACTACCAGACAGGTTCCCATTAAATATACAATGAATTGAAAACCATTCCATCTGCCCTGCAATTTTGTTATTATAACTATATCCTCTATAATTACAGCTCCAGAACCAAGCTCATACATATATACAGTACTACAACCAAGCTCAGTACATAAATACAGCACTAGAACCAAGCTCAGTACATATATACAGCACCAGAACCAAGCTCAGTACATATATACAGCACAAGAGCAAAGCTCAATACATATATACAGCACCAGAACCAACCTCAGTACAGAAATAAAGGCACTAGAACAAAGCTCAGTACATATATACAATGCCAGAACCAAGCTCAGTACATATATAAAATACCAGAACCAAGGTCAGTACATATATACCTGTACAACACCAGAACCAAGCTCAGTACATATATACAATACCGGAACAAAGATCAGTACATAAATACAGCCCCAGAACCAAGCTCAGTACATAAATACAGCACCAGAACAAAGCTCAGTACATATACACATCCCCAGAACCAAGCTCAGTACATATATACAGCATCAGAACAAAGCTCAGTACATAAATACAGCCCCAGAACCAAGCTCAGTGCATATATACATCCCCAGAACCAAGCTCAGTACATATATACAGCACCAGAACCAAGCTCAGTACACTTATACATCCCCAGAACCAAGCTCAGTACATAAATACATCCACAGAGCAAAGCTCAGTACATATATACAGTACCAGAACGAAGCTCAGTACTTAAATACAGCATCAGAACCAAGATCAGTACATATATAAAACACCAGAACAAAGCTCATACATATATACAGCACCAGAACTAAGCCTCAGCTCAGTACATATAAACAGCCCCAGAACAAAGCTCAGTACATATATACAACACCAGAATAAATACAGCTCAATTTAGTGCAACCCCTGTTGTATAGGTTTGTACGGCATAAAACTACAGTTCCCATCATGGCCCGAACAATGGTAAGGATATGCTGGGAGATGCGGTTTCACAAAAAAAAAAATCATACCACCCATCATCTCGCTGTAGATCATACAGTGACTACAGTACTGATTAGAGGCAGAATAAACATTTATATTAAGTGACTCACTGTTCATGTCTCAGATTCTAGTTCTTTTTCTCTGGCAATGCAGATCTGCTCTCTTCTGAGCAGGTCTGCTGGAGCTGAACGATGCAAGCGGCGCGTCGTTCAAAGGCACTGATTGGCAGGGCAGAATGACTTGCCCCATCAATCAGCGCCTTTCAACCACGGAAGCGACACATTGACATCATCGCACCGCTAGCGTCTTTGAAAGGCGCTGATTGGCGGTGCAAGTCATTTTGCCCCGCCAATCAGTGGCATTGTAAGTTCCATTCCGCGCCATTCAGAGCTAATGCATGTATTTGTACCTGCGTGCTATACACGCAGGTGCAATTACTGCAAGAGGGGGTGGCTGTCGCTAGCACCGAGGCCCCCTCCGGTGCTAGCGACGTCATCGAGCATGAGATGGCCCAGCCCATAAATGTTAGAGGCTCGGCGGCATGGGTCCTGTAGTAGCGTCGCTACCGCTATAGCAGCCATAACAGCTGCTAGCGGCGCCACCGGGCATATGGGGGGGCGTGTCGGCGGGCGGCGCGGCCGCCAAATGCCGCGGGCCCCATAGCAGCCGCTACGGTTGCTACAGCGGTAGTTACGCCACTGATTATGACACAGTAGAGCTAAATAGTGTATGTATCTCAATGACCATGAAGGAGTAGGCATTATAGGTACCATTATGGGCATTATATGTGTTTTGTCTATAGGTTACTAATAACATTTACATATACCGACTGATCTTCAAGCACTTGGTACTGTATACACTATTTGGTCTCTAGGGCTAGACTAGGCTATTTAATTAGCCTGGCCTAGGCAGAGTGGCTTGTTGACACCTCCCCCGGCAACCAGCACTCAAGGCATATGCCATACCTGCCACCCCTCCCCCACTACATCCCAGGACTAGGTATTGTGGGCATTAATTAGTAACCAGAGAATGTGCAATGTATATACATTATTTTAGGATTTTTAATGTCTGGAAACAGTATACACAGATCTGAAATCTCTCATATACCAGTTTTTTTGTACACAGTGGTAGTTCAATGGATTTACCTGCAATTCTCAAGAAAATCACAGATTACCCATTTTGATAGAACCAAATGATAAACTCAGTCATGCTACTTTAATGCCACTGGGTATACCGCAATACTTTTTTCTATCAGGTATTAGAAATTGTTGATAGTCACCAGGCACTGGGCATAATATTATTTATACCATTGGGCAGGGGTATTGCTAGAAACTGAAGCACCGATCTCGGGCACAAGTATTTATGCGGCCCACATCAGCTCAGCCCCATAATGATTTGCATGAGGATGTGGCAGTCACCAGTGCCCCCAGAATGGGTAAAAGACCCAAAAACACGCCATCGGTGCCCAAAATTCTAGATGCCACTTTCACCAAGAACTTTGTCTGTGTCAAGTAAGGGTATGTGCACACGACCTCTTTTCAGATGTAATTGAGGCGTTTTACGCCTCGAATTACGGATGAAAAGACAGCTCCAATACGTCGGCAAACATCTGCCCATTGCTTGCAATGGGTCTTACGATGTTCTGTGCAGACGAGCTGTCATTTTACACGTCGCTGTCAAAATACGGCGCGTAAAATGAAGCCTCATCAAAAGAAGTGCAGGACACTTCTTGGGACGTTTTTGGAGCCGTTTTCTCATAGACTCTATTGAAAACAGCTCCAAAAACGGCTGTAAAAAACGCTGTGAAAATGCAGCGAAAAAACGCAGCGAAAAACGCGAGTTGCTCAAAAAACTTCTGAAAATCAGGAGCTGTTTTCCCTTGAAAACAGCTCCGTATTTTCAGACGTATTTTGCTAATCGTGTGAACATTCCCTAAGGGTATGTGCACACGATGAGAGGCTTTTACGTCTGAAAAGACAGACAGTTTTCAGGAGAAAACAGCTGCGTCGTTTCAGACGTAAATGCTGCTCCTCGTATTATGCGAGGCATCTGTGACACCTGTAATCTTGAGCTGCTCTTCATTGACTTCAATGAAGAACGGCTCAAATTACGTTGCAAAGAAGTGCCCTGCATATAATGTATATAAGTGTCCTGCACTTCTTTGCCGAGGCAGTCAATTTACGCGTCGTCGTTTGACAGCTGTCAAACGACGACGCGTAAATTATAGGTCGTCTGCACAGTACGTCGGCAAACCCATTCAAATGAATGGGCAGATGTTTGCCGACGTATTGTAGCCCTATATTCAGATGTAAAACGAGGCATAATACGCCTCGTTTACGTCTGAAAATAGGTCGTGTGAACCCAGCCTTAGGCTTTATTCAGACGAACGGGAAAACGTCCGTGCAACGCGCGTGATTTGCACGCGCGTTGCACGGACCTATATTAGTCTATGGGGCCGTGCGGACATGTGCGTGATTTTTACTCAGCGTGAGTCCGCTGAAAAAAAGTCACGACATGTCCGTTCTTTCGGCGTTTTTCACGCATCACGCACCCATTGAAGTCAATGGGTGCGTGAAAGCCACGCATGCCGCACGGAACCACTTCCGTGCGAACTGCGTGATTCGCGCAAGAGCTGTCAAAAGGATGAATGAAAACAGAAAAGCACCACGTGCTTTTCTGTTTACAAACATCCAAACGGAGTGTCTTTGAGATGAGCGAACCCGGACAACCGAACCGAACCTCACCGGGTTCGGCCGAACTCGTTTTGACCGAACCCGGCAAATAAATTTCCGGAACGCGACGTCAGGAGATAGTCACTATCCAGTCTGCTGAAAGAGTTAAACTGTTTCAGCACCCTGCACAGTGACTTCCGATCCCAATATACATGAACGTGTAAAAAAAAAAGAAGTTCTGACTTACCGATAACTCCCGGCTTCTTCCTCCAGTCTGACCTCCCGGGATGACAATTCAGTCCATGTGACAGCTCCAGCCAATCACAGGCCAAGCACAGGCTGCAGCGGTCACATGGACTGCCGCGTTATCCAGGGCGGTGGGGCCAGATGTCAAGAGAGGCGCGTCACCAAGGACGCGTCACCAAGGCAACGGCCGGGAGGGAAGTTCTCGGTAAGTACGAACGTCTTTTTTTTTTTAACAGGTTGCTCGATATTGTGATCGGAATTCACTGTCGAGGGTGCTGAAAGAGTTACTGCCTATCAGTTAACTCTTTCAGCACCCTGGACAGTGACTGACGTCGACTAGCCTCATCTCTATGATGGCGGCTGCGCGAATTTCACGCAGCCGCGCATCATACACTGATGACACACGGAGCTGTCAAGTGGTTTTTGCGCTCACCTTAAGCCTTAAGCTTACTCATCCAACTTGACTCCATATGTAAGTTGTAATTATGTTTCGACTATCATTGCCAGATTGTTGGTCTGTTTACAGTGATGATTCCGCTGACCAGAGATGAGTAGATGCGGCTCACTCACAAATAACACTTTATTTTGCTGGTAACAAGAACTGACCGGATCACGGGGCATTTAATTTAGGCCGAATGTAAGAGTTTTGTTAATTTTTAACTTTCATCCATTGATTTTCAATATCTAGAGGGTAATAGTTGTATTACTGATTTCTGTGTTGGTATTTGCTTGCAAATTGAAGTGAAAGATAAATGGTTTGCAGAATACATTATCTCGGAGGACTTTTTCCTGAGAAACAGAGGCCGCTGGCAGGAAAGCTGTGGAGTGGAAACATCTCAGGGCTTATTCTGGTACCAGATCTTCAATACAGATTTGTTCCTTATTAATGAAAAATTATCCTATAAGAAATATATTTACACTACCGTTCAAAAGTTTAGGGTCACTTAGAAATTTCCTTATTTTTGAAAGAAAAGCACAGTTTTTTTCAATGAAGATAACATTAAATTAATCAGAAATACACTCTATACATTGTTAATGTGCTAAATGACTATTCTAGCTGCAAACGTCTGGTTTTTAATGCAATATCTACATAGGTGTATAGAGGCCCATTTCCAGCAACCATCACTCCAGTGTTCTAATGGTACATTGAGTTTGCTAACTGTGTTAGAAGGCTAATGGATGATTAGAAAACACTTGAAAACCCTTGTGAAATTATGTTAGCACCGCTGTAAACGGTTTGCTGTTTAGAGGAGTTATAAAACTGACCTTCCTTTGAGCTAGTTGAGAATCTGGAGCATTACATTTGTGGGTTCGATTAAACTCTCAAAATGGCTAGAAAAAGAGAGCTTTCATGTGAAACTCGATAGTCTATTCTTGTTCTTAGAAATGAAGGCTATAAAATTTGCTGTTTCTTCCGGATTGATGCAGATGACGGCCAGAGCATTGTATTGTATCTCTTGCATTGCACTTATTGTTATCATACTTACTGGCCTGTGAGCCGATGTCTGTGCTGTTTATGTCGGCACTATCTTCTTGGTGTTTGAAAAATGAAAATAAAAGAATTTATAAAAAAAACAAAAAAAAAAACTGAAGGCTATTCCATGCGAGAAATTGCCAAGAAACTGAAGATTTCCTACAACGCTGTGTACTAATCCCTTCAGAGGACAGCACACACAGGCTCTAACCAGAGTAGAAAGAGAAGTGGGAGGCCCCGCTGCACAACTGAGCAACAAGACAAGTACATTAGAGTCTCTAGTTTGAGAAATAGACGCCTCACAGGTCCTCAACTGGCAGCTTCATTAAATAGTACCCGCAAAACGCCAGTGTCAACGTCTACAGTGAAGAGGCGACTCCGGGATGCTGGCCTTCAGGGCAGAGTGGCAAAGAAAAAGCCATATCTGAGACTGGCTAATAAAAGGAAAAGATTAATATGGGCAAAAGCACACAGACATTGGACAGAGGAAGATTGGAAAAAAAGTGTTATGGACAGACGAATCGAAGTTTGGGGTGTTTGGATCACACAGAAGAACATTTGTGAGACACAGAACAACTGAAAAGATGCTGGAAGAGTGCCTGACGCCATCTGTCAAGCATGGTGGAGGTAATGTGATGGTCTGGGGTTGCTTTGGGGCTGGTAAAGTGGGAGATTTGTACAAGGTAAAAGGGATTTTGAATAAGGAAGGCTATCACTCCATTTTGCAACGCCATGCCATACCCTGTGGACAGCACTTGATTGGAGCCAATTTCATCCTACAACAGGACAATGACCCAAAGCACACCTCCAAATGATGCAAGAACTATTTAGGGAAGAAGCAGGCAGCTGGTATTCTATCTGTAATGGAGTGGCCAGCGCAGTCACCAGATCTCAACCCCATAGAGCTGTTGTGGGAGCAGCTTGACCGTATGGTACGCAAGAAGTGCCCATCAAGCCAATCCAACTTGTGGGAGGGGCTTCTGGAAGCATGGGGTGAAATTTCTCCCAATTACCTCAGCAAATTAACAGCTAGAATGCCAACAGTCTGCAATGCTGTAATTGCTGCAAATGGAGCATTCCAAGACGAAAGCAAAGTTTGAAGGAGAAAATTATTATTTGAAATAAAAATCATTATTTCTAACCTTGTCAATGTCTTGACTATATTTTCTAGTCATTTTGCAACTCATTTGATAAATATAAGTGTGAGTTTTCATGGAAAACACAAAATTGTCTGGGTGACCCCAAACTTTTGAACGGTAGTGTACGTTATGATTATTATTGTTATTACCATGACTACTATCGTTTTTGATCTTCTTAAGATTTCCCCCCTCCTTTCCAATGTTGGCAGTCTACGAAGGGATTTGAAAAAAATGTGCACATTATGCCATCTCCTGATATACATGATGTGTTGGTTGACTCTGAAGATACTTGGGTCATCATGGGGTACTGGTTGAGGAGGAGGACATAGATACAATTAAATGAGGTGATCACAGGTTCCATGAGACCTGTGGCACTGGACAAAAGGTGACACCAGGTGCTGTCAATACCACCTGGGAGATAGCCTTGGATGGGTCTGTGGGGGTCCCAGCACGCAGTCCCCACTGATGTTATCTCATGACATGGCTCTATGACATGTAGAAAAATGTAAAACTCCTGTAACGATGCCTGATTCCCCTCCCCCAATATCACTACAGTGTCCATATAATGTGAAAGAAGGCGTTCTATTCATATTGTATTATATATTATATAGTTTATTTTTATAGTTTAATCAGTTCATTACATTGGAGTGTGATAAAACACAGATGTGGCTTAAGGGACACTTAATAATAGAGCAAGTAGTATAAGTCCTCCAGGCCTCCTATATATTTTCTGCTGACGATGATAGGTCAGACGATATGCTCACCTTGGAAAGCGATTTTATTTTTTTTATTTTTTTTTAAATAAAAATGTGTATCAGTGTGTTTGGTGTAATTTTGTAATTACATTTCATTAAAAATAATTTTTACTTTTTGAGATACAGCTGGTATGTACTCTGTATACAGAGCAGCTGTATAGTGCTCTGACACATGAATCCGTCAGGTCAGTGGCACTGACGGGTTCAGTGTCAGTGGGTAATCCTGTAATCGAGCACATCTAAGTTATGAACTTAAATGTGATCGGTAACAGCTTGATCCTGCAGAGAGACGCAGGACCCGCTGACACTGAACCCGTCAGTCCCGCTGACATGACGGATTCAAGCCTTTAAGAATTTCAACATGATGAACGTTTGTAGCGATCTAATATCTCATTATTGTAACATACTGGTTTATCCCCCAAACCCTAATATGTGTGTTCATGTATCTGGTGGCTGTGTATGTGTTCTGGCTTGTGTATAGGACATGCACTATGAGGGCATTTATTATTACTATTATTATTTCTTTAATTTTTTTTTTTAAAGCACCATACATTTTTTATTTTCCGTGTGGGTATAAATGGAAGCAGTGATGTTGTATGCCACATCCATAGAATGATTGCAACGCTTTTTGAAAAGATAGAACGATGGCCAACTTAGGTCAAGTCTGAGCTGTCACACATTGTAGAAGGGGTTTTCCTTAGGATTAAATACTGCATAGGGGACATGTAAGATGCTCTATTAAGGTACAAGTGTTTTCAGTAGCTGCTGGCGCAGTCTGGTCATGAAAGTCACTGGTACTCCTACCCTCAATGCCAACTTTCATTGGTGGCAATAAGTCACCTCTCTGGGTATCTTTTTGGGGTATGTCCAGTTTGCCAGGTATAGAATCGGAACACAGAGAGCCCTGGATGCCCTATGATATTGTTTCCTCTGAGTCCTGTTTCTCTAAAAATAGTTTGGTGACTCTCTGAAGACCCAAGCTACTGCGAGCCCTGGCAGAAGTGCCAGGAACGCTGCTCAGTGCCCAGCTGGAATAAGGTATTCTAATAAGTAGGCTAAGCATATCTTGAGTATGAAGGCAATGTGTGCACATACGTTTCATTGCTCTTGGAACATTTAGGGCTCGTCCACACGTAGCAGAATTGCTGCGTTTTTTCCGTCCGGAATTGTAAACGGAAAATACGCAGCAGAATACAGTAGCAGCAAAGTGGGTGAGATTTAACAAATCTCATCCACACGCTGCGTTAAAATTCCGAGCAGAAATTAACCTGTGGTGTAGTCCTTGCTTAGTACTGAGCCGTAGGAACTCCATGTACATCCATACGGTGCCTCTGGGCAGTGGCATATTAGGAATCTGACAAAGAACGCCTCTATATGAAATCGAAGACGCACTATAGAAGTTGATGGGTGCGGTATTTTGGCTCCGTTATATGATAGTAAAATGCATGAGGGCTTATCTGAGACCATTGCATGTTAGTGTTGTCCTTTATTGCAACCCAAATCCCTGCCGATGACCTCTGTGCCTGCAATTTATAGCAATGCAGGGGAGAGCAGATCAAATAAATATTGACTTGCACATTATATCTATGTATTATGGATTGTTTCTGAACTTAAAATAATGTCTTTTTATGTATTTATTTGCATTGAAACAAGTCCTATGTTTGGCGGATCAGAACACATAAAACTCTGCAGACTAAATACATATTCTTTATGGAAATATGGGCCACCAGTTTGAGTCTGATTACTTATGACGCTGTGATGATATATAATATAGCATGTCTGCCAAGGTCACTCCTTCCGACATTTTATAGCCTCGCTGCCTCTATTTCCTGACCTTCCTCGTGGGATAAGTAATCCTGTGAGGTGGTAACATTCATCTGTAGCGACAGTTACTTTCTCTTGTAATCTACTTCAAGAACTCCAGAAAGAAAAGGTCTAGACTTACTATGGGATGGCTGAATACTTCATTTATACTGGACTGGCAGCTCCACGGATGTTATTATCATTTCTCTCTATGTATTTCTTCTCAGCTGGTTCCTATTTACACAAATAACTTGTATTGGGTTACGTGCGCCATTACCATTTTTACTGTTTAAGGCTAGTTTCCGCTGATTTTAAAATCCGTATTATGGTTGCAATAGGCATAGGATTCTATGGTGATCCAAGTTTGGTTTAGTGGAGCCACGGGAGGTCCGGGTATTGCAGATGTTATTTGAACACTAAAATCTGTTGCATTTTGACCATCTGCAAGCGATCTATGTTACATTGTAGAGCAAAGGATTCCAAAGTGTGTATAGAAGCCAAAGTACATAATACAATTCATCTTTATTAGTATACATCATGGTATATTCAAAAAAATGTAAAGTCGCACTAAAAATACAGTTGGTGACACCACGGGGACACACCTTAAAGGGGTTGGCCACTTTCTATTGCAATTTCTAAAACGCCCTGCGCTTCATTTCAGGGTCCTCTTCTCCCCCTTGAAGGGCTTAGTAAAAAGAGGACGGCCTGATTATCCTATCCATAGATTTCAAAGATGGCGGTGGTCAGTTGATTTGGCCATGTGACGGCCTCCTCAGCCGCCTGCTCTTCTGCGCCGGCGCTAAATGGTTTTAGCGCATGTGCAGATACAGAAGATTTTGAATGTTTCAAGCCATTGTTAAGAGCAGAAGAGCAGGCAGCCGGGAAGGCGGTCATGTTGCCAAATTACCTGAATTTTACCATCTATTATATCTATGGACAGGACATTTGCGCCGTCCTCTGTTCACTAAGCCCTTCCAGGGGGAGAAAGAGACCCTGAAATGAAGCACAGGGGTGAGTGATGGGGGTATTTACAGTTGCTTGTGTCAGAAAACAACATTTTAGGGTCATTTTGGAAATTGCATTTGAAAGTGGCGAACCCCTTTAATGAAATCATGAGTAGCAAAGGACATGTTTATGCATAAAGTAAAGTGCAATAGTGCAGAATGCTAAGTATAATACCGAAGCTTTTAAAAAGTGGAGTTCCTACCCATATAGTGATGATCACCCAGATGACAGCAACCCCCGACGCGCATTTCGGTGCAAGACTTCGTCTGCCATTTGTTTTCGGATATAAGATCTGAGCTTAAAGCACGGAGATTAGAGTAACCCTGGACATTGGTGTTGAGCTTTCCGATCACTCCTTTGGAGCTCTCACGCGTTGTCTTGAAACGTAAGGCTCTGTTTACACCCGCATTGTGGCTTCCATTTATAATGAAAGCTATGACGCAGTGCTGGATCAGTCTTACGGTGGATAACAATGACCTCCGATGCAGCTCATTGACTTACAATAAGATCCCTGGTAGTGTCCGTCATTTTGACGTTGCATTCAGTGCTATTCCTCCTGTCAAAGCGTCGACATAACCGAAATTTTTTTTATGCAGCTATTGCCATTCAGGAAACAGGGAAAAGTGGGAACTTTAATGGCAGCCGTGTTGGTTGTCAATCGGGCAGTTTACTGAAAATGAATGAAAACGTTTTTTTTAACAATTTGATAAAAGAGCAATGATTTCTATATTATTTATCTGTATGGGAAAATACTTAAAGGACCATTTAGTTACACTAAATATGTTTATTCTATATGCAAAGGTAGGAATAGATTGGCAGGGTGTGAGGCCGGATGCTGGGTGCCCAGGAGGGCGGCGCCAACCAGCCACTCTGCCTTTCCCAGGGCATTTAGATGCAGTTCTAGCTACGACTCAGTATAAGCTTATTAACAGGGATGTAGATTGTAAATATTCTTTTAATAAGCATCTACAGATGTAGCCAAGTTTATCTTGACTCTGAAACTTGCTGCAGCGTGATATCACACGACAAAAGCCATTGAAAAGGTCAAGTTAAAGATTCTTGCCACTGTGTATTTAATGCGTTGAGTCAAGATAAATATGGCTACATCTGTACTATTATATTCTAGAAAGGTAATTTATTAGAAGACAGACTCTTTCATTCATTTCTCTTGCTACTGCTTATTCTGTGCATGTTTTACACGTGACCCTTTTTCCTCTGACCCACCGCTGGGCGCTAATGACTTCAGAGCTTATCCCGCTCTCACTTTTATTTTGGTAAAACAGTGAATTTTCTTTCAACCACTCAATATTAACCAATTGTAAAGTTCTTATGATCATGTCAAAAAAAAAAAGAGAAGAAAGACAGTAATTCTCGACTTGACTAGACAGTCAGGACCCACAGACATGAGTTTGTAAAGGGCCTTTTCTTTGGAAGTTCTTTTCTTTATTATCGGAAGTTCCTAATTGCCCAGTGTTCAGAGCGACAGATAAAGAATACATCCTGGCCGCCTGCTGGCCCGGCTCCCGCTGTTGTAAGGCAGGCAAGAATCCGAGACTTGTTCGAGAAAGAGCATCAAGGATCTATGAGAAGAAGTCATGAATGGCTCTGCCTGTTGTAAACAAGATGACCAAAGATGGCAGCTATTGAAGCGGCGTGTATTTGTATACGTGTCACATGGCTGCCTCGTCAATTATCCATTTCCCTCTTTTCATGTCAGAGCATTAATTTGCAAACAAGTTGGATAATCCTGTTGGAGGCCTCGGTGCTGAGGTGAAGAGAAGGATGTGGGAAGCCCTGTTCAGTGTCAAGTGAAATGGATGTTAACAAGGTCCAGAGGTTACATTTTCGGCCCACAGATACGGTCCAGATATTATTTCCTAATTGGGTACAGACAAAAAAGAAAAGTGGAAATACATGTATCTTTTAAGGGGCCTTAAACATTTTTATTTGCTTTATAAACAGAAAAGAACGTGCTTTGATTCTTATTCAATGTACCTCATTTACTAAAACTGTCTGAGGAAAAAAATTTGCATTTTTGCCCATAGCAGCAAATCAGAGCTAGATATGAGAAAGGTATGAGTAAGATGGATGGATAGATAGATAGATAGATAGATAGATAGATAGATAGATAGATAGATAGATAGATAGATAGATAGATAGATAGATAGATAGATAGTGTAAAGGATCTGCCAGGCACTGCTTCGGGGTTAATTCCCAGAATTAATCAGTCAACACCTGAGTGTACATCCCTGAGACAGACACCAGCTTCCTCCACTCAGGCTGGCAGGCTTAGGAGTGGGAGAGCCTATCGCAACCTGGCCAGACTCAGCTAGCTCCCGCCCTCGGTCTATTTAAGCCTGCTCTTCCTGTCCATCTGTGCTTGTGAATTCTTTCCTTGAGGTTTCCTGGCCCAGCTACAGCTCCTGCTACTTTTTGATCCTGCTCCATACAGACCCCGGCTTACCGACTACTCTTCTGCTTTTCGCTTTGTACCTCGCACTCTCCTGGCTTGACTCGGCTCGTTCACTACTCTGTGGCTCACGGTGTTTCCGCGAGCAACTGCCCATTTCCCTTGCTTGTATTCCCTTGTTTGTTTGTCGTGTTTGTCATGCACTTACTGAGCGCAGGGACCGCCGCCCAGTTGTACCCCGTCGCCTAGGGCGGGTCGTTGCAAGTAGGCAGGGACAGAGTGGCGGGTAGATTAGGGCTCACTTGTCCGTTTCCCTACCCCCCCCACCATTACAAATTCACAAGCCCTATACCTAGTCTACCCTGGTCCCTGACACCATTATGGAACCCCGTGAAACCCTGGCTCAGCAAATGCAGGGTCTCTCCCTACAGGTCCAGGCCCTGGCTCAGAGGGTCAACCAGCCTGATGCTACCTTGGTAGTTCCCCTCACCGCACCCCTTGAACCCCACCTCAAGTTGCCCGACCGGTTCTCAGGTGACCGGAGGGCTTTTCTCTCCTTTCGGGAGAGTTGTAGGCTTTACTTTCGCTTTGTAATGGTGGGGGGGGGTAGGGAAACGGACAAGTGAGCCCTAATCTACCCGCCACTCTGTCCCTGCCTACTTGCAACGACCCGCCCTAGGCGACGGGGTACAACTGGGCGGCGGTCCCTGCGCTCAGTAAGTGCATGACAAACAAACAAGGGAATACAAGCAAGGGAAATGGGCAGTTGCTCGCGGAAACACCGTGAGCCACAGAGTAGTGAACGAGCCGAGTCAAGCCAGGAGAGTGCGAGGTACAAAGCGAAAAGCAGAAGAGTAGTCGGTAAGCCGGGGTCTGTATGGAGCAGGATCAAAAAGTAGCAGGAGCTGTAGCTGGGCCAGGAAACCTCAAGGAAAGAATTCACAAGCACAGATGGACAGGAAGAGCAGGCTTAAATAGACCGAGGGCGGGAGCTAGCTGAGTCTGGCCAGGTTGCGATAGGCTCTCCCACTCCTAAGCCTGCCAGCCTGAGTGGAGGAAGCTGGTGTCTGTCTCAGGGATGTACACTCAGGTGTTGACTGATTAATTCTGGGAATTAACCCCGAAGCAGTGCCTGGCAGATCCTTTACAGATAGATAGATAGATAGATAGATAGATAGATAGATAGATAGATAGATAGATAGATAGATAGATAGATAGATAGATAGATAGATAGATAGATAGATAGATAGATAGATAGATAGATAGATAGATAGATAGTGATAGATATGGGATAGATAGATAGATAGATAGATAGATAGATAGATAGATAGATAGATAGATAGATAGATAGATAGATAGATAGATAGATAGATAGATAGATAGATAGATAGATATGAGATAGTGATAGATATGGGATAGATAGATAGATAGATAGATAGATAGATAGATAGATAGATAGATAGATAGATAGATAGATAGATAGATAGATAGATAGATAGATAGATAGATAGATATGAGATAGTGATAGATATGGGATAGATAGATAGATAGATAGATAGATAGATAGATAGATAGATAGATAGATAGATAGATAGATAGATAGATAGATAGATAGATAGATAGATAGATAGATAGATAGATAGATATGAGAGAGATAGATAGATAGATAGATAGATAGATAGATAGATAGATAGATAGATAGATAGATAGATAGATAGATAGATAGATAGATAGATAGATAGATAGATAGATAGATAGATAGATATGAGATAGTGATAGATATGGGATAGATAGATAGATAGATAGATAGATAGATAGATAGATAGATAGATAGATAGATAGATAGATAGATAGATAGATAGATAGATAGATAGATAGATAGATGGATATGGGATAGATAGATAGATAGATAGATAGATAGATAGATAGATAGATAGATAGATAGATAGATAGATAGATAGATAGATAGATAGATAGATAGATAGATGATAGATAGATGATAGATAGATAGATGATAGATAGATAGATAGATAGATAGATAGATAGATAGATAGATAGATAGATAGATAGATAGATAGATAGATAGATAGATAGATAGATAGATAGATAGATAGATAGATAGATATTTTGGTTTAGCCACTAATTTGATACCAAAGATCTTTGTTCTTGTCTTGTGGATATTTTTGCCCTGGCACGGGCTTTTTTTTTTTTTATTGCATACGCTATGACGTCATTCCATAAACCAGCAGAGCTACCCTTTCACTGAATATAACTTCGATAGCAAGAATATTATTTTTGATTTCCAGCCAAAAACCTATTCTGATTGAAATGTCAGTGCGGTCATTAGCTGCAACTTTTCTGAATGTTGCCATGAAATATGCCTGACACATTCTTCATCGTCATAAAGCCTTGGATATATTTTTGCAGACCTAACACTCCAAATGTGTTTGAGGAGATTTGAGTCACCCTGTCGGATGTGCTCTCTGTCATTCACTTCTCAGTGATTTATGGAAAGAGGAAAATCTTCCACCTTATTTAAGAATTCTGACTTGGGTTTCTTGAGAAAAGTTCATTGCTAAGTGCTTGCAAATACAGGGATGTTTGACATATTGTATACCGCTGTCTGCTAAAAACGATTTGAGGTATGAAGGCCACATTTGTGATGCTTCCAGCATTTTAAGCAGTATGCAAGGCCAAACAATGCATCTCTCCAATGTCCAGAGGGACATCAAAAACTCTTTTAGAGGGATTTTATTTTTGTCTAAAATTGGGATGTTTTTGAATGGAGACATGACAGGTTTAATTTATTTGTATTTTATTTAATTTTTAATATTTATTAATATTTTATATTACATATTTGTTTGTATTTTATTTCATATTTCATATTTATTTATATTTTATTTCATTTTTGTGTATATATTTTATTTTGTATTATATATTTATATTTTATTTCATTTTTTGTATATTTATTTTATTTTGTATTATATATTTATTTATATTTTATTTCATTTTTGTGTATATATTTTATTTTGTATTATATATTTATATTTTATTTCATTTTTTGTATATTTATTTTATTTTGTATTATATATTTATTTATATTTTATTTCATATTTTATATTTATTTATATTTTATTTCATATTTTATATTTATTTGTATTTTATTACTTATTTTATAGATTTATATATGTTCTAGTTATTTTTTAAATCACTGAACAGGCCGATACTTACTCATGAAGGCAGCTACACACACAACCTCCAGCAGGACGCCGACAGACCGAAATGCTACATAGACAGAGCTATACTAAATATTTTAAATAATCTGGTAAATATTCCTCAGAATATACAAAAATAACCCGATGTACAAGAATTAGCACAAGATAACATGCAAGTGTCTGTTCAGACTACCGCAGTGGTGGACACAAAGTATAAAATCGATCTACCGGCAGAGCTCACAGCCGGGACAAGTAGATCCCGAGGTTGGACAACCAGGCAGAAATGGGAAAACAGCATCCTTATAGCTGTGTTTTAGTTCCCGTCACCACCTTTTCTAGTTAATTGCTCATTGGCAAATAAAATTTGGACTTGTGAGTCTTGACCAAGTGTAATGAGTAAATAACTTTGGATACTGTGACTATTATTTGGGTACTAAAGCATCTAAAGAAGCAAAACGTTTGCAGCAGGGTTCTCCATAGGCCACATGTACCTGCCCTTGATGGCCTGGTAGATTACCTCACTTAGGCTCCACAAAAAAGTATATCCCCTGCTAAAAAAGTTTGACCACTACTGCACTACCATCATGGCTTCCATTCATAACAGAGTCATAACTTGGTTCAGGCAGGCCAATGATGTCAAGGGTACTCCTCCCTGATACAGGGGCACGTTCTCTTTAAATACTCAGGCCTTGCACTAGGCCTCCATCCGGCTTGCTGCTTACTAGCTGCTCCAGTCACACTGTCTTACATGAGGAGACTCCGCCCCGTCACCTACAAGTAGCTCTTGGACCCACAGACTAAGGGTCCAACGCTTGTGTCGCTGGGCAGCAGCCTCTTCTCATCAGGATCTCTCTCTCCCGTGCACAGGCCGTTCATACTGAACGCTCAGCGGCGGGAATAGTAGCCTTTTATTAACTAAGCCCCGCCCCCAGCAAGAGGGCGTATCCCTGTGCCATTTCTTCCTGTTTGCTGCAAATTTGATCACACAGCAAGCCAATCAATACTGCGTAACAACAACGTGCCATGAACTTGAGGACCTGTGTGGTCGCAACGGTACCACTACGACCTTGATTTCTGTAGGTTCCGAATTAGAAGAAGGTATATACGAGCTCGGTGAGTCAATCCCGCTGAGACCAAATTCTCAAAAGGAAAGATTCCAATTTATTATCATGTACAGCGTATATTTATAAGACACAGAACAAAGAGCATAACTCATAGAGTGTAATCTGCAAAGGGAGAATCCTTCCCTCTGACCTTGATAAATACAGAAAAGAGTGAATTCCCTTGTACTAAGCACGTGATCGCTAAATGTTACTTGCATGAACTGTTTTACTGCGAAGAAGAAATAACTAAGTAATCTGCAGAGCATCTGCAGATTATTACAAGGCAAACAAAGACAAAAATGATTATCATACTGTGCAGTGTATACTGACACAAAATACAAAAAATGGACTTTTGAGTTTATTCCTTCACACCTGCACAGTATGATCACAGGACCACAGGTCCTGCACCATAAAATACATTGTAGCAAACAAAGTATCACAACAAATTTTAAATATAAACACAACATCACTAAGTGCCATATACACAAAACGGGGACATGTCTACGTCAGCACCTGGGAGAAAAACAGTCTAGCAATACTTTTAGAGAAACAGTATACTTATATCTATAAATTACAAAAACACAACTTAACCCCTTCTTAAGTAACAGGATTTATCCCCCCTTACAACAGCACCAAAATGACCAGAGCCCAACACGAAGGCAGTCGCAATAAAAGGAGAAGTGTATTGACGTCTGATAATTCTTATACACAGAATGGTATAAAATGTTATAAATAAAAATGTCAAATTTGAAAATTTTTGAATTGGTAATACTTGCTTCATTGTGCCACTAACATGAGAAAATGGGTATCTTTAAGTCAAAAGTAGCGCCTCTGCAATTATTTTGCTTTCATAAGAGGTATTTGGAATGTTTAAGATTTCAGTCACTTATCAGTCACAAAATCGATGTGTATAAACATTTGCCATGAAAACCGACAGGTAACAAAAAAGGATTTAGGCCTCATGCCCACAGCAGAGCCGAAGACTGTACAGAGCTTATCAAGTCCCCGAGGATCTCTATTATGGAGCCATAGGCATTCTGTGTGCCGTGTTTGGTGCATCTGAACTCAACCATATTACGGAGATATTCTCATATCCATAATATCTTCATAATATGGCATCTGATGGAGCACGCAACAATTTTTTCTCTGTCACATTTATATAGAAATATTTCTGTATGCCTTCATATGAAATCTGAGGCATATGGAGGTATAGTAGGGTTCCACAGTGCTCTATGGGGGCCATATTACAGCGTTGTACAACTCAGAGGTTGTGTAAAGTCCTAATATACTTTTGTGCCTGAACCGTTAGGCTGGATTCACAAGAGCACATTACGTCCGTAATGGACGGAACGTATTTTGGCCGCTAATCCCGGACCGAACACACTGCAGGGAGCCGGGCTCCTAGCATCATAGTTATGTACGACGCTAGGAGTCCCTGCCTGTCCGTGGAACTACTGTCCCGTACTGAAAACATGATTACAGTACGGGACAGTTGTCCTGCAGCGAGGCAGGGACTCCTAGCATCGTACATAACTATAATGCTAGGAGCCCGGCTCCCTGCACTGTGTTCGGTCCGGGATTAGCTGCCGAAATACGTTCCGTCCATTATGGACGTAATGTGCTCGTGTGAATCGAGCCTTATATTCATGTTGAAGAAAGTCCATAGAATATACTAGAGGTTCTCAACTGATGAACCGCATTCTGATTCCGAATCCGGGATGCTAGCTCTCCAGAGACCTCCTGGCATAGAGGCATTGGAGTAGTGCAGGAGCAGAACTACCACTGGAGCTCGGCACGCAAGGTCTGGAAGTTTGTCGGTGTCAGGGTGTTGTGTGTGTGGCAGTTCCTAGAAGTAAAGAGGACCCGGGAGCAGTAAGTCTAGTCTGGCGTCTAAATTAGTTTAGGAGGCTGGTCTGGGGTTAGAATCAGTTTATGGGGCAGGTCTGGAAACTGAATGAATTTTAAAGGCAGGTGGGGAGTCTAAATACATTTTATCGGTCTGATTTGGGATCTAATTAATTTTAGGGGTCTGGTCTGGGGTCTGCAAGATTTTAGGGACTGGTCGGTTGTCTGATTCATTATAGGGGCTGGTCTGGTGTCTGATTAATTTAAGGTAAAAGGGGTCTGAATTATTTTAAGGGGTCTGGTCTGAAGTCTGAATCAATTTTATGGGTCTGGTATGGGGTATTAACCCCTTTCCGACATTTGACATATCCATACGTCATAGCCGGGTAGGGGAAGTATGGAACGGGCTCACGGAGTGAACTTGCTCCATACGATGCGGGTGTCGGCTGTATGTTACAGCCGACTCTTCACAGTAGCGAGCGGGATCGCACTCGAGTGCGATCCCGCTCGTTTAACCCGTTAAGTGCCGCGGTCAATAGCAACCGCGGCATGTAAATCGTTAGAAAGAGGGGGCGATGGTTGCTATGGCTGCCTGGGGGCCTAATGAAGGCCCCCAGGTCCGCCATCTTTGTGCTCCTACTAAGCCGTGCCTTAATAGAAGCCTGTCAGAAAGACGATATACTGCGATACATTAGTATTGCAGTATATCGTGCAAGCGATCCAACGATCACTGGTTGAAGTCCCCTTGGGGACTAATAAAAAAAAGTAAAAATGTGTAAAATAGTTTTTTTTATGTAACAATTAAAAGTAAAAAAAAAACCTTTTCTCATTTTCCCCCTAGAGCATAGTAAAAAAATAAACATAATTGGTATCGCCGCATCCGTAAAAGTCTGAACTATTACAATACATCATTATTTAACCCGCACGGTGAACGCCGTAAAAAAAAAAATTGTAAACGCCAGAATGTCTATTTTTTGGTCACCTCATCTCCCACAAAAAATTTAATATAAAGTGATCAAAACGTCGCATGTACCCCAAAATGGTATCATTAAAACTACAGCTTATTTTGCAAAAAAATAAGCCCTCAGACCACTTAATAGACGGAGAAATAAAAAAGTTATGTCTCTCGTTATTTGGCGACACAAAATAAATTATATTTTTTACACTTCGTTTTTTACTTGTAAAAGTAGTAAAATATAGAAAAAACTATATATATTTGGCATCACCGTAATCGTATTGACCCACGGAATAAAGTTAACATGTTGTTTTAATTGCACAGTGAATTCCGTAAAAACGAAGCGCAAAAAACAATGGAGGAATTGCTGTGTTTTTTTAATTTTCTACCCCACAAATAATTTTTTTCCCGTTTCCTAGTACATTATATGGCACAATAAATGGTGCTACGAAAAACTACAACCCGTCCTGCAAAAATCAAGCCCTCATAGGACTATATCGACGGAAAAAAAACGTTATGGCTTTTGGAAGATGGGGAGGAAAAAACTAAAATTAAAATCTGAAAGTTGTTTACGACGGGAAGGGGTTAATTAATTTAGGGGTCTGGTCTGGTTTTTCCACAAAAAATAATAAGGAATCTTGATGTAAATCTACAACGTCTGCAAAACGTTAACAGGACAACATCTTTACTGTTGGTGTTCAGCTCGGACCTTCACCTGTCCGCAGATTTAGGTAAGCAGATCTTTACTAAATCTAGTTGAGTTCCCCTGAAACACACTGAACACATGTTAATGTAGAACTTATTCCTTCACAGAGTTCCAGTGCAATATTTGATGAATGCAAGCTTCAAACAATAGCTATGTGACAGTATCTTTATAAAAAGCATATTAGATAAGGATGTCCTACTAGAACAAAGACTACACGACGGGGGTCACCGGTAATTATGAGCCTGCGAATTCAGATTGTGGGTTTATTAATGGAATTGCCTTTTGATCAGTAATTGTTGGGAAGTTGTGTGGACTGGTGGTTCTCAGGAGAATGACATAATGACATACAGTATATAGTGTATCTTTCAGATGTTAAGTAATAATTACTGTTAACACTTTGGAAAGTTTAAATAACCTTTTCGCTTGATTAAGTCATTAGTTGAGTTGTTCATTTATGAGCTTAGAGGGATATGAATAAATTATTAATAGCAATTAAATGCTGGCCACAATTCAGGAGTAATCGTGATTCTTCTGCGCAAGGGATGAAATCATTTAATTGAATATGAATTTTAAATATGTATTAATAGTGTAAGATACTAACTCTGCAAGCCTGATAAATGGGAAAGCCTATCTTTGATCACATGATGACCTAAGAAAAAGTCATTTCTATTGTCTGAGACTTTCTTATCTTCCTACGTAGTTGAGCATTGTAAATTGAAAATATTATCGAATTTTTTTTTTTTACCAATCTACATTCAAAGGATAGATTGAATTAATTGCATTATAATAACCCGTATCTAATTCTAATAACTGAAGAATGGAAAATGCAAATTATATATATATTTTAAATATCTGATCATATGCGACTAAATAATGATGCTGATACCCAACATAATTACAGATAGACTGACGTATCTTAAAGGGATCCTGTCATCAACATCTTACCTGTTAAACTCGCCTGACCCCTCAATGGCCGTAGCTGTCCAGAGTTCGTTCCTGTTCTCTTCTTTCCTGAAGTCCTCCTCTGTCTGTAAATATTGTCGTTTAAACTTTTCCTGCCTTTTATGGTAATTATTTTCCCCTCTGGGTTGCAGCTTCTTAACCCCGCCCACCGTTGCCACCTGTCTGGCCCTGACTGGCTAAGGAGCTGTCAATCAAAAAGAAGGAGGTGGAGTCCACTCTGAGATGCTGGAGGAATGAAAATCTGACTCTTTTCAGATGAAGATTTGACTCTTTTCTGCTCATTTGCATACGGCGTGCGACCACTGAAAAACGGAATACTAAAGCTACAGAGCTTACTTAGAACATATTTATAGCTTAGATGACAATGATTTTTCACCCACTTTCACCAGGTATTGCTGGCTTTATAGCTAAAATGCTGGTGACAGGTTCCCTTTAACATTTAATTATATCATATATATAAAGAGATATATATTTGTATTTATTAAGATTTATTATCTAACTTTTTATTTTTTAACATTTTTATTTAATTTTCCGCAGTAGCTGACTTCATAAGGGCTTTGCATATCCACTTTTAATTTATAAATTATATATTTATTATATATTAATTCAACTCTATTATAAATCAATAGGTAGTTCAAGCACTATAAAGGCTGTACGTACCCTAGAAGCAGACCGTGAGGCTGCTATAGAACCCTTGGAGCGAGGAGGCCCAGTCCTAGTTAATTACAGCTACTTTGCTATTGTAAAGAACCGGTGCAGGACTCTCTACATAGGAATAAGATTATAAGCAAACAAGGAGGTGGGGGATCGGCGTATGGGTCATGAAAGGGCGTGAAGTGTTAAACATACACAGGCCCTTCTGTCCTGGGTGGTAAAACCTGGCACCATAATGGGGGGGCCCAGTTTGATCTTTGCTATAAGGTCCTTTCTATTCTTTGTACGCCACTGAGCATAATCTATAACTACTTTACCTTCTTATGGTACAGTAAGTGAAAAATAATGATATTCTAATGCACCAAATTTATTGTAATTTTACACTTTGCCATGTTATCAAAATTTACGGAATTTTTTATTTTTTATTTTTTTTTAATTCAATGTCTAGGGAAAAAAAATGGTAATGATAACTATAAATAGTGAAGTACACAGAAGAGGGGATTTAATAGGGAATTTAAAATTGATACCCCATTCTCTCTCCCTTGTGTTTAGAGACCCCACAACCTACTCCTCGAATCTGTGGAACTGTTGAAACTGTGCCAAGGACTAGTGGTACCACATCCTAAAAACTAAACATAGCAATTGTTACATTAGAAAAGTTTGGCACCATGCTTTCTCCTGCACCTGGGCGTTTATCAAGAGCATGACCACCATTATTAGTCTTCCCAATGAGACTTAAAGGGGATGTCTACTTTGGACAATCCCCTTTTGTTAGAGGGGTCCCCTGACGATACGCTGGTCAAAGAGTGTTTCACTGCTAGAACTCTCAATGATCAGAAGAACCCAGTAGCAAGTGTTTAATCTCCCTGCAGCGCCACCATAGGAGAAATGAAGCATTGCACAGTTTCCATTAAAATCAACGTGTTGGCTGTGTGATGTACAGACATGCTGGGTCCTCACGAGCTAATGATGTACCTAATAAAGGTCCTGAATAGGGGGCTCACCTCTTTTTATTTAGAATTTCCTAATAGGGCTTTTTATAATGGGTTTTCTAAACCCATTCCTTTAAAATCTTATTAATATATTTTAAAATCAACTCTAAGAAACTGAAAATTTTTATGTAAATTTTTAAATATATTTAGAATGCCAATATAACTTGTTCTCTGATGCCAACATACTAATGGTTAAACCTAGAAGGTTAAAAATATATAAAGCCAATCTTCAGTGGGACGAAAAACTCTAAATAATTCCATTTAACTGTCTTTCAATATTTAATGCATTTGCAAGTAAACTCTGTCAAAACACATTTTCCCCCAGCTTGAAGCAGATAAATTCAACCTAGTTCTACCTTGTAATGGTGAGATATAAAAGCTACATAGCACAGTGTTAGCAGTTTCTAGGAAAAAGTTGATGATGGCACAAGGCAATCCCTTCTGTAGACCATAAGGATACAATTCCAGGTCCTTGGGGAAAAACTACTAACCTCTATTTTTAAATCATTTAGACTAAATCTGGCAATATACCAGAAATTTTGTACGGCCGAAAAAGCAGATTTAGACGCTTACAAAAGGCAGATATCCGTGGATAATTTCCTCTGCTGTGTTTGAATTTTTCAGTCATTGTTGAATGCAGTCCTTGGAAAGTGGTTCATGTCTAACAACTTATCTGTATCCATCAATAGAAGCCCAGACCAAACCACAGATCAAGGCAGCGATCGATCAATTTGTGGGTGGGAACTGTTTTGTGGTCAAAGAGATCTGGGTCCGTAACAGGTAGGCAACACCAGGTCCAGTATTCAATATCAGGAGGCAAGGTCAGGCCAGAGGTCAGTACACTCAAGAGGAGTCAAGACGAAGGCTGGGTAAAACACATAGAATCACAGAAAATAACAGGGAAAATGTCAGGAAACTCACCACCAGGGCTGATAATCAAGTACTGCAACAATTGAGTGGTTCCCCTTTAAGGTATAGGAGGAGTGACATCACTTGCCAGGCCAGGACTCGATCTTACGGCTGGAAACTCACACAAGTGGAGGAGAGCTGTGGGGTCCTGTCACCATAATGAAGTCACTGCTCCAGACGGCCAAAAACTATGGAGAACATAGCTGGTCTGCGGTTGAAGCTGACAGAATATAGACGACATAGAGCTGATTGCTGAAGCTAATCGCAGAGCCGTCTTCCAGTTAAATGGGGTTGTCAAAATAAAAAAAGCCCTGTAAAAAAATTCATGTAGTCCGTGGTAAAGCAAAAGAGGTTGCATGGGTTGTAATTGCAGCTAGCACACTATCTCTGCGGGCCCTCAATAATGAAGAATGAGACCTCTCTAGCTGGGCAGTGCAGAGATTCAATGACATACTGTAGGTCTAGTGATATTGGAGCGTTCTTACTTTGCCAATTAATACTTTAGTATTTCACATTAGACCACATGGACGTCATAGAGAAGTTCCTCTGCTTGGGACCCCCTCTATGAACCAGACTTGAGTTGTTTATGTAATACATCTGAATAGCCCCCATGTAATACTACATTTCTCTTGCGTTAGCCGCTGCAGGGGCAATGCCTAAGATAAGACCCCTTTATGGGATGGTTATAAGGTTAAAATTAAAAATCTGCTTTTTTTTTCTAGCAACAACAACACTCTTGTCCACTTGCTGTGCTTGGTTTTGCAACTTTGCCCTATTTACCTAAACAGATGACAATTAATGTCTTAAAAGTACTTAGTCACCTGCCTTTAAGCCATGTAATAATGTAATTCATTCTTAAAACCTCAGATATCTTCCCAAAAAACTTCTCACCTACTCTCATTGCTTGGAATTTCAACCAATTGAGACTACTTAAAGGGGTTCGACCAGAATCGACAATTATCACCTACCCAAAGGATAGGTGATAATTGTTTGATCGCTGGTGGTCCCACACCTGGGACCCCCACCGATCATGAAAATGGTGCTCAAAGCCCTCTGTTTCTCCTTACTGCACCTCTCGCAGTAAGGAGTAGTCTGAATGGAGCGGCGGTCCAACATGCCCCGTTGCTACATTCAATGACTATGGGACTGACGGAAACAGCTGAGTACTGTATTCAGCTATTTCAATAATACCATAGACTTTGAATGGAGCGGCAGCGTGCATGCTCGACTGCTGCTCCAGATTCAATGTCCTCCTCACTGCAGTTGAGCAGTGAGGAAGAACAGGGGGTTCGGTACCATGGTTAATGCAGTCGGTGGGGTTCCCAGTGGCGGGGCCCCAGCAATGAATTTTTGTACTCTCAGGATTTCTAGACTATTGAGTGCAGGAGAAATACAGAATTTTTAATACATTGGGTCAAGTAGAGGCATAACATGGAAGTACATGGGCTCCAATATAAAATCTGAAACAGGATTAAAGACACAGGGCCAGGGTATGTCCGCTACTGCTGCACCCCCTCCTATAGCTACGGCCCCGGGAATAATTCATCATTATACAAAGCAGTGTTCTATAAATTTAAATTATGCTTCATTTCCATTTCGGTTGGCCACTACAATTAACAAATGAAACATGAAATCTGGATGCAGTCAAGTCAAGTTCCATTGTAACAAATACCATACAGATCTGAAGGGCTGTGTTTTGTATTCAGTGGTACACATGTTAAATAGCAGCAAACATTACACTAAAGAAGAAGTTATAGTAAGAAGAACAAGAATTTATACTGACAAAAGAGAGGTATCATGGGAGTGATGGTCCCGGTGCTGGAACATTGCTTGTTTTTAAAATAGAAAGTTTCATTTGCTTTGTAACAGTGTCGGTTCCAATTATTATTAGCGCACTCGGCTCCAGTTACGCCACTTTGCTGTTGGCAGCAGAGCTGATATGACTCTCATCCTTGATTGCAAGACCTGACTTTGCCCTTTCCCGTTTCAAGGGGTTATTTGTCAGAAAACAAAGGCAACTTATATGGCTCAGCTGTGCATAGGATTATAGATGAGTACAAGGTTTTTCCTGCTTTTTTTTCATAATATTTCTATATAGGGTAGGTATAATGGAGAATTGCTCTGAGCCACCCAATTTTTTTATACACATCCATTTGATAACCCTATTGGTTCTTTTCTACTGAGAACGCTATTTTTTCCTGTTTCTTTTGATTCCATGCCCGTCCCCTGCATGCCACAAAATCACCACACTCTTCTCCTGCTGCTGTCATCATTATGATCGTCTATCAGTGTGGTCTATATGCATTTATTTTAAGACACTACCTGTTCCATCTATGCATGTCCTTACTAATAAAATAACATTAGTGGACAGGTCACTGCCTTTTGCAGGAGCAACACGCTCGTCCCCTGCCGCTGTCCTCATTCCCATCATCAACTAGTGTGGTCTCTTTCTGTTAACTGTATGACACTGTCCTATCCAGCCCTGTCCTTACTTATATAATAGCATGAGTAGACAAGTCACTGCGTATAGCAGGAGCAACACACTCGTCCCCTGCTGCTGTCATCATTCCCATCATTAAACAGTGTGGTCTATTTTGGTCAATTATATGGCATTGTCCCATTCAGCTCAGTCTCTACTAATAGTGGCATGAGTGGACAGGTCGCTGCCTTTCGCCGGAGCAACATACTCATCCCCTTCTGCTGTCTTCATTCCCATCATCAACCAGTGTGGTCTATATCTGTCAAGTCTATGGCACTTTCCCTATTTCATGCAGTCGTGTCCATACAACCATAATAAATAAGTGGACAGCTCATCGCCTTCACACAATACATTTGATTCATCAGGTGGTCTATTTCCATCTACATCTTTTCGTAAAAAAAACAAATAATAGATTGGTTGCTATGGGTATATATTTGGTTGATCTTATCCAGAATTCTGATAACGTCCAGAGTCCAGAGCAGAACATGAAAATAAATAATGCATAAAATACAATATTTAAGATTTTCTTACTTTTATGTGATCATGAAAATATATCCAAACAGGAATAAATATTTTCATACAGACTTCTGTGGTTTTATTAGGGTATGTTCAAACAGAGTTTCTTTGCAGGCAGATAAGTCAGCCTTAAAATTCAGTTTGGCATTTTCTGAAGTTTTTTAGCGCTTTTTCCGACGCGGTTTCCGCGTAAAATAACATGTAAAATAAAAACTCTGTGTGAACTGGTCCATTATATGTTATATGTACCGTCTTCTTTTTTTAATTATTATTATTATTATTATTTTTCTAACTATTTTACTAAACACTAAATAATAAAAAAAATACTTAAGGGGGAGTTCTCACTGAGTTTTTTGACACTTAAACCGTGCCGCAAAATGTGCCAAAAGACGTCTGAAAATGCCTCCCATTGATTACAAGTTAAAGCAATAAAATGAGCTGAATTTCTTAGATTATTTATATATGGATGCAAGGGCGGGTTGACCATTTAGGCATCAGGGCGCATAGCCAGAAGTCATGTGCAAGAAAGTGTGGGGTCTATGAAAAAAAAGCAAAGGAAAGCAAAAAAAAACAAAAAACATTGTGATGAAGGCATTGTCTCAACCCGGCACAAGTCTTTGGTGATTATAAAGGAGCCCATGATCATCATTGCCCTGGACTTAGACCACTCTCAATCGACCACTGCATGGATGCCCATCAAACGTTGAGGTACAACCCATTTCCAAATACCCTATTGGGGAATTCCAGTAATATAGGAGGGGGGTCCTATGTTCAGAACACTGATCTATTAGAGTAGAGAACTTCTACAAAGAGCCTCTTGCTGTGGAGGACCCAGCATTTCTATACATCAAATGGATAGACTATTGATTTCTATAGGAAGTGTGTAATGCATCTTTTATCCTGCAGGGGCGTTGCATGATAATTGAACGCTTACTGCCCGGTGTACTCACAGATTACTGCTGATTGCTACAGTTCTGATAAGTGGGACACCTTATGATCAGCTTATCATTGGGGTACCCTTCTATCAAAAAGAAATTGTCAAAAGCAGGCAACTTCTTTAAGTCAGTATTAGAACGGCTAAACAGCAAAATCTGTTATTTTATGGTATGCACATAAATTGTAATCTTGGATACACCAGGAAAGAGAAATAAAAGAGATTAAATATACAGTACATGTGCTGGTGAGTATCTGCCCAGAGCATTTTACTGCCTGGAGCAAGACTAATGAGATACAAACTTATATATAGTAATATAGGAAGTGTCATGCCCCGTGGCTTCTAGTACTCATAATCCACAACCTCCATGACACAGGACAGCCGGGAAGGTGCTGGAATACAAGGGAAGGATTAGTGCTCAGATGGAGCCATACATTAAGCCAGCATGTAGAGTGCTTCCATGTCACCCCCAACGATGTTCAGCTTTTGCTACTTGATGACTGACCTGAATTCACGCCGTACATGTCATGCTGGTCTGAAAACTCAGAAGAAGGCCATTATTTCTATGTAAGATTTATTTAGATTATAAATACTTTTTTTTTTTTATGTCTTCAAAACTCATTGACCAACCAGAATCTATAATAAATTATTATAAGGGATCGGTTGTACGTAGTATTTACATTTTCCTGTGTATAGAGAATACTTATTACTTATAGATAGCATTTACTTTTTTACGTAAAAAAAAAATGCTAAATTGGTCCATTCTCTGCCTTAAAGAGACTGTATGGGATTATAAAAAAAAGTCTACTTTAGTTTTTTTCCAAATTTATTTATTTATTTCAGTTACTTATATAGTGCCAACATATTACGCAGCGCTGTACAGAGGTCCTCTTTTTTACTGTCCCCATTGGGGCTCACAATTGAAATTCCCTATTGGTATGTTTTCGGGGTCCTGAAGTGGTCATAGAAAGTTTTCTCCCTGCTGTACAAGATACTACCTTTCCATGTTACACAGACTTGTTTAAGGTTTTGCCCATACGTACAGCAGGATACATAAGATCATTCGGCTACCTAAGACTATATATTTTAGGTGCATATTGTATGAACATTGTGTGCCAGTTCCCGCTTTCTCTAAGCCCACTTAGCCATTCAACACTGTCAAGATATCTCTTGTCAGCAGGACAGACCTTAAGGGTGTGTGTGTCTACTGAAGAGGCGCCTGTAGGAATCCTAATATTATAGGTATAGCAGTAAAAAGTTAGACTTGTACATTACTATTACATTACTTATTTTACCATTATTTTTGTATGGAGCTTTTATTGTGTCATTTCATGTTGGTATCACTTGAGCACTGCATGGTGGGATTTACTACTAAGGCACGGTACAGTATAATATTTTTGCAGTGTGAGGTGGTGGCACTGTATATAATTGTTACATAGGCAGCTGTATGGAAGTATTATTTAACCAATCTATCGCACTGTTACAGCATGTGGGTACTATACTCTATGGCGCTTATGATTAAGGTCTGTATGATATAGTTATTTGTATACTGTACGACGGTGCACCATACGGCGGTGATGAAAACACAAGGGACGTTACAGGATACCATATTTTCTAAGGCTGGCTTGGTCATGGCTTGGGCGTAGCTATAGGGGGTGCAGTGGTAGCACAATATGACCTGTTGTCTGAGGAAGCTAAAAGTCCTCTCTGCCACATAAGGAGTAATCAGTATTATAAATGGCACATGGCAGGTGGGTGGGGGGACACTGTAGCAAATTTTGCATTGTGGTCCAAGAGCTTCACGTTACACCTCTGAAGCTCGGACCTACAGTTAGGTCCAGGATTATTTGGACAGTAACACAATCTTCATGATTTGGGCTCTGCTGCCACCACGTTGGACTTTAAATGAAACAACTGAGATGTAATTGAAGTGTAGACTTTCAGGTTTAATTCAAGGGGTTGAACAAAAATATCCTGTGAAACGTTTAGGAATTGCAACCATTTTTCTACACGGCCGCCTCATTTCAGGGGCTCAAATGTAATTGGACAAATTAACATAGTGATAGAACAGCGGCGGCAGCTGTCATTGACAGCTAATCGTCTCTGCTACCGGCCTGGGGACCAATTAGCAGTCCCCAATGCCGGCGATTGCTGTGATTGGTCAGTCTCTGAAGACTGAACAATCACAGCCTTCTGTGACGTCGTCTGCAGGAGAAAGCTCCTGTTACTTTCTCTGATCTCCTCATTTCTGTGAGATCCGTGAGGAGATCAGAGAAAGCGGTGTAAAAAAAACAAAACACTATTTTTATTAACCCCTTCCCGAAAATGGGCGTATAGTAACGCCCTGAGGATGAAGCGGGCACAGGAGCTGTGCTCGCTCCATCTTCATCGGGTGTCGGCTGTAATATACAGCCGACATCTCACTGCAACTACAGCGATCACTGTCCTCTCCGATCGCTGTAGTTTAACCCCTTAAATGTCGCTGTCAATAGCGACAGCGGAATTTAAGTGATTGATACAGAGGGAGGGGGCTCCCTCTGCACCCCATTGCCCCCCCCCCCCGCGAAAAATCGCGGGGTTCTGATGGTTGCAATGGCAACCAGGAAGCCTAGCAACGGCTTCCTGGTTGCCAGGTACGGAAGCCTATTAGGTCCTGCCCAAGGCAGGATGTAATAGGCTCAACTGTCAGTTGTAAAGTGACAGTTACAATACACTGCACTACATCAGTACATACAGAAGTAGTGCAGTGTATTGTGCAGGGGATCAGAAGATCAGATCTTCCAGTCCCCTAGTATGTGTAAAATAAAAAGTGAAAAAAAGTAAAAAAAAAGTTTTAGATAAATAAATAAATACAAGTTTTACGTAATAAAAACAATAATCGCCTTGTTTCCCTGATCAAGTCCTTTATAATTAGAAAAAAAAAGAAAAAAAGACAAAAACTAGACATAATAGGTATCGCCGCGTTCGTATTGGCCTGACCTAAAAAAATATCATATTATTTATCCCGCACGGTGAACACCGTAAAAAACAATACCATAAAAAACAATGGCATAATTTCCTTTTTTTGGTCACGTTGTTTCCAAAAAAATGGAATAAAAATTGATCAAAAAGTCGCGCGTAGCCAAACATGGTACCAATAAAAACTACAGTGTGTTACGCAAAAAACAAGCCCTCACAAAGCTCCGTCGACAAAAAAATAAAAAAGTTATGGCTCTCAGGACATGGTGACACTAAAACATTTTATTTAGAAAAAAGTGTTTTTATTTTGTAAAAGTAGTAAAACATATAAAAACTATATAAATTTGGTATTGCCATAATCGTATCAAACCGCAGAATAAAGTAAACATGTTGTTTATACTGCACAGAGAACGCTGGTAAAAAATTATAAAAAAAATAGTGAAAGAATTTCTGTTTTTTGGTCTCCTCACCTCACAAAAAATGGAATAAAAACTGATCAAATTATCGTATGTACCCCAAAATGATACTAATAAAAACGACAGCTCGTCCCATGAAAATCAAGCACTCACACAGCTCGTCAACGGAAAAATAAAAAGTTCTGACTCTTGGAACGCAATAATGCAAAACGACGGCCCAGACTAATTTATATGTGCAGCAGTTCTTCACCTAAAACCCCACGTCATCATTTGCAGCCCCCACTGGTAGACCCTGTAGATGCAGCGGAAACTATGACATTTTGGGGTCTGTGCTACATGTGGGGCTAGTGAAGAAGTCAAAGATTAGGCAATACTGGAGTGCGGATGTTTTGTACAATACCACGGACACCCTTTAGAAGTGCGACTCCTGCACCCAATAATCCGGCCTGTGCATAAAGGATTGGTTCAAAGCGTAAGTCACTATCCATGGATCATTTTATTATTCATTTTCCCCATTATTACATCATCCTATTATGACCTGTTGCACTCCGCCCAGCTTACATATGCCCTGATGTACTCCGCACAGCTTACATATATCCTGATGTACTCCACATAGCTTACATATACCCTGATGTACTCCACATAGCTTACATATACCCTGATGTACTCCGCACAGCTTACATATACCCTGATGTACTCCGCCCAGCTTACATATACCCTGATGTACTCCACATAGCTTACATATACCCTGATGTACTCCACATAGCTTACATATACCCTGATGTACTCCGCACACCTTACATATACTCTGATGTACTCCGCTCACCTTACATATACCCTGATGTACTCCGCCCAGCTTACATATACCCTGATGTACTCCGCCCAGCTTACATATGCCCTGATGTACTCCGCCCAGCTTACATATACCCTGATGTACTCCGCCCAGCTTACATATACCCTGATGTACTCCGCCCAGCTTACATATACCCTGATGTACTCCGCCCAGCTTACATATACCCTGATGTACTCCTCACAGCTTACATATACCCTGATGTACTCCTCACAGCTTACATATACCCTGATGTACTCCGCCCAGCTTACATATACCCTGATGTACTCCGCACAGCTTACATATACCCTGATACACTCCACCCAGCTTACATATACCCTGATGTACTCCGCACAGCTTACATATACCCTGATACACTCCACCCAGCTAACATATACCCTGATGCACTCCACCCAGCTTACATATGCCCCCACATTATAAACTGAAACACCAGTAAAACACTAAACAAAACTACTACCAAGCAAAATCTGCGCTCCAAAAGCCAAATGGCGCTCCTTCTGGGCCTGGCAGTGTGCCCAAAGAGCAGTTTATGACCACATATGGGGTATTACCGTACTCTGGAGAACCGCTTAACAATTTATGGGGCGTATGTCTCCAGTGGTACAAGCTGGGCCCAACACATTGGGCACTGAAATAGCATATCTGTGGAAAATGGCAATTTTCAATCTGCAACATCCACTGTGCACTAATTTCTGCAAAACCTTTGGGGGTCAAAATGCTCACTACACTTCTAGATGAATTCCTTGAGGGGTGTAGTTTCCTAAATGGGGTCACTTCTTGGGAGTGTTCAATGTACTGGTACCTCAGCGCAATGCAACATGGCGTCAAAAACAAATTTTGTAAAATCTCCACTCCAAAAACGAAATTGCACTTTTTCCGTTTAGACCCTTGGCGTATGTCCAAATAGCCGTTTACAACCACATATGGGGTATTTCCGTACTCAGGAGAAATTGTGTAACACATTTTGGGGTGTCTTTTCTCCTGTATTCCTTGTGGAAATGAATAATTCTGAGCTAAAGCTACAGGTTATTGTAAAAAACATTTTTTTTCATTTTTACGGACCAATTATAATAAAATCTATAAAACACCTGAGGGCTCAAAATGCTCACTACACCTCTAATTTAATTCTTTCAGGGGTATAGTCTCCAAATTGGGATCACATCTGGGGAATTTCTACTGTACTGGTACTTCAGGGGCTCTGCAAATGCGACATGGCCCCCAGAAACCAATTCAACAAAATCTGAGCTGCAAAATCCAAATGGTGCTCCGTCCCTTCTGAGCCCTGCCGTGGGTCCAAACAGCAGTTTATTACCACATATGGGGTATTACCGTAATCAGGAGAAATTGCTTTTCAAATGTTGAGGTGCTTTTTCTCCATTATTCCTTATAAAAATTAGAAAAGTCAGTTTTTTTTCCAAAAAAAAGTCTCTTTTCATCTTCACAGACTAATTCCAATAAATTCAGCAAAAAACCTGTGGGGTCAAAATGCTAACTATACCCCTAGAAAAATTCCTTGAGGGGTATAGTTTCCAAAATGGGGTCACTTTTGGGGGGATTCCACTGTTTAGGTCCCTCCAGGGCGTTGCAAACGTGACATGGCACCGAAAACCATTCCAGTAAAATCAGAGCTCCAAAATCCAAATTGGGGTCCTTCCCTTCTGAGCCCTGCTGTGGGTCCAAACAGCAGTTTATTACCACATATGGGGTATTTCCGTAATCGGGAGAAATTGCTTTACAAATTTTGGGGTGCTTTCTCTCCTTTATTTCTTGCAAATATTAGAAATTTTTAAGTTTTTCCAGAAAAAAAGTAGATTTTCATTTTTACAGACTAACTCCAGAAAATATAGCAAAATACCTGTGGGGTCAAAATGCTAACTATACCCCTAGATAAATTCCCTGAGGGGTGTAGTTTAAAAATGGGGGTCACTTTTGGGCGTTTCCACTGTTTTGGCACCACAAGACCTCTTCAAACCTGACATGGTGCCTAAAATATATTCTGAAAAAAGGAGGCCCCAAAATCCACTAGTTGCTCCTTTGCTTCTGAGGCCGGTGTTTCAGTCCATTAGCGCACTAGGGCTACATGTGGGATATTTCTAAAAACTGCAGAATCTGGGCAATAAATATTGAGTTGCGTTTCTCAGGTAAAACCTTCTGTGGTATAGAAAAAAATGTATTACATATGAATTTTGTAAAAAAAAATGAAATTTGAAAATTTCAGCTCTACTTTCCTTCAATTCCTGTAAAACGCCTAAAGGGTTGAAACACTTTCTGAATGCTGTTTTGGATACTTTGAGGGGTGCAGTTTTCAAAATTGGGTGTTTTATGGGGGTTTCTAATATATAGGGCACTCAAAACCACTTCAGAACTGAACTCGTCCCTGAAAAAATAGCTTTTTGAAATTTTCTTAAAAATATGAGAAATTGCGGCTAAAGTTCTAAGCCTTGTAACGTCCTAGAAAAATAAAAGGATGTTCAAAAAACTATGCAAACATAAAGTAGACGTATTGAAAATGTTAATTAGCAACTATTTTGTGTGGTATTACTATCTGTTTTACAAGCAGATACATTTAAAATTGGAAAAATCATAATTTCTTCATATTTTCTCTAAATTTTGGTGTTTTTCACAAATAAGCAATGAATTTATCGACCAAATTTTTTCACTAACCTAAAGTACAATATGTCACGAGAAAACAGTCTCAGAATCAATTGGATAGGTAAAAGCATTCCAGAGTTATTACCACATAAAGTGACACATGTCAGATTTGAGAAAATGGGTCTGGTCAAGGCCAAAATGAGCTGGGTACTGAAGTGGTTAAGTTTTGTCTTAAAGAGGCTCTGTCACCAGATTATAAGTGCCCTATCTCCTACATAATCTTATTGGCGCTGTAATGTAGATAACAACAGTGGTTTTTATTTTGAAAAACTATAATTTTTGAGCAAGTTATGAGCTAGTTTAGATTTATGCTAATGAGTTTCTCAATGGACAACTGGGCGTGTTTTTACTTTTTACCAACTGGGCGTTGTACAGAGAAGTGTATGAGGCTGACCAATCAGTGACCAATCAGTGACCAATCAGTGTCCTGCACTTCTCATTCTTCCAGCCCAGCTTCTTTCACTGCACAATCACACTGTGCTGTGGATCATGCTGAGCTGGAACAATGAGAAGTGTAGGACACTGATTAGTCACTGATTGGTCAGCCTCATACACTCCTCTGTACAACACCCAGTTGGTAAAAAGTAAAAACACGCCCAGTTGTCTATTAAGAAACTCATTAGCATAAATCTAAACTAGCTCATAACTTGCTCAAAAATGATTGTTTTTCAAAATAAATACCACTGCTGTTATCTACATTACAGCGCCAATCACATTATGTAGGAGATAGGGCACTTATAATCTGGTGACAGAGCCTCTTTAAGCAAGTGAAATGCTTGATCGGGTTGAGATCTGGTGATTGACTCGGCCATTGCAGAATACTCCACTTCTTTGCCTTAAACTCCTGGGTTGCTTTCACAGTATGTTTTGGGTCATTGTCCATCTGTATTGTGAAGCGACGTCCAGCATTTGGTTGAATCTGAGCAGAAAGTAAAACCCTGAATACTTTAGAATTCATCCAGCTGCTTCGGTCTTCAGTCACATCATCAATAAACACTAGGGACCCAGTGCCCATGCCACACACTGCCTCCACCATGTTTTACAGAGGATGTGGTGTGCTTTGGATCATGAGATGTTCCAAGCCTTCTCCATACTTTCTTCCTCCCATCATTCTGGTACAGGTTGATCTTAGTTTCATGCTGTTCCAGAACTGGGCTGGCTTCTTTACATGTTGTTTGGCAAAGTCTAATCTGGCATTTCTATTTTTGAGGCTGATTACTGGTTTGCACCTTGTGGTGAACCCTCTATTTGCTCTCATGAAGTCTTCTCTTTATGGTAGACTTAGATACGGATACACCTACTTCCAGGAGCGTGTTCTTCACTTGGGTAGATGTTGTGAAAGGATTCTGCGATCATCCACCACTGTTGTCTTCTGTGAACGTCCAGGCCTTTTGCAGTTCACGAGATCACCAGTGCGTTCTTTTTTTTTTTTTCAAGAATGTACGAAACTGTTGATTTGGCCACTCCTAACATTTGTTCTATCTCTCTGATGGATTTCTTTATTTTTTTCAGCCTAACGATGGTCTGTTTCACTTGCATTGAGAGCTCCTTTGACCTCATGTTGTGGGTTCACAGCAACAGATTCCAAATGCAAATGCCACACCTGGAATCAACTCCAGACCTTTTACCTGCTTAATTGATGATGGATTAATAGCTTTTGAGATAATTGTCCAATTACCTTTGGTCCCCTGAAAAAGAGGCAGCTACGTATTAAAGAGGCTCTGTCACCAGATTTTGCAACCCCTATCTCCTATTGCACCAGATCGGCGCTGCAATGTAGATAAGAGTAATGTTTTTTGTTTTTTTTAAAACGAGCATTTTTGGCCAAGTTATGACCATTTTTATATTTATGCAAATGAGGCTTTCTAAAGTACAACTGGGCGTGTTTAAAGTTATGTACAAGTGGGCGTGTATTGTGTATGTACATCTGGGCGTTTTTACTTCTTTTACTAGCTGGGCGTTGTGAATAGAAGTGTATGATGCTGACGAATCGGCATCATCCACTTCTCTTCACAAAGCCCAGCTTCTGGCAGTGCACAGACACACAGCGTGTTCTCGAGAGATCACGCTGTGACGTCACTCACTTCCTGCCCCAGGTCCTGCATCGTGTCGGATGAGCGAGGACACATCGGCACCAGAGGCTACAGTTGATTCAGCAGCAGCATCAGCGTTTGCAGGTAAGTAGCTACATCGACTTACCTGTAAACGCCGATGCTGCTGCAGAATCAAATGTAGCCTCTGGTGCCGATGTGTCCTCGCTCGTCCGACACGATGCAGGACCTGGGGAAGTGACGTCACAGCGTGATCTCGCGAGAACACGCTGTGTCTGTGCACTGCCAGAAGCAGGGTGTTAACGAAGAGAAGTGGATGATGCCGATTCATCAGCATCATACACTTCTAGTCACAACGCCCAGCTAGTAAAAGAAGTAAAAACGCCCAGATGTACTTAACTTTAAACACGCCCAGTTGTACTTTAGAAAGCCTCATTTGCATAAATATAAAAATGGTCATAACTTGGCCAAAAATGCTCGTTTTAAGAAAAAATTTTTTTTACTCTTATCTACATTGCAGTGCCGATCTGCTGCAATAGGAGATAGGGGTTGCAAAATCTGGTGACAGAGCCTCTTTAAAGAGTTGTAATTCCTAAACCCTTCCTCAAATTAGGATGTGAATACCCTCAAATTAAAGCTGAGAGTCTGCACTTTACACCCATATTGATTATATAACTGTATATTCAATATGTTTTGGTAAACAGCTAAAATGCCCAAACATGTGTCACTGTCTAAATAATTCTGGACCTAACTGTACCAGTCAGCATAGGACATCTTCAAAGTAACGTTTTTCATTTGTAGAGTTACATTGGCCAAAAGGCTATTTCCCATAAGAACTTCCCTACCCTCATCTACTCTATAGTATTATGTTCCAATATCTACTATGTTTTATATCTTCCCCAATACTTACATTTCCTCTACTCCTGAACATCTGATGGTACCCTATAAACGTTGAGATTGGGATCATTTTCGCTCTTGGTGCCGAACCATCAAGATTTACTTACTACCGGGTAGCAATAACAGAAATTTTACTGTATCCTCGCTTGGATATTAAAATTGCTTGGCTTCTTTGTAATTTCGTAGCGCCAATGGGGAACTAAATCAATTAAATTCTTCCCTGCGGTTCTTAATTTGATTTCAATTTGTGCTTCCTTTTTTTGTATTTATTCAGCCAAATGTAAGCACAGAAATTCTCCCTGGTACCCAATGTCCTGTCTGATGCATGACATATACAGAAAAGAAGACTGTCTCATGCATTCTCCTAAATCAGTCCAAAAACTCCAACTCCACAGGGTTCAGCTGCCCTAACATTTTGAAAACTCATTTGTCCTATGAATTCGGCTGTAACTTAATTTCATGTGGCTGTTATATATGAACTGTACATGGAATAATTTTTGGTTAAGTACTTAGAGCAGGAAATTGAAGCTCCGTCCTTCTCAGCTCTTCAGGCATTCAGTGACCTGTGAGGGAACTTTAATTGCACAGAAAGTAAATGTCTCTGAAGTGAATGCGTAATAAATCTCCTTTAGAATTCATGCTTTCCCTCTTGAAATAATACGGTTTACTGCTCTTGTAGAGTGGAGCAGTAAAAACTGAGATCTGATAGATGGAGTGCTGAAACCTGCCATACAAATGTTGACAATCGCTAATATTGAGATTGATACAATAGATTAAGGAGCAGGAAGGGTTCATTCTAAAAGAGACAGAATGTAATTTAATTCTCAAAAATTTTAGCTTCTGAAAAATGGAAGAAAAGCATGAAAAAAAAATCCAACATTTTCACTTCTAGTTGGGTCTCCGCCATTTTTTATGTAACGCTTACTACCCGACATTTGAAACCCAAATATGGGACCTTTTAAGCTCCACCTCGTTCTGCTGGGAATGTCTCTAAAGCTGCATAGAAATGCCCCTTTTTATGATATTTTACAAAAGTCCCACTTATTTCTGGCCCCATCGCAGAACAGTCTTGCAAAAAAAACAAAAAAACAGATATGCTAATGATAACTTGTAATATACTTTCACAACAACCTTAAAGTCTCTAGTCCAGCCTCTGTCTTATCAGCAGGATCGGAGGTCATTGTTCGCGGCTGTACACCGTGTTCCAAATTATTATGCACATTGGATTTAAGTGTCATAAACATTTAATTATTAGTTTTTCAATTAAACTCATGGCTGGTATTGTGTCTTAGGGCTCTTTGGATCATTGTAATCAATCTCAGACACCCGTGATAATTAGTTTGCCAGGTGTGCCCAATCAAAGGAAAACTACTTAAGAAGCACGTTCCACATTATTAAGCAGGTCACAGGTTTCAAGCAATATGGGAAAGAAAAAGGATCTCCCTGCTGCCGAAAAGCGTGAAATAGTGCAATACCTTGGACAAGGTATGAAAACATTGGATATTTCAAGAAAACTTAGGCGTTATCATCGTACTGTGAAAAGATTTGTGGCTGATTCAGAGCACAGGTGGGTTCGTTCAGATAAAGGCATAATGAGGAAGGTTTCTGCCAGACAAATTAATAGGATTAGGAGAGCAGCTGCTAAAATGCCATTGCAAAGCAGCAAACAGGTATAGGAAGCCGCTGGTGCCTCTGGAGTCCTGCAAACCTCAAGGCGTAGGATCCTCCAGAGGTTTGCAAGTGTGCATAAAGCTATTATTCGGCCACCCCTAAACAATGCTTACAAGCAGAAACGGTTGCAGTGGGCTCAGAAATACATGAAGACTCATTTTCAAACCGTGTTGTTTACTGATGAGTGCCGTGCAACACTGGATGGTCCAGATGGATGGAGTAGTGGATGGTTGGTGAATGGCCACCATGTCCCAACAAGGCTTCGATGTCAGCAAGGAGGTGGCGGAGTCATGTTTTGGGCTGGAATCATGGGGAGTGAGCTGGTAGGCCCCTTTAGGGTCCCTGACGTTGTGAAAATGACTTCTGCAAAGTACGTAGAGTTTATGACTGACCACTTTCTTCCGTGGTACAAAAAGAAGAACCGTGCCTTCCGTAGCAAAATTATCTTCATGCATGACAATGCACCATCTCATGCTGTTAAGAATACCTCTGTATCATTGGCTGCTATGGGCATAAAAGGAGAGAAACTCATGGTGTGGCCCCCATGTTCCCCTGACCTCAACCCTATTGAGAACCTTTTGAGCATCCTCAAGCAAAATATCTATGAGGGTGGGAGGCAGTTCACATCAAAGCAGAAGCTCTGGGAGGCTATTCTGACATCCTGCAAAGATATTCAAGCAGAAACTGTCCAAATACTCACAAATTCAATGGATGCAAGAATTGTGAAGGATCAAAGAAGGGGTCCTATGTGAACATGTAGCTTGACCTGTTAAGTTTTTTTTGATTGAAAGAGCTTTTGATTTCTGTAAATATGACCTCCTGATGCTGCAAATTCAACAAATTACCATTTTAGTTCTCTTTACAACCTTTAAAATGTTTTGATCTCTGTTGTGCACAATAATGTGAAACAGTGCATTTTGAGTTTTTTACTTCTAAAAATCTGTTATCATTAGGAGATTTGTTCAATAAAATTTGCATTATACTCCAACGGTTGATGGCTTGAAGATTATACTGACTGTCATTTGCATCGACTATTTAGGAAAATCAGCGAAAAATAATATTTGCATAATAATTTGTAATGCGGTGTATTTCCCAGCACAATACACATAGAAGAGGCTCTGTGTTGTCACCTCACTTGATGAGAGTTGAAAGACAGATTATCTAACCACAAAACCCATAAACAAAAAAAGTGAACACTTTGATTATCTCCGAGAAAATGAAATTTACGCAAGAATGTAATAATAACTGCGGTTTCCCTTTAAAATTCTTATTTTTGAGTTTCTGTAAAATAGTCCCTAACCAGGAACAATTGTACACAATGAAGAAAGTTCAAGGGTAGCAGAAACCCAATTTCAAACAAAAATCTAGACACTTAATTTTGAAAATGGTATAGTTATGTGGGTGCAAGTATCTAATGTACAAATTTTATATAATTTGCGGGGTCGTATCTTTACTGCCCCTTCAAGTAGAAGAAGAATTTAAGTTGTCTTCATCTATGCCTTTAATTCTCAATGTCCCTAGACCAAGTAACCCCTACTCAAGGAAATTACATCAAACAACCCCTGCTCAAACACTGCTACCTATTAAAAGCACAACATGGGCAAAAGTGGGAGTAGCCCCTAGTGACATGAAATGGCCTCAAGGGCTTGTGCAAAGGTTTCATGACTGCCCTCCCCCCGAACAGTCAAGTAAAAGAGCAATTCACGCTCCTTTTTCTTTTCAACCGGGAAAGACTGCCATGAAGACTCCTTCCAGCCACGTCTCATCTCTGCAGAGTTTGCTGCCCAAGCAACTTTGGCTCCTCACTTTTCCAGCACCTTTCCCACTTATTCCCCACCCTTTACAAACTCCCCATCCTGCTACTACCCCAATGCTCTACTTGTGACTTCCCATTTACCCTATACCTAATACCTGCTGTATTGTGCAGTGCCCCAAATGCTCAGAAATACTGTTAAAAATTTAAAAAATCCAGCAATAGAAATATTAGTGTCATGACTATAACTAAATAATAGTGCTACACTCATAGTGAACCAAAAATAATAGTGCCAGACAGATAGTGCCCCATAAAACATAAGTGCCAGATAGATATTGATCCAGAACCTAATAGTGCCTTACACAATGAAAATTTCCCCTTTGGGCTCCACACAGTAATAGTAGCCCCTTGAGACCTCCATAGTAATAGTGCACCCCACATTAATAGTGCTCCGTTTAGGTCCCACTTATTATTAGTGCCCTCTTTTAGGCCCCTACACAGTAGTAGTGCCCCCTTCAGGTCTCACACAGTAATAGTGTCCCTTTGTGCCCCACACAGTGAGGGGGAGTTCACACAGAGTTTTTTAGCGAGTTTTTAGATGCGGAAACCGCACCGCAAAACGCGCCAAAAAAACTGCCGAAAATGCCTCCCATTGATTTCAATGGGAGGCGGAGGCGTTTTTCCCGCGAGCAGAAAAACCAGTTCGCAGGAAAAAGAAGGGACATGCCCTGTCTTTGGGCGTTTACGCCTCTGACCTCCCATTGACATCAATGGGAGGCAGAGAAAGCGTATTTCGCGGTATTTTATGCCCGTGGCGCTCAATGTCCGCAGACGACATACGCTGCGAAAAACGCTGCGAAAATCGGCGTGCAGGAAGAGGAAAATGTGCCTCAACATTCCAAACAGAATTTTGAGGCAGATTTTCCTCCTGCAAAAAACTCTTTTTGTGCTCCCTTTGCACCCCCTTTGCACAGTAATAATGAACCCTTTGTACCCATACATAGTTAACGGCCCTCTTTTCTAACCCTCAAACAGCAATAATGCCCACTTTTGTGCCCTTCTCACAGGAATTGTGGCCAGGAAAATTGTAAAACTGATAACCACCTTGCCCCACTCCCACAACGAGTGGATTGGCTGAGACGTTTTTCAGCCTTTCATGTCAGTGATTTGGCACAGACGTTTCCTGGAAGTTGCATAGGTGAGAACTCTCTATAGTACTTACAAGAGCAGCTGTTGTCATCCACAAACTGAGTAAAGGACCATGAAAAAAAAGTAAATTCATAAAGATCATCTGTCATGTCACTGATGCAATAAGGCCAATCATAGGGTGCAGAACTCCCTGAGAAGGCACTCAAGTACATTATCAAGGACCACTGCCCCTCCAATCTAGCATGTTTCTTGGTACATTCTTACAACCTGTATTATACTTCAGAGCTTCAGTCACAATTCTGCAGGCTTCAGAAATAAAAATCTACCAGCATTCCTACAGGTGACACTTTTTGACACCTATAGTGTATTTTACTCACACATAGGAGTGAATGCAGGAAGCGGAGCTAAAAACCCGTCCTGGGTAAGAGTTGTTTGTATTCGATGATTTGCCAAAAGATAGAAACTCTTCTATGATTGTCATTTCAGTGAGCAGAACATTACTAACAGAAGCTATTTTAGTAAGATCGGTATATACATTGGCAGGGAACAGATCGTTTGTGCATTTCGCAGACATCTGTTTGATGTATTATACAACAACAGAGGAGAACGTTGGTTTTTTTTTCTTGTCTTTTTGGTATTTTTTATTTTTATTTTTTTTAATTCCTTCTTGAAATTGTTGACAAGTTAATGTATTTTTGCCAATTTGCACATAGCTAAAAATCTGGCTCATCAATGAGATACACATCATCAAGCATATGCTGTCCTACATTATAGCGGATAAACTGCATAAACTTTCATCAGAAATGTAAAGGAGGAGGTCCACCATGCCGGATTTTCCATTACAATTGAATACTAAATGTCATACATAATGAAGTATTTTCTTCTACCTTGAAAGCAACTATATAAAGTGTAATGACCTTCTAGAAGAAAGCCCAAAATAAAATGGCAACCGAAAATATGGTACTGTTACTTTTAGTCAGAGGGATCACAAAAAGACAGAATGCAGCAAAAAGTCATTCATGTACATGTACCCAAAAAAAACCTGCATTTTCTAAACTGGGCATTGTACCCACAATGCAGGCTTGATAAAAATGTTACTCTTTTTTGTTTTTTTAATAAAAAATGTCACACCTATACAGTAAAATCTGTTTTGCTAGTACAATACAGTTGATTTCAGAGGTATACATTGAATAGATGGGGCCTCAGAGCAAAAAACAAATTGAGATAGGGCCCTGTTGCTGATGGTGTGTTAATGTCATCACACGCCTCCATCCTGGGACGGGAGGGCTCACGGCGAGTTGCCCCCCCACCTACGTTTCCTATCATTTATAGGAGAGAAGAGCAATGTAATGATCCATGACTATGGCTAGGGGAAGACTTATTCAGGATCACACAGTCCATAGGAAAGAGGGTTTGGACATCTTGAGCTGGGCCCTTTGTTCTCATAGGTCCCATAGCAGCTCCATGGCTGATACTAATAAAGTTCTTTCTTATACATCATCTACATATGTTATATATTTTACAATATATTAGAACCAGTGAAAATACAAAGTGTATAAAGAAAATAGAATGATTTTTTATTTTTAACCTAAATAGGTCCAAAATTTTGTGGTGATTAATTTCTAGATATACCTTCAGTGATCAGAGCTCTGTTTTCCTAATACAGAGCTCCAAAACCTGACTACCCTCAGTAAACACTAGAGGGAGCTAATGGTATTTGTCTGTAGGATTGCCCCTGGTAAACTACCGATACAGGCCTACGACGGATTCCACTGTATATGCATGCAGAGCCATCAAACACCTATAGGCTCCCATCTTAAAAATGCATACCACACGGTTTACATTTGTTTGCTGGATGCCTTTGCATGGCTTATCACAGCAAATAATGCTATTCCATATAGTTGAAAAGAAAATAGGTATACTGACATATAAAAGTCTGACGAAGGCCGGAAGGACATTCTGCAGGCTTCCTTCGGTTGAATAAGGTCCTATGGATACATTTGGCATATGTGCCGGGAGCTGTCCTGGCGCATAGGCCAGGTAGACACTGCAAAGTGTGAATTTAGCTTTAGGAGCTTACTGTATACGGTTTTATTATTAGGTTCAATGTATGAACAGTATGCAGTTAGCTCCCCCTAGTGGTGGCTACATATAGGCAGGAGTGTCTCGTTTAACTCTATGTGCATGCAGGCGATTTGGAGCTCTGTATCAAAAATAAAGCTCAGATGGCTATAAAAATATATTAAGCATATATTTAGGACAAGATTTTGCACTAAAAAGCAATATGGTGTTAAAATGTGAAGTTTCACTTTAAGCTATTTAATGTCTTATCTACAGCCTATGGAGTTGCGTGGTATTATTAAGACTTCGGTGCTATATTTAAAATGCCTTGTAATATAAAGCAGCCACTTTGAAATCTTTAAGGATATTCAGACATGGCAAAGGTAGTTTTTAAATAGAGAAACGATGTATGCATAGATAGTGTATAGCGATCGAAGGGAATCATGGGAGAGTTTAGTGTTACTGAAGTCTTAATACAAAATGCAAACTAGCTATGAAAATGCATGATTATGTATTCAGATGCAAAAACAAGTTTCCATAATATGGAATAATATAGAAGATATTTTGCAAAACCTCTAAAACAAATTCAACATTTTGAGTATTTATGCAATCATCGCACATGTACGGTATAACTACAGCATTACAGGTCATTGTTTAAAGGTTACGTGCTGTTTTGCATGCAATTGTTATTTCTCCAACGCATTTCAAACAAAAAATGAAGCAACTTTGCATTTCGTTTTCATTAAAATATACTACTATTTTGAGTATACAGTTCCTATGTAGACATATATGTCCCCATGGTAACAGACTACAAACAAATCCTTTTGTAGACTGAAGTTTAAGAATAAAGGATATATCAGTGATCTTTGTCTATGAAGTTGCAGTAAATTTCTTCTTCCTTACATTTTATTTTTATTAAAAACCCTTCATCCTAAGTACAAATGGTAACCTTTAAATAGGAAATATGTGTATTCATATTTTTGGCATAGATGTTTCAGAGTTGATTTGGGATTTTAACTTTTGAAGGCTGCATTGTATGAACATCATGATAACTCTCTGAGTAAAATGGGATTACCTGGTATTTGGATATTTCATAAAAATGTAAAAACCTGAAAGAAAAACTAAAGAAAATGCTCTTCCTGTCCCCACCACGATCACTTTCCGATGGTCCCTGTTGGGTTTCAGTGACGTTGCGACCAAAGTGCTGTCAATTCACATTTTTCGGGGTTGTTACATCACTATAGATATAACATCACTAAGCTCACAGGTTGCAGGTGTGGCATGATTAGGAACCTTGTATCTGTGCCACCGTGTTCTATCATTTTAACAGATAATCAGGCACCACTAAACTTGGCCCCATAAGGTCCAATATGCAGGCTCCTCAGCTTGCAGCTTAATAGGGTTGGGAAAGAAAGCCCTGAATTTGCTCTAGTGCTGGTTGCTATCTCCAACAACTCCATTCTGTTTTCCAAGGCCTAGTCATAGACTTCAGCAGCACCTGGGACTCAGAGAAGCTTCAGAAAATACTTATATGGCATGAACTGATTGGCAGGGTCTACTCCCATTCTTTTGACCTTGTTTGAATGGCACTTGGAGTGTTCACCCTATAAGTAGCCATATAAATTTCATGGTGTGGGAGTCTCGCTGGTCTTACACCACCACCACCACCACCACCACACCTCAAAATATGATGGGCCAAATGCCACCCTTAGATCTGCTGCATGTGTAAGTAAACCAAGCCTGTTTGCTAAGGCCTCATGCACACGACCGTAAAAATTGTCCGTAATTGCAGACCGTAATTGCGGTCCGCAATTACGAACCCATTCACTTCTATTGACCACGAATACCTTCCCGTATATTTACAGGAAGGTGTCTGGACCGCCGAAATGTACCGCAAAAGATAGGACATGTCCGTTCTTTTGCTTTTCACGGACTGTGCTCCCATACTTTCCATGTGAGCACCACCCGAAAATGCGATTGGCTGTCCGCGGGCATCGGCAGCCGGCTGTGCCCACAATCACGGGTCGTGATTATGGGCACGGCCGTGTGCATGGGGCCTAAGAGAACCATTAGAATAGCATCTGCTTAAAAGTGAATACTAGAACATCCAATTGTGCCCATTAAATAGTTGCTTTCCGGTTGGTTCCTTAATCTAAAATTTTTCATTTTGTTATTTGCAAAGCTGTTCAGAGGTTAGCAAAAAAGTTAACTTCATAAAGCTCTGCACTCGTTGAATATTATTTCTCATCATTATGCATGAATATCGCTACTGGTTCCAAGTTCTGAATAAATCTGTGTTTCCAGTTAACAAATTTTGGTAAATGCTAATGTAGTGTAGGAAATAGCTCGATATCCCTGCTCAGCAGACGCAAGTACAAGTTCAGCTGTAATCTGCTTTTCAGCTAACCATGCATAATATTGTAATGAGTCTACAGTGTTAACCAAATTTATTGTACAATTATAGAACAATTTAATGGTAATTTGTCCTCCGTACAGAACGAGTTTTTCCTGTGAGTGCTCGGGCTGTATTTTGCTTTTTTATTACCCGTATCAATATGAAATATGTCCTCCTTGTAGGCAAAATTTTGTATAAACGCATACTAATTTGCAAAGAAACAACTCGGGTCTCCTGTTTACTTCATAAGAAAGACAAAACATAACTATGGATGGCACAGATATTGTCTCGCTGCATAGTACATGTTCTGTCGGGAGCCCTAAGCAATATCTGACAAAGATACGCTACCTAAAACAAGTAAATAATTTACATTTAAATGACTATTTAGAGCATCCAGTTACATTATTGTATCAAGGCGAGCTATGAACTGACTAATGTATCACCTTACAAGATGAATGCATTGCTTCTTCTGTGTATTTAAACATTATGAAATGAAAACTTTTTATTATTGATTTATCAATGTATTATAGATTTTACATATGTACATGTGGATATATGAAACTTAGTAAAATATCATCTTCACCTTCCAGTAGCTTGCGCTCCTTTTTTTTCCCAGCATGTAGGCTCCCCAAATAGTGAAAAACTGTAATTGTACAAGACAGGGAGAAGGAGGAGGGGGATGCAGCTGCAGCACATAGTTACATAGGTTGAAAAAAGACATAGGTTCATCAAGTTCAACCTTTCTCAATAAATTACCCGTCATTCATTGCTTGATTAATTATAACCCTCAATGCCATTTGTCAGTGAATAAACATCTAGCCCTTTTTTAACTGCTGACATAGTATCTGCCATCACTACCTCTTGTGGTAATCCATTCCATAGTTTGACTACTCTTACTGTAAAGAACCCTTTCTTATATTGATGTCTGAAACGTCTTTCTTCCACACGCAATGAATGTCCCCTTGTCTTTTGTAAAGTCCTTGGAAGGAACAGATCATGTGCCAGTTCTCTGTATTGACCACACATATACTTATACATGTTAATAAGATCATCTCTAAGATGTCTTTTTTCCAAGCTGAACAAGCCCAATTTTTCTAGCCTTTCATTGTAAGCGACACCTCCCATCCCATTTAATTATCTAGTTGTCCACCTTAGAACCCTCTGCTGTTCTCCTGTTTCCTTTTTAAAATTTAAAGTCCAAAACTGAATCCATATTCAAGATGTGGCCCTACAAAGGATTTATAAAGGAGTAATATGACATTTGAATCATGGATTTTTATCTCTCTCCTTATATAAAAGCAATCCTATTTCCCATTCAGTGCTGCTGCTTAGCTTATTTGTTACCGGAATACCCAGGTCCTTCCCTTGTTCCGTTATCCCCAGTTTTATTCCATTTAATGTACATGAATTAATACTGTTATTGTGTCCTAGGTGCATTACTTTACACAACATTAAATTTCACCTGCCATGTTTTTGCCCATGCTGGCAGCTTATCTAGGTCTTTCTGTAATATTTTATAGTCAAGCTAAGTTTTAAATATCCTATAAAGTTTTGTATCGTCAGCAAAAACTGACACCTTGCTATCAATCCCATCCACAAGGTCATTAATAAAGAGATTAAAAAGAATTGGCCTAACACCGATCCTTGTGGTACCCGCTGCTGACTTCAACCCATTTTGAGTAAGTTCCATTTATAACGACTCTCTGTTTTGTGTCCCTTAACCAATTCTTTACCCACTTGCATACACGTTCCCCCAGTCCCTGTGTCTGTAGCTTCAAGACAAGACTGTTGTGTGGAACAGTATCAAATGCTTTTGCAAAAGCCAAATAAATCACATCAGCCGCATGACCAACATCCGGATTTGCACTTACCTCTTCATAGAAACCGAGCATGTTGGTTAGGCACGACCTGTTTTTCATAAATCCATGCTGGTTATCAGGTATTAGACTTTTCTCCGCTATATACTGTTGTAGTTCATCTCTCTGGGAAACAATATGTGGTGGGGAGCGGAGGAGGGGGCAGCAGAGAGGAGACATCAGACTCCGCACACAGCCCAGCTCTTACATCGCACCATGAAGTGTCCAACGACAAGGAATTTACAGAAATGAAACTTGAAGGTAGATGACGTCACACGTGGCGGGTAATATCAGGCATGGCAGTTGACACCAGACGTGGGGTATGACAGCAGGCGTGGCAGGTGGCATGGGATACAGGATACAGGTTGCAGGACACGGGAACAATGGCAACAGGATAACATTAAGGGACCATTTGCTAGGATTAACATGGGATAACACCGCTCAGACAAGGAGTGAAAGGGCAGAGCCATTTTTATAGTCCGGGATGATCATGGGCTAATTAGTAATATTATACATGTGCGCGCGCTGGCCCTTAAAGACTGGTCACGAGCGCACCCTAAGGGACACAGCAGAGCGGAAGTGAGTGCTGGCGTCTCCTAGGAAGGAGATGCCAGCCAGCAATCACGAGTCCATGGCCGCGGCTGTTAGGAGTGAGTAGGAACGACGGTCCGTGGCCGTGGACATTACACTCAAAATCATAATAGAATAGATCTGCAGGCTGAAGGACCCGAAACAGATTTTTTGATCCAACAAAGCTACCAAGAAAATCCCCCGAAAATATATATTTTTAGTTTATCATTTCAAGCAGGCTAAAGATAGGAATGAAGGTAGATATGGAGACATACACAGATACGGATTGTAGAACTATAATTTTACCTGAATATGTCAAACATCTTAGTGGTAGTATACAAGTTTTTAACTATGTGTAACTATGTGCGACTACATCAGGTAAATCCTTGTTTGTACTGCTGACTTATGAATCATGAAAATAGATAATGTTCTCCACCAGATGTTATATATATTATTCAGCGCCACCACTCCTCCGGGGACCGGGGCCCGGTTTTACTTTTTATAGATTCTATGCAACATCGGATTATCTCCTGGGTTTATGTTTTAGAATTCCTATTGCGTCTAGTGTGCAGATGGCCATTCTATAGTAAAGCCTTCATGAATGCCTGTATATACGCCTAACGCATAGAATTCTCCATAATGAGTTATCTAGTCAAGAATAATTTGATAAAAAAAACTCATTATACCAATATGCACAAGAAACAGAATAAGCATAAGAAACAATTGAGCAATAGATGAAAATCTTCATATCTGGATTTAGATCCGAAAGCAGAGAGGCAGACGTGGAAGAGGACCGTCAGTGGAGGAACTACTGCTATCATGCACTGAACCTCACTATTTTTTTCCTTTTGTGTCTCATCCCATATATTAAAATACAGCAATCTTTTATATCATGAAATTGGATACTTGTTCTGTACATACAAAGGAGACAATGATTTTTTTTAGGTCAGAATTAAAAGGATTTTCGCACAATTGACATTTATTACCTATATAGGTGATAAATGTCTGAACGCTGGGGGTCCACAGCTGGGATTACACATTGATACCTAGAATGGGGTGCCGAACTCCCGCTTCACCTAACTGTACGACCACTATGTCTATGGGGCTGATGGAAATTGCCGACTCTCTATGTAGCCGCTCTCATTTACAGATAATTGATGGAGGTCCAGAACTAGGAACCCCCGTTATCTTATAATGCCCTTATGGAGTATTTAAAAATATGTTTTTATTAACCAGACTACCTCTTTAAGAATTTATTTAAAGACTATGTAAACATATTTATTTTTTTTTAACTCGTTTTATTGAAAAGTAAACAAAGTTTATCACAGTACGTATTCAAAATAGTGAGTGGACAACAATGTCGTATAAATTCGTAACAAAGCACGCACAGGTGCTGAAAATATATTTACAGTATTTGCACTTATTACAAACAATGCCATGTGAACAATGGCACCATAGACATGAAACGTAACAATCTGATCATACATATCAAAAGATTATTACAAGTGTGTATTTATGCAAGAGGCCCGGGACATCCACTACTACCATAACAATCCACGATTATCGCCCCACCCCACCCCACCAGCTCATTCACTGCCAGCCCCAGCTCTCTGGACGAATAATTAGTATCTGAAGATCCACACCATAGGTCCCAAATGTTATCGAATTTGTCAGGTCGATTCCTGTGTTTGAATATGACGCGTTCATACGATACCGTTGAGTTAACCATATTTTTCCACACTGTAAGGCCTCATGCACACGACCGTATTTTTTCCCACCCGTAAATACTGGCGTAAATACGGGTCCGGTGTCACACGTATTCGACCCGTTTTGCACCAGTATTTACGAACCCGTGGCCGTAAATATGGGTCCGGTGTCACCCGTATTCCACCCGTATTTACGGGCATGTTTTTGGCGGCAAAATAGCACTGCACTAATCGGCAGCCCCTTCTCTCTATCAGTGCAGGATAGAGAGAAGGGACAGCCCTTTCTGTAATAAAAGTTAAAGAAATTCATACTTACCCGGCCGTTGTCTTGGTGACTCGTCCCTCTCTTCACATCCAGCCCGACATCCCTGGATGACGCGGCAGTCCATGTGACCGCTGCAGCCTGTGATTGACCTGTGATTGGCTGCAGCGGTCACATGGCCTGAAACGTCATCCAGGACGTCGGGCCGGATGTCGAGAGGGACGCGTCACCAAGGCAACGGGCGGGAGACCGGACTGGAGGAAGCAGGAAGTTCTCGGTAAGTATGAACGTCTTTTATTTTTTACAGGTTTATTCTGATCGGTAGTCACTGTCCAGGGTGCTGAAAGAGTTACTGCCGATCAGTTAACTCTTTGAGCCCCCTGGACAGTGACTATTTACTGACGTCGCTTAGCAACGCTGCCGTAATGACGGGTGCACACATGTAGCCACCCGTCATTACGAGAGCTCCATAGACTTCTATGGACTGTCCGTGCCGTTATTACGGCCTGAAATAGGACATGTTCTATCTTTTTCAACGGCACGGGCACCTTCCCGTGAGAAAACGGGAAGGCACCCGTCGCCAATAGAAGTCTATGAGCCCGTTATTACGGGTCGTAATTACGACCCGTAATAACGGGAGTTTTTACGGTCGTGTGCATGAGGCCTAACTGTAGGAGGTCGCCTATCCATCCATCGCAGTGAGATACCTTTACGAGCTAAAAATAGAGTCTCTTGTATAAAGATTCTGGTATAATATGGCCACTGGTCTTCCTCCATTATGCCGAATAAACAAAGTTTTGGAGAGCTTGTGAGAGGGGAAGGTAATATCAGGTTGAGGAAGCCAACAACTTCTACCCAGTATGTTTTGATACGTGGACACATCCACACCATATGCCAAAAATCTGCAGGAGCGTAAGAGCATTTAGGACAGGAAGGTTCAGATATACAATGCATTTCAAACAATCGTACAGGCGTCAGGTAGGCTTGATGGATATAGTATAACTGAATGAGCTTGTTGTTTGCCGCCGGCGACACATGTAAGCGGGACTGTAATAGATCAACAATATTCTCTTCAGTTAATGATGGTATCCGTTGGATCCATTTAGAAGTAGTTGGCAGTGGGGCTGCTGAAGCCTTTTTGTCCAGTAGGTGGGCATAAATGGTAGAGATCAGCCCCTTAGGTCCTTGAGATCTGACTACCCCAATGAGAGGATACGAGGAGATGGGCTGACGAGGTTCCGGAAACTGTGTAGAAAGTAGATGGCGCAATTGTAGGTATTTGAAGAAGTGTTGCCTTGGAATGTGAAATCTTTCCTGCATCTGTTTGAAGGACAGAAAGACATCGTTATCATAGACATTGTCAAGCACCTGTATACCCGCGGCTATCCAATACGCTGTATCCGTATAGGTGTATAAGGATCCCAAAGCAATATTGTGCCATAATGGAGTTTCTGCAGGTATTGTAGATGGACCGGAGATGTCCATGGCTGCTTTCCACACTCCCCTGGCCAATCGACAAATGGGTAGCAAAAAGGTCCCAGGAATCCCATGATGGAACAAGACAGGCCATAATGATTCATGTGCTGAGTATTCCAGTAATATTCCCTCGGTTCCAGGGGATCGACTTGCTTGTGTCCAGGGGCCCAAATATTTGAGTTGGCCAGCTAAGTAGTATAAGTAGATATCTGGAAGATCTAGAGCGTCCCCATATGAAGGATATGATTGAGTCCAATTGTTTGAAAAAGGACTTTGGGATAGGAGTGCAGACATGTTGCAGAACATACAGACTCTTCGGCAGTACCACCATCTTTATCAAATTAATTCGGCCCATGACTGATAAAGGAAGGGCTGCCCACACCTTGAATTTTTCTCTAAAGACGTCCAGAAGCGGGTGAACATTGAGTGGAAGTGAGAGTGTCGCCTTCCCAGCAATATGCAGTCCTAAATATTTGAAGTGTTCAACCACCGTAAGACCCTCCATCGTGGAACCAGCCGGCTGAGACTCGACCGGATGAAGAAACATTACTGCCGACTTTGTCCAATTTATACATAGTCCGGAGTAGTCTCCAAAGGTATTAATGAGGCTCATTGCCCTAGGAAGGGAAAACTGCACCCTTGAGATGAAAAGCATAATGTCATCAGCGTATAAAGCAATACGATCCTCACGTGCTGCGTGTGGGATACCCTGCAACTCTGTATCTGATGAGTATCGCCAGTGGTTCCATTGCCATAGCAAAGAGTAAGGGCGACAGGGGGCATCCCTGCCTCGTTCCCCGGCCAAGCTCAAATTAAGGAGATGTTAAAGAGGCTCTGTCACCAGATTCTCAAATCCCTATCTCCTATTGCATGTGATCGGCGCTGCAATGTAGATAACAGTAACGTTTTTTGTTTTTTTTTAAAACGTTCATTTTTGGCCAAGTTATGAGCTATTTTATATATATGCAAATGAGGTTTGAAATGAACAACTGGGCTTTTTTTTTCGTTATGTCCAACTGGGCGTGTATTGTGTTTTTTACTGGGCGTGTGTACGTGTATGACGCTGACCAATCAGCGACCAGTCAGCGTCATACACTCCTCTCCATTCATTTACACAGCAGCGATGAGCAGCCACATACACAGAGATTAACGTTAATCAAGTCTCCTGATAATGAATACACATGACCATCCAGCCTGGACGTCATGTGTAGAGATGAGCGAACCGGGACAACCGAACCCGGTTTCGGTCCGAACATCGGGAAAAGTTCGGTTCGCAGCGAATCCGAACTTCACCGGGTTCGGCCGAACACATTTTGACCGAACCCGGTCAAAAATATTATACAAATCGGCAGCCACTTGTCTCTATCAATCACTGATAGAGAAAAGAGGCTGCTGATTATAAATAAGATAAAAAGCATTTCATACGTACCCGGTCATTGTCTTGGTGACGAGTCCATCTTCTTCCTCCAGTCCGACCTTCTTTTCTGACGCGGCAGCCTGTGATTGGCTGCAGAGGCCGCGGCAGCCTGTGATTGGCTGCAGCGGTCACATGGGCTGTAACGTCATCCAGGAATGTCGGGCCGGATGTCGAGAGGGACGCGTCACCAAGGCAACGGCCGGGAGACCGGACTGGAGGAAGCAGAAAGTTCTCGGTAAGTATGAACGTGTTTTTTTTTTTACAGGTTGATCTATATTCTGATCGAAATTCACTGTCCAGGGTGCTGAAACAGTTACTGCCGATCAGTTAACTCTTTCAGCACCCTGGACAGTGACTATTTACTGACGTCGCCTAGCAACGCTGCCGTAATGACGGGTGCACACATGTAGCCACCCGTCATTACGGGGCCTCATGCACACGACCGTAAAAACACCCGTTATTACGGGTCGTAATTACGACCAGAAATAGCGGGCTCATAGACTTCTGTTAGCCACGGGTAGCTTCCCGTTTTCTCACGGGAAGGTGCCCGTGCCGTTAAAAAGATAGAACATGTTCTATTTTTTTATTTTACGGGCCGTGCTCCTATACTTTATAATGGGAGCACGGCTCGGAAAAACGACCGGCTGCCCGTGGCCGGCCGTGCTCATCTCCTGAAATACTCTGTGCTGCCTTAAACTCTGTGGACAGGTCAGGATCCTGTTTCTTTTAAATGCTGCTGGGGAACCCGCTCGATCCACTATATAAGGCTGCGCTACAGTGCAGCATTTAAAAGAAACAGGATCCTGACCTGTCCACAGAGTTTAAGGCAGCACAGAGTATTTCAGGAGATGAGCGTGCGGATCTTGTGCGGGGTGGTGACTTGCCAATCATGTGAAGGTGTTATTGAGGACAGGAGTGGAGGAGAGGTAACAGACTGAGCTACGTAATGGTAAAAGCAGAGTTCACAGCAGCACAGAGTATTTCAGGAGAGGAGTGTGGAGATTCAGTGCTGCTGTGAACTCTGCTCTTACCATTACGTAGCTCTCAGTCTGTTACCTCTCCTCCACTCCTGTCCTCAATAACACCTTCACATGATTGGCAAGTCACCACGTAATGGTAAGAGCAGAGTTCACAGCAGCACAGAGTATTTCAGGAGATGAGCGTGCGGATCTTGTGCGGGGTAGTGACTTGCCAATCATGTGAAGGTGTTATTGAGGACAGGAGTGGAGGAGAGGTAACAGACTGAGCTACGTAATGGTAAGAGCAGAGTTCACAGCAGCACAGAATCTGTACGCTCCTCTCTTGAAATATTCTGTGATTGGCTGCAGAGGCCGCTGCAGCCTGTGATTGGCTGCAGAGGCGGTCATGTGGGATGAAGCGTCATCCCTGGAGGCCGGCCTTCTGACGTCATCCTGACGTGCGTGACCGCCACTACAGCCTGTGATTGGCTGCAGCGGCGACATGGATGAAACGTCATCGCTGGAGGCCAGACAGGAGGAAAGTAAGTATGACATTTTTTTATTTTATTTTTTGATTACATTAAAATTTTATTTTCCGCGCGCCGAGCATGGTACTGTCAAGGTTGCTGAAAGAGTTAGTGCAGCCCATTAACTCTTTCAGCACCCTGGACAGTACCATACTCGGCGCACGGAAATTACAGGTTCGGTCAGAACTAGTTCGGTCCGAATCTAACTTTTTTGTGAAATTCGGCGAATTAGCCGAACCGAACTTTTCATAAGTTCGCTCATCTGTAGTCATGTGTATTCAGAATCCTGACACTTCTGAATCTTTTCTTTGAGATTTCTAGCAAGGGAAACGAAATCTCGCGAGATTACGGAGGTAAACGAGATTTTTTTTCCCTTGCTGCAAATCTCACAGAAAAGATTCAGAAGTGTCAGGATTCTGAGTACACATGACGTCCAGGCTGGATGGTCATGTGTATTCATTATCAGGACACTGGATTAACGTTAATCTCTGTGTATGTGGCTGCACATCGCTGCTGTGTAAATCAATGGAGATGAGTGTATGATGCTGACTGGTCACTGATTGGTCAGCGTCATACATGTAAACACGGCCAGTTAAAAACACAATACACGCCCAGTTGGACATAACGAAAAAAAAAATGCCCAGTTGTCCATTTCAAACCTCATTTGCATATATATAAAATAGCTCATAACTTGGCCAAAAATGAACGTTTTTAAAAAAAACAAAAACATTACTGTTATCTACATTGCAGCGCCGATCACATGCAATAGGAGATAGGGATTTGAGAATCTGGTGACAGAGCCTCTTTAATCCATTCAACGCCACATTAGCCTTCGGGTGTTTATATATGAGCTGTATCCATGACACAAAGGCCGGGCCAAAGCCAAAGCAGGTAAGAACGCCAAAGAGATAAGGCCATTCCACAGAGTCGAAGGCCTTGGCTGCATCCAAGGAGACCAAGGCCCAATCATTATTGTGCCGCTCTCCTATTTGTGCCACTGCATGGAGTCTCCGCAGGTTATCAGATGTGCTCCTTCCCGGTATGAATCCCGACTGATCAGGATGGATGAGCTGAGCGATGACCGAGTTCAGCCGGTTCGCGAACACTTTCGTCAGTAATTTATAATCTGTGTTGAGCAAGGAAATAGGTCTGTACGACCCACAATCCAGAGGTGACTTATCCGGCTTCAGAAGTACAATTATGGTTGCGTCATAAAATGAAACGGGCAGCATCCCTTTTTCGAAATACGTATTCAGGACAGCAAGTAACTGAGGCAAGAGATGTTCCTGGTATTTAACATACACTTTAAGCGGTATGCCATCCGGGCCAGATGACTTGCCCTTCGCCATTGAGGTTAATGCTTCCGTCAATTCCGGTAGTGTTATAGAAGCATCCATAAATGCCCTTTGTGGGTCAGACCTATGTAAACCTTTTAGATAGTTTTTGCTGGTTTTTTTTTTTATCTGATTGGTGCAACTTTCAAAATACTTTTTATTAAAAATTATTTTTACTTTTTGAGATACAGCTGCTTTGTATTCTGTATCCTGTATACAGAATACAAAGCATGTGATCCTGTCTCTGGCATGCAGGATCGAGCTGCTATCGATCACATCTAAGTTATGAACTTAGATGTTATTGATTACAGGTGGATTCTGCATCTCAGAGACACACAGGACCCCCTGCCACTAAACCCATCAGTCCCGCGGACCTGACGGATTCAGGTCTCAGCACACGATACAGCCGCTCTGTAGGATACAAAGCAGCTGTGTCTCAAAAAGTAAAAATAATTTTTCATAAAAAGTCTTTTGAAAGTTGCACCAATCACACCGAGCGTTCTCCCACCCTGACATCACGTATTAATTATCTAAACACAACCTTACATTCCCATCTGCTGCTATAGGACATCAAAGAAAACTTCTGAACCTACAGGAAATCCACAAAACAAAAGATTGGACAGATAAGACACAAGTATCCTGCAATATTGTTCATTCCAATTCGTTATTGTTTTAAAAATGATAAAATGTGAATCATACAATTATATATTTTATATGGTCACGAGAAAATAATAAATACTTTAAAGTATAAATAGGTTCTAAATTATTCTGATTGACTTTATCATACAGCTTTATAAGGTTCGGCTCTTAGTGTTTTTAAAATAGAGCTACAAATCTCCTGCTTCCTGACCAACAGCCATAGACTTAAAGGTTTTTCCGGTTTTAGAAAATGAATGTTATTTTTGGTATAATCAAAAGTTATACAATTTTCCAATATACTTTCTGTATTAATTCCTCACAGTTTTCAAGATCTCTGCTTGTTTGATATTTAGTAGGAACATTTACTGTTTACTTCCATGGTCATGTGATGATCACACAGGTGCACGGCTCGTTACAGTTACAGTATGTATTTCAGAGTTGTGTCTTCAAATGGTCCCAGCACCACTAGGGGGAGCTTGCTGAAGATTGATCTATACAGTATTGTACTCAATAATAAATCTGTCTCCAGTCAGCTCCTAAGCTCCCCCTAGTGCTGACTGCAGCCACTCAGAATTGTATCATTTAACTCTATAGGTGAAAGGAAAGCATAAAAAAATAAAAATTCAACGTGATGACTCGTCATGTCCAAGGATAAAGCACAGATTTTACATTCTCTTAAGGGCTCATGCACTTGCCCATAGACTACTGTACTGTACCTCTGTGTGCCTCTTATTTCACATGGAAACACACAGAGGTTTTGTTCTCACAGATTCTGTGAGAGAAACATGGTGGCATGTTCCATTGTTTGCATATCTCGGAAGCATCCTAATTTAGAGGCATCATTAGAATCTACAAGGTCTGCGTATGTGGCATTGCCATGTACATGAACCTGAGAGAAGATTTTTCATGTGCTCATTGTTGCCCCCTGCTGTGTAATATACTTGTATGAGCTGCCAAAGCAAGTGGGGAAAGGGAAATGACAAAGCTGTCACCTCTCCTGCTATGTCAGTTTTAGTAAATAATTGTATTCCCCATGAAATAATGCAGCATCTTTTCTTATAATTCTGTATTCTGCCATTCCTCCGTTATTCCTCCTAGAAATTTCTGAATAAATTGAGAACTCGGTGTTACCAGTTGGAGGTGCGACTGATACTGTCCAATCAGTGCTGACAGAGTAAAAGTGTCTAGGGACAAACCCTCAACTGGTAACACCCAGTTCTCAATTTTTTTTATGAATTTCTAGGAGGAATAACAGAGGGACGGCACAACATAGAGCTATAGGAAAAGATGCTCCAGAATTGTTATTTCATGGGGAATACAGTTATTTACCTAAATAGACATGCCAGCTGCCCTTTAAACCTGAAAATGTAATAGAATATCTATTCTGCATCAGTTATAATACTGCCCCCTATAGACCTAAAAATCGGAACAAGATTTTTACATTTAAATTTCCCCATTTTTTATGTTTTCTATCCCCGGGGTGTAGTGTTCTAAATAATATCTCCAGCTTGTAGCCATTGCCTGGTTGAAAAGTTGACTGATTGTCTTCACTGTGAAGTAATTTAACAAAGTGGATGACCTAATTTCGTAATTAAGAGATTATTTTCTGCAAAGCTGTCTTGGCTGTAGAGCTACTGAGGCGAGAGGCATGGAGTTTCCCTAGGATAGTCACATTTCAGTGAGTAAACATGATTTTAATTACCAATAAACAGCTGCGTGATGCTCTACATGAATATTATCAGAGGGCTCCTAGAGAAAACCATGTCCCAAAACCACTCAGCCAGATGAATTCTCTTCTTCAAGTGTGAAATTGAACTTATCATATACACTATGCCTTATAGGTCTTAATTAAGCGAAGCATTCAGTGATGATACGTTTCTTTATATTTTGCATGAGACCCATTTCCAAGCTTAGTGCAAACAATTTCTGAGTGAATGTCAGCAAAGTTGTGGATAACTGGGAACATATCCGAAATTGGTGAAGAGGGGATAACAGTAAAGAAAGTTCCAAGTAGATGTAGTCACTAGCGACCAGTCAGACATTAAGGCTATGTTCACACGGAGTATTTTGCAGGAGGAATATCTGCCTCAAAATTCAGTTTGGAAGTTTGAGGCAGATTTTCCTCTCCCGGCACGCCGATTTTCGCGGCGATTTTCGCGTCGTTTTTCGCCGTTGAGCGCCGCGGGCATAAAACACCGCGAAATACGCTTTCTCTGCCTCCCATTGAAGTCAATGGGAGGTCAGAGGCGTAAACGCCCGAAGATCGGGCATGTCGCTTCTTTTTCCCGCGAGGCAGTTTTACTGCTCGCGGGAAAAAGACGCCGACGCCTCCCATTGAAATCAATGGGAGGCATTTTAGGGCCGTTTTTGCCGAGTTTTGCGACGCGGTTTCCGCATCAAAAAACTTGGCAAAATACTCTGTGTGAACATAGCCTAATAGGACTAAGGCAGAAATTAGTGCATGAAGGTCATTCTATTATAATTTCTGCTGTGTTGATCTTGAACCATGCTCTCCAACCTGTTGCGACATTACAACTCCCATCATGCCCTGAGAGTCTGTGGCTGTGAGGGCATAGTCGAAGTTGTAGTTTTGCAACAGCCTGAGTGCCACAGGTTAGGGCCTGTTCACATCAGCATTGGGTTTCCGTTGATGGGTTCTGTCAGACCTTTCCATTAGAGGATACCATCAACGAATAGGCAAATGGAAACCATAGCTACCATTTGCATTACAATTGATTTCAATGGTAATGCTTCCTTTGCTAATGGTTTCCATTTGTCTCCGTTCCGTAAGGTTTCCCCTTTTTTTGGCGGAAGCAATAGCGCAGTCAACAAAAGCATTACCATTGAAATCAATGGTAATGCAAATGGAAGCTATGATTTCCGTTTGCCTATTCGTTGATGGGTTCCTCAACGGAAACCGGACGCTGATGTAAACACACCCTTAGGCTCCATGCACACGACTGTGCCCGTAATTACGACCCGTAATTACGGGCACGGCCGGCCACGGACGGCTGGGGATATCCATCCATATTTACGAGCTGTATGGAAAGGTGTCCGTCGGCTAAAGAAACGAATGGGCCCGTAATTACGGACAGTAATAACCGGCTATTTTACGGTCATGTGCATGGGGCCTTAGAGACTACTTATCTACAAAGTACCAACATAAAATCTTTTCATAATGGTAAAAAAAACAAAAAACATGAAATCACATTGAATCTTTGTCCCAGTCAACTTTCGGATAAGAACTAAAACATTTCCACCTTGGAAAACTATTTTACAGTAAACTTTTTATGTAGATTTATTCTTTAGGTTGAGTAGCTTTGCAAATATATTGTATTACTTAGCTTATACTGCTCCTGAGTTACATTCTGTATTAGACTTCAGAGCTGCATTCACAGTTCTGCAGGCTCCATAGCTGAAATTATTTAACATTCTCTTTTTGGCTCAATGTCTGTGCAGAGCATGTCCTGGGGATTGGCATGCCGGGAAGTATAGTCTTTAACCAGGCACTGTACAGTAATCTGAAGTGGGGAATTTCTAGAAGCTCAGCTAAGGTGTTAGGGGTGTGTCTGTCGACAAGCTTGTTGACTGTTTCCAATGACATCCAACAGAAATGTGAATACAGCTTGGACTATTATGCAGGATGTAAGTCAGTCAATGTATTATGTACATTATATCTATATCTAAGCTTAGTTGTGGACATCATTTATAAATTCACCAGATTTTGTGGAACAAACCAATGTTCGAGTGAGATCGGTGCCTTGTATCATGATCAGTTTTCATGAGAAATCACACAGAGAAAATTTTGAATGCTTCAGGACATACGAAGGCAGGCAGACTGATGATTGGTTCGTAATACAGACGCGTAGATTCTCTGTGCGCTGCCGCACAGGGTCCATGCACACAACTTTGTCATCTGAACGAGACCTAGGGATGTATCATTGCAAGGCATACCATTCCTTATTACGTTCATGACTAATTATTTCGTAAGGATTACAGTAGATTTGCTATAGTTCTTGTGCTAAGAATATCTGTCATTTATCTTCTATGTTAAGGATAATCGTTCTCTTCATGCATTTTTGATTTCTTGATATTGGTTTTAATTGAATAATTGCAGTTCCTGTTTGGCTGTAATGTGGTGTCTGATTATAAAACGGATTAAACTGCTTGTTTACTTGCTGTCGTTGCCTTCATTACGGTCATCTGAGGTAATGAGGATGAGCTAAGTGTTCATCCATTCCGCAGGCGCGCTGACTAAATCGTGCTTAAAACAAGGATCTTGCATTCATGTGTTGGGCCTCAATTTTCTTTGCATTCATGTTCACCAGCAGTAGCTAGGACACCCTCTAGACACACAAATAATTTAGTCAATACTAGTGATAACCAGGGGGTACACCGAAATCAAAGGATCTCATATCAAAACTTAGAATAGTCTCACAGCCCTGCTAAGCCAAGCTTAACTAAATGTACTATTTTTTTTTCATTATTATTGCCCACCGTCATTTTATAATATATATTTATTTCGATCTTGAGGGCTCCTAATCCTCTGTTTTCCTTCACTCAGTCATAGAGTAAAATTGTGTCTCCCTGCAGCCGCCACTAGGGGGAGCTAAATGTATACGGATTCATACAGCATGTATTAACAGTCTTGAGCGGCAGGCAAGCATGCTCATCCTGTCAATCGCGCGGGCACAGCAAGTGCGAACATGCAATCTGGAGCAGAGCAAAGGCTGTAATTTGCAGACGCAGACCCGCTTTATCGGCGGAGATCAGAGGAATCTCTGATCTCTGCCGTTAATTGTTTGAATGCCGCGATTAATCCTGATCACGGCATTCAAAGGGAGAGACTGAGGGGGTGCCCCCTTTGAACGGGTCACAGGGAATCCCTGAATGATCGAGGCCCATAATTAGTAGGACATTAAAGGACTCCAGGGCTGTATGACCATATTTCCTATTGTTAGGGCATACTTAGGTATATGCTAACAACTGCCTGTGCACTATTAGTATATAGGCTAATGTATTGTCATAGCTAAAAAATGTAAAAATAAAAATTCCCCTGTGAAATAAAAGAAAGTTAAATTAATTAAAAAGAAGGAAATGCTGACATAAAAAAACAGTTAAAAAAAACACACAAATGCAAATATTTTACCGTAAATAAATGTTATTACATATTATATGAAATAATATGCACATATTTGGTATCCTCAGGACAGTAACCACCTACACAATAAATATATTGCATCATTTAAGATGATCGGTGAATTCCAAAATAAAAATCATACAGCTACCTCAAACAAAAAATAATAAAGTTATGAACGCCAGAATGCAAAGAGGAAAAATGAAAATTAATTTCAGGTCCTCAATGAAATGCATTAACACCATATTGTGGATCTGGGAGATATGGATTCCAAATATGGTTTTGCGGGCATTAGCCACCAGAGACACCCATGTGTGGGCAGATGTTTGGGCCTTTTAGTCCTCATCTGCCCAGGATAGGACTGCTCATTGTTAGAACAGATGACCAGTGACTTTTATTTTGTTAAATACTTACAGCATTGTCGTGTGGTGTAAATGTCGAAATAAAATTCATTTTCAGAGCCACTAAAGTATTTCACACTTACTGTGCGAGTATTCCCCTCCGCTTAGCACACTCTATGACTGACAGCTCACGTCTGAAGAGAGATCGAGTTTAAACCATTTTAACACCCCTGTGTTTTGTGTCAACGTTGTGTCAGTGCAGCTTTTTCTGTTTTGATGGAATTGTCACTATGCGACTGATTCTATCAGAAGCTGCCGCTGATATATGGAAAATTGTTTAAGAAGTAGGCGGCCTGTCAGTACACAATAGAACAACTCCTCTTACCGATATTAATGCTGCATAAAAGCCGTATAAACATGCGTTGGCATTCGTTTTCTTATGTAATGTATGTATTTTGGGAAACGAAACACTTTTCCAATATACTTTTATGAAAAAAATGTTGCTTTGTTTTTGTTCTGCAGCTTCTATGGATTCACTGTACATAAAACCTGCAGAACAACGTTGTCAGCAGAATCGGTCACTGAGCTGGACTGACAGCTGGGCTGACAGTGGCTCCTGTCTGAGACCTCATTTAACCCTAATACTGATCAAATCTAAGTTGATGCTATTAGTATTAGGGTTAGATGTGCTGTCAGAAGCACACAGGAGCCGCTGTCAGATGAATCTGCTGACATCGTTCTGCAGCTTCTATGTACAGTGGATCCATAGAAGCTGCAGAACACAAAGAAAGCTAAATTTTTAATAAAAGTGTATCAGAAAAGTGCTTGGTATCATAAATTACATACATTACATTAAAAAAAGGTTGCATCAAAGGTTTCCATAGCCTTTAAATAAGTCAAGGAAGGCATTTAGATTGTTTATTTCCAGTTGCTTATATAGCGCCAACATATTCAGCAGTGTTTTACAGAGATTGCCATCAGTCCCCATTCCCAATGGGGCTAACAATCTAATTTCGCTTTCTCAGGCACACATACAAAGACTAGAGGCAATTACATAGGATGCCAATTAATCTATTAGCATGTTTTTTTTATAGGTGTGGGAGGAAGCAAAAGGTCTTAGAGAAAATCCATGCAAACACAGGGAGCACATACAAACCCCAATGCCGTTTACTCATAGTATAACTTTAAATTAATTTATAATATAACCTATTTATATACGTTAATATCCTAATGTAAAATATGAAGTTTTAATGTTATAATTAACCAAAGTGTTTGTAATTACGTCACTTAGACTAACAGCTGGGTAAATTATTCAATTGATTTGTATGGATTGGTTGATTTCTACTCAGGGGTGGGACATTAAAGCCAAGCTCCACCCAAAATCTTAAAATAGAGACTTTACTGCTGTGATCTGGCTTGTTAATATAAGTGGTCCTCTCAATAGACGTGGCTACCTTATGCCCTGCATTCACTTGTTCAGGTACAATGACAACTAAACTAGTTCTTAAGTGTGAAGACCATGAAGAAGATAAGCCCAGATCTCAACTAGCCAGACTGACATGGAGTAACGTGGTAGATTGAAGTTAGCAGCCGTCAAATCTGAATTATCCACTTTTTTATTGTTATACTTAATGCCATATTGCGGGTTACATATAGAGTTAGTCTCCATAAAACATTGAGTAACAATATAAATGCATTACATACTTTATCTTGCACTCATCCCGATATACATACTGTATTATAGTCCTAAACTAAAATATCCCAGCATTCCTTGCTGACTCAACATCTGTACAGAACTTACCCTAGTAATATGAAGTCTTTATACCAGGCACTGTACAGTCATTGTTTTTGTTTGAGAAACTAATTCTCTCACTAAAATTGTAGGGCTGAGATAATCTGTGAGAGGTGTGTCTGACAACAAACTTGTTGACTGTTTCCAATTATAAAATTGTTTGTTTGTTTGTTTTTATTGTGTCCACACCTGTATGTCTCTGGATGATCAGTAGATTGTCTTGTTCAGCATACAGATGGGGCCATCTTTACCTTGACTTTTAACGCATTAAATACACAGTGGCTAGATCCAATGGCGGATCATTATAGGGCATTTTGGGCGGCTGCCCGGGGTCCAAAGGCTCCCGGGTGGCCCATGGCCGCCCAAAGTACAATGTAGTTTTGTTGTGTTTTTGCCGCGAATTGCGGCAAAAACCAAGATGAAACGGCATTGTATATGTCCTGCAAAAGGACCTTTAGACATAAGGTCACATGACCTCATCTCTGAAATTCTTACTACTGTTTAGAGGCATTAGGAGAAGTCGCCATAATGGTCTGCGTCAGATGGAGAAGAAAATAAAATGACTCCCTTCAGAGAAGACGTCACTTGTGAGTCACTGGATCTATAGGGGATCTGTCCCCTCTCCTGACATGTCTGTTGTAGGAAATCCTTGTATTCTACATATTTTTGTGTACCCAGAACTAATAGACAAACGTGTGTTACCATTCCCATTGTCAAGAGGAAGTGTCCTACACAGTGTGATACTGTCAGCGATGGTTGGATTCTGTCAGTATGTAGGGACACAGCCCTTTGACAAGGGGAATCGCAACACCCATTTGTCAATGCTGGCACAAAAAGGTGGTGTTCACTATAGACATGGCAGAGCGGTGGTGGAGAAGGTGCCCAAGTTTGTGGAACAGCCCAGGGCCTATGGTCTACTTAATCCGTCACTGGCTAGATCTCTTATCTTGACTTTTTCCAATGGCTTTTGTTGTGTGATATCATGCTGCAGCAAGTTATCAGAATCAAGTTAAAGATGGCTACATCCGTATATCAATTAAAGTTTATCAGAGCATAAATGTGGTTATCATAATCATTTCATCTATCTGCTCTGTATCTGTGTTTATGTTGTGGAGCCTGAAGCTGACACCTTTAGGTCTTTAGAGGGCTTCTCCCACTGTAAACAATAATGGCAAATTCACAGAATATGTCATAAATTTCTCATAGATGGGGGTCTCACCTCCTTTGTTCCTGAGTTGAGCTATCTAGTCTTTGGTTCATTGGCTAGCCATAGATAAAAATGCTGAACATTGTAAAGATGTAATAGTCATCATCTTGTGAGATGTCAAGCACTAACCAACAGGATAAAGCAAAAGTGTTGTATGTTCAAAAAAATGCTAGCGTTGCTTCCCTTGGCAAACAATGCCACTTTAGGGCCCATTAGTGTATAACGAATGGGACCATGACTGTAAGCAGGGGGATAGAGCTTAAAGAGGCTCTGTCACCAGATTTTGCAACCCCTATCTCCTATTGCAGCAGATCGGCGCTGCAATGGAGATAAGAGTAACGTTTTTTTTTAAAAACGAGCATTTTTGGCCAAGTTATGACCATTTTTATATTTATGCAAATGAGGATTTCTAAAGTACAACTGGGCGTGTTTAAAGTAAAAGTACAACTGGGCGTGTATTATGTGCGTACATCGGGGCGTTTTTACTTCTTTTACTAGCTGGGCGTTGTGTATAGAAGTATCATCCACTTCTCTTCACATCGCCCAGCTTCTGGCAGTGCAGACACAGCCGTGTTCTCGAGAGATCACGCTGTGACGTCACTCACTTCCTGCCCCAGGTCCTGCATCATGTCGGACGAGCGAGGACACATCGGCACCAGAGGCTACAGTTGATTCTGCAGCAGCATCAGCGTTTGCAGGTAAGTAGCTACATCGACTTACCTGCAAACGCCGATGCTGCTGCAGAATCAACTGTAGCCTCTGGTGCCGATGTGTCCTCGCTCGTCCGACACGATGCAGGACCTGGGGAAGTGACGTCACAGCGTGATCTCACGAGAACACGCTGTGTCTGCACTGCCAGAAGCTGGGCGTTGTGAAGAGAAGTGGATGATACTTCTAGTCACAACGCCCAGCTAGTAAAAGAAGTAAAAACGCCCCAATGTACACACACAATACACGCCCAGTTGTACTTTTACTTTAAACACGCCCAGTTGTACTTTAGAAAGCCTCATTTGCATAAATATAAAAATGGTCATAACTTGGCCAAAAATGCTCGTTTAAAAAAAATAAATTTTACTCTTATCTACATTGCAGCGCCGATCTGCTGCAATAGGAGATAGGGGTTGCAAAATCTGGTGACAGAGCCTCTTTAAAGGCTCTGTAAATCTTTGAAATCTTTTTATTCTATCCTTTATATATATAAAGGATAGAAAACGTTGCTGTGTTGAGGTGAATAAATCCACCCTGCTTTCATCTACTCTGAAGTCCTGGTGCCGTTACTGTGTTCTATGCTTCTTTTTATTTATATATATATATATATATATATATATATATATATATATATATATATATATATATATATATATATATATATATATATATATATATATATATATATATATATATATATAAAAAGAAGCATAGAACACAGTAACGGCACCAGGACTTCAGAGTAGATGAAAGCAGGGTGGATTTATTCACCTCAACACAGCAACGTTTCGGTTCAACAGGAACCTTTCTCAAGTATGTATGTATATATACTTTCTTTATCTGTGTGTTTTGTGCAACTTTCCAATTACTTTTCATTAATAAATATTTTAACTTTTTGAGATACAGCTGCTTTCTCTATACAGAGCAGCTGTAGCTAACACTGAATCGTGTATCCGTCAGGTCCTCATCACTGAAGGGTTTAGTGACCGTGGGACTGCAGGATCGAGCTGTTACCGATCACATCTAAGTTATGAACTTAGATGTGATCGATAACAGGTGAATCCTACATGTCAGAGATACGCAGGCAGTGGCGGATTAAGTAGACCATGGGCCCTGGGCTGTTCCACAAGCTTGGGCCCCCTTCTCCACCACCGCCCTGCCTATATTAAACACCACCTTTCTCTGTGAGCATTGACAAATGAGTGCTACGATTCCCCTTGTCAAAGGGCTGTGTCCCTACATACTGACAGTCTCCAACCATCGCTGACAGTATCACACTGTGTAGGGACACATCCTCCTGACAAGGGGAATGGTAACACGCATTTGTCTATTAGCTCTAGGCACACACAGACTTTATGTGGAATACAAGGATTTCCGATAACAGACATGTCAGGAGAGGTGACAGATCTATAAATGCAATGACTCACAGGTGATGTCTTCACTGATGGGTCGTTCTCTTTTCTTCTCCATCTGATACAGACCGTTATGGCGACTTCTCCTGATGACTGCAGAGTTTCCTGATGAGAAATCTTTTCCCCTTGATTCTGTAGCCATTTTCAGTGTCTATAGCAACATAAAAATTCAGAAATGAAACACCCTAAATTGTCTTATACCCCAGACCCCTAAGCAAATTACGACCCCAGGCCCATACATTAACTCAAACCAATAAATTCAGTCCTCAAGGGGTAACTAAACTTTAAAAAAAACATTTGGCGTGTCATAGTGAGAGTGATATGTCAGAAGTTTTGATCGATGGGGGTCCCAGCATTGAGACCACCACCAATCACTAAAACAAAGCAGCAGGAGTGCTCGGGTGAGCGCTGTCCCACTTAATTTCTGATTGTCTTTCCTCGGCGCGGTGTACGGACTCATAGACTTTCTGTTGTGCCCGTGCACCGCCTGCTCGGCTATCAGAGGAAAGACGATCAGAAACAAAGTGGCACAGCACTCACCTGCCACTTTGTTTCAGCGATTGGTGGGGTCTCAGTGCCCGGACCCCCACCGATTAGAACATTTGTCATGTCACTATGACATGTAATTAAAAAAAAAAGTTTAGTTAGTTACCCTTTAAGCAGTCAGACACCCCTCCCCAGTGCATCTGACTGACTGCTGAGTGCTCTATGGGAGGGTCTAGGCGTCTGACACTTACGGCTCTGGGGGGGAGGAGTTATCCCCCTATAGAACCCTCAGCAGTCAATCAGACGCTCTGAACCCCCCTTGCAGTATAATAACTACTGAGGGCTCTATGGGGGAGATTATACTGCAAGGGGGGGGGGGGGATTCTGAGCATCTGACTTACTGCAGAGGGCTCTATAGATGGGAAATAATTTCACACACAAAAAATGTGAAACTAAACACCTTATATACAATTCACACTAACACCACACACTATATATTAAAACCACACACACACTACACGCACACACTATATAGACTTACATTATAGACACTATAAACTCTATAGACACCGCACACACTATATAGACTATACACACAGCACACACTATATAGACTATACACACAGCACACACTATATAGACTATACACACAGCACACACTATATAGACTATACACACAGCACACACTATATAGACTTACATTATGTTCCACACACACACTGTATACATAACACACACACACACACACACACACACTTACCACAACCTCTTCCTCTGCGATGCTTGTGCTCTGGCAGCCTCCAGGACCTTAATCCTGTGATGTCACCACAGGTCCTTCTCCTTCTAGTTGCAGTTTTGCCGTTATCAGGCAGCTGCTGGAGGTTTAGACAGGAGGGACAGTGCACAGCAGCACAGAGGAGCAGACTGTCAGGGAGACTCCAGCACCTGCCCATCACAATCGCAGTCTGCTCTCTACAGCTGATGTGCTGTGCCCCTGTTCCCTGGCCGCCCCTGCACATCCCCCCTCCTCCTCTTCATCAGCACGTGGGACCGATGACCGCTAGAATGCGGCCGGCAGCAGCCCTGGATAGGTTTTTTAACTTGTGAGCGGTTTGGGCGGCCATGGGCCCCCTGGGAGCCTTGGGCCCCGGGCGGCCGCCCGAACCGCCCATATGAGGATCCGCCACTGTACGCAGGACCCTCTTTCACTGAACCCATCAGATCTGAGGGACTGATGGATAGAGGTTTCACTGCTAGATACAGCTGCTCTATATACAGGATAGAAAGCAGCTGTATCTCGAAAAGTAAAAATATTTTTTTATTAAAAGTATTTAGAAAGTTGCACAACACATGCTGATAAAAATTTGAATTAAAAAAAACAAAACGATTTTAAAGGTGTACATAGTCTTTAAGAAATGGTGGAAGTGAAGGACCTCTTTGATGATGCAACTAGGTTAAGCTTTGGCTTTTGGCTTTTTCTAGGGTACTTCTTATTTAATAATGATGTTTGCTTATTTTAGACAGTTTTCCCGTATGGGCGCACAACAGGGTGCCTGTAAAATGATGGGACACATCAATTATCAACTATCTGATTGCTACATTTTATATGGCAGAGTTCCATTCTTACTAAACGTTATAGTCGTCTGCCGTTTTCTACATCCTCTGGTGTGAGTACAGGACAACTTCTCTGATATTGTGTTGGCACCCAAATACCCTGGCACACGTCCCTGTCCTTCCACTCCTTCACACATGCTGATATTGATATTAAGTGGAGCTTAATTAGCTGCCAGTGACTGATACTGAGACTACACAACCTGCCGAGAGCTGCCGTATGGTGCTGAGTATGTGGTCATTTTTTTCCTATCACTTTAGATAAACATTACATAATGAACATGCTGTACATTATAATAGCGCACGTGTATAAACCAGAGAGCACAGACGTGTTATATGCAACATATGGTTCAAGAAGAATACAATTACTTTAAAATGTCTATTTATGTGGATTTTTCTGAATTTTGGGCAAAGGAGACCATTTACAAAACTGCTTATACAACCATCAATGGGCCGTTATTTTGGTAGCCTCCCATCTAAAGCCAGGCGCTCAAATTTTTGTACTTTTTTCTGCTCTTATGGGTTAAATGAGGGTATATGGAAAGGTTGGTTAGATTAAGGTCCTGTTTGCATCCTGTTGAAAAGTACTGTTTTTATCTTCCCAAGATTAGACAAAATGTACATTTAAAACAGGATACATTAGGGTCAGTTCACAGGTTGCGTAAACACTGCGCTTTTTCCGCAACGGAATTAGTTGCAGAAAATCCGCAGCAAATACAGTAGGAGCAAAGTGGATGAGATAAAACCAATCTCATCCACACGCTGCGTAGATGCTGAGCGGAAAAATCGCTCAGAAATTGACCTGCGGTGCAGAATTTTATTCCGCAGCATGTCAATTGTCATTGCGTAAATGCTGCTTATTTGTTGTGGGTAAAACCCGCAACAAAGAGCAGCTATTTGTTAAGATTTTTGCAGCGGGTTCGCAGCGATTCTGCCGCAAAAAACGCAACTCAGAAAATAAAAAATATCTTCTACTTAGTCTGTTTCCTCCTCCAGGCCGGCCTCCTGGGATGCTGTTTCATCCCAAGTGACCGCTGCAGCCAATCACAAGCTGTAGCGGCGGTCTCATGGGATGAAAAGTCATCCCAGGAAGCCGGCCTGGGTGATGTCAGAGGACCGGCCTCCTGGGATGACACTTCATCCCATGTGACCGCCGCTTCAGCCAATCACAGGCTGCAGCGGTCTCCTGGGATGAAACGTGCTTCAGTTTTCCACAGCAGACATTCCGGCCGAAAAACTGCACCACAGTTTGATGCGGTTTTTCAATCTGAATTCCCTGCGGCGCACAGGGGCGGATACGCTGTATTTTTTACGCAGCGTATCTGCCCCGTGTGAACTCAGACTTACAGTTGTAGCTAGATTTTTCTTTACAGCGGGTAAAGATTAATTATGCTGCCTTTGTTGTGTATCTAAATATCTTGCCTAGGGCAGCGTGCTTTTTGTTGCCCTTCCCCTGGCATCCAGCACCTGGGGCACACGCCTCGCCAACCCCTCCTAGGAACACACTATCGATCTTTCTAATGATCTTTTTACACTTAGGCCTGTAGCCCCGACAAGAAGGGATCCTCTACTTTTAGAGGAAACAAGGTTTCACCATCATCACAGAAAGGGATTCTTTACTGTAAAAGCAGTGAGGCCTTGGAACGCTTTGTCATGGGATGTTGTGATGGTTGGTTTGTTGAGCAAGTTCAAGGACGTGGATGCCTTTATTAAAAACAATAACATTACAAGCTATGGCTACTTAGAGATGGGAAATTGATGCAGGGATTTATTCTGATTGCCATATTTGGAGTCAGGGAGGAATTTTCTCCCCTAATGTGGCAATTGGCATTAACCTCATGTAGGTTTTTGCCTTCTCCTAGATTAACAAGGTAGGATTATAGGTTGGACTTGATGGACCTGTGTCTTTATTTATTATCAACTAAGGGAGACCTCATAGCAAAGATAAAAATGAAGCCCCTTTCAGTTGAGTTGCCTCTTGACACCACCACACTCCTAACCATCTCCACCAGGACGTCCTGCTGCTCCCATCCCATTGAGTACATTTCCACTTCTTTGTTTGCTAACATTGTAGAAGCTGTGGAAACCACATCCTAGTGCAGATTCTCCCCACCCATTAGGTCCTCACCCCCATTAAAATGAGGACAAGACCAACCTGGGATGGTCCTCTCTCTGCCGAGGCCCCATAACAGCTACATAGGCTGCCTTTATGGTATGTACTCTCTTGCCTGCAGAATATGTTGGTGCTATATACGCAATGCACATACATATATGATAAATAAATTGCAATATAGAAGACATTGAAACATTCAGATTGATTACAGAGCAAGTTCAAGGGTTTTGCTTGTTAGACACTCGAGAAGTCTTTGATGGTGGCCCTGGTTCCATTAGTCTCTATCTGGAACTAGAAGTTCAAAAGACGTCAAAATACAGAAGAGCTTATAATAATGGCACAACTACTTGTCTGCCTGACTTTTCCTGCTTTAAAAAAGTCATTTACTTGCAGTGGGCTGTGAAATCCCTTCCAAAATAAGTGAAGCCTTATCTGTCACACAGGGACGGCACCGCTCGCTCCACTCTCCACGCTCCAATATTGTTACTGGAAGATCTGAAATGTCTCAAGCAAACTGTTCAGGATTTGTGCCAGAGCTTTAAAAATATTATCTTGCATTCTGGTTTTTTTGCATGTTGGGAGGGGAGAGAATAAATGAAATAATACATAAGACAGAAAGGCGAGACTATCGATTCCGAAATATCATAAGCTGCTACAGTACAGCTCCATTGATTTACAGTGGCAGCTCCGACATGAATTGTGATGCTGTAATTCAGATACATTGTTATTTTAATTGTTCTGCATAATTCCGGTGTTTGTGCCGCATGTGACAAATAGTCCATTCAGGAAAAAATCCATTGTATTAAATTATGTGTTAAAGCCTCTTATTCACTTTTAAAACGGCCAATTCCTGTCTCCTGGTGAATTATAGGCGTCTGCTGCAGCGGTCCAGAAGTCATTCTTTTTGGCTTTATAGAAATAATTTTATCACCATTAAGGGAGTACAGATTTAGATCCCTTGTAGAAGAAAACTATTCCAGATATTGTCCATCATGCACTGCTTCTTTAATCACAGGTCAATTTTATCATCACTAACAATAATTGACCATTTCATTTCTGTTTTTTGTTTTTTTTCTCCTCGCACAATTCTATGCACTATGGGCAGGAACTATAGCTCTGTTCATACTGGGCTTCCTGATTCATGAACAAAATGTCAAGATTACAGTAAAGACTGACACTTACATAGACAGAGCGGGGTATTGTGCAGGAGAGAAAAAAACATTGGTTTTTTTCTCCCAGAAACAGCTCCACACCTGTTTATGGGTTGTGTCTGGTATTGCAGTTCTGGTGCCATTGAAGGTAATAGAGTTGAGCTAGAAAACTGCACACAACTTGTGGTGCTGTTTTTGGAAGAGAGAGACATATTTTTCTAATTCTTTACAACCCCTTTAAGTTTTAGTGACAACCACTAAGATCACTGTAGTGATTAAGATTAGTGGTTGTCACCCAGTATCTGTAGGAGACAAAATAACTCAAAAGTACTAAAAATATTAAAATACCTTGACGCAAGGGGACAATGCATGGGTTTTTGGGAAAATAATCTTTAATGAAGTTGAGTCTTAAATTTTTGATGAAATAAATAATTTTAAATCACACCCATTTAAATGAATTATTAAGCGTCCCATACGTGACTATCGTATAAAGATGAAGAGATCCAGTAAAGATCTAATAGACCCCTAAAATTAGAAGGGGCAATACACTAATATCTAGTCATCTAAATGTGAGTGCAGCAATTTTTAACGCATTTAATACTGCACTATAGTGGCAGGGTGGTGCTATGGTGCTCTTTCTTTTACCTATGTGTTAATCTGTGAGACTTTCCGCATAGAAAACATTCCTTCTCCTGCTGACTCCATTCTTTCTCTACTTGGGAATGGCTAAAGAGTGGAGGTTAGCTTGCCTGGTCTCCATTGCAGACAGTGATGATTATTTTCCTAATGCATCTTTACAGTGTTCTGAGCTCCGTTTTCCTTATACAGAGCTCCTAGCTATAGAGTTAAAAGATAAAATTCTGTCTTCCTGTAGTCACCACTAGAGGGAGCTTTAGCGTCTTACTGTATATTGTTATACATAGAGCTCAATAATAAAATTCCTATTTCATGTGTACTAGAACTGGAAGGGGGTGCAGAAGTATAGGAATTTTGTTTTCCTTGATTTCGTATATGGGATAAAAAAAAATTAATCCCTAGGGTGTGTTTACATCAGTGTTCGCTTTCTGTTGACGGGTTCCGTTGGTCTCCGTTCCATAACCTTACGGAACGGAGAAAAACAGAAACCATTAGCAACGGAAGAATTACCATTGAAATCAATTGTAATGCAAAAGGAGGCTATGGATTCTGTTTGCCTTTCCATTGATGGGTTGATCCGACAGAAAGCTCAGACGGAACCGCTCAACGGAAAACGTACGCTGATGTGAATGAGCCCTTATTGCTTTTTTTATTCTCGACTTCTCTGTATGTGGCTAGATTTAAAAAATGTTCTAACCCAAAAAATACATCTTACACCAATGGGTTCCGCAAGATACATTGAGAACAGCTGCCATTGAAGCTCCACGCTAAGGTAACTGCTTAATATGCTTTGGACCGCAAGTAGAACCTGCAGAAACACTAAGCCTGTAATCCATGTGCAAACAATGGTCCGTAGAAGGCTGCAAATGATCCCATTGTTTCTGTATTTTATTCTAAGCTTTTCATCCCTATATTTTTTTTGAGCTTGACTTCAGTCGCTGGCAGCTTGTCTTTCTGAATCGTATTAGGTGACCCTGCACGTCCAGAACAGGTTAACAGGAATGAGGCATGATGTGACAAGCTGTCAAAATCAGGATGTGCGGTCACTGCAGTGAAGCTTGGCAGAAGTTTACTAGTTGCCTTCTTCAAGTCTTACAGCTGACGAATCCTCTGTTGGTTTAATATCGCCCTCCTCTATGTGCTGGTCCTTTTATATCGGTACACAGCAAGAATATGAAGACATGGAACGAAATCTTCCGCATATGAGCAAAGCGCAGTCTGCTAATTCGGCAATAGCCGGACAGTTCATTTGTATCGAATAATCCGAGATTATAACTGTCCAAATAAGTACCCTAATAGGTGTAAATAATATTACACGCTGCCCTCCTAGATCCAAAATATTATAGTACACATAAAAAACAAAAATATATACATACCAGGACATATCCAGCACACATTAGGGTAGAAAAAAAATATTACTATATTGAGACTATATAAATACAGTTTTACACACGATAGTTTACAAATATAATACACCCATTAAAAATCACCTAAATCACCCGGCCAGGTTATTATAGAATACAAAAGAATTACCATTGAAATCAATGGTTATTCAAATAGAAGCGATGCTTTCCGTTGGGATTTTCGGTCATCTCTTCCTCTGACGGAAGAGACCTAAACGGGAGATGACGGTAGCGTGAACTTAGCCTAGCCTGGCTCCTATCGTATGTGTCTAGAATTGATATTAACGAAAATCAATCTAAATAATAACACTATTATTAAAGGGGTTGTCTGGTGTAGAAAAGTCCTTTTTAAAATATAAGGGAGTATAGAATAGAGGGGAGTCCTGTATTTATGATGCTCATCTATTAGCCATAGTGGAAAGCACTTAGAAAGAGAATCTCTCAATTGATGGGTGCATAACCATGTTGGGAGTGTGATCCCTGACTGCTGGGGGTGATTGTATTTCCCCGCCCTCTGACGCATTGATCTGTCCCCATGAGGCACCTGCAGAAGGGCAAAGTTTCCTTCAACCTATCAGCTGACCCCTCTCCCCACCAATGGGTAAAGTGGTTTATATAAGCCAATAGTTTAAGCCCCCTTTCACTGGGTATGGCTATTTATTAAGGGTACTCACGGCTGGTCCTCCTTTTTCCAGGTATCTGGATTCCAGTTTGCGCCGACCTCCCTGTGTTGCTGATGGTTGTGCTTTTAAGTTGATTATTTTAATGTCTATGGTCTCATACTGTTTTCTGTTACAGTTAAATTACCCATCAAGTTATACATCTTTATGTCACTGTTGGTAGTTGGCTGTTCGGAGAATGGTAATGGTGGAGCCTGGAAGGCGGACTTGGTGGTTTGGAGTCCAGTCTATCATTTTCAGGCTAGTGGTCGTAAGCTTTTTTAAAGTGCCTTAAAACAATCTATGACCGAGATTTATTTTAATAAAGCTGTGACCTCCCCTTAACACAACAATTATTTGTAGTATCAAGGCCAGGTGCCAAAGGTAAAATCTGGGTATATATTTAAGTTCTATCTGCCATCAGTTTCATGCATTCATTGAGGTGGTGGCAAATGGGGAAATTATCTAAGGTCCCTTTACTTATGGGCCCTAACACCTGGACCTTGGGAGCAACCTGAGAGTGGAGTATGTAAACTTTCATTGTACTGGACCACCAGAGTCTTCCCTGCCCTAGACCACCAGGGACTTTACCTTTAACCCCTTTACTATTTAGACATTCTATTCCAGTATTATTTTGACTCCGGTTGGTAGTTTTATTCGGGCATTGAATGGCAGTATTATGTGGGAAATATTTGACAGTGTTATGTAGGCATTATATGGTATTATTTTAGGGATACTGTACAAATTGATAATTTGGACACTAAATGGCGTTTTTATTTGGTCATTAGATGGCAGTTTTATTTAGGCATTGAACCGCAGTATTGTGAGGGGAATAAGTGTTATGTTGGAATTATATGGTAGGATTATTTAGATAATGTGTGGTGGTACTAGTTGGGCATTGTATGCCGTTATTTTGCATTGCGTGGCAGTATTCGAGTATAAATATATAAATATTCAGGTAAAAAAGTAAATGTATGTGTTATACATCAAATCAATGTATCATATGTAAATATATAAGGATTCTGACATCAATGTCACTTATTAACTTTAGATTCATGCTGTGAATCAGACCTATCATAAGGCGCAGCATTGCTTGAAGTGTACCTAGTCTTTAAGGTGACTTTTGAGAATATGCTGTCATATGTGTGTACATGAGGAATACATTTATTTCTGGCCATTATATGACTTGTATTCTGCATTATTTAGCAGTTTTCCCCTCTGCAGGCTCTATCGCTAAATCTTATTTTTCTCTAAGCTAGTGGGTGGAGCCTAACTGCTATCATGTCTTCTATAAACTACACACATCGAAGAGAAGAATCCTGCTCCCGTATCCCTAGCTGTCACATATATAGAAGCAGCTGCAGCATGGAGGAGATTATACAGCAGTAATAAGCAGTGTAGCTGTGAATCCAGCAATGGGGTGAGATATAACACATAATAGGAGCTGTAACAGCATCTCTGTGTGTCTCTCTGACTCTCTCTCACTCTGCTCCTGCTCCCTTCTCCTCCCCAGCCCCTCTCCATAGACTTTTATGGACAGCTGTAACTTTATGTGAGCTGATGGTCCGGTTCTTCTTGAGGAGTCGGGAAAAGCAGTACATTTAGAGTGAGTGAACAGTTAGGAGGGCGGGTAGAAGGAAAGGAGCGTTGATAAGTAGAGAAAGTGTCATTTTTCTCTAATAAGGTATATTACAACAATTGTTATATTAGTTTATGCTATTGATTTATGCAATGTTTGTTGAAAAGTTAGTGACCATTTAACTACAGTGGTAATTATATAAACACATATCTGAAGACCACTGTAGACAACCTGAAAATACAGTTAAATATATGCAGTATATATTCGAAAAAAATATAGTGGGAGGTCATACAATAGAAAAACAGTCCTGTGAGGAGAAACTTGAATTCTTTTTAATAATAGAAAATTAAGAATTCAAGTTAAAGTTTATTAAAATAAGAAAAAATAGTGCACAGTAAAAAGAAAATAATTATTTTTTTCCACAAGTGGTTTTTATTCTGTAAAAGTTATAATAAAAATAAAAAAACACACACATATGGTATCACCACGATCGTAAGGAACTGAACAATAAAGTTAATACATTATTTAAACTGCATGGTAAACGCCGTACAAAAAAACCCACAAAACAATATGCGGAATTGCTTTTTTTTCTATCCCCCCCCCCCCAAATGTAATAAAAGTTAATTAATAAGTCCCATGTAGCCCAAAAGAAGTAAAACATTAAAGAATTACACATATTTGATATTGCCATAATTATATCGATCCATAGAATAAAGTGTTTTTTATGCCACAAAGCGAACAGCATAAATTTAAATTGCAAAAAACAATGCTGGAATACCTGTTTTTTTCAATTCCCTCCCTTAAAAAAATGAATAAAAGTTAATTACTATATTATAATTACCCAAAAATTGTTTTATTATAACTTTTGACTGGTTCCACAAAAAAAACTTCATACAGCTTTGTCAAGGAAAAAATTAAAAAGTATTAACTCTTGGAATACGACAATGAAAAAACAAAAAAAAAATGCTTGATTATTAAGGCACAAATAAGGGGTACTTAACCTACACCACCGTTCAAAAGTTTGTGGTCCCCCAGACAATTTTTCCATGAAAACTCACACTTATATTTATCAAATGAGTTGCAAAATGACTAGAAAATATAGTCAAGACATTGAAAAGGTTAGAAATAATGATTTTTATTTGAAATAATAACTTTCTCCTTCAAACTTTGCTTTGGTCTTGGAATGCTCCATTTGCAGCAATTACAGCATTGCAGACCTTTGGCATTCGAGCTGTTAATTTGCTGAGGTAATCAGGAGAAATTTCACCCCATGCTTCCAGAAGGCCCTCCCACAAGTTGGATTGGCTTGATGGGCACTTCTTGCGTACCATACGGTCAAGCTGCTCCCACAACAGCTCTATGGGGTTGAGATCTGGTGACTGCGCTGGCCACTCCATTACAGATAGAATACCAGCTGCCTGCTTCTTCCCTAAATAGTTCTTGCATAATTTGGAGGTGTGCTTTGGGTCATTGTCCTGTTGTAGGATGAAATTGGCTCCAATCAAGCGCTGTCCACAGGGTATGGCATGGCGTTGCAAAATGGAGTGATAGCATTCCTTATTCAAAATCCCTTTTACCTTGTACAAATCTCCCACTTTACCAGCACCAAAGCAACCCCAGACCATCACATTACCTCCACCATGCTTGACAGATGGCGTCAGGCACTCTTCCAGCATCTTTTCAGTTGTTCTGCGTCTCACAAATGTTCTTCTGTGTGATCCAAACACCTCAAACTTCGATTCGTCTGTCCATAACACTTTTTTCCAATCTTCCTCTGTCCAATGTCTGTGTGCTTTTGCCCATATTAATCTTTTCCTTTTATTAGCCAGTCTCAGATAGGGCTTTTTCTTTGCCACTCTGCCCTGAAGGCCAGCATCCCGGAGTCGCCTCTTCACTGTAGACGTTGACACTGGCGTTTTGCGGGTACTATTTAATGAAGCTGCCAGTTGAGGACCTGTGAGGTGTCTATTTCTAAAACTAGAGACTCTAATGTACTTGTCTTATTGCTCAGTTGTGCAGCGGGGCGTCCCACTTCTCTTTCTACTCTCGTTAGAGCCTGTGTGTGCTGTCCTCTGAAGGGAGTAGTACACACCGTTGTAGGAAATCTTCAGTTTCTTGGCAATTTCTCGCATGGAATAGCCTTCATTTCTAAGAACAAGAATAGACTGTCGAGTTTCACATGAAAGCTCTCTTTTTCTAGCCATTTTGAGAGTTTAATCGAACCCACAAATGTAATGCTCCAGATTCTCAACTAGCTCAAAGGAAGGTCAGTTTTATAGCTCCTCTACACAGCAAAACTGTTTACAGCGGTGCTAACATAATTGCACAAGGGTTTTCAAGTGTTTTCTAATCATCCATTAGCCTTCTAACACAGTTAGCAAACACAATGTACCATTAGAACCCTGGAGTGATGGTTGCTGGAAATGGGCCTCTATACACCTATGTAGATATTGCATTAAAAACCAGACGTTTGCAGCTCGAATAGTCATTTAGCACATTAACAATGTATAGAGTGTATTTCTGATTAATTTAATGTTATCTTCAATGAAAAAAACTGTGCTTTTCTTTCACAAATAAGGAAATTTCTAAGTGACCCTAAACTTTTGAACGGTAGTGTATTTTGTGTCTTTTCGTCCCTCTGGATGTGCCTTGGCTCCTCTGGTGTCGAGCAGGTTGAGCTCTGCATTATACTCTGAGCCAATCATTTGCCTTCACTTGCTGCTCCCTCTCCACTCTCAGGGAACATTCACACGTGGCGGAATTGCTGTTGAATTCCGCTGTGGACAGTCCGCAGTGGAATTCTGCAGCAGCCGTTTTTTTCATTTCTTTCTATACATTTTTGGGAAAGTTAGTTCAGACGTTGCAGAAAATAACTGTGCGGAAATCAGGCTGCGGTGCAGAATTTCCCCTCCGCAGCATGCTCATTACATTGCGGAGAAGAAGCGGAATTTTACTGCAGATTTCAGCCTTTGCAATGCAAAAACTGAAATCTGTGTTTTCTGCAACGTCTGAATTACCAAATATGAAAATGTTGGTGCAGATTCGTTGTGTAATTGCCCCAAATCTGCACCAACATTTGCAGCGGAAAAATTCCGCCACGTCTGAACATGGCCTTACAGTATGAGTCTCACTCAGACAAGGAGGAAGAGATACTGCAGCTGCATTCCCCTCCTCCCTCTCTAGTATTTACTGCTTTACATTATGCAATTTTTGGTGACGGAAAAAGTTTATGACCATTTACAACAAAGCCACCTGCATGCTGAGAGGGGGAACTATTGGCTAAACTATTAAGAACTATTTTGTTAAAATTATTTAACACAATTTCATGTATATTTATATTTATAACTGACGCAAAAGAAATTATACTTTATATTTATATAAACAGTATAGTACGCTTTAACTTTTAACTGAGGACTTTATGCTGTACAATTACTGTTAATAGTATTTGGGACATTTAATACTTACAGTATTAGGGATCACTCCTGGTGCAGATTTGCCTGGATCTATTAGGAACATTTGCATTTCATTTCAGTAGCCTCTCAATAAAACAGTGAAGGTCACCTAGCCTTCTGTGATGTGCAGCCAGGTGCACAGATCCTAATATTAGGTACCGTTCCAGCACATGGGAGCTCAGTGTAGCCGGAGATGAGCGTGGCTGCAGTGATTCTCCCAGTGTGCATTGATGATTCAGTACTTTTGACAGGATCTCAAGCAGTAGAGTATTTGACTTGTGCTTGCCTTCAAAGAAGAATTCCAATTAATTTAAATTTTCAATTCCCCTGCCCAACCATGTCTGATGGCACATAATCAATATCAATCAGATGCAACTATGAAAGCATACACCTAACAGCAAACCCGCTCCATCAGTCCATCAACAGTCTGGGGTTGTCATCTTCTTTTTTCTTTAAGATATAATAGCACAGGTATCAAATCAGCTCTGATCGAAGAAAATTTCCACCTTCAAGTGACTTTAGTATAATTTCCTATAGGCCAAAAAAGTCCAAATACAGTATAACTACTTATGTGTAGAATTATCATCTATAACATGGTACGTGGCCACCCGAGTGCAGATCACAAGTGTCATAGATAACACCTACGGAGGTATCTGTATGTATCCAATCCATATTGATGAGCATTCTGTATATAAATCCGCAAGCCCCGTGATAACATATTTACAGAGACTAGATTATGACATTAGAACACACTATGGTGGATTTACTATTGTTGTTGCGCATGAAATCTGGCCTAATTGGCACCTTTTCTTGGCGCAAATTAATTTAGACTCTTATTTTTGATTTGTGCCAAAAAGAGCAGATGTTTACGGCTCACTAGACACTTGAAAAGTGTCTAGGAAAGAGATGTGGCTTAGGAGAACGGGGCATGACTTAAATGTTGTGCATTGCGTCAAAACCATAGCAACATTTTCTCGCAAGAAACTGGCTAAAACGAAGCTAACCAGGAGTTGGTGTCTAAAGGGGGTTTTAGACTGGGCAATTATTGGGCAGACAAGCGTTTACAGAACACTTGTTGCCGATAACTTCCCTGTGTAAATAGGGCAGCGATCAGCGTTCATCTGCTGATTGTATCGTTTTAGAAAAGTGAAATATTATCGTTGTCGGTCACGCTGCCGACATGATAATAATGTCGCTCGTCCCCATACATAGCTCCCTGTGACAGGAGCAAATGAGCGCCGATCAACGAGCTGTCTCGTTGATCGGAGCTCGCTGCACCGGCCAAAATCGTCCGGTGTAATAGGGCCTTTACATGTCTAGCAAGATGCGACAATTTTATCATGCAGCATGCACCACTGTGGTAAATTTGGGCCGTTTTCTGACTGCCTGGTTTAAATTGCCGCTGTCTAGATCTTAGACAGCATTAGTAAAACTTCCTTATTATGTTACTATGTTGGCAGAAATATTAGAAATATTTATTACTTACTCAGATTTTCACAATTGATCCCCAGCACCTAATAACTCAATCTACCAAACCTTTGAGCAAGTGTATACAGTACATACCATACGGCCAATCCAATTGGATATTATGGGGTCCATGAAGAGGGAATGCCTCATTTCATATTGGCCTCATCCATTACAGGCTACTTCCTTTATCTCCTACAAGAGTTGAAACATAAGGATAATACAGCTTTAGTTCCTTCTATAGTGACAAGGTGACATGGTGGAACCAGAAAATCCCTTCCTCCATCTTGTACGAAGTACCAGCAAGAATGCAAGAAAATTGGTCACTACCCTGTAAGTCAATGTCCAACATACCGGTAACTATCTTAGTTTAGTATAATAAACAATATATCACAGATATCTAAACTAAAAGTAATATTTACAGGCTAATTATCTGACCTCTGAAAACCAGAGATAATGAAATACGCCATCACGCAAACTGTACTGTGCCTTAATTTGACGTTGCAAAGAAAAAGACGGGAGGGGAAACTTCATCCCATCAAGCTTAATTCAATAAATGAACAGCTGCTTTGTGGAAGTAAAAATTATTTTTACATTTATGAGCCAAACTAATTATACTAAACAGCGTAAGACAGTGTTGACAACAATTGGTCATTGCAGACATTATTTTCTTAGAATATTTATAGTACTGAAAATAACTCCTGCTTGAATTGAAAGCAACAGAGGTGTCTGTGATGGAGCATCAATGTGGAGGTACTGAAGAGAAATGAGAGATTTTGACACTTACCTGGGTGGGGGTCCAGGTGTTGATACCCTCACCAGCAATACAGATGACAGATGGACAGATATCAGGGCCCACTGGGCTTTGGGGGCCCATGGTGATACCAGATAAGCATTATGTATGCTTGTCAAGCGGATGGTTTTGTTGACAGGTGGCCTGTCCCTGCCCACCAATCAATAGAACAATGACTATAATGGCCCAATAGCATCTCTCCAGAGAGAGACCAATGGGAATCAAAGTGGCACAGTGATCTGACCAGCATTACACCCCGTTCATTCTAGTAAACAGTGGAAGTCTCAATAACCAGACATTTGTCCCGATCCGAGGGTATGGGGACCCCCTAGGCCGCACGAGCGGAGTAGCAGCTGGCCAAACAACAGTCCTAGTACAAGAGTACCTTTGATAGTCCAGACAGTAATGGAGACTTGGCACAGATTAACTTGAAGACACCAGACGTGGTGTATATCAGCAGGTGTGACAGGTGGCACAACACGACTCCAACACTCTAAGGCCCAGGAACAAATATAGCACGGGATACAGGATACAGGTAGCAGGGCACGGGAACAACGGGAACAGGATAACAATAAGGAAACATTTGCTAAGACTAACATTGGTAAACATAACAACGCTCAGGCAATGAGTGGAAGTGCAGAGCCCCTTTTATAGTCCGGGGTGATCATGGGCTAATTAGAGACTAGGAAGGAGATACCGGCCAGCACTCACAGAGTCATGGCTGAGGCTGTCGAGAGGTGAGTAGGAACGACGGTCCGCGGCCATGGCCGTTACAGTATCCCCCCTCTTATGCCCCCTCTTCTTAGGACCAGAGCGAGAGAGAAACTTCCTAATGAGGGTAGGGGCATTAAGGTTCTCTTCTGGCTCCCAGGACCTCTCCTCAGGACCAAACCCTCTCAAGTCCACCAAATAGAAAGTTCTTCCTACTACCCTGTTGCAGTCCATGATCTCCTTCACCTCAAACACATCAGATGAACTGCTGGGAGCCACTGCGGGACCAGGAGTCTTATTATAGCGGTTCAGGACCACAGGCCTCAGGAGGGACACATGAAAGGAGTTGGAGATTCCGAGGGTAGGAGGCAGCCGAAGCTTATAGGAGACCGGGTTTATTTGTTGTAGTATCTCAAAGGGTCCGAGGAACCTGAGAGCAAACTTGTAGGAAGGCACCTTTAGGCGGATATTCCTTGAGGACAGACAGACTTTGGTATCCGGCAGATACTGAAGCGGCTCTCTTCTCCTAGTATCCGCCTTTCGCTTCATGCGATCGACTGCCTGCAGAATAGAGGACCGTGTTTGCTGCCAGACCTGTAGAACGTCTCCAAATCCAGAGTCAGCTGGGGGTACCAGGGATGTAGCCGGATTATGAAGAGGGATTCGTGAATGTTTACCATACACAATGTAGAATGGTGTGGTAGTGGTGGACTCACTTGTGCGGTTGTTTTAAGAAAACTCAGCGCATGGAAGAAGCTGTACCCAGTCATCATGCTGCGTGGAGATGAAGTGGTGCAGATTATTCTCCATAATTTGATTAATCCTCTCGATTTGGCCATTGGACTGGGGATGGTAGGCTGAAGAAAAGTCCAACTTCACGTCTAGGAGTTTACAGAGGGCTCTCCAGAACATTGAGGTGAACTCAACCCCCTGATCAGACACGATATGAAGAGGCAAGCCATGCAAACGGAAGATGTGTTGGATGAAGAGGTTAACCAGTAGAGAAGCAGAAGGTAGACCAGTCAGCAGGATAAAATAAGCCATCTTCGAGAACCGGTCCACCACCACCCAGACCGTATTGCATCCTGCAGAGGAAGGAAGGTCTGTGGCAAAGTCCATTGCTATATGCTGCCAGGGCATAGGCAGAGGTTGGAGCAGGCCGGCAGGCTTAGAGCGAGCAACTTTGTTGGAAGCACACACAGTGCAGGACGAGACAAAGTCCACAACATCCTTGGGCAGCGTGGGCCACCAGAAATGACGAGCAATCAGATCTCGTGTCTTACGAACCCCTGTGTGCCCAGCAAGTTTGGAGCTGTGTCCCCCGCCTGTCAAAAGCGATCGCTGCATTTAAGGTGTTTACAGTTCATTGGCACCCCAGCAATGAAATTAGCGAAACCAACATTTTCTTTGAAAAAACTTTCGATTTTAATTTTCACGTCCTACTTCCAATAATTTCTGCAATAAACCTGTGGGGTCAAAATGCTCACTATACCTCTAGATTATTTCCTTGAGGGGTGTAATTTCCCAAATGGGGTCACTTTTGGGTGCATTCCACTGTTTCGGCAACGCAAGAGCCCTTCAAACCTGACATGGTGCCCAAAATATATTCTAATAAAAAGGAGCACCAAAATCCACTAGGTGGTCCTTTGATTCTGAGGCCTGTTCTTCAGTCCATTAGCACACCAGGGCCACATGTGGAATATTTCCTAAAACTGCAGAACCTGGGCAATAAATATTGAGTTGTGTTTCTCTGGTGAAACTTTTGTGTTAAAAATGAAATTTGTAAATTTCACCTCTACTTTGCTTTGATTCCTGTGAAACGTCTAAAGGGTTAAGAAACTTTCTAAATGCTGTTTTGAATACTTTGAGGGGTGAAGTTCTTAAAATGGGGTGACTTATTGGGGGTTTCTAATATATATGGCCCTCAAGGCCACTTCACAACTTCACAAAGTAGACATATGGGGGATGTTAATTAGCAACAATTTTGTGTGGTAGAACTGCCTGTCTTGCAAGCAGAGACATTTAAATTGAGAAAAATGTTAATTTATGCTATTTTTCGCTAAATTTTGGTGTTTTTCACAATTAAATACTGAATGTATTGGGCACATTTCTCAGAATTTGCTTGGATAGGTAAAAGCATTCCGAACTTATTACCACATAAAGTGAAACATGTCAGATTTGAAAAATGAGGGAAGGGGTTAATAGCTGTATATGTCTATAGATAATTTTTTGGGTGTGAGAGGGGGGATATATGCTTTGGGGCTTGCATCACTCCTGGACGCGCTAGAAATCAGCGATGCCGTTCTCTGCACACTGCCTTCTGAATTGACTGCTTTTTTGATACAATATTTCAACATTTGGGGCTCCACTTTTAACTTTGCCCAGGGCCACACATTGTCTAAAACTGGCCCTGCTTAACATTAAATACCTAATAAGGATGATAGTCACCCATTCACAATCCTGCAATGTATGTTCACGCTTTTAAGTGTGATGTCACCAGAGATTAGCATGTTGTCACTGAATCACGCAAATCCCCTCCATAATCTCACTGACATTAGATCAGAGATTTGATCAATGATATTTGCTAAATACTTGATAAAGGCACTTCACATGCGAGTTTATATATATCATATCATATATCTATCAGTCTGTATTTCCTTACCCATGTACTCAAAACAACTATGCATCAGACCATCGCACCTAAACCCTTAGTCGCTCAGACACATCGTCCAATTGGTTAAAAGAAAAAGTTTAAAAGGTAGCTTGCGCCTCTCTCTCAAATGGTGCCCAATCATCCACATACTCTACCTACCCCTCTTCATGTCCCTGAGTTCAGGAACATCCTAATGTACGGATAGCAACTAGTGTCTCGTCAGGGGAGAACTGACAAATTGGCATTAGGACAGTGCCTGAGAACCCATGGTCAGAGGTGGCGCAAAATCCCCTAGTCAGTTAGAGGACTCATTTAACTTTAAGTGCAGGGCATGCAAAAACAAATAAGAAATGTATGGGATAAATGCTTCTTAAATGCATTTTATTACCCCAAATTAGGTGTATCACGACTATAGTGGTAGGTAATGGGACTAGATCACACCCTGGGTCCCAGATCACTCAAAGTCCACCCTTGTTTTTGGTTATATTGGAACATTCAGAAGAAATTGGACAATATTCCTTTCCAATACAACAGAATTTTAGGCGGGATTCACACGACCGGGTCGTTCCCGAGCCCGAGTGTCGGCCGGTAAAATCGGCCATTTTGCCCGGCCGGTTTGCATAAAGTTATGCATCCGTGCCGGGTCGGGCAGATCCGGACAGTGACATCAGCGGCAGCTCCTGAAGGGGAATCCCCATGTGTTCGGGGATTCCGCTTCAGGAGTTTCCCCTGATGTCACTGCCCAGATATGGACAGAGACATCAAGCGCTCTGTCCAGGAGCGGAATCCCCGAAAACACGGGGATTCCGCTCCTTCAAGGAGCTAAAGTGCGGCTAGCACATAGCAGAGCGGGGAGATACCTCCCTGCTCTGCTATAGTGGCGTCGCTACAGTAGTAGCAGCCGCAGCAGCTGCTGCTACTACTACTAGCGGCGCCATCGAAGGTGTCGCCGAGCCAGGGTGCTTTTAACAAGCAGGGGAAGGGAGCCAGCGCAGCGCTCCCTTCCACCTGCTGTACACCCCGGCCCTGCAACACAGTGTACAGCGATGCCATTCGTCAGAATGGCATCAACTCCTCCTCCTCACATGCACTCTGCGCTGTGAGGAGGAGGAGATAGAGCGCAAGCGCCGGGAAACCCGGCCATCACTCGGAACACATTCCGGTGATGGCCGTGTAATACCCGGCCCCAAAGACTTGTATGGGAGCCGGGCGCCCGGGCAAAGATAGAGCATGTCCTATTTTTTGACGGCCGGATTTTCCGGCCGTCAAAAAATCGGTCGTGTGAATAGCCCCATTAGGGGTCTATCATTCCTAATGCAGCCGGGTGCCGGCCGATTTATGAACGGCCGGCACCCGGCCGGGAAACCCTGCCGTGTGAATGAGGCCTTAGACTGAGGACATTTTTGGAGTAAAATAATGCCTTTATTCCGAAGATACAGCAGAAATAGCTCAATGTGATTTCATGTATGATTTACTGGGGAATGAATATGTAATAACAGTGCTGCTTAACTTGTCAATTTCTTTTTGATCGTAAATTACCCTCTCAATATAAGATCAGCAATTCAGATGAAATAGTTGGTTAGGTTAAAGAGAGAAAATTGTCTTGTTTGCCAAATTCATTACCCAGGAGAAATATATGAGTTTAGAAAATGTCAATCACATCTCTGTGTCACCCCGTATCCATAATCCAATTTGCTGTGAAATGCCAGAACACTGCTTGCCCTCCTGGGAATATAAAATCTCCACAACCAGAGCGAAGACATACAGATCTGTCTGCTTAGGGACATGTGACAATCGGAAAAGAGAAAATGGTCTCAAAACGGACTTCAATTATTTCTTTTAAACCTTTCATAAGAAGCAAATATTTTTTCCTGTGTCTAGTAAAATTTAAGGGGTTAACCAAAAGCGAACAAAAAAGGGACATATCCCTAAGAATGATAGTCAACTATATAATATAGAAAAATGAACAATCTTTATTGAGAAATAATACAACAATAATCACAGAATATAAAACACGAATGGACCACATAAGGAGATAAAGACAGTACGGTCAGATGAAAAAGACCAAAAAACTTACAGAGTCAGCCAACCTAGGGAAGTCAAAAAACCGCTCAAATGACCCACAGGGAAATGATCGTGTATGTGGAATGGCAATGCCCAGATGTAAAAAGAAATGAGGAGAAGATAACTATACATCTAATGCAGAGTATCTAAACATCAGATAAATAAGAGTGGGCTATAAAGAATCTCTGCACAAAATCAGGGCAGAAATTTGAGAGAGAAAAGCACGGCGCCACATAGTGTGAGTAAGCCCAAGATATAACAAACTTAGTTTGACAGATGGAGGCTTACCACAGGTGAAAATGTCAGGAGCGGGTAAAAGGTAGATAAGTGATGGATGAGTGCTGCTGCCGAGATCCCAGCCGGTCAATCTTTGAGGGACCACCGCAATGTGAATGAGTAATTTGTTTGAAAAAACGGGACCCCATACGGCGCTGCTACTCAGGAACGAATACAGTAGTAGTTTAGAATTGATACTTTATTGTAGGCTACGCGTTTCAATGCCGCACCGGCATCTTCCTCAGGCCACAAAAACAACTTTTTGTGGCCTGAGGAAGATGCCGGTGCGGCATTGAAACGCGTAGCCTACAATAAAGTATCAATTCTAAACTACTACTGTATTCGTTCCTGAGTAGCAGCGCCGTATGGGGTCCCGTTTTTTCAAACAAATTACTCATAGTGTGTAGAAAGACAGAGATAATGTCATGCAACAAACCAGGATGTACACATACCCTGAGACATAGTGGGGAGCGGAACAGACGACCCAGAGGGAAGGATGAAAGATGCCTCGACGCGCGTTTCGCCAAGCAGACCGGCTTCGTCAGGAGGCTGAGTGACCTAAAACTAGGGGGGCTTATATGGGAATGAACTATGGTTGCCCTCAGCTGTGGCGGACGCAAATCGGCGCTGGACACGCCCACCGAGCGACACACACATCCCGGGATGCGCCGCACGTCAGATGACTCGGCGCCGCATGATGACCTCAACCGAGAGTCACCATGACAACGTAGGACGCTAAGCGGCACTCCCGGATGTGGGTCGCACGGCGCATGCGCACTCCAGCGTCTGTGCACGCACCACAGCAAGGGAACCAAAATAACAGAAACAAGATACGCAAAAGAATGACAGGAGTGGGACGAATGTGGTGAATGGCCCGAAAGGATACAGATATCCAATAGATCATAATACGTACATGAGTATCAATCAGTGTCATACACTAATAGTTTTATACAGCGCATATATAATCATATATACAATTATGTTAATAACGATACATAGGAATGAATAAATAAATAAAGAACACAGTGTATAATAGTGTGCAACGATACGAATAAATAAATAAATATTTATATATATAAATGTGATTCTAGACATAAGATGTGTACCAACATAATTGTAAGAGATATATATATAAAGAAGTAAAAAAGTAAAGAAAAACATGTGCATAAACAATAGACTTTGTGTTCTTTATTTATTTATTCTTTTGCGTATCTTGTTTCTGTTATTTTGGTTCCCTTGCTGTGGTGCGTGCACAGACGCTGGAGTGCGCATGCGCCGTGCGACCCACATCCGGGAGTGCCGCTTAGCGTCCTACGTTGTCATGGTGACTCTCGGTTGAGGTCATCATGCGGCGCCGAGTCATCTGACGTGCGGCGCATCCCGGGATGTGTGTGTCGCTCGGTGGGCGTGTCCAGCGCCGATTTGCGTCCGCCACAGCTGAGGGCAACCATAGTTCATTCCCATATAAGCCCCCCTAGTTTTAGGTCACTCAGCCTCCTGACGAAGCCGGTCTGCTTGGCGAAACGCGCGTCGAGGCATCTTTCATCCTTCCCTCTGGGTCGTCTGTTCCGCTCCCCACTATGTCTCAGGGTATGTGTACATCCTGGTTTGTTGCATGACATTATCTCTGTCTTTCTACACACTACTACAGGTCTACCCTGCCCTGATTTTGTGCAGAGATTCTTTATAGCCCACTCTTATTTATCTGATGTTTAGATACTCTGCATTAGATGTATAGTTATCTTCTCCTCATTTCTTTTTACATCTGGGCATTGCCATTCCACATACACGATCATTTCCCTGTGGGTCATTTGAGCGGTTTTTTGACTTCCCTAGGTTGGCTGACTCTGTAAGTTTTTTGGTCTTTTTCATCTGACCGTACTGTCTTTATCTCCTTATGTGGTCCATTCGTGTTTTATATTCTGTGATTATTGTTGTATTATTTCTCAATAAAGATTGTTCATTTTTCTATATTATATAGTTGACTATCATTCTTAGGGATATGTCCCTTTTTTGTTCGCTTTTGGTTGTCTACTTGTAATAAGGGACCCCTTTTCATGCCATTGCCTTGGTCGAGGTTTGTGTAGGTTTTTTAAATTTAAGGGGTTGTCTGAGCATGATAACCCTTTATTAAATTGAAGCAGCCCCGGTGATCACAGGGATTCTCTCCTTGGTATTCTCTGAATGCCTGTGTCATGCGCTGCCCCCTCAGGTCATGCACTAGTCATAAAATGGTTTTGCCCATTGTATGCTTTGATTTTATATCATTTAACCAAAAGCTTTCAATAAAATGAATGGAAGCAGGGAGTATTGTAAGCCAAATGCCATTCATAGAAATCAGGTTCTCAAAGCCAAGGCATATAGCAAGTACTCTATACCAAATTAAAAAAACAACAACACAGAAGACTTATGTTTAAGGAACGCTAAAAACCTAGAAATAATTGCTAAAAGTAAAGAGAAGAAAAGCTTAGCCCCCCCGTGCTTCTCAGTCTGCAGGATTTTCTGCTGCTCCTAAAATAATCTTTTCTAAATAATGCAGAGAACGTTATCCTGATCCCTTCCATTTTCAGCTGCAGGTTGAAGAAGGGGTAGGGCTTATTCTGGAGGTGTGGCTTGGTGTTCTTGGTTTCCTGTTGCTGACAGAGCAGTTGGGTAAGGCTCCTGCTGCTGCCAGTTGTCCTACAGTCAAAGGAAGTTCAGCTCTGACACATTGATTAATGCAATAGGGCATATTTGTTAAGTCTGCCATTTCCTACACCAGTCTTAGCTTTGTGCTCTGCTGGAGTAAGATGTGACATATTTATTAAGAGGAGCACGCCTCTTAATAAATCTGTCGCATCTTTCCGTGGAACATGTGCCATCTATTTATCCCCACCCCATCGGACATAAAATAAGAAAAATGTATACTCATCTTACTGCTCCTCTTCGCTTCTCCCCTCAGGCTCCCTCAGCGTGCTGTAGCTCATACAAGGTCCTGACGTCGAGCAGCATCACATACAATGTCCTGAGTGCTGCATCACATATAATGTGCTGATACTGCTCATCATCAGTACATTGTATGAGCCACATCGCGCTGAAGAAGACTGAGGAGACCCGGAGAAAAGAAGAGGAGCGGTGAGGTGAGCATACTTGCATACTTTTTTTAAATTGTCCAATGCAGATTAGGGGGGGGGCAAAGTACGGGACCTGACAAGGGCCCTTACCTTTCTAAGCCCCACAGAGTGAAATCTACACCACCTAGAAGCTAGCTTAGATTTCCGCTATGATTTCCGCTAGTTTTGTAGCGTAAATTATAATATATTTGTCGGGCCGCTGTCTTCCCACCCTTTTGGGAAGCCATGCCCCTATGTATTGCAATTGTGGCAAGGGTGGCGTAAAATGGCCACAAATCTAAATTTTCCATGCAAATTGCGACTTTGAGTCCTTTTGCGACTATGCTACGCAAAAAAACTGGTGTTGAAAGGTTGGTAAATCCCCCCCCCTGTTTAACAATTGTGCTATATATGTGCATATAGTAAAATATCAGGGTAAACTAACATTGTGTCTTTTAGTCCTTGGGATGAATACATTTGTTTATTTTCTGGTATTTGCTTCATTCCTCCCCTTTGTTTCCTACCTGGTCTTGAAGGGCACTGAGTACTTTTAAACTCTCTTCATAAACCACTTTCTAATCATAATGAAATTTCTGGGACTGATGGCTCCAATGTTACACATCAGAAATGCAAATCCATTAAGGCTTAAAATGCACACAACAGCCACCTCTAGTTGTACCCAAGATGATATTGCTATAAGCAATTGCTCTAATTGAAAAGCTTTACTAAATATCTTGTATAAATGCCAACTGAACAAATCCTCTTTTTTTTAAGCAATCGGGAAGTGAAGTCTCAAATTAATTCAGCATCTTTGTGTGGCTAAGAAAATTCACATGAATTAGAGTTATTTATATTCAGCTGCATGTTTCTTGCGTCATATGAACTGAGCTGTGGTTTATTAGTGCCAGAACCCATGCTCGTTTAGTTTGGCACACACGAATGCTAGCAGCAAGGCTAAACAGATAATGTACTGAACAAGCTGAGATATAGAGAATTCTGAGTTACTACAGGGGGGTCATCTGTTCATACGACTCATCTCTTGGGCAGAGTGGAATCACTGGTAAAGCAATTCTCAGGGTTCAAGTATATGGAATTGCTACGCGAGGGATTCCTCAAAGGCTGCTGGAAACTGCCGGGAGTGAGCGAGCAAATGAATACGCAAATTCAAATCCGTCCCAACTCTGATGAACAGAGTATAAGGCTTCTCTATGCTTTTCACCAGAGCCCACCGCAAGGCAGGATGGTTTTTGCTGCATAGAACGCAGGTTGTTTTAGCAAAGTTCAGTGTTGGATAAGTGGTGCAATGCAGGCTATACCTGAACAGGTAACCAGACAGCCAGAGGGTAAACAGAAAGTCGAAATCACTAAGCAAGAGGTTAACAGGTATAGCAGAGGTGAAAACCAACCGGGAGCAGATATTCCAAATCGGTAAACAAGGGGTTATCCAGAGACAAGCCGAGGTCAATTTCCAAGTAGTTCAGAAGTCAGAGGCATGGCTGGCCTTAGCTATGTTCAACCAGTGCGGTCGCACAGGGCGCCAGCCGAAACACGGCAAGAGGGGCCCAAGGGGGTGTGTATCCCCGCACCATTGCAACTACCAGCAGTGATACACACACTAACTGCAGTCGCCTTTCCACCCGGGCGCTTCTTCACTTAGTGGCCGTCGCTACCGCTGTAGCAGCCATAGCGGCTGCTAGCGGTGACACCGAGCATGAGGGCGGTGGCGACGCTAGCAGCTGCTGCGGCTGCTATAGCGGTAGCGACTGCACTATAGCAGAGCAGGGAGATAACTCCCTGCTCTGCTGTCTACTAGCGCCATGTAGCTTCCTGAAGGAGCGGAATCCCCGTGTGGCCGGGGATTCCGCTCCTGGAGCGCTGCTTGATGTTTCTGTCCATATATGGACAGTGACATCAAGCAGCGCTCCAGGAGCGGAATCCCCGGCCACACGGGGATTCTGCTCCTTCAGGGAGCTACAGTGGCGCTATCTACAGGGGGGTACTATAGCAGAGCACGGAGGTATCTCCCTGCTCTGCTGTCTACTAGCGCCACTGTAGCTCCCTGAAGGAGCGAAATCCCTGTGTGACCGGGGATTCCGCTAATGGAGCGCTGCTTGATGTTTCTGTCCATATATGGACAGTGACATCAGGGGATACTCCTGAAGCGGAATCCCCGGTCACAGCATTGCAGACTCTATGACCGGGGACTCCACTCCAGGAAAAGCCAATGACGTCATGGACACAGACGACAGGAGCTTCTCCTGGAGTGGAATCGACGGTCATAGCGTCTGCAACGCTGTTACTGGGGATTCCGGTTCAGGAGTTTATCCTGATGTCACTGTTCATATATGGACAGAGGCATCAAGCAGCGCTCCAGGAGCGGAATCCCCCGGCCACACGGGGATTCCGCTCCTTCAGGGAGCTACAGTGGCGTTATTTTTACGGGGGTTTGCTATCTACAGGGGGGCTGTGGGCTGTGTGGCACTACCTACTAAGGACAACTGTGCAGGAGCACACAAAATACCCAGCTTTCCCGGGTATAAGATATAACTTTTATTTAATCTAGCTAAAAGGATTAATCCTTTACTAAGACTAAATAAAAGTTATATCTTAGTTTATTTCCACACATTTATTAGATAGCTGGGAAAGCTGGGTATTTTGTGTGCTCCTGCACAGTTGTCCTTTTTTGAATGTCTATTGCCCGCCAGCTATCAGGGTCATTTCGTAGTCCTTGCACTACCTACAAGGGGGCTGTGGGCAGTATGGCACTACCTACCAGGGGGCTGTGTGGCACTACCAACCAGGGGGTTGTGGGCTGTGTGGCACTACCAACCAGGGGGTTGTGGGCTGTGTGGCACTACCAACCAGGGGGCTGTGTGGCTCTACCAACCAGGGGGCAGTGGGCTGTGTGGCACTACCAACTAGGGGGCAGTGGGCTGTGTGGCACTACCAACCAGGGGGCAGTGGGCTGTGTGGCACTACCAACCAGGGGATCGTGGGCTGTGTGGCACTACCAACCAGGGGGCTTTGGGGCACTACCAATAAGGGGGCTGTGGGGCACTACCAACCAGGGGGCTGTGGGGCACTACCAATCAGGGGGCTGTGGGGCACTACCAACCAGGGGGCTGTGGGGCACTACCAACCAGGGGGCTGTGGGGCACTACCAACCAGGGGGCTGTGGGGGACTACCAAACAGGGGACTGTGGGGCACTACCAACCAGGGGGCTGTGGGGCACTACTAACCAGGGGCTGTGTGGCACTCCCTACCAGGGGTCTTTGCGGCACTCCCTACAGCTGGCTGTGCGGCACTCCCTACAGGGGGCTATGCGGCACTCCCTACAGGGGGCTGTGCAGGCCCTCCCTACAGGGGGCTGTGCGGCCCTCCCTACAGGGGGCTGTGTGGCGCTATCTACAAGGGGGCTGTGTGGCGCTATCTACAAGGGGGCTGTGTGGCTCTATCTACAATGGGGCTGTGTGGCGCTATCTACAATGGGGCTGTGTGGCGCTATCTACAAGGGGGCTGTGTGGCGCTACCTACAAGGGGGCTGTGTGGCGCTACCTACAAGGGGGCTGTCTGGCGCTACCTACAAGGGGGCTGTCTGGCGCTACCCACAAGGGGCTGTCTGGTGCTACCTACAAGGGGCTGTGTGGCGCTACCTACAAGGGGCTGTGTGGCGCTACTTACAGGGGGAATCTGAATGGGGGGCTGATGGTCATTTTACTGTGAGTGGTGGGCTGATGGCCATTTTACTGTAAGTGGGTTGCTGATGGTAATTTTACTGTGAGTGGGGGGATGATGGTCTTCAAGTGGTTTCCACCTCTGACCTCCAATTGAAATTAATAGGAGGCAGAAAATACCTGCGGCGCCCGTTTGGAGCTTTTTTTGCCAGCGTCTTTTGCATACGCTTCAACAGCTTAAGAAGTTTATCCTGATGTCACTGTTCATATATGGACAGAGGCATCAACCAGTGCTCCAGGAGCGGAATCCCTCGGCCACACGGGGATTCCGCTCCTTCAGGGAGCTACAGTGGCGTTATTTTTACTGGAAGGTGGGGGAGTTTGCTATCTACAGGGGGACTGTGGGCTGTGTGGCACTACCTACAAAGGACAACTGTGCAGGAGCACACAAAATACCCAGCTTTCCCGGGTATCAAAAAAAGTGTGGAAATAATCTAAGATATAACTTTTATTTAATCTAGCTAAAAGGATTAATTCTTTACTCAGACTAAATAAAAGTTATATCTTAGTTTATTTCCACACATTTATTTGATAGCTGGGAAAGCTGGGTATTTTGTGTGCTCCTGCACAGTTGTCCTTTTTTGAATGTCTATTGCCCGCCAGCTGTCAGGGTCATTTCGTAGTCCTTGCACTACCTACAAGGGGGCTGTGGGCAGTGTGGCACTACCTACCAGGGGGCTGTGTGGCACTACCAACCAGGGGCTTGTGGGCTGTGTGGCACTACCAACCAGGGGGCTGTGGGCTGTGTGGCACTACCAACCAGGGGGCTGTGTGGCTCTACCAAACAGGGGGCAGTAGGCTGTGTGGCACTACTAACCAGGGGGCAGTGGGCTGTGTGGCACTACCAACCAGGGGACCGTGGGCTGTGCAGCACTCCCTACAGGGGGCTGTGCGGTACTCCCTACAGGGGGCTGTGCGGCCCTCCCTACAGGGGGCTGTGCGGCGCTATCTACAAGGGGGCTGTGTGGCGCTATCTACAAGGGGGCTGTGTGGAGCTAGCTACAATGGGGCTGTGTGCCGCTATCTACAAGGGGGCTGTGTGGCGCTACCTACAAGGGGGCTGTGTGGCGCTACCTACAAGGGGGCTGTCTGGCGCTACCTACAAGGGGGCTGTCTGGCGCTACCCACAAGGGGCTGTGTGGCGCTACCTACAAGGGGGCTGTCTGGCGCTACCTACAAGGGGCTGTGTGGCGCTACCTACAAGGGGCTGTGTGGCGCTACCTACAGGGGGAATCTGAATGGGGGGCTGATGGTCATTTTACTGTGAGTGGTGGGCTGATGGTCATTTTACTGTAAGTGGGGGGTTGATGGTCATTTTACTGTGAGTGGGGGGCTGATGGTCTTCAAGTGGTTTCCACCTCTGACCTCCAATTGAAATTAATAGGAGGCAGAAAATACCTGCGGCGCCCGTTTGGAGCTTTTTTTTCCAGCGTCTTTTGCATTCGCTTCAGCAGCTTAAGAAAAAAAAAAAAAAAGGTCACCCAACGCTGTCAGTTGCTGAAGGAATTTTGAGGCAGATTTTTTTTTGCCTTACAAAAAATGTGTGTGAACATACCCTACGAGTGTAGTGCTTGTTCTTAGCCGTTTTCTGTCTTTCTCAAAACTATTTTTGGTAGGGGGGTCCTGAGGAAATTTTGTTTTTCCAGTGCTGCCTCGAGTCCGAAAAGGTTGGGAAATTCTGTACTAGTCTACAGGCTCCCGTCATGGAGCAGCTCAGTTCGTCATGGGAAGGGGGCCTAGGTGAGTCCAATTTTTGTTTTTGTTTGGGGGCACTGTTAATACTTGCCGATCAGTAACTACTATATTAATACAGTAGATAGAGTGCTAATTTTATACTTTACAGTGAATGCTTCTTATGTGTTCATACTAGTATCTTACTTATGGAAAATTAGCATTAATAATTTTTATCATTCATTTTTGTTTTCCAATCTGTCATTAAAAAATGTTGGCAGTCTGTAATTTTTGGATGGGGTGGAAATTTTTTGGACAAACCAGGTTTAGGAGCTTACTATAAATGTAGTAATCTCCCCCTAGTGGTAGTAGGTTGCAACCAAAATGTTGCCATTTAAGTGTTAAGCATTTAAAGGGGTTATACAATATGGACAACCCAAGTCCACATGCCCTACTATGGCACATGGACATCATAAAGGGGAATCCCCCACTATGGCAACCCTTATATTACCCAAAGTAGAGACCCTCTACAAAGAACGTCTGTCACTGTATTACATGGATGCCTAATTACTTGACATGTAACAACACTGTACATCTCTGCTGCAAAGTAAAAACTACTGATTGCTGGGGACTCAGCAGCGGGAAGTGTGTAGAATAATAAGGTGACTGCGTTCTGAAAGGTTGTTGTTATGGAATCACTGGTTGAACAATTCCCAGGGTGGGAATTGCTATGTGAGTGATGCCCCAAAGGCTGCTGGGGACTGTCAGGAATGAGCGTGCAAGTAAATCCGCAACCCCAAATTCTGTCACAACTCTTATCAACAGAGTCTAAGGCTACTCTATGGTTTTCGCCAGAGCCCACCGCAAGGCAGGTTGGATTTTGCAGCATAGAACCGAGGTTGCTTTAACAGAGTTCAGTGTTGGATAAGAGGTGCCACGCAGGCAATACCGGAGCACATAACAAGACATCCCGAGGGTAAACAGAAAGTCCATATAACAAAGCTAGGGAATATCAGGAATTGCAGAGGTCAAAACCAGCCGGGAATAGAAAGTCCAAATCAGTAAGCAAAGGGTAATCCAGAGACAAGCCGAGGTCCAGTTCTAAAAAGTCCAAATAGTCAAAGGTACAGGGTATAGTCAGTAGCTTGATCAAACACATGCAGCAAGGAAAATCACAAGCAAAGTAAACAGAACCAACGCAGCTTTAAATACTCCACCCTTCAATCAGATAGGAAGAAAAACAGAGAAGTGGGATAGGCTCAACAACTAAAACCAGAACCACCCAGAAGTCATGGTAATCTTAAAGGGACGGGCGTTTCCTAACAGTTATCAAGTTTATTTTTTATTTCTCAGGGGCTTGCTGATTTTATAGGAAAAAAAATGTAAGAGTACTGTACTGTAATGTGTACCATTTTTAACGCATTCGTGAGAACATTGGGTTGCACAAATAACATAACTGTGTGAAACCACATTTCATTCTTTTGGTAGTTTTCTGTACCTGGGGAAAGTTACTTGTTATATTTTTTGTAAAACTATTTTCCAACCAGGATGGAAACTATGAGTGCACTGCATTATATATAGTTCTACTTCTGAGTATATTACATATGAGGTTGGGGTGTTATATTTTTTAATTTTCATTATGTTGCAAGATCTGTATTATTAAGGCTTAGTTGACACGTATAACCAATGAAAATAATCAGAAGAAAATACAATTCACAATTATTCAAAAATAATAATAAATAATCTTTTATTAGTCCTCAATATGGACAACCCCCCCTACAAATACATACAAACAATGTGTAAAAAACACTTAATCAAAAACAACCTCAGTTATAGAGCCATCAAAGTCCTAATTAATCAATTGTCCACATTTTATATCAATAGTGTCAAATAGGGATCACATATCTAGAATCAGACCCCAATATGAAAAAAGCCACAGATCCTCTGTTGTAAACCACTAGTAAGTGAAGCCTGCACCAAATGAATCTATAAGTAATCAATTACCTGTGGAAGACATAATGGCTGTATGGATTATACACCTGAGGAGACACCTCGACACGCATTTCGCACCCTTCGTCAGGTTGTTGACACGTACCAGACTTTTTCTGCTGCAGATATCAGCTCAAATCTGCATAGAATTCACGGCAGAATCATGTGCATGTGTAACAGATTTTTTCGCAGATTTTCCATGGATTTTATTATATGCATTGCAAAGGGCGAAATCTGCAATGAAAATCTGCGGCAAATCTGCAGCAGAATTGACATGTTGCGCATTTGTAAGTCAGCAGCATGCTCCAATTTCGTGTTGATTTTGACATGTGGATGGATATGTATTGTACTTTAAATTTCTGCATATTTTCAGTGCAGAATGCCTTTTATTGTGTTTGATAAAACTAAATAAAGACCATAGTTATAAATAAAGCAAGTACATTAACGAGTAATTTAACAAATAAATGTGGTCTCGAAAAGGATGTCCGCTCCTCTGATATGTCATATTAAGAATATATGTGCATTTCCCATAAAATAATAATTCTGGACAATCTTTTCTTTAAATTCTTATTGTGCCATTTCTCTAATATTCCTCCTCGAAATGTATGAATAAATTGACAATTAAGTGTTACCATTCCCGTTGTCAATGCAGCATATCCCTACACACTCTGACCTTGTCCAATTAGGGCTGACATTGTCAGAAAGTGCAGGTACAGACCCTATTTACAAGGAGTATGTTAACACACAGTTTTTAATGTATTCATACTTTTCCAGGAGGAATAACTGAGAAATTGCATAGCACAGAGTTCTTTGAAAATATGTTCCAGAATTGTTATTTCCTAGGAAATATAAGTATTTACTAAAACACACATGTCAAGGGAGCTGACAGGGCCTTTTGCTGCACCACACAGGAAAGCTGATAGCTCCTCTATACTACACCACACAGGAGTGCTGAAAGGTCCTCTTTACTACACCACACCACACAGCAGAGCTGACAGATCCTCTTTACTACACCACACAGGAGAGCTGAGACGTCCTCTTTACTACACCACACGGAGGAGCTGACAGCTTCTGTTTACTGTGGGACAGCTGAAATGTCCTATATACTACATCACACCAGAGAGCTGACAGGTTCTGTTTACTGCACCACACAGGAGAGCTAACATATCCTCTTTGCTGCACCACAGAGAGCTGATAGATCCTCCATACTACATCACACAGGTGAGCTGACAGATCCTCTATACTACAACACACAGGAGAGCTGACAGCTCCTCTATACTACACCACACAGGAGAGCTGACATATCCTCTATACTACACCACACAGGAGAGCGGACAGATCCTCTATACTACACCACACAGGAGAGCTAACATATCCTCTATACTACAACACACCGGAGAGCTGACAGATCCTCTATATTACAACACACAGGAGAGCTGACAGCTCCTCTATACTACACCACACAGGAGAACTGACAGATCCTCTATTCTACACCACACAGGAGAGCTGACAGCTCCTCTATACTACACCACACAGGAGAGCTGACAGCTCCTCTATACTACACCACAGAGGAGAGCGGACAGATCCTCTATACTACATCACACAGGAGAGCTGACAGATTTTCTATACTACACCACACAGAAGATACGACAGGTCCTCCTTAAAGACGGACCATTGTTCTAAATAAGGTAAATACAGTGAAGGCACTTTAAAAAAAAAACAATCAACAAGATATTGACATCTTTTAAAAAAATAAAATAAAATACAATTACCATAAAAATATATAGAATTTAACCAAACTAAAAATCTAAAATATATACAGTCTTAGGTTTCGTTTCTTTTTTTAACAGGCGACACAAAGAGTTAAATGTAAAGAGTTACATTGTTTACTAAAACAATGTATTATAGTGTTTAGTGCAACTTTGTAATTGTTTTTTATCAAAAATAGGATCCAGCTGTTATCGATCACATCAGAGTTATGAACTTAGATGTGATCGATAACAGCGTGGATCCTGCGTGCTTACCTGACGGATTCGGGTTTCAGCGCAAGATACAGCTTCTATGTATTTGGGATACATAGAAGCTGTATCTCAAAAAGTTTTTTTTTTGGTAAAAAACAATTACAAAGTTGCGCTAATCACTATAATACATTGTTTTAGTAAAAAAGAGAAAAAAAGGCTTCAAAGGTTTCCATAACCTTTAAGCCCATGATTGGCCGTATATATGATATTACTTTAAAAGTGCAATGATTGACTTAGCCACTCAATTATCTGAATACCATAAACATATCATCCCGGCTCCATGTAGATTTGATTAGTCACCAAGAATTCCCCAGCACTTCATTTACCATCATGACCGTAATTAACTGTAGCACACACTCACTGTGGTTGCCATAGTGACCCATCAAGGACACCGCTAAGTTACCATCAAAATAAGTGGTTAAATACTTTAAATAGGGCCCATGGCAACTGAACAGCCGTATTAAACAGGAGTCAACTGTGAACAATCTGTATTTCTGTTTATGATAAGATAGCAAATGCGGAAAGTGTCAGTGTTTGACGCACCTCAAGGTTACAAGGTTCAATACATCCTAATATTGTAGCTGAAAGATCCAAGAATATAATGAGTTATTTAATTAGATGCATTTAAGAAGGAAAATAGCCATATATCAGTTGGCAAAGACTCTCCTCCTCTAACGTCTTAATTAAATATATTTTTGTAGCTACATTTTTAATAAAATATAGTTTTCGGCTCTAGGACGTTGCTGCTCAGCTCAGAGTTGAAATAGTTGTAGACATAAAAACTCCTATACTTCTCCTATACTTGGGCGTCAAGTTCTCAGTTATTGAGGCATATTGGCAAGATCAGCCAAGAGTGGAGTGTGTATTTAGTAAAAGTGAACATAGCCTCATAGAATCAGGAGTGAAATAAGTAAACATGGGAAGCAAGAAATGGGATGGACAGCTTACTGTATTGCCAAAGTGGAGGCCTCTTAATGGTTGCCCTAGTTGTTTAACCGACCTTACAGGGGGCACCCCTTATTTAGTACTCTGATAAAAATGCTATGACCTGTAATTTAAAGAGTCTATTCAGGGACATCATTCAGGCTCTGTAGCTTGCACAATGAGTTATTCTGTATCATGTAGCATTAGATTTACCATTCTTGCATGGCCAGCTAATGGATTCCTGGTGATAGTGACACCCAATGTGAGCATTATTTTTTGTCACCTCCCTCTATACAAAAATGTAGAATAATATAATTAGGGCAGGAGGGATATTGTGTGCATGTTGGTATCATATCCCGTACACACAGTGGAGAAATACACTACCGTTCAAAAGTTTAGGGTCACTTAGAAATTTCCTTATTTTTGAAAGAAAAGCACAGTTTTTTTCAATGAAGATAACATTAAATTAATCAGAAATACATTCTATACATTGTTAATGTGCTAAATGACTATTCTAGCTGCAAACGTCTGGTTTTTAATGCAATATCTACATAGGTGTATAGAGGCCCATTTCCAGCAACCATCACTCCAGTGTTCTAATGGTACATTGTGTTTGCTAACTGTGTTAGAAGGCTAATGGATGATTAGAAAACACTTGAAAACCCTTGTGTAATTATGTTAGCACCGCTGTAAACAGTTTTGCTGTTTAGAGGAGCTATAAAACAGACCTTCCTTTGAGCTAGTTGAGAATCTGGAGCATTACATTTGTGGGTTCGATTAAACTCTCAAAATGGCTAGAAAAAGAGAGCTTTCATGTGAAACTCGACAGTCTATTCTTGTTCTTAGAAATGAAGGCTATTCCATGCGAGAAATTGCCAAGAAACTGAAGATTTCCTACAACGGTGTGTACTACTTCCTTCAGAGGACAGCATAAACAGGCTCTAACCAGAGTAGAAAGATAAGTGGGACGCCCCGCTGCACAACTGAGCAACAAGACAAGTACATTAGAGTCTCTAGTTTGAGAAATAGATGCCTCACAGGTCCTCAACTGGCAGCTGCATTAAATAGTACCCGCAAAACGCCAGTGTCAACGTCTACTGTGAAGAGGCGACTCCGGGATGCTGGCCTTCAGGGCAGAGTGGCAAAGAAAAAGCCATATCTGAGACTGGCTAATAAAAGGAAAAGATTAATATGGGCAAAAGCACACAGACATTGGACAGAGGAAGATTGGAAAAAAGTGTTATGGAGAGACGAATCGAAGTTTGAGGTGTTTGGATCACACAGAAGAAGATTTGTGAGATGCAGAACAACTGAAAAGATGCTGGAAGAGTGCCTGACGCCATCTGTCAAGCATGGTGGAGGTAATGTGATGGTCTGGGGTTGCTTTGGTGCTGGTAAAGTGGGAGATTTGTACAAGGTAAAAGGGATTTTGAATAAGGAAGGCAATCACTCCATTTTGCAACGCCATGCCATACCCTGTGGACAGCGCTTGATTGGAGCCAATTTCATCCTACAACAGGACAATGACCCAAAGCACACCTCCAAATTATGCAAGAACTATTTAGGGAAGTAGCAGGCAGCTGGTATTCCATCTGTAATGGAGTGGCCAGCGCAGTCACCAGATCTCAACCCCATAGAGCTGTTGTGGGAGCAGCTTGACCGTATGGTACGCAAGAAGTGCCCATCAAGCCAATCCAACTTGTGGGAGGGGCTTCTGGAAGCATGGGGTGAAATTTCACCCGATTACCTGAGCAAATTAACAGCTAGAATGACAAAGGTCTGCAATGCTGTAATTGCTGCAAATGGAGCATTCTTTGACGAAAGCAAAGTTTGAAGGAGAAAATTATTATTTCAAATAAAAATCATTATTTCTAACCTTGTCAATGTCTTGACTATATTTTCTAGTCATTTTGCAACTCATTTGATAAATATAAGTGTGAGTTTTCATGGAAAACACAAAATTGTCTGGGTGACCCCAAACTTTTGAACGGTAGTGTATATTTGTTGGATAACCCAATAATTACCCATTTCTTTATTTTTCAACCAGTAATCTCAACAATGCATAAGGTACATTAAACCTCATATCAATAAATGAATAGCTATATAGTACGAAATCATACAGCAATGTGGCTGATATCCCTTATTGCAGCCCTGAATAAACCCACTCTGGTGTTATTGTGGTGGGTTCAGATAGGCACATTATTTGTGCACGTAATTACCTTATCGGAGAAGACACTAGCTCTGAGAAAACATTGTCTATTTCATTTTCTGATAATTTACACAAATTTGCTCTGATTCAAAAATATGTTCCTTGCTGTGCTGGCGGCATGAGTCTGTCCCTCAAGAAAATTGCTGTATAAATGTAGTTTCTGCAGTTATATTGTTCCTCTGTGGTCAGGAGGAGAGTTCTCAATCGTTCACATATGTGCCATACAGATGACTGTACTTATTATTTTGTTCATCCCAAAGATTGTAGCTTCGTAAAGGTTACCACAAGAAAAATCCATAAAACCTTACATGAAGCTTCCTAGACTGCTGCTAATGTTCAGACCTTTAGGGAAAAAAATGGAATACAGTATAATTTATATTTGTATAATATTTTATATAATGCATACTATAAAGTAAATATAACATAACAGAGTATATGGAATGATATATGGTATGAATATAGGTGAAGCATAAGTTTGAACACCATTTTACAGCAAGTTCTTTGCAAACACTGAACAAGCAAGAGGTGATGGGAGAGTTGAGCTTAGAAACCTGCAGAATATTCTGTAACTCTAGAACAGTACAAGATAAGGTTTTAAGAGGTTGTTTAATCAAGACAACCCTGGTCTATAAATCCAATTAGGGCATAGGACATCTTAGGGGCAAGCCACCTACTTGGAACCCCCCCCCCCTCTATAAGCGAGGGAGGAGAGCTGCTACGTAAGTGTGTCTACCACTATTGGGGATCTTCTATGTATTACATAGTCTGCCATTCATTTGCATTACTACTTTTCCACAATTGTATGGAGAGCCGGAGCTCCACCTGGCGATAACAGCTGATCGCCATGGATTCCATAAGCTATCTTAAGAGAAGATGTTGTCTTCATGAGACAACCCTTTTAAGGCTAGCACTTGGAGTCACCCACAATTAGTGGTAAGGTTGTAGAATTACTCCAACTCGCATTGCAACTTCAATGTTTCCCTACGGAAAAAAAATGCAACGTTGCAAAAAAATAAATAAAAATTTTCCGTAAAGAAACATTGAAGCCACGTTAGTGTAACGTTTAATGTTGTAGTGGTGCCCTAGTCTAAAAAGTTTTTTCCACCACAAAAATTTAAGGCATATTGATGTTAGATGTGACCTATCCCGAGAATGGGGATCTCTTGTCCCCTGTGTCATTTACAGAGAAGTGGCTGTGTATGCATGGGCACCCTCCATTATACTCTATGGGAAATATGGAAACAGCTGAGGGAGTGCCAAAAATGTTTGTGATGGGAAAACCCCTCTAATACTGAAAATAAAATAGTTTTTAATTTATATATATATTGGTAATATAAATGTTTTCGCTTTTAATAAATAAAGTCAATTAAATCCGAAACTAATAATATTGATTAAAGCATAACCACAATCAAAAATGAAAACCTCTCACTTCTCCAGTTGCCAAATGTGTAGTAAGGGTGTAAAGTATTTTTTTTAGCTGTTTTTTCCTCAAGATCTGTCAATGTCGATTCATTCAAAAACATTATGTATGTGTGAAATTTGATATTTCGGGGGGTTCAGCCTTGATCCCCCAGTCTTCTGAGCCTACATGATTACATCAGCATGTCCCCAGGGCTCTCCTGCATCCTCCCCTTCTTGTATACCTGTCAATCAGTGTGAATGCACTATAATATTCACAAACCTTTTGCTTTCTATTGGGTTCAAGGACAACAATGTGTAGAAATGGATGCGCCTCCACAACAATGAGTATAGAGAACTGTAGTTTTATGGTGATGTCATAAAAGAGGCGGAGCAAAGCCTAAATATTCACTATTTCAGTATAAACTACCTTCTGGGGTACAGTTAAAATGCAACACATTGACCCTAAAAAAACACAAACAGGCAGTAGGAATTTTACTGTAGACTGATTAAATAAAAGCCTACATATTTTGTGTGTAGTGTCACAAAACTAAGGAGACATCCGTAGTAGGGCTGGGCAATTAATAGAAAAATAATCTAAATTCAGCTAAATTAATCTATGTCACCTTGCGAATTTAGGTTTTATCAATTATTTTCTCACGGTTTAAACTGTATCTGCATCTTCAGGACACAGATGCAGTTGAATCCAATGGTAGAGCAGGGAGCCGTAAGGTCAATGCTCTATCATTCACTATGTATCGCTGGACGTGAGGCAATGACATCATCGCGCCTATTTCCACCAAGCTGCACAGACCAGAGGAGCAGAGAGATCTCCTCTACTAGTCGTTGGAACGGGGTTAGTTGAGAATGTATGTTGTTTTTATCAGGCACTATTGAGGCTGTGTGTGGGGCAGCTATGGGGGCATTATACTGTGTGGGGTGCAGCTATAAGGCATTATACTGTGTGGTGAGCACTATGGGGGCATTATACTGTGTGGGGGCAGCTATGGGGCATTATACTGTGTGGTGAGCACTATGGGGGCACTATACTGTGTGGGGGCAGTGTCAGGGGCTATATTATATACAGCAGGCTCAGGGGATAAATATTAATTCAATGGTGTAGCATGTAAATAGGGGGTGTGGTATTAAAAAGGGGTGTGGCCTAAATAATCGTTCAATAATCATAATCAAGGTTACATGTTCAATTAATCGTGATTTTATTTAGGTCATAATTGCCCAGGCCTAATCCATAGTCTATTGTTGACCTGGATTTAGGGAACTGGAGGAAGTAGAAGGAGGGTATCTAGTGTAAGGTTGCTTATTTTTTTTATAAATCTTTTTACTAAATGGCTTTGTTTGTAGGACTAAAAAAAGTTTAGAACCCTTTTAAGGCCCTACCACAATTCTAAGTATATAAATATTTTTAGAAATATATACTGTGGCCATGGGTTTAAATCCAATTAGTTCAATAACTCCACATTCACCACACATATTACGCATCTGGCTGCTATTTTTGGGCTCTAAATAGGCGTGACATTTGTAAAGCATGTGTATTATAAATATTCTACACCAATAAACATTTGGCCAGGATTCTACAAGGCACACTAGTCTTGGATCAGGCTGGATTCACATATGCAGTTTTTGGTGCAATTTATTTTATTTTTTTAGCTAAACACTGAGTGGATACAAAAGGAAGGAGACGTATGTGTCCTTCCTTTATACATCCCTCTTTTCTATCCACTCTTGTGTTTGGCCCAAAAAACTGTATCAAATACTGCATCAAAAACTGCATCTGCGAACCCATCCGCATAGAAGTATTTTTGAAAGGGCAACACTTGATTAAAAATCACAAAATCCTTAAATCATTTTTTTGTCACATACAATTTTTAAAACTTTTGTCAAATTAACTTTTTTTTTTAACAAAAGTTCATTTAGAATCTTCCCGTAAAGAAAATAATGTCAACATAGCAGATTAAAAAATTCTAAGAAATGCAGATATTCCGAAATTCCTTTTCAGCAGAGATGGGTAATAAATACCATTCACTGCCTGTTTAAATCCTTTGCTTCTTCATATTCACGGATTAGCTGATTTTACTAGAACGAGCTTGAAAATCCCACATTTCTCCTGCGCTGATTGCTCATTTTATTCATGTTTACGAAGAAAGCTTTGATTTGGAATAGAAGGCTTTTCTAAAGACGTGAAAGACAGTTTTATTTTCTACAATTGGATGAGATCCCGGGAATCTGTTAAAGTTCCAACCTTTCTTTTATGCGGCTGATTGCACTTTAAATGCTTCAATCTTGCCCTGTTTTTGGGTAAAAAAAAAATACTGATTTTTGGATGGGCATTTTTTTCAGAAACCCACAATTCTATATCTTATTTTAGGCAGGAAATAAATCATATGTGAAACACTGGAAGTAATTAACACCACTTGGTCTGGGAGCTTTGTCTTTCACTCTGTAAAGGAGAGAGAACATGACACATCATTTCCACATTGTACAGTAATTCCTTACAACTGCTCTAGATGTGGTTTATACTCTCCGTCTATAAGAAGATAACGTGTTAACTTCCAAATTTAAAAGATGGTAAAGGAGAAAATTCAAGCTATAGGATTTTGAAATCCTAAATGTGTCTTAAAGACTGTTAACCCTTACCTACTAAAATTTAAAGGGACATTCCAAGCATATTCTTTCCCAATGATATTATTTTCTGATGTTCCTCTATGATATAAGAAAATACTTTTTATCTGGAATGTATTTTGTTATACGCCCGAACTATCTGGCGCTAGACATTTAACTATAAAGTTTGCACAAGCCTAAACAAAAGTCTGTCAAACCATCTTCTGTTCTGATAAGTTTCTTCCACAGTTCTTTTCCCATTTCTCAGACATTTAGAAAACCTGAAAAAGAAGGACGTCCATCAAGTTCCATTTTTTTTCTCAGACCTAGCTGTTTAATCCAAAGTGGAAAAAAAATTGTGAGCAATTGTAGCCAACTTTACCTTGAAGGACAAAGTAAACATTTTCCTGTCCCCAGTAGGCAGTCTGATAAGTTCTCAGAGGTTTAAAGTACCTGGCCCCCAACACAAAATTTGTAAAAGAGTCCCCCACTTACCATGTGCTATTTATAGTACTAGTGTTTATATGGCAGAGGGGCATTTGGGCACCCTTAGGCACAAGGGTCCAGATGCGACTGCAATCTCTGCCTCTCGTCCCTTAATAATTAGAACGCTATACAATACCCAGCCCTGTTTTGAATTCAGATATTTTTTTATTATCTCTTTTGGTCAGGTATTCCAGAGTTTAACTACTTACTGTAAATACCCTTCCCTAAACTGATGGTGAAAATCCCTTTCCCTCCACACTTAAATCATGTAATGGGCGGATTGCAGGACCAAGAAAAGTTATCAAACTTGGGACTATTCAGTTTAGAAAAAAGACGGCTTAGGAACTGGACAGTACAGAGATATTTTTACATCTAGGCCTGTAACAAGGACAAGGGGGCATCTACTACATCTAAAGGAAAAAAGGTTTCACCATCATCACAGATGGGATTCTTTACTGTAAGAGCAGTGAGAGATGGAACTATCTCCTACAGGATGTTGTGATGGATCATTCATTGAGCAAGTTCATGAAGGGCCTTAATGCCTTTCTTGAAAAATATAATATTACAAGTTATGAGTTCTAGATTTTGGAGATGGGACGTTGATCCAGGAATTTATTCTGATTGCGGCAATTGGCATTTGCCTCATAGGAGTTTATGCCATCCTCTGGATCAACATGGAAGGATTATAGGTTGGACTTGATGGACCTTTATCTTTTTTCAACCTTTTCAACTATGTAATGATAGCTCCTAGTACTCTGCCTTAGTCAATATATTTATATTTAGGGTCAGGGCAGGATTAGTTTGGTTTTAAGTTGGGTTGGGAGGCACTAAACTGGATTTTTGCCGTCGGTGAAGGAAATTATACCTCTAAAAGATTGTGGGTTTTTTGTTAGTGCAATTCACTAATATTTTATGTGACGTAGCTTTAAACTGGATGTAAAGTTTAATGAGTTTTCGATTCCATTCACTGATTTTCCAGGGTTCCATCATTGATACACCTGTCAATAATCAAACTAAAGTAGCTGTGTTGCGTGTTTGTGGCTTTCATTCTGATGATATCTGGTGGTCCTGATGGCGTAAGTCACTGATGTTTTTGTTCACAGAAAAACCCTTAAGATGTCTCCAAAATCCAACCCTCATTTGTAAGTCACCATAATATGTTTATACAGTATGGAGCGGTTATCTTCATTTCAGACTCCATGCTTTACTAAAGCAATAAAACATTAACACCAACGTTAGCAAATCTTTGTTTATCTGTTTCTTAAATATATTTTTTTTCAATAATGTGGGTTTGTTATTGTTTTTTTTTTTTTTTGTCTTTTTCCCAGTTTTTGCTTTATTAAATGCAAGAATACAAGTCAATCGCTCCGAGATGGACCGGTTTTGTAGCATTTAATGCAAAGTTGCAGACACTGCAATAGGTTATATTTTTTGTAACATCTGATGCTTTATTCATTAAGAAATTGAAATATTATGTGCCTGAGGGTGGAAAAAAGGATGTCTCCGCTAGACTACGCTTTATAGGAGGTTGCCATGGCAACAACAGAACCTACAAATTAAAAATACATAGTTTCTAACCAAAGTAGAAACATTCTGTATCATGGTACATGCCAAGGGACATTATACCAACACAGCATGGACTGATATTTGGTTATAGATCTTCTGTAATAAAGACTCTTCTGCTGATTACGCTTTTATACTTCCATCTATAATTAAGCTAAAACACACTTATAAAAATAGATCCTAGGGTGAAAACAAATATAAAATCAGTAGGACTGGTTATTCCGAAGCAGCAAATATAATAAGACAAAATCAGCCTTTGTGGAAATTGGTGATTTAAAAAGAAATAAAATCTTATTAACATTGGCAATATACAGGGTGGGCCATTTATATGGATACACCTAAATAAAATGGGAATGGTTGGTGATATTAACTTCCTGTTTGTGGCACATTAGTATATGGGAGGGGGGAAACTTTTCAAGCTGGGTGTTGACCATGGCGGCCATTTTGAAGTCTGCCATTTTGTATCCAACTTTAGTTTTTTCAATGGGAAGAGGGTCATGTGACACATCAAACTTATCGAGAATTTCACAAGAAAAACAATGGTGTGCTTGGTTTTAACGTTACTTTATTCTTTCATGAGTTATTTACAAGTTTCTGACCACTTATAAAATGTGTTCAAAGTGCTGCCCATTGTGTTGGATTGTCAATGCAACCCTCTTCTCCCACTCTTCACACACTGATAGCAACACTACAGAAGAAATGCTAGCACAGGCTTCCAGTATCCGTAGTTTCAGTTGCTGCACATCTCGTATCTTCACAGCATAGACAAGTGCCTTCAGATGACCCCAAAGATAAAAATCTAAAGGGGTCAGATTGGGAGCCATTTCTTCTGCGGTGCTGCTATCAGTGTGTGAAGAGTGGGAGAAGAGGGTTGCATTGACAATCCAACACAATGGGTAGCACTTTGAACACATTTTATAAGTGGTCAGAAACTTGTAAATAACTCATGAAAGAATAAAGTAACGTTAAAACCAAGCACACCATTGTTTTTCTTGTGAAATTCTCGATAAGTTTGATGTGTCACATGACCCTCTTCCCATTGAAAAAACGAAAGTTGGATACAAAATGGCCGACTTCAAAATGGCCGCCATGGTCAACACCCAGCTTGAAAAGTTTCCCCCCTCCCATATACTAATGTGCCACAAACAGGAAGTTAATATCACCAACCATTCCCATTTTATTTAGGTGTATCCATATAAATGGCCCACCCTGTAGTTAGGAAATGTCCAGTCTAACATTTGTGTAACATATCCTCAGGGCCGGATTATAGGGAAGGCACATCGGGCGTAATCCCCGGGGCCTCCACCTCCTTGAGAATCTAGGGGGCCTTCAACTTTCACCATCCCTGCCCAAACCAGTTCTTCCAATCCATCCCACCAAGCATTGTATTTAATTATGCCTCTGGCAATTGGTGTTATATACACTACTCTACTCGCGAAAAAACAGCGATCACCTGATGGCAGTTTGGCTGAGAAGAGGTGGCAAGCTTGCCAGGCATACATCAGGCTGTCAGTTTTGAAGTCTAAGGGAGTCGCTGTCTGGAATCGCTCCATAAGGCCATAGGTGTCCTATAGGTGGCTACGATAGGGGATCAGGTGGGATCCTGGTCCCAGAGGTGGGATGCAAACCTCCACCAACCTTAATTCGGCACTGTATATCTCATGTTGCTACATGGAGAGTGTCAGAAAGCTTCTGATAGTTACTCTCATGTATTTTTATTTTTTCGTTTCAGATTGTTTGATGATTTTGCTTTGTCAGTGAGCTTTGGGTATTCCCTAACAAGTCATATAGCTTTCTACATTTTATTCCAAAATCATTAGACTAGAAATGCCCACAAAACAAACTGGAAACCAAACGAAATCCATAATAAGATCTGTCAACAGCACGATTGGATGTGACAATTTGTTAAATCACAATTTTAGTGTCAGTTAATGCTTCCCAATGCGATACAGTAAAGCACATCTCCGGAATATCTTTTCTTGGTGGGAAGCATTAGCCCGAAACCAAATCCAGATGCTAATGCCTATTACTAAAAATGTGGGGGTAAAATGTATTTCTCTATTGACTTGTGTGAGGTCACCTATTTTATCCTGTTTATCTACCATGCAGTTAATCCTTAAGAACCCCATTTAAAAAAGAATAGCTAGCAATAGGGGGGCAGGGGTAGCATTCACTCCCAGGTTATAAATGGCACATGGTAGGTAAGGGGCTCTGTTACACATTTTGCATTGGGGCTAAGGTGCATCAAATTACGACTTCCCATTGCTGCTTATTCTTGAAGTACTGCTTCTCTATGAGCAATTTGTGACTACAAACTATTTAAGAGCATCTGTAATATTCAAATTGCCGATACGAGATTAAATTGTACCTAAGAAACTCCAGAAAAATGATATATTTGTTGGCTTCTTGGACTATTTTGGTCTGTTGCTCCAGCATAGTCAAGACCAGTCTGGGTCAGAATCGTATGCGCCACTTTACCCTAAGCTAGGTTAAAACCCTAGAAGCAAAAGTATGTTTCTACTTGTACATTGAATTCCCTTAATAATAAGTAAGTAATCCTACAACTCTTTATGTTTGTCCAAAACAAATGGTCTACGTTACATTTTTTTGCTTCCAGCATTAAATCAAGAACAACTCTTTAAATAGCAGCTAATAGATAAATGTTTGAAAGCCATAGGATCGTTGGGCTTTTCCCCCCTTACAATAAACATTACTCCAGGGGAGTCTATTATAAAAAAATCTCTCAGATATCACAAGTTACTATATCCTTTCCATTTCAAAGGCCATCATAAGAACTTGTTATACATCTAAAATAATACATCTAATAACACATCTAAAATAATACAAAGCCGTTCTTCTCGCAATAGGATCAAAAAGTTTCTCAGTGTGACTATAAACTGCAGAAAATAATCAAACGTTCCCGATTCTAAAAATACGAGGGAGTCAGAAAGGTGGACTATTGAATGCATTCCTAATGGTCTGGTGGAGATTTTATTCCAAGAATCTAAAGAATCCCGTTGACTGTAAGAATCTTCTTCAGACAACCGCTAAAACCATAACGATCCCTCCAAGACCTAAATTTCCAATTACACACTGTACCTACCCAGATTTACTACAAAATAATTAATCCCATGGCAACACTAAGAAATATGAAAAGTTTTCACTACAGCACAATACAGGGCCCTTAACCTTCGGTCTATTAAATTTTTTTAGCGTTTTGTAAGACATAAAATGTCTAAAACAATATTAGAATATGTATGCTACTAAAAATGAACTTTCAGGTCATCAGTCGTCAAGAGTCACGGTTAGAAAGTCAGTTTGGTTGAAAAATATTAATCAAATTTAAACCGGTTCAATTTGCCCTAAAAGAGAAAAAAAAAATTGCTTGACCCCCTGTGGCGATGCTATGGTATCAAAGCCTAGGTACGTTTTTTTTATTTCAATTTAATTAATCCCTCCTGCTATTCTAAAATAGTACCTACATTTTTCTTGAAACGATATATTAATTGTATAGAAAGACTAACCCACAGCTTCACAGCTCTTACCATAAAGAACCCTTTTCTTTGTTGGAGACTAAGCCTTTTCCTTTCAGTCACAGACTGTACGTTCTTGTATTTTGAGTTCACATTGCAGTGAACATTTGTATGAAATGTAAAATATAAAACAAAAAAAATGAGACCGTATATTTAATATTTGCAGGGGTGTTGGTGCTGTCATACTGCCGTATCAGCTGTTTGTAGCAAGATAGTGGCAATACAAATTTCACCTCCCCATCTGTTGCTTACTTGGAGCATCTCGTCGTCCTTCAGTGTCCGTTTTCCCCTATTAAATGAAAGGGGTATTCTGGTATCTGACAAATAGTTTTTTTTTCAACTGGCAATAAAAAGTTTTTAATATTTCTAATTCACTTAAAAGCCGTCGCCATATACTTACCAGGTCCAGGCGTCTTCTGTCCTCTGGCTGGAGCCGCTCGTCTCCCCCCGATCTCTAATTCTGGCAGCCTTCAACGCTGCTGATACTCACCTTCTGCTCTGGCTCCCAGTTTTCCCAGGGTATAAAAGGTTCTTCTTTTCCTGTACAGCTTGCCTGAGCAATTAGGTTCTTTCTAGCTTGTCTAGAGTTTCCCTGCCTGTACGTTTTTGATTTCCTGTGATTGGCCTGTACTTTTTGACTATGCCTGTCTAATGCCTGCCCTGACATTTTGCTAGTGACCCGTGACGAACCTTTGACGTCTGCCCTGACCTTTTGATCGACCAACCGTGAGTGCCCCCTTGCCACCTGCCCTGATCTTTGCTATACCTAACCCGCATACTGTCTATTGATTTGGTACTATATCTGTTTACGTTGGCCCTCACCAAGGGAGACTACTCTGGGGGTAGTGACTTGGGGTTCCCCTGCAGAGAACTCTAGATTCATGTATAGAGGTTAAAGGATGAATACCAGGGGTCCGCTTACACACCGCTCCCTGGTTTAGCCCTACGTCAAATCCCTTGGTGACAAAGTGGTTTCACACCACCCTCTGCAGGTCTCAATACAGCTTCATTATCTACAGATCCTTTGACACTTATTGTTGTAAATCTGCTTCATTTGCACAGTTTCAAATCCCCTCACATTGGTTACATAGTTTATACTTTCTAGTCCACTATGTAAAATGTTATGTGGTCGCATGATATAATCATGTGAGCTTATTCTCTGGCAGGCACATGATACAAAGCAGCTGTATCTCAAAAAGTAAAAATAATTTTTAATAAAAAGTATTTCGAAAGTTCCACCAAACACACTGATAGACGATTTCAAAGGTGTGCATAGCCTTTAAGTATGCTATACAGCACCAGTTGAACTCCATATTAAATAGGTATGCAGTAAGACTCTAAGCTCCCCCTAGTGGTTGCAAGCAGCAGGAGTTTTATTAAACTATGGCTATACAGCGGATATGGGGCACTGCAGAAAATTGTACATCCAATCCTATATACAATGAAGTTTAGCAGTACAGAATTTTAGACCGAAAAATAGACTGCAAATAAAACTGAATCCTGTTCCTGAGACCATTTCAATATATCTGATTGAGCAATACAAGCTTCTTGTATTTAAAGAATGTGTATGTGTTATTTTTGAATTATTTTTTTTATTTTTTATTAGCCAAGTGTTTATAGCCAAGTATTATTGGCCAAGTATTTACTGATATTTTCATTGGTGATAATGTGTTTTTTTCTACTATACTATATTTCATACTAGGAAATTGTTAAAACCCTGCAATATTAGTTTAAACAATATATCCTAAATTGTCAATTCCTTTAATCTATCTCTTATAATCTGACAGGCTTTGAGTTCCTTATGTTATATTTATAGTTCTGTGAATAATACCTTCTCTACAAATGAATGACAGTAATTGTCCAATGTAGGAAACATGTCATCTGAAAATGTTTCAAAAAATTTGGATTAGTCAACAAAGATTGTCTTGAGAAAAAATGTATTTGCACAATACTTTCCAGCTGGGAATAGAATTACTGGTATATATAGTGTGGTCCAAGTGTTTTCATGAGGAAAACTGATGCCTCCTTTGTATCAAGGTGTTTAGAAAGCAAAATATTATTAAAGGGCATTTTCCCTTTAAGAAAAATCTTCACATTGCTGAAAATTCTATTCAGATGTGTCATATTAGGGGACGACTAATGATGTGTCCTTCCTTATCCTTCCACCTGGTTCGGGTTATGCCAAAATGAGTGGCCCAAAATGATAGCTGTCAATTTGAAGGAACACTCTATGAAAAACTGACACACTGGGTTATGACTACCAGATTGGGGGGGATTGGGGCATTACATAGGGATTTAAACACTATCTATGAGAGAATCCCTGTGTCATGTCACCCAGTTTTACTTTGCAAACCTGCTAAAATATGTATTTATGTGTGAGTGGGGAATGTAAAGATGTGTCCACCCTTACCTTTGCTTTAATTTGGTTAAGGACTCCAATTTTTCATGAAACAAATTCAATACAATATCACGACATACTACAAAAAAACAAGTTGCATCTCACACCACAACCACTGGATGGCCACCCATAGATACATATACGTAGCATAGACATCTCATGACAGCTTATTTCAACATCTCGCGCCATATATCTCAGGATATGTTGAGATAAGAGGAAAAGTAATGAAGAACACATCTAAATTACTGCATAATTGTACAAGTTTTACATTTAAGAATCTGGAAAATTAAGGGGCTAACCCCAGTTGTAGCAGACACGTCAGCCATATTTGTTTTCATCAAGTTTTTTCAGGAATACATAGAACTAAAATGGCAGAATATAATAATTTTTTTAGGGGAATGACTAAACAAATAGCAGAAATGTGTATGAATATAATGGGTAGATCAAGGGCTGGATGTGAAGCATAACTCCAGGCATCACTTACTGACTGGAATTAAAATTGGTGCCTGAAATGTCTGTCATATAACGGTTTCGAGCTTATGTGGTAAGCAATTTTCCCTCTAAGCCTTTGTAGCTAGTGAGCGGGTCAGTTAGGGACCTTGGCAATGTTCACTCTAAGCCTTTGTAGCTAGTGAGCGGGACAGTTAGGGACCTTGGCAATGTTCCCCCTAAGCCTTTTTAGCTAGTGTGCGGGACAGTTAGGGACCTTCGCAATGTTCACTCTAAGCCTTTGTAGCTAGTGAGCGGGACAGTTAGGGACCTTGGCAATGTTCCCTCTAAGCCTTTGTAGCTAGTGTGCAGGACAGTTAGGGACCTTGGCAATGTTCACTCTAAGCCTTTGTAGCTAGTGAGCGGGACAGTTAGGGACCTTGGCAATGTTCCCTTTAAGCCTTTGTAGCTAGAGAGAGGGACAGTTAGGGAACTTGGCAATGTTCACTCTAAGCCTTTGTAGCTAGTGAGCGGGACAGCTAGGGACCTTGGCAATGTTCACTCTAAGCCTTTGTAGCTAGTGAGAGGGACAGTTAGGGACCTTGGCAATGTTCACTCTAAACCAGCGATCCAAAACAACGTCAAATAAATATTTCTGCCAAATAGTCAGCCATAATTCACTAGAGTAGTTAGTGGGTTTATGGAACATCCCTTGGGGTCCTGGGAAGTGAATGGATTCATGTCTGTATCCCTGGTGGTCTAGGGCAATGAAAGGGTTAAAGTCAGTATCCCTTGTGGTCCGGGGCAGAGAAAGCGGTTAATATTAGCATCCTTGGTGGTCTAGGACAGAGAAAGGGTTAATGTTGCATACCTGGTGTCCGGTGGGTTACTCCCCATCCAGGCTCCAGCATCGTCCCTGTAACAGGAAAGTTGAGACTAAAATCAATCGACTGCTCCCCTTTCTCACACAGATTGCCTCCCATGCCCCCCTCTACACAGACTGCTCCCTCTTTTACTGACTGCAGGTTAGCAAGAAGCAGGGACTGGTGTGACACATTACTGCAGGATCAGACTAGTCTGTAACCATGGTGACACATAGGTCCGCATTAGAACTGTGTGCATGACCTTTACGATATTTTTAATCAAAGGCTATTTGCAAAGTTCAGATGCATTGGACAAATAAAAAATACATGAACTGCAATAGTGTACAAAGTCTGAAGACTGTACAGATTCCACAGGAGGACACCACTGAGCCAAAGATAATGTGAACGAGTCCGATAGTCCATTTCCTCTCATATGCCGTCAACTTTACACTGGAATTATTATATTTACTGTTACATGAATGAGCTGGAATATTTTGTATTCTTTTCCAGTTTTTCATATTGTTCCAGCCAACAGATTTAAGAACTTTATTCCAACATTGTCATTAGACTCCTATTCCTGCCCAAGATTGGATTAGACATTATATAGCATATAAACATTAATTACTGGAAACTACAACATGCCACGTAATATAGGTATAATCTTGCTAGTACTTCTTTAGTTTTCCATTACTATTTTCGCTGAATTTAGGTTGTAATTTTCATCTTATATAGTAGGAGAACCTTTGGTAACTATTCTATTAAACATACAATACAAATCTTATTTCTTGCATACAATAAAATGGAGGTTGAAATAGTGTAATACAGATCCCTATTTCAGGCTCCATTGTCGTATGCCAGGGAAGTGCATCTCATCATTGGAACATTGGCAAATCAATTTCGCTCAAGGCCAGGGCGAGGGGTAGGCGAAGGTTGGCGTCTGACTAGGGTGCCGCCTTTCCTAATTTTGAGGTGGTATTATTTCCCAATGACCAATCAGTGTTAAGAATGCTCGTTGGGGAGCAGTTAACTCATCACTTTCCGGTCCTCTTCTACTCCTGGTGCCAGCGCTGCACTCAGGCTCCTGTCACAATTCAGGGTCAGGACCCAGAGTGGCGCAGCTCGAAGCACTCAAGGAGGAGCCAGTGCACCAGAGATGGTACTCAGAGGAAAAGAGTGGCAAGTACAGCTGAGAGGTAAGTACAGAGGAGAGGTAAGTACATTTTTTAGTCGGGTCTGAGGTCTAAACTTAGGAGTTTGGAGTAACTTTCTACAGGGAGCACCTTGGGGCACCCAAAGTAACTTTTTATAACTTTTTACAGGGCGCAAATTCTGACGTTCTTTACAGGGGCACTGTGTGATACTATGTACAGGGGGCACTGTGTGTGACACTATCTACAGGGGGCACTGTACGTGGCATTATTTACAAGGAGCACTGTGTGGAGCACTGTCTATATGGTCCCCAGTGTGTGGCACAGTCTAAAAGGGGCACTGTTAGCACAATCTAAAGGCTCTGTGGCACTGTTTATAGGGGGCACAGCATATGTCACCGTGTACAGGGTGTGTGTGTGTGTGTGTGTGTGTGTGTGTGTGCGTGTTTGTGTGTGGGCTTTATTTGTATGGGGCACAGCGTGTGCAAGTAGTGCTTTATTTTTATGGGGCACAGCTTGTGGCACTATTTTCAGGGGGCACAGCGTGTAGCACTCTTTTTAGCATGCACTGTGTGGCAACATATTTACAGGGCACTGTATGTGACACGATTGTACTTAGGGGGCACAGTGTATAAAGATGGGATACAATTTGCCTAATAAATACCTTGTCGCAGCCCTCACTACACTAAACAATAATCAAAATCAAAAACATTGACCAAAATATCCCAGCTATTAGGTGGCTAAATTTAGGATTAACCACTTGCTGACTAATGACGAGTATGCTCGCCATGAGCGTCAGGCTGTAGCCGCATCATAATGAGCATACCAGTCATGTTTAACGCGCAGGCACTGTGCCTGTGCAATCAAGAGTAGGGCAACGGCTGTGCAGCTTTGCTTTAAAGGCAGAGATCAGAGAAACCTCGGATCACCATCGTTTAACCCTTTATAAGCCGTGATCAAGATTATCTGAGGATATAAAGGGAGAGACCGAGGGGGGTTGCCCTTTGATTGTGTCACAGTGGATCGCGATCTGGGACCATATTTTGTATACAGACTCATGTACTTGCATATAGATTTATTTGCCAGTACATTGCAGTTAAAAAATACAAATAAAAATCCCCTCTGGGGTTATAAAAAAAAAAAAGTAAACTGAAAAGTAATGTTCAAAAAATTCATAAACATAAAAGACATGCATTTTTTTTTACAATATACAAACTTTATTAAATTTAAGGCCCAAGACATTAAATAATATAACATATTAGGTAGCGTAACAACCTGTACAATAAATGTATAACATAATTTATAATGATCGATGTATGGCATAAAAATATAAAAAAAATAAAAACTGCAGTGGAATGGCAATTTATCTGCATTTTTGCAAAAAAAAATAATTTATGCTAATTAAACCCTTGCTGCATATGACTAAACTGTACATCATGGCCTGGGGGAAAAGTATAGAGCAGGCTTACGAGCTGAGCCTGCTCCTTAGACTGCGGGTGTCAGCTCTATAGTACAGTTAACGCCGGTTCTAGGCATTTAACCTTCTAGTTGCTGCAGTCAATAGCGACAGCAGCATTTAAGCTGTTAGAAATAGGGGGCTTCCCCCTCTGTCAGCATGATTACCCCCCACGACTCGGTCATGGTGTGCCAATGGTTGCCATGGCAGCCTGATGCAAGCCCCCAGGTCTGCCCTTTTTCTGCACCTATTGAGCCCTGCAACATTTTTTTTCCAATTGCACGCCACATCATTTGTTATTTCAGTTTTCCAGTACATTATATGGTACATTAAATTGTGACAATAAAAACTACAACTCCTCCTGCAAAAAACAAGCCCTCATGTCGACGGAAAAATAAAAAAGTTATGACTCTTGGAAGGCGGAGAGTAAAGAGTGAAAATTAAATAGCATATGTACCAAAACATGGCACATACATAAAGTACAACTCGTCCCGCAAAAACAAAACCTCATAGAGCTATGTTAAACAAAAAAAACAAAAAAAGTTATAACCGTCAGAATGCAAAGAGGCAAAAACAAAAACTTGTTCTTGACCTCAAGGCCAAAATTAGCCAGGTCCACGAGGGGTTAAAGAGTGATTTTTTTTTGTAATTTTTTTTTTCAGGGACCAGTCATAGTCATTTTTGGCTGCAGGCCCATTAGGCTTATAATATGGCATGGGGATTGCAATATAATATTTATCTCCAGGAGGTGTTTACTCATTAGAATACAGAGTTCTTAGTTGATTAAATAATTTAATTTACCCTTAAATCTATTTTGCATCCCCTAAGGGCACGGCTGGTAGGTTCCATTACAAGAACAGACTTCAGATTTCAACTTTCACTGTAATAGAAGTAATACTTGCCGACAGACTATTAACCTCTATACCTGGCACAGCAAATCCAATATAATTCATGTCAGCAAAGAAGTTTTTATTAAAGGGCAAGAGACGTTCTGCACAGACATATAGAACGTGGCACTTCAATGCTCAGTCCCATTATTAATACCTCATCATAAATCCTCAATCCATCAGTAGCTGCAGATGGTGACGATATTAGCATAAGTAATCTGTAAAGCCCCTACTGCTTAATCAATAGCTATTAGATAAAAACCTAATTTAGATAGTGAAGCTTGCACAGTACATTTGGAATTCCACGGGGAGGACCATTTGCATTTCATAGCCATCAATTAAAATATTTACAAAAGTTCTTAATAAGTGAGTGAAGGCAGAAAATGCTCTTCTTTCCTCATCATTAAGGCCATAGAGGAACCAACGCACCAATTAGAGAATGGTAACCATTTTGGACAATTCCTTTTTGTTAAGGGGGGTTCTATGACGATAAACTGATCACAAGATGTCCCATTACTGGGATTTTTAGTTATCAGATACAATCTATAGGGGTACTCAATAGCTAATATTTTATTACCCTGCAGCACCACTGCAGGGGAAATTTATGCTCATTGAACTCAATGGGATGTTTGTGTAATGCATGGACATGGCGGGTCCTCCCGAGAGAGAGACACTATTTGTAGCCACTCTTTGCCCCGGCGAATAGATGGGGGGTCCGCACAAACTAGTGCAAAGGCGAATCATCTGTGTTATCTATCTATCTATCTATCTATCTATCTATCTTTAAAACACTAGCATACATAGTAGCCATTTACCAAAAGTTTTGGAGGCCCACTGTCATTTCAACAAACTTTGCATAAATCATAGTACAAGCGAGTAGAATTTTTTTGTAATAAGTCTTATTAGAGAAAAATACCTCTTCCTCCACATATGAGCTACTATTCCCCCTCCCTCTTGCACTGATCATTTAAATACAATTCACTGCTAAAATCCACTTTGAGAGATGAGACAAATTATCAGCTCTCTGAGGGATAAGGTTACGTACTGCTCATAGAAGTCTAAGGGAGAGAGAATTGCTGGAGGGAGACAGAGGCACAGAGACACACAGAGTCTCTGCTGCAGCTTCCAGTAGAGGTTCTATTTAACCCCAGTGCTGGATTCTCATCTACACTGCTCATTACTGCTGTATAATGTCCTCCATGCTGCTGTGTCTATATATATTTGATAAATGGAGATAAGAGAGCAGCAGGGGCATAACTAGGAAAGACTGGGCCCCATAACAAACTTTTGACTGGCTCCCCTCCCCCACAACCCACGAGGACGAAGGACGCAGATACAATTGAATGTGGCAGTCACCTGGGGTCCAGGATGCTCAGTGCTGGCAATACTACTGGGCATAAGCGGACCATGCCGCCCTGCACGGCACATGCTGCAGGCCCAGTAGCAGCCGCTATGGCTGCTATAGCGGTAGTTCCACCACTGGAGAGCAGGATTCTCCTCTTCTATGCATGCAGTGTATAGAAGACATGACTGGAGTTACATAGTTGCCAACACTTGAATTTTTTTCCAGGGACACTTAGGGTGTGGGTTCTTAGGTGGGTGTCTTATGGGGCGTGGTTTATATGGTGGGTGTGGCTAATAGGGTGTGTCTTTCTTCCCAGAATTTCTGCATACAAATAAACTAACAAAAATATATGCACTACTTTGGCTAACAACTACTATGGTGGCTAGTATCTCTCTGGTTATCTGGTTGTATACAGGCAGGTGATTTCTCACTTTATCACTACGGCTAGGCAATATGTGCTGACTACTACTGGTAGCGTAAAAACCTGCATAAATAGTGCCACACTCAGTGCCCCTTGTAGATGGTGCCCCACACTGCCCCCAGTAGATTGTGCCACACACTGCTTCCTATAGATAATGCCACATGACCCCCTTGTAGATAGTGCCACAAGACCCCCCTGTAGATAATGCCACAGTGACCTCTGTAGGTAGTGCCACACCCCCTATAGATAGAGCCACACAGCCCCCTGTAGATGGTGCTACACAGTGCTCTCTGTAGATAATGCCACAGTGCCCTCTGTAGATAGTGCCACAGTGCCCTCTGTAGATAGTGCCACAGTGCCCTTGTAGATAGTGCCCCACATACCCCCTGTAGATAGCGCCATCCCCTGTAGATAGTGCCATATACCCCCTCTAGATAGTGCCACACACAACCCCTGTAGATAGTGCCACACACTCCCCTTGTATATAGTGCCACACACACCCCCTTGTAGATAGTTCTACACACACCCCTGTAGATAGTGCCAAACCCCCCTCTAGATAGCCAGACACCACTCCCTGTGGATAGCGCCATTGGGGCTCCTTCTAAGAGTGGAATCCCCAGCCAGAGCGTTACTGACGCTCTGCCTGGGGATTACGCTCCTGGAGGAGCCCCTGATGTCACTGTCCATGTATCGCACCGTGAACGCAGTAAAAAATAAAAAATTCAACCGCCAGAATCGCTATTTTCTGGTCACCTTAGCTCTCAACTTGTTTTTTTATAAAAAGTGATCAGAAAGTCGTATGTACCAAAAATGCTACAGTCCTGCAAAAAAAATAATAATCCCTCACACCGCTCAATCAACAACAAAAAATGAAAAAGTTATGGCTCTCCGAATATGACAACACAAATTTTTTTTTTAACAAAGAGTTTTTTCTGTGTACAAGTAGTAAAACACGAAAAAAAATTATGAATTTGATATCGCCGTAATTGTATTGACCAGCAGAATAAAGTTAAGTTGTCATTTTTACCGAACGGTGAAAGACGTAAAAACAAAACCCAAAAAACAATGAAGGAATTTTTTTTCCAATTCCACCCCACACAAAGGTTTCTTTTTAGTTTCCCAGTCCATTATATGGTACTTTAAATATTGGCAATAGAAACTACAGCTCCTCCCGCAAAAAATAAGCTTCCACAAACCACTCCATTGACTGAAAAATAAAAAAAATATTCCTCTTGGAAGGCGGGGAGAAACCACAAAAATGAAAAATAGCTGCGACGCCAACGGGTTAATATTTCATTTTGAGACAACCCCTTAAATTCTGACATACACCGCCCTCTCCGATCCTACACAGAGTATCAGTTTTGTCTGGAGTGTCCCTTTAAAGGGAATGTGTTGCCAGCAAAACATGTTTTTTTTTTTTAATTAAACATTTAGTGTGTAGGTGATTAAACATTGTTCAAATTTTTTTTATTTTTTTCGCGAGTCAGGAAATATTATAAATTAGATTCTAATTTATAATATTTCCCATTGCTGGTCACTAGATGGAGCTATTCCCAAAATTGCAGCATTGCATGTGGTAAAGCAACCACATTGCTTTTTGCTGCAAAATTGGGAAAAAAGCACTCGCTCTAGTGAGCTCTGAGAATCCCCCCTCCTTTATCCTGGCTAGTGCCGGGATAAACGAGGGGTTTGAACGGTCTAACCTCCTACACTGTGTGTCGCCATTTTTTGAGCTAACACACAGTGTAGTAGGTTTACATACAGTAGTAAACACACACAAACACGAACATACATAGAAATCTCTTACCTGCTCCTGCCGCCGTGGCTCCCTCCGGCCCGTCCGCTCCGTCTGCTGCCGCTGGTCCAAGTGCACAAGTCCGGAAGCCGCGACCGGAAGTAGTAATCTTACTGTCCGGCCGCGACTTCCGTTCCACAGGAAAATGGAGCCGGACGGCGCGCATTTCAAATTGGACTGTGTGGGAGCGGCGCATGCGCAGTTCCCACACAGACGGCGTACACAGAAGTGGATGGGACGGGACCCGTTCGCAGTCCCTATGGGACTGTGGCTGCCGTATTCCATGTCTGTATGTGTCGTTAATCGACACATACAGAAATGGAAAAAAAAATGGCAGCCCCCATAGGGAAGAAAAAGTGTAAAAATAAGAAAAAGTAAAACACAAACACACAAATAAATATAAACGTTTTTAATAAAGCACTAACATCTTTAACATATTAAAAAAAAAATTGTGATGACACTGTTCCTTTAAGTCAAAGAGAAGACCACCTAAAAAGACAGATGTACTGAGAAAGTATTTTTATTTAGATTCAGGTCAGGAAACTATTTCTATTGAAAGACCGAGCTCAGTGATTTAGTCCATATAAATAAAATGGGATTTTGTCACTACATGTACAAGGGATTTACTGTGTTTGAGCATTGTCAGGATTGAGATAGCTTTTATATTACTTTTAGAGAAGGCGAGTAATATATATTCGCCCTCAGTCTTTCTGGAGATAAGAAAAATATAACGAAAAAGTTTTTACAAGACAGAAAAAAATACTTTCAACCATTATTTGAAAAAGCATTGACATGTATTGTTCAAGCGCATCCAGAGTTCTGTGGCTAATTGGCTAAAATTCAGCCATTCCGCCTTTTACTACACGTTTTATATGAAAGAAAACAGAGTCGCGGCACAACAATAGAATTCAGATATTATTTGACTTTATAAATGCCAAATGCATGAGGACAAAGAGCGAAGAATAGATATAAATATTAATAAAATGTAAGAAACCAGAGGATAGATAAGACATTTACATAGTTCAATTACATGCATTCTAATATTAAAATTCAACAGTTCTAAATGAGGTCAGAAGAGACACCGATGACATTTTCTGCCTCGTTCACATAAAGTCAAATCAAAATATAAATGTTTCTGGTCTGCTTTAGAAAACCCATATTCAAGTACCGAAATAGGTCATTCTGGGCAGTTCCTCTTTTGGGACCTTCATCAATTAGCCAGAGCAGAGAATGACCTCAAAGAACATCTCTCTCTGGAGGAGACAGTATGCCTATGCATTGGCAGATTGATTTTAAAGACCAGAATGTCATGCTTTATTTCACCTGTGGTGGCACTGCTGGAAAATCAAACACTTACTTCCAGGTTCCTTCAGAGGTTACAGCTGATCGTTGGTGGTGTCAGCAGTGGAAAATTCTGGGAGTATTGTCCAAAGCTGATGGACAATGGTATGGATAATGTTAACGTTGACCACACACTTTATCTATAAAATCTTCTTGATAGATCATGGATGTAAGACGAGCAAAGAATAATCACATTATTCTTGAAAAACAAAGCTCATAAGTATAAATCAAAGTATTGACGTCTCTAATAAGGTGGATACTCAAGCAAATCAAGTAAAATTTTGTATTTGTGGCACAGCTGACCAGACTCAAAGGGGTTCTATGAGATTAGAAGAAAGGGTCTACTGTTTTTTTTTTTCTTCACGAACAGTGCCACTCTTGTCCATGGGCTGTGCCTGGTATTGCATTTCATTCCCATTTAGGTTAGCAAAGAAGACGTTAAATGTCGTTAGAGCTGGAGCAGGGTGCAGACATGCCATATTTGCAATCTGTGCAGCTGCTCAGGGGCCCGGTAGGTAAAAGGGGCCCATTGGCAAATTAAAAGCAGCTTCTTATAGTCTATAACATTGCATATAAGGCCCTGTTCACACTCAGTTTTTTTTGCAGTCAGAAAAAAATCTGCTCAGAATTCCTTCAGGAGGCAGATTTTTAACTGCCTTTTTGCATTGCTTCGCATCGTTTTTGCCCGCAGTCATTGAAGCTACTGCAAGGACCGCAAACAAAAAACACCACGAAAAACGCTCATAAACGAGCGTTGCAGGTTTTTCTGCCTCCCTTTGATATCAATGGGAGGTCAGAGGCAGAAACTGTCGCAAAAAGGAAATGCTGCTTTTTTTTCCACGTGCCAAAAGCTGCCCGGGAAGAAAAACGTCTCTGTCTCCCGATGAAATCAATGGGGGGCGATTTCGGATGTTTTTTGGCCCTAAATCCAATGCCGTTTGCAATTCAAAATCAGCACCAGAAAACCCTGTGTGAACTGAACCTAAGGGACAATGGTTCACAGTTATTGTTACAGAGACATAAGGGGGTGCGCTATGATCAGCTACTGGAGAGCAAGGGCCCCACCTATTCTTCTTGCTCAGAGGCCCTATGCTATCTGTGTTCACCCCTGAGCTGGAGCACGGCTAGGATTGGCAGTCGCACTTCTTCTCGTGATGATGTCAGCGCTGTAATAGTACAGCACTGTGCGGGAACTAACTAAAACGGGAAGGTCGGACAGATATCAGTTACTTCACTAATTGATACTGTCAACATTATTGTCCCGAAGGGGGTAGGAACATTTTTCTTTTGAGGTGGAGTTATACTTTACATTCTGGATGTAACCAAAGCTAGAAAAGAGAGCGAGCTAATAATTTATGAGATAATTTTATCTGAAGCCCATAGAGACCGCTTCAAATGCTTCTAACTCCCACTGATGTCTGGTGCGAAGTGGCAAATCATGAACGTTCGAAGATGTAGTTACAGTAAATGTAAATCACTTCATCATATTCTTCCGGGAGGTCGATTTTTTCCTGAGGGCAAAGTCTCGGCCCAGCCATAATTTTATTAAACTTGTCATCTGAACCTAATAGTTGGATCTAGATTTGTATTGTAACATTGTTAATTTGGTATCTTGTTCTAGACTCCGCGGTAAGAGTTGTCACAGTTTAAAATCTGAAATTGGTGACAGACCTAAAATAAGCCTCACGGATCATACAGTATTAATTCTTCTTCAGGTTCTCCTTGGGAAACATAAAATACATTAAAGGTCAGTAGGGAGGCTGGAGATGTAGAGCAAGTCGTGTGTGTGGAAACAAGCAGTGGATACAAAATAATAAGCTCCTTCGGAGATAGTCGGCAGCTGTCAATTACACCCATGCATTACATGACAGTTTAATGAGGCGTCCTCAAATGCGGGTTATTTAAAAGCTCCCAGCAGAGCGCATGCAGCCGGCCACACAATGCATCCCATTAACGTGATACAGATAAAAGATGATGTATGATTGGTTGGTTGGATTTAGTTTAAACTTTCTAGTCTTTTATGGCTATCGCCCTATATAAAGAAAAAAACCTGGTACTTTGTAACCAGGGGTGGAAGTATTGTCATAGCAGCTGGTAGGGGGCCTAGAGGGTCAGCAGGCCGCCCCTCCACCTCTCCTAGATAACAGGAATAGTGCCGGGCTGTGGTTCTATTACTGCTCAGTCAGACTTTCTAGACTGGACATCTAAGAGTCTGACACAATGTGGGGCTTCCTATACAATGATGCAGATGATGAGAGTGATGCACCTACAGCAGAAAATACGGCATCATACTGTAGATACAAAAAGGCAGAACATACACTATGATTAAACGCATTATATTATATATGTGATAGATGGACGCACAGTCAAATGATAGATAGATAGATAGATAGATAGATAGATAGATAGATAGATAGATAGATAGATAGATAGATAGATAGATAGATAGATAGATGGATGGATGGATGGATGGATGGATGGATGGATGGATGGAGAGAGAGAGAGAGAGAGAGAGAGAGAGAGAGAGAGAGATAGATAGATAGATAGATAGATAGATAGATAGATAGATAGATAGATAGATAGATAGATAGATAGATAGATAGATAGATAGATAGATAGATAGATAAGAAATGTCTAACTTGAGTAGCAAGTTGTGTAAAATTTTGCACAATTGGCACCATTTTCGCTGACTCCTAAATGCCTGCATCCTATGTTATTCATAAATCTACCCCAATGGGATCCCACGGTAATATCAAATAACAAAAATGTTACATTCAAAGCGAGTCCCTCAAACCATTAGTACTGGGCACCGCATGCAGAAAAAACATTTCCCACTAAACAAAAAGAAACTCCAAGAACATCGCTAGGGTAGAGTTTACATCAATCACTCCTTGTAAATTGTGATGTATGTGGGGCTCCAGCGGAGAGCTTTGTAGTGGGGTCTGTTCTCACTCCAAGCTTCCTCTGTGATGGTGTCTGTCTTCTGGACAATAGGAATTGACCCCAGTCCTTGCTTATTGTTCCTGCTTACAAACCCTTTTTTTAGTTAGTGAGGGAAGTCGGTAGCAAGGGTTCAATTTCCCTTCAGCGCCACCACAGGGGGAATGAAGCATTACACATTTCCCATTGAAATTAATGGGATGCATGAGCAATGCACAGACATTTTGGGTCCTCCAGAGTGAAAGACGCTCTGTGGCTTCTCTCTGCTCTGGTTTATAGCTGAGGAACCCCCTTTATTCACTCAGAATTCCCTAATAGGCAATCTGTAATCCTTTTAATTACCTTAGCACATATAGGTCGCATAAGTTACATGAGCCCTTATACTATATCTGGCAAACAATATCCACACTTCATGTAGTCGCATGTATAAACTGTCTGTTACACTGTAGCATTAAAGGTCAATCCTACGCAAAGTCGCCCCGGAGCTTGCATTCACATTTGTCTCGGTAATTGCCCCATTTGCACATTTTCTTCAGGTAATTTCCTCAAAGAAAGACAAAGAGACTGTTTTTGTGGCTGAGATATTCAGAGAGCTTTTAATTTTCTTTTAATTATGTGGAATGGTTCTTCATTTGTCTCAATGTCTCCATTCTTACCCCAGTCCTCTTAAGGGCGATGCTAAATCGACATTAAAACCACTTTGCATCGGGGTTTGTTAATGTTGGCAAGTTTTCATCTAACCACTGTCTGACGGAATCATTGAAATCATGAATTTAGTCAGGAAAGCCTTTGTAGTCTAAGGCTGGGTTCACACGACCTATTTTCAGGCGTAATGGAGGCGTTTTACCCCTCGAAAAACGTCTGAAAACAAGCCTCGAATACGTCGGCAAACATCGGGCCATTCATTTCAATGGGTTTGCCAACGTACTGTGGCGACGACCTGTCATTTTACGCATCGCTGTCAAAAGACGGCGCGTAAAATAACAGCCTCGTCAAAAGAAGTGCAGGACACTTCTTGGGACGTAATTGGTGCCGTTTTTCATTGAATCCAATGAAGAACAGCTCCAAATTACGTCCGTAATTGACGCCTCGCAAAACGCGAGTACGAGCAATTACGTCTGAAATGCATGAGCTGTTTTCTCCTGAAAACAGCTCCGTAATTTCAGCCGTAATTGACGTTATCGTGTGCACATACCCTTACAATAAATGGAATTGATTTGATGATTTCGGACAGTCTGCTGGACATTTTCAAGTATGTTGTATATATTTCTTCAGCCATAAACGGAGCCGGCGATTGGTCTCGATGCTGAGCTATGTGCAAATGTTCACATTTTCTGCTTCCAAAAAAACAAGGCATTTTTCATTTCGCTTCCAGTCACGTAGTTACTCTTCATTTTTATGGGAAGTAAGTAATCATGTTCAACGCTTTTCTCCAACTGTGAGTAAAATCAGAGGTGTGCCGTCATCCATACTATTACAAATAAAACCGCGGCTTCACGGCACGAATAGATAGATTCTCACGTTAAGTTGCAGCAGCTGAACTGCATTTGAGCTATTTGTAATAATGTTCTCCAATGGCAGACTGGAGCATTCAATTATAAACCACTTTACAATTAGGTTCCTGTAGGCATTCTCACGATCAACTTGATTAACTGCAGGGCCAAAGTCTCTCGTCAAAAAATTAAAATAAATAAAAATACTGGGAATCTCTGTCTATGTGTTAGTTTGAGATCATTACTGGTATTGCATCTGTAGAATTCATCACCTAGATATTTTTTTTTTTAGTGCCATCATACTACTCAAATACTATTACCATACTAGCCTAAATAATACCGCCAAAAGGTGCACGTTCCATGGTTGGTTGACCTATTTTCACGGTTGAAGTTCAGTTCATAATAAAGTATGTGTTTATTCAGATTCCTTGACACAAAAGCAGCACTAGCGCAAATTCACCCATTAATGCATTGTTGTACAAAAGCAACATTTTGGGTATAACCCTTCTTCAGGCTTAATTGGCATAATACCAGGGAATTTTTGTCTATGTGTTAGTTTGAGATTATTACTGGTATTTTCAGTATTAGTTTATTAATGACCAGGGCCGGAACTACATCTGTAGGATGTATCACCTATTTTTCAACTTTTTTTTTTACTGCCATAATACTGTTTAAATACTATTCCTATACTCATCTAATACCGCCAAAGGGTGCACGTTCCCTAGTGGGTTGACCATTTTTCATCCTTGATGTTCAGTGAATAATAAGGTATTTCTTTATTCAAATTCCAGGCACAAAACCCCTCTGGTGCAATTTCACACATTAATGCATTGTTGTACCAAGGCAACATTTTGGGTATAAGAACCCTTCTTCAGGCTGAATGGGCATAACAGCAGGCTTGGGCATCTGGACTATAAAGAAACACTTCAATAAAGAAACACTTGAAGCGTATTATGGAGTGCTGTCCCATCTTTGTTTTTGACTAAATAATACTGCCAGACAGTGCATACATAATACTGGCACACGGTGCCCACATAAGAGAGTGGAGACATAACATAACAGTTATCGACTGTGCTGAAATAACAGCTCTATGATAGCATGTGAATATTTCAGCTATTCATTGCCTAAATAAACCAATTTATTTGAGTACCATCAAACAATTTACAACAAAACACCAAAATGACGTTTAGATCAGACCAAGTGTGTCGTAGTGGAGGCTTCTGGGCATTTGCTTGTTTTGCTTATGCTATTGTCAAGCCCTGGAATTGACATATAATGGTAACATCTTCCATAGTGCTTTGAGAGTCAGAACTGTTTATAGGATAATTGAATGCGGGATTAGGATAGTCTGTAAGATTTTGGTTATTAGGAAATAATCTAAGGGTGTCACGTACTCGATTTCCTGCTGCTCCCTCTGTCTTCAGGACGTTGAGAGTTACTCGCTCGGGTGTCGCCCGGCCTGGAAGACTGAGGCAGTCTGTAGCCAATAGGAGCTCAGGAGCGTCAGGCCAATCAAAGCCTGGCTGATGTTCATGAGCTCCCGCCCTCTGCTTATTTAGTTCAGCCCGGGGTAGTAGGCCTTTGCCTGTAATTAGAGTTACCTAGCCTGGTGCCTTCACTTGTTTCAGACTCCCCTGAGCGACTTGCATTTTGACTCCTTTGTGACCTGACCCCGGCTGAACTCCTCACTTTTCTTTGCCTTCTGACTTTTGTTTTTTCCGCACTCTCCCAGTTTGACCATGGCTGCCTGACTCCGCCTTTTGTGCCCGGACTTGTCCGTGGTGCAATTGCCCTGCCTCTTCCTCCGTGTACTTCCCAGGTGACCCTTTGTTATTTTGTACTGTCTCTGTCTTATCCGTTTGTCAGTTCCACTGGTAATAGTATAGGGAACGCCGCCCAGTTGTGCTCCGTCATTTTTAGGTCGGGTCGTACAGGTAGGTACGGACAGAGATTTGGGAAGAACAGGGACCTCACTGTTTACTGTGTATTTGTCCGTGACAAAGGGGTTCACTTTTATATTAGTGAATTTCATGTACAGAAAACCCTTTAATGACATCTACTGTATTAGGTGAATTACTTCCTTTAATAAAAGCAGCAATTTGACTAACATGAGAGAGGAGAAGAAAATTAATAAAATCCATGACAGCCTTTTTCCTCTAGTAGCAAAATACAGACTCCATAAATATTGCTCATTCCAACACACAACTAAAATGCAAGGGGTTTTTCAAATGTTAAATTTGTTCCTCGTGGACAGCTCCTTATCCAGAACCATTGGTGTATACCAGAGATACAGTCTATCAGTACAGAGCCGTTTATTCAACTTACATGCAGTTGGTTTGTGCATGTCTGCCTTCATCACTAAAATATATGAAAACCATGCCTACTATAATGTAATGTATAGTATAATACAACTCTGGGTGCTTGCAGCCACCACTAGGTGAAACTTTAGAGGTTACTGCATACTGTTTTATTATTGAGTTTAATGTATAAACAGTATGCAGTAAGTTACTAAGCTCCCTCTAGTGGTGATTGCAGACATCCAGAATTTTTTAATTTAACTCTATGTCTATGCAGGGGATTTGGAGCACTATATGAGAAAAACAGAGATCAAAACATTATAAAGTAAAACTAATCAGCATTGAATTTTGGATCTTTTTAGATTAAACAAAGACTATCAAAGACAAACTGTTGTTCAATGGTGGATATCCACTTTAATGGTTACAGAAGTGTAGGGATAAAGTGGGTCGAAATAGTGAACTATTATGAAGAATACTATTTTTCGTAATTGCCTTCAATATTAAACACAACATAGAGAATCCTTCATAGGGGTCCTATCAAAAAGTCCTTTGATGTGAGGATAAACCTGCATTATATCTCTGTCCTTGAAGGTGAATGTTCTTGTTTAGAGGAAAAAAAGTGCTATGATCACTAAAAACACATATCTGAAGTTTTTAGGGATTATCAAGACTATGAATGGAAAGATCAGCAATAGTTTGATTAAAATAAATTCAAAAGGTGGACGGGAGATTGAAACAAAATGATCTAAGCATTTCCTTAGTGGTTACATCAAAACCAATTCTATTTCTTAGATGAAAAAGAAAAAGGTAACTTTAAAGAAACGTACCTTTGAGGGTAAAGTGATTCTTATTTGTACAGATATGAAGGGCTGGCATTTTAAAAGGAACTGTAGCGCAAATTAGAATTAAAGAATATTTTATTTTTATTTTTGTTAACTTCTACAAAAAGATGCATTAAAATGTCTCTGTTAATTGTATATAAATATTAATGGAGGCGTAAGCTTGAAGTACTGTGATCAAAGACTTTCCATCTAAAGAGTTTAAGACCTAGTTTAATAATTACAAAGAAATATAATGGGCTGGGGTTGATAGGTATATTTATACGGTGAACTATGCCGCAAGCAAAGGACTAAAAACTGCTATCCATAATTCTTCAGATGATATTTCATGCATAAGATGAATACTTTTTGGTTTGACTTAATTTTGTATATGTTCCTGTGTTTATTTCAGAACACATGTGAGCGCTTCTGCCACTTTGTTTTAGTGATCGGTGGGTGTCACAGTGCTCGGACCCCCACCGATCAAACTTGTGACATGTCACTATGACATTTCAAAAGTTTTATGAAAGTATAGTTACACCTTAAAGGATTTGTCCAACGCCAGAAAAAGTTCTTAAGGGTTTAGCCCTCTTTAGTACTACCACTGTAGTGCTATCTCCCTCCCCCTTTGAGTGTCAGCCCAGAACTATCTCCTTTCATTGTGAGATGACTATGGAGCCAATGACTTATCCCTAGGGTCTATTTCTTATGAGATGATTTATAAATAACCTATTATACCTTATTTATGATATGTCCTGTGTGTACAATGATAAATATAAGTTTATGATGAAATTATAAAATTGAAAATGGACATTTTCTGCCTACTTGGAAGGTCGGCCCATGGACCCTCATAGCACCATTTCCTCTAATAGTCCCAAGGAACTACTAACCTAGAGAAAATTTGAGGCATGTCTAAGAAATGTTTCCAATAAAAGAATGAATTTCTGTTAGTCAAGTTTGGATGTTTTGGTTCCATAGAATAAACAAAAATCGATAATTCTATGGCCATCTTAAAGGGGTTTTCCAGCCACTAAAAATTGTTGGCCTATCATCAGGATAGGCCATCAATAGCTGATGGGTTGGGGTCCGATTTTCGGGACCCCTGCCAATCAGCTGTTGCGAAGGGGCCACAGTGCTCGCTCATACGCTGCTTCCCCTTCATTTCTTCTTGCCCCCTGTGAGTCCTCGACATGCATTTAGCGGCAAATCACAGGTATTGCAGCCTTTTTTATCGCATGCAGTGGGCCAAGGATAGGGTGAAGATGCAAGTATTTTCTCCCTACTTTAATGGCGTGTTAATTAGGCATACCATAAAAAAATGATCTGTCAGGGTCCTACTACTGAGACCACCAATCCATAGAACTAGGGGTCCCAGGTGACTTGGCCCTTTCTGTCCTTCTCATAAATGTTAATGGAGATGGAACATACTTTGCTCACCTCTGAATATACTGAAAATTGAAGGGATTGGTATAAGTGGATGGACCCCACCAAGGATGCTTGGTGGAGTCCATTTTTATTTTTTTTACTTCAAGTGCCATCACAGGTCAGTTTTTGGTCATTCATTGATGTTTTATGCTCAGAAGACCTTTGCCCAGTGCCTTCCGTGTAGCAGATCTGGATTGAGACTGGACCGTCAGTATTTTCTGGGCCAATTATGTAACTAGTTTTCCGCCAAGAATAATCTTGTCACTGTAGAATCATTTTGTCACATATTACGGTGTTTCTTGCATCCTGACAGTTGGTTATCTGACATTGTGTTATAAAGAACATGCGAAAGCTTCAAGCAGTATAACACATTAAAAGAATTACATCCAATGGCTTATTGAAGGAGATCTGGAGAGTACAGGATAAATTCCACTTCACACAGAGCCTTCAAGGCAAATTTATCTAATTTGGTTCTTATAATTATCCTTCTATAATTGACACGTTGTAGCTAATCTGAAGGACAATATGTACTGCTTGGCAAGTGACACATGAAAAGTTCTTCTCATGCTACTGTTCTCGGGTAGTACTATGCATGATATACTTGCCAGTCGTGACAGCAGAAGAAGCCTAGAGGTCCATCCAGTCTGCTTTTTTATGTTTTTTTTTACTTATCTTTTTTTATTATATTTATTATTATTTTTGTCTGCTTTTATTTGTTATTTTTTTTTAAAATATACAGAAATATTCTTAATTTTAGACTATATTGATCTATATAGGGAGAATAGATTGTTTATATTTAGTGCTGCATACACACAGAATTCACCATGAACACCAAACCAGGTGACTCTATTTTCTTATCTCGAATGCCTGACTACCGGAATTTCTTGATTAAAGGAATTAACAATAATCGGACATGATTTTCATGTGTCTATGGGCCCAGAATCCCTACAGGTCAAGATTATGGACCTGTAGGCACTCAATGTGCCACCATATGATGTCTCTCTGAGACATCTCTGTGTGTGAGGTACCATATTCACAGTTTTAGGAGGGAATATCTCTGTAAGGGCTTATTCAAACGAACGTGAGAAAAATCGGACGTGAAGAACAGCTGTTTTTCACATCCGCATTACCCCGTGCGGGTCCCGATTTTACGGATCCCCATAGACTTGATTCTATGGAGGTATGCGTGAAAACGGAAGAAAATAGGACATATTTTTCAACTGGCCCTTCACGCAGTCCGTTGAAACAATTTAAATACATGTGTCCCCGTGACGCCCGTTTTTTTAACTGCAGTCACACGGATGTATTCACCGTTCGTCTGAATAAGCCCTAATACTACATGTCATTGAACGTGCCCCAATTTTTCACCTATTCTGTAAGAACCTCTGTGTGCTTCTGTATCCAACAGGATGTGCACGGAGTTAAAATATGGCCACATTGTAGTTTATGGGCGCCATATTATAAATCTGTATAACACGCATTTGTAATACAGCGATGGGCATTAGGTCTGAGGATGTATTTGATGCACCTTACCTGGATTTATAAAAGTATTAATTCTCTAACCATTATAAGAGGTGAACACAATTATTAATTCTTTGCATTATTGAATAAATAAACTCAATAAATAGCTGCTAAATCATAAAGAATTTGGATGTGTATTATTGCTGTGAAAATATCCCTGTCTGACTCTATCTGTGACCTTTTGCATGATATTAAGGCAAAGTCAAGAATGGTCCCGTATTTGTGACAATTTTGACTGCTCTAATTAAGGTAGAATATAAATTATATGAATATGAAACAGTCGCAAGGATAGTAAATCCACATACTGAAATAAAACTGTCAAATCTACTAACTTAACGTTATTTTGAGGGTAAGTACACAACGTATCTGCCCTGGTCCTCACAGGGAATTCTGGACAAAAAAACGCACCAAATTGTGGTGCAGTTTTTCGGCCGGAATGTCTGCTGCGGAAAACAGCGGTGAGAACAAAAAAAGCCTATACTTACCCGTCATCATGGCGATGCATTCCTCTGATGTCCTGCAGCCCGGCCTCCTGGGATGACGTTTTATCTCATGTGACCACTGCAGCCTGTGATTTGCTGCAGCAGTCACATGGGATGAAACGTCATCCCTGGAGGCCGGGTTGGACGCAGAAGCATAGAGATCTAGGTAAGTATAATGTGGGGTTTTTTCTGAATTTTTTGCGGTGGAGCTTTTCCGCCGCAAAAATCGCAACATCTGCTATTTGTGGCGGGTTTTAACAGAAAACCAGTGATTCCGCAACATAAATTGACAAGTTGCGGATTTTAAAAAAGCGCACCCCAGGTCAATTTAGGAACGGTTTTTCAGCAGGTTTTTTATGCAGCGTGTGGATGAGATTTGTTCAAATCTCATCCACTCTGCTGCTACTGTATTATCCTGCGGATTTTCTGCAACTAGAAGAGAATATTCTCACAAGAAAAAGCGATGGTACGCTATGATCACTATGATACGCCATCACCTTCTGATTGGTAGTGGTCCAAATGGCAACCCGAGGATGCTCAAAATGAACTAGCATAACAAGCTCTGCAATTCCTTTTTTTTTTTTTGCGGCGCACCCTCTGGCTATACAGGGAACTGCACTGCCCCATTCGCTTGAATAGATCTCTGTTGGTACTTGGTTTAAAACTTCGTTGCCCACAGGGGAGACAGCAAAATGCCCCTTCCCCTCAATAAAATTCATTTACTCATTTTGACATATTTCTTCATGTACTACATAATTTTTTTTTTTTTACATAAGGTGGTTTAGGGTGGGTTACAGGTTATCAACTAATATGTATTGTTATTTAGGGTGGTGAAGGAATTAATGGTATTATCCAGAGTAGTCTAGGGTGAAAGTATATGTATAGTTTTATTTTACTTAATCTAAGTTTAGTCTATTTAATAATATATCTTCATAATGGATGTAACTCTTTTTTTCTGTTAGAGCTTCTCACAGCCATACAGTTAAATGGGTTTTCTGGGATTTACATACAATACGGTTATGGCTTTGTCTGATACCGTAGATCAGTCCCATTCAATTAAATAGGACTGAGCTGCAGTACCAGACACAGCCACACCCGTATGTACGGCGCTGCGTCTGGGTAAACAATGAAGGGGATGTGGCCTCTTTATTCAACTGATCGGCTGTGGTGATGGGAGTCAGACATTCACGGATCAAATATTAAGTACCTATACTATGGATAAACCATCATTATTAAAAAAATAAAAAGAAAGAAGCTTTGCTTAAAATTCCCTTCCCCTCCCCTATATCACTATGTCAGAAGTTTTAAGACCTCAAAACTGCTGACAGGTTCTTCCCTTTAAAGTCCTGGAGAACCCCATCTGGGTTGCCTTTAGAAAGCAGTAGGTGGAGCTCACTGCATAAAGATGTATACAGCTCCCATTGAATTCAATATTAGCTGTATCAATCCATATATAAGGAGCTCCCCCTAGTGGTGGCTGCAGGCAGAAATAATTGTGTTATTTAATTCTATGATTGTGTCTGCCAAGTAGTGCCACGGAGGGTGGGAATTTGCTTCTAGGAATCCGCCCCCCACCTCAGTGCACCCCTAACCCCTTAGGAGGGAATTGGTTGATGTGAAGATACATGATCCCACAGAAACCTATATTTGTATCACTGAATGCTATAAATGAATATAAATGTGTGTACGCTGTATTGCTGGGATTGTAAGGTAAATGATTGAGGATTTTTACGTATGGTTGGCACCCCACCTTTAAACAAAAGCCTTGATACAAGCCACGCGTACCCACATTAAGAGTTTCTCGTCAATATTATAACGTGGTAATAATATTATAATGTGGTAAAACAGTCACCACTGAGTGCTCTGGTTTTTCTACACAATTAAATTAATTACTTCTCTTCTTCTGATATTGTTTTTGTGTATCACTCTTCACAGATAATTCTCGTCAGCTCCTCGGTCTCTGAACAATGCCTTTTCACGAGCAGCGATGAAGGGGCGACCTTTCAAAAACATGTGATCACCTTCTCTGTGGAGACCCTCATTTTTCATCCAAAAGAGGAGGACAAGTTACTTGCTTACTGCAAAGATTCCACGGTATTGTATAGATGTTCCGGCTTTTGATCAAATTGAAATTATTTTGTTATTGAAAAACGAAAAAAGTGCAACAGCTGAAACTTCTGCAGACTTTTGATTACAGCGTACCTATAATTCCACATGAATATCTCTCATATCATACCTCATATCTTTCAGTGAGTGCAGAGTTTCTGAACATTTAGGCCCCATGCACACGACCGTAAAAAAAAACTCCGTAATTGAGGACCGCCCGATTCTATTGGCCGCGGACACCTTTCCATAGCGCTACAGATAACGTAGAATTATGGAGCATGTCCTACTTTTCTGATTTTACGGGCCATGCTCCCAAACTCTGTATGGGAGCACGGCACGAAATTGCGGCCCGCGTGATTACAGGCATGGCCGTGTGTATGGGACCTTACAGACAGTGTAATAACCAGGTAAAGGAACAAATTGATTTGATAGGTGGAGAAAGGCATTTTTCTTTAACATATATATTACAAAGTGTATTATCTTTGCAGACAATTTTGATTTATGGGGTAAAAAAATGATAGGTACGCTATAAGCTGAAGAGATCAGAAATGGAAACCCCACAAGGTGCACTCAGACCCCCAAATAGTACAATGCTATGTACTGACAATACAGATGCATACCTCCCAACCATCCCGGATTCAGCGGGACAGTCCCGGATTTCGGGCATTTATAGTGTATGGTGGTAGCTATGGGGGCATTATAATGAATGGGGGAATCTATATGGGCATTATACTGTATGGGGGAGCTGTGGGGCATTATACACTATAACAGCAGCTATGGCGGCATTATACTGTATGGGGGCATTATACTTTATGGGGGAATCTATTTAGCCATTATACTGTATGGGGGAGCTGTGGGGGTACTATACTGTATGCGGGCAGCTATGGGGGCATTATACTGTGTGGGGGAATCTATATTGGCATTATACTGTATGGTGGAGCTGTGGGGCATTATACTATATAACAGCAGATATGGGGCATTATACTGTATGGGTCAGCTATGGGGGGCATTATACTGTATGGGGCAGTTATGGGGCATTATACACTATAACAGCAGCTATGGGGGTATTATACTGTATGGGGCATTATACTGTGTGGGGGAATCTATATGGGCACTATACTGTGTGTGGGCATCTATGTGGGCATTATACTGTATGGGGGCAGCTATGGGGCATTATACTGTATGGTGGCAGCTATGGGGGTGTTATACAGTATGGGGGTATGTGTGTGGGCATTATCCTGTATAGGGGTATCTGTATGGGCATTATACTGTATGGGTGCATCTATGGGAGCATGATACTGTGTGGGGGTTCTATGGGAGCATGATACTGTGTGGGCTGAAGCGGGTGTGTATGGGTGGGGATTGGGCGGAATTTTAGGCATGACTGAAAAGGGAAATTTGCTGTGGTTGTCCCTCTTTATGATACTTGAAAGTTGGGAGTTATGCAGATGTTACAATCCTTTTCTTGACTCTGATTACTTGCTGCAGCGTGATCACGTATCACTCAAGTCATTGATATCCATTGATAGAGTTAAGTTAAAGTTTCTTGCCACTGTGTATGTAATGCGTTAAAAGTCAAGTTAAAGATTGCTACATCTATATGTGTATTCCATATGAGCACCTGGCTCTGAGTACTGTAGTCAAATATGTGAAAATATCAGACCTCCGCACCATAAGGCACATGTTACACGGGTCTTTCAAGGGCCCATCAAGCTTAGAGGGTCATTGACAGATATATGTGAATCTTCTACTTATACACACAGCTGATACATCAGCATACCTCCCAAAATTTGAATCTCAAATCGTGGGGCACTTTAAGCTTCCCTCTGAAGCAAGAAACAACTCTTTGATGCAAAATAGTATAAACCCCTATCTTTTTGAGATCCAGCTTGTTGAACAGTCCTAAGCAAAACGGGACTGTTGGCAGGTATGTATTAAGAGCCCCAACATTTTAGGCTGCTGACTTATATCTATGTGGCATTGCCCAAAGGTAAGTAAAAAATCTACAAGAAAAATTGGTCCGCTCACCACTCATTCAAAGTAAAGACGCCACATTCCATGATTATTCGGTGTACGGGCAAGAGAGCTATGTCAGGAGTAGGAAAAATCCAAGGAAACATTTTTTTTAGAGCTCCAGCACACGATATTATGTGAAAAAATACAAAACTGTTTATTTAAGTCAAAATTAAGACAAGAAATTAAAAAATCCCAGGAGAGATCCCAGGTTTTCAAGATTAAGAACTGAAAAGTTCGAAACGCGTAGGCGTTCTCTCCAGGGATTTTTTAATTTCTTGTTTTAATTTTGACTTATATAAACAGTTTTGTATTTTTTCACATCATATCATGTGCTGGACCTCTAAAAATGTTTTACATGGATTGCCCAAAGGTGACTAATACGCTCTATATGGACACCTTACTGTTACACCTACAGCAATCTTTAACTTGACTCGACGCATTATATACACAGTGACAAGAAACTTTAACTTGACTTTTTCCAATGTCTTTTCAATGGCTTTTGTTGTGTGATATCACGCTGCAGCAAGTTATCAGAGTCAAGTTAAACTTTTCTACATCTATATATGAACTTGTTGGACATCCCATATGGGAGTTAATATGGAGCATCAATTCTTTTGAGAAGGCTTACCACAAGATTTTGCAGTGTGTCTGTGAGAATTTGTTTTCATTTCACCAAAAGGGCATTTTATGAGGTCAGGTACGGATGTTGGAGGAGAAGGCCGGGCTCACAATCTCCCTTCTAGTTCATCCCAAAGATTTTGGATGGGGCTGAGGTCAGGGCTCTATGCAGGCACTTGAGTTCCTCCAGACCAAACTTGTCACACCGTGTCTTCTGTACAGGGGCGCAGTCATGCTGGAACAGGAAAGCCAAAGCCCAAACTGTTACCACAATGTTAGAAGCTACAATTGTCTAAAATGCCTTTGATGGCTGTCGCATGAACATTACCCTTCACTAAAAAAAAGGGGCAGAACCCTAAAAAACACCCCCAAACCATTTTACAGTAGGCACTATGTATTCCGATAGCATGCCCATACTGTTGCGGACATTAAGAGGATTTTTACCACAGATTCCGACCTTTTGCGTTGCAATGGTTGAAATCTACAGCAAAATCCACATAAAAATCTGCAGATTTGCTGTGGATTTCCCACAGTTTCATGGCAAAATCCGCACTGGATTATTTTTTTATGACACATCTGGACTTAAAGGGTTTTACCAGTCCCTAAAAAATGTATGGCCTATCCTCAGGATAGGCCATCAATAGCTGATAGGTCGTCGTCCGACTCCCGGGATCCCCACCGATGAGATGTTTTGCAGGGGCTGCTTCCCCTTCATTTCTACTTGCTCTCTGTCACCAACACAGATGTAGCGACGATTCACAGGTATTGCAGCCGCCTTCTCCCATTCACTTCCATCCTCCTTCAAAACAGCTGATCGACGGGGTCCCGGAAGTCGGACCTCAACCCATCAGCTATTGATGGCCTATCCTGAGGATATGCCATCAATTTTTAGGGACTGGGTAACCCCTTTAATACTTCTAAGGCCATATTCGGCCATGCACTGGACTGGGGTATTTTATACCCAATTCACACACTCAGGAAAAGTGTCTGTTTGGATTCTGGTGCATGTTTTATACAGTTTTGTAAGTGTGGCCGGCTATAACAAAGAAAAATACATTTATTTAGAGTTTTATTTTGTGTGGCCTTTAGCTCAGCAGTCACTCTGGAATTTAGTGGTTATTATTTATAGATTTCTACCGAAGTATTTTGCTACTATTGCTATAAATTAATTGGGGTTCCTCGTTAAAAAGAACTGGATTACATTAAGGGGGTTTTCCATCTCATGAAGTGATGGCACATTGCTAGGATATTTCTGATCAATATGCTTCTTACTGCTGGGACCACCGATCCTGAAATGAAGGGTCTGCAGCACTGTTTTAGCGATGCGTCCCCTGCACAGTTTTCTCTACATATCAGCGCTCTCATCCAACATCTGTGCCAGGAACTGCAGAATGGAGTTAGAATGAATCTGTGAAGGGTACGCAGCCCCAACCGCTTCATTCTCAGGATCGGTGGGGGCCCTGGCAGTCTGATCTCCACCGATCAGAAAGTGATGACATATCCTAGCAGTATCAAGTTTGAGGTTTCTGATCTTTAGGACTAACCTATGGGTGTGGTAGTGCAAAAAGAAGTGCTTTCAATCTCTCGGATATAGCATATAGAAAATAAACATTAATTCAGGCAAAAGGGACAAAATGTAGAAAACTATATTAAATATTTTTCCATGTCAATTGACAGAAAAACAAAGGCATAACAATCGGCATCTGACAACTACTGTGCAATGTTCCTGGAGACCGTCCCTTTCTCAAGCTTGAGAAAGGGGCGGTCCCCTGAAACGTTGCACAGGTGTTGTCAGACGCCGACCCTCCACACGTGTTGTCTCTGCTATTGGCGAAAGCCCTGGATCTAACTGGGAAGACTAAGACGGAATTCTAACCAGGACACTTCCAGGACTCCAATCTTCTAAATGGGTGAAAAATCTTTTGTACACATTTGCCAATTGTTATTCCTTTGTTTTCTGTCAATTGACATGTAAAAATATTTAATACAGTTTTCTACATTTTGACACTTTTGTCTGAGTTAGTGCTTATCTTCTATAAGCTATATCCTAGCAGTATGCCTTCATTTCATGAGATAGGAAAAACCCATTAAGATTACACCAATAGGCAGGGGCGCATACAAAGAAATGATAAGTCTCAGCCTCACCCCCATATGGAGAGCCACCAAATGTACTACACCTTTATTAAAGTTGATGTTCGCCATTCCATTTTTAGTTCCATAATTCTGATATGATTCATTTAGCAATATTTATGCTCTTCAGACGTGATAAAAGACATAATTCTTGCTGTATGCAGCCACCACTAGGGGGAGCTAATTGCATATTAATTTATAGAGCTAGTATTGAACTCAATGAGAGCTGTGTACATCTAAATGCAGTTAGCTCCCCCTTGTGGCTAGGGCAGGTAGCCACTATGACATTGTCACCGCAAGCAAGTAAAGCAGTCCAGGGCTTGGCCTCCTCTTACTACGGGCCCCATAGCAGTCTACCAGTAGGTTTTTCTGTGTTTTTTTGGTACACTACGTATGTATTTCCTGAATTATTAAAATTCCATTTACAATGGTATAAAATCGTATTTAGATAGAAACCCGGATGAAACTGGTTGTATATTTTATGAATTGTTCTACAGCACAAACACACAGGTGCAGTATTTCTACAGACAGATTGCCTTCTCTATTGAATACACAATATAGCTTGTCTGGCAAATTGTATAGTATTGCCCTCTCAACAGTAGTAATGGGGTGCTATTCAAGACATAACCCAAATAACATCCCTTCTTCTTGACAAAATCTACAAATCTCTAGGAACATCAAACTGATTTAAAGTCAATCTTGTCCCACTGTACTTGCTGCGCACCAAATGCTGCTGCCGTCTGATACACTACAGTCTGTAACATCCCCATTATATCCGTATAATCGTGTTTATATTTTCTTTATGCAGCTTTATGTCTCAGTAAATCTTGGGAAACAATGGGATCTTTTGCAAGAACAAGTCACCAAAGAACATATATTCTGGTGAGTTCTCCATTTTTGCTGTCATAGAATGTAACTTTTGGTTTGTTCGTTTGTTTTCCTTTATTACCTTCAGGTTCTATTCACACGACAGTGAAAAAAAAAAAAAAACTGCCGTTAAAAACAGTCAACTGCCAGTTTGTCATGGCTGTTTTGCATCAGTGTGTCTCCAAATTTTCATTCATTATCCAGCTGTCTGACCGGTTTTAAAAAAAACTGACCAATTTCATTTGTCAGTGGTTTTTTTTGTCCCCACCCCCTGAAAACAAGAAAGTGCCCATTTAGATAGTGCCACAATGCCCCTGTAGATAGTGCTGCAGTGCCCATTGTAGATAGTGCCACAGTGCCCACATAGTGCCACAATCCCCACTGAAAATAGTGCCCACATATAATGTGCCAGTGCCCACATAGTGTCACAATGCCCATGTAGATATTGCCACACGGCTCCCCTGTAGATAGCGCCACAATGACCCCTGTAGATAGTGCTCACATAGTTCCATAGTGCCCATTTAGATAGTGCCACTCGCCAACCCTGTAGATAGTACCACACCCCCTGTAGATAGCACCATACCTACCTGTAGATAGCGCCACACACCACCCCTTGTAGATAGTGCCACCGCCCCCTTTGTAGATAGTGGCACACACCCCTGTAGATAGCGCCACACCTAACTGTTGATAGTGCCACACACCACCCTGTAAATAGCACAACACCTACCTGTAGATAGTGGAACACCCCCTGTAGATAGCGCCACACACACCCTCTTTTAGATAACGGCACACACACACATCCCTGTAGATAAGTGCTAAACCCCCCTCCTGTAGATAGCGCAACACACCTTCCTGTAGATAGTGTAGATAGTGCCAAACCCCCCCTGTAGATAGAACTACACCTTCCTGTAGATAGTGCCACACCTTCCTGTAGATGGTGCCACACACACACCCTGTAGATAGCGCTACACACACACTCGCCCTGTAAATAGTGCTACACCCCCAGTATATAGCGCCACACACCACTCCCTGTAGAAAGTGCCACAGTACCCATGTAGTTGGAGCCAAACGTGGTCCCCTGTGAATAGTGCCACACCCCCTGTAGATTGCACCAACCCCCTGTAGATAGCGCCACACACACCCCCTGTAGATAGCACCACATGTACCCCTGTAGATAGCGCCACACATAGCCCCCTGTACATAGCGACACACACTGCCTGTAGATATCAGCACAGACACACCACATGTAGATAGCGCCACACCCCCCTCCTGTAGATAGCGCCACACCCCCCTCCTGTAGATAGTGCCACACCCCCTCCTGTAGATCGTGCCACCCCCCTGTAGATAGCGCTACACACACCCCCCCTGTAGATAGCAACACACACATGCCCAGTAGATAGTGCCACACCCCATAGTTATTGCCACACACCACCCCGTGTAGATAGCGCCACAAACCACCTGCCGGGGGGTAGCGCCACATATTCGCTCTGCAGATAGCGCCACAGACCACCCTCCCGTAGATAGCGCCAATAGGAGTGGAATCCCCGGGACGAGCATTTCCGACACTCTGGGCAGTGAATCGCATATAAAAAAAGCCCCTAATGTCACTGTCCACATATGGACAGTTACGTCAGGGGCTATCCCTGGGAGAGACATCCCGAGCCAGAGCGTTGCCGATGCTCTGGCCGAGGATTCTCGCATTACAAAGCCCCTAAAGTCACTGTCTATAAATGGATAGTGATGTCAAGGGCTTTCCCAAGACAGGATTCCCTGACCAGAGAGCTTGCGATGCTCAGCCCGAAGGCTCCATAGTTGAAAGACCTGACATCACTGTCCATATATGGCCAGGGACGTCAGGGGCTTCAAGGTTAGAGTAGCGCTGTGCCCGGGGAATTTGGGCGACATATCCCACTGTATGCCTATACAGTGGGATACGTCGGTGCCTTCCGTTTATGGTATACGTCGGGACTCCTCCCGGCAAATACCTCCGGCGGAAGTAAAAAAGACATGATGTGAACTGGCCCTCCTAAGGAGAAGGATACAATTCAGGCCCTTAGTTAGGGCCAGGATCAGTTTTTAATGGCTATCACAATGATGGCTTTCTGAAATACGGTCATTAAAAGCATATCCATTGACCTCTATGGGGGCCGTCAAAACGGCTGAAAATAGTGTGTTCCATTTTTTGACAGCCAGTATTTTATGGGCCGTTAAAATAACAACCATGTGAATACACCACTAGAGCTTCGTTGTTCTGAAAGGGGCCGTGTGACGGGCTATAAAAAAATGCTTTTAACAATGTCGCGTGAATATAGCATTAGGCCTTATTTGTATGGAACAGCCGTGTGCATAGAGCCTGGAAGGCCATGATCACACATTCTGGATTTTATCAGGGTTTAGACGCCACTAAATCCTAAAAGAATCCACTCACATTCCCCCGGAAATGCAGAAAATATCTGAGGTGAACAATGAACTGAATAATACACAAGTCTAATGAATTCCCTCACCATATGGCTTTCTATGTACTGTGCTATGTGCGCATTCAAAATCCCACTGCCTGGGAAGTAGTAGTTACACAGATCTCTTAAATTGGACAGCACTCCAGACGTATTGTATTCTATTTATAGTTACATTTTTATTTAGGTTTCACAAAATCCAAAACGTATTGCTTTAATAGTAAGTTTATTCACCCATCAGTGAAAAAGGTGCAACGTTTCAGCTGCTCAATGCAGCCTTTGTCACTGATGGGTGAATAAACGTTCTATTTTTTGAACCTTGGAGTGCTGCCTTTTTCTCCTTACATTTGTATACCATTGGGGATTTACAAGTCGGATCCCTGGAGGCTTGCACCCTTATGCCCTGGAGGTTTTTGTTCTACTGTGCTGCCCATACACCTTCTCTTGGACATTGCTTTAATAGTAGCGTAGCAACGTTTCGGACTACGTAGAGTCCTTCATCAAGCTACAAAATAATAGCAAAAAAATAAAAACATAGTATTATTATACAAATAACAGTAATCTCTATATTTTGATCTGTATATTTACATCATTACGAAGAAGAAAAATCATCTATGAGGCTTCATGCACACGTTGCATATTTTGCTGCGGAAAATATGCACCAAAACTGCAGCAGTACACAGGAAATTCGCAGGTAAAAACCGCACCTTATTGTGCATTTTTCGATGCATTTTTCGGTGAGGTTTTTATGTTTTGATGCGTTTTTCGGCGAGTTATCATGCTGCAGGTTTTGTTGCGATTTTCCTCAGAACTAGGCAGATACAATTCGCAAGCGGAAACACACGATAAATTGACATGCTCTGTATTTTAAAATATACTGCAGCGTGTACATGAGATTTCCTGGAATCTCATTGACTATGCTGGTACTGGAATTATGCAGCAGATTTGCCATACGCAAATCCGTGCGGCAAAACCAAACGTAATACGCATCGTGTGCATTGAGCCTAACAAAGTGATCGGCAGGGGTGCTACTGGACAGTGCACAGCAGGGCAAAATAAAAAATAAAAACAAATAAAATGGAAAATAGGAAAACAATACCAGCACTATTTCTATTAACAGAGTCCTTAAAGGGGTTGTCCACTACTGAACAACTGGTGACCAATCCACCGGATAGGTCATCAGTATATCATCGGTGCGGGTTTGACATCCGGACCCCACTTCGTTAAGCTTCTTCGGCTATCTCTGGCCACCGGATGTTATGGCCCATTATACGATGTACGGAGCTGGAAGCAGTTGGCTCCGTACATAGCATAGCGGCCTTGCTGCCGAACTGCAGACCTGCTCCTATTTACTTGAACGGCAGTACGGCAGCTCACCGCTATTCAGTGGCCGGAGTCAACTGCTTCCGGCATGTACTTCCGGTGCGAGGTCTACGTGTCGGACCACCAAAGATCATGTACTGATGACCTATCCGGTGAATAGGTCATGATTTGTCCAGTAGTGGACAACCCCTTTAATACCGGCGAAGTGAAGGGTAAAATAATGCTACTGCTCGCTGTTATCTGCCACTTTATTGACCATAGTATCCTATGTATTTCTCTGCTTTTTTTCAGTAATACCAGGGAAGGTATAGATGGTATGTAGGCTAATTTAAGCCAATACTAGTTAATGTCGGCATTGTATAAAATAAGGTCATGTCATATAGCCAGTGGACCTGTGTTGCATCAGAATTTACCTTGGGGAGCTCTGGATCACATCATAATGAGGAGCCTAAGCTCATGTCTTATAAAGTGCGCACCAAGAACATAAATTAGGGCGTACTATCCGGGATAAATCCGTTAAGAATATATAAAAAAAGAATTTTTCATATTCAACATTTTTTTTTATTACATAGGGAAACCCTAAGATAGAATTTATTTTTGTGTCCGCTTTACTGTTGATTTTAATATACAATGGGGCTTTAGGAGAATTGTGTCTGGGTGAGGGCTTCAGACACAGTTGGGGGGTAATAGGGGTGTTTATAGTTTATTTATTTTATTATTATTTGTTTTAGGCCGGATTCAGACGGCCATATAATATAATATATAGTATGTCAGCCGTATTTCCCGAACCGACCACAATTCACAGAATTAGGCTTCTAGCATCATAGTTATCTATGATGCTAGGAGTCCTTGCCTCCCCATGGGAATACTGTCCCGTGCTGAAAACATTATTATTGTACGGGACAGTATTTCCACGGAGAGGCAGGGACTCCCAGCATCATAGATAACTATGATGCCAGGATCCCGGCTCCCCGAACTATAGTCGGTCCGGGAAATACGGCAGACATACGGTCATATATCACAGTCCGAACACGGCCGTGTAAATTCGACCTTATCGTCACATTTTCAGACTAACCCCCAAGATTATAATAATCCACCATGGTTAGAGTAGACGACACATGGTGGGGACCGGATGGTAGAGTCTTCTACATCTAAAGAACAAATTTAAAGGGTGTGTAGAAGATCCGACAAAAAAAAATAATTATTTTTTATTTTTCCCTCCAGAAACAGCACCACTCTTGTCCATGGGCCGTGCCTGGTATTGCAGCTTAGACCCATTCAAGAAAATAGGACTGAGCTTCAATACTAGACATAGCCTATGGACAAGAGTGTCGCTGTTCCTGTAAAAAGTAAAGCCTTTTTTCTAATCTTGTACAACTTCTTTCTATCTCTGAAAGACATAAATATAAAAATACATAAATTTGCTCTACTGGTTTCAGGCACCCCGCATATGATGTCCATATGCCCTAATGGGACATATAGATAGCAGTTGTTCTGATATGGTAGCTTTCTTTTCTGGACAAAGATAACATACTAGATTTCATGATAACTCAGTAGGTTTACTCGCTGTTCTCTGGGAAACCACAGATAACACAATCTCACAATGAGTTGTGCCAAATTGCAAACTCGGCTCTGCTACATTAATATTTAAATGACACATGAGATAAAGCTTCATAAAATATGTTAAAATTAGTTTTTCTATAACCCACATTAGAATTTACCAATTAGTGGCTGCTTTGTACATAATAACAGTGGAACGCTCATATCTGATGGTAAAACTTCAAAGAACAATTCATTCTGTAATGAAATTTAGCAGCAATATGGGTGTAGTATCAGATTAACGTTGTGTACTTTCCAGAAAATCAGACGCGTTTCACAAGCTAAAGGGAAATATGTAAATATAATCCATATGTAACATGCAAGGAGGTATTTCTGGTCTCAAGAGTGAAGCACCCCCTATAACTACCTTATGTAGTCAGCAAATAATATTGTAAAACTTCTGAACCTCTTGTGACATATATATATCAAATGTATATGAAGAAAATGTTACCTGGAAACCATTAGGAAGTTGGCGCTGATGTATCTGTTATTCTTATTATGTGCCTCTATTTTTTTATCTGAACACTCATACATCCCATACAAGCCTACATGTTAAAATATATGACTACTCATATGACTACTCATTGCTAATTTTAAGTATCCATACGGTAATCATTTAAGACAGAATTAGAATAAAATTAAACCATATTAAGATCTATCAACAGCATCTATCCTACTTGTTGACTGTTTCCAGAAGCAACCAAAAAACTTTCTACAAAATAAACTACAACAGAGGGCCCTATAACAACTTCTCTGGGTGCTGATTTATGACAGCACAATCTCTTCTAGGACAAGAAAGGGTAGGAGAGAAGGTGTTGCGACCACAGAGATATACATAGAAAAGTCTCAATGGGGCTCCACTTTGGTGGTGGTTCCCGCTACTTCTCCTCCCCTTCCTGGGGAATGCAAGAGAGAGACCACCATGAACCACTGGATGGTTATTGCCCTTTTTTTTTAATAACCATGCATTCTTGCTGAAGTAATCATCACCCAATCAAACCTTGAATGTTGCGTTGGGGCTCAACTTTTACCTGGGCCCCATAACAGGAGCTTGGTCCACCTCTAAATATGTACCCCCTTGTTTGATCATTGGGTGGTTCCCTTTTTTTATAACATAGCTTGTGTAGCTAAGCACTGAACAGGTTCACACTAGACAAGGAGAATAGGATGCCAACATTGGCTGGGATCCTCCCTCTCCACAAGATTTATAGCACCCATAGGGGCATTATGGTACACACAAACACGGGTACTACACCTATACTCAACAGCCTTTACAATAATTATGATCCCCTTTATATCCTTTATATAATAAAATATTAAAGTTGTCTCATAAAGAATCCTAACTTCCTGAAGAAGTTCTATGCTATTGAACCCTCCTGCAACTTTAACAAAAAAAGTCTAGAACGTTTTTGAACATTTTTAAGAACTGCCTCTTATATAGCTCTTATATACCTCTTTTGCGTTGTGGAATATGCATTCACTATGTACTCTATGATCATTTATTTGTTACGATCATGCAAAACATTTATGATGCCAAAACAGAATCATCTCTCTATAAAAATCCATTTAGAATTTCTCAAAAATTTTGCCAAAAATGACAAATTTCATGTAACACCTTAATATCTGCTCCATTCGTAATGTATACTGCCATAAATAACTTTATAATGCTTCTGCAGGAAGCAAATCGTCTTCATTGCATGATCGTGATCGATGAGTTCTCCTCTCAATTAATAGTCAACAGATGGTACAGAATAAAGAGGAAAAAGGAGCTATTTTACTACATGCAGCTAAGCAATCAATTATGTGACGACAGACAGGCCTTTCCAGGATTTTTTATTTACTAGCACGAATACACAGTATATTATAGCATTATATGGTGCACTGCACCCTGGGGAATTTCACATTGTGTTCCAGGTTAAATCTAGCCAGTAAAAGAAGCAATGCAGGGAGAATTATTTACCATTTCATCGCCAGAATGTTTTTGTATCCCAATATGACAAGGCTAAATTTCACCATTTGGAATGCTCCAGATAATTTTTGGGGGTGGAAATCAATACCTTGTGTTAGTGAGTTGTATGGAGCTAGAATACATCGCCTATAGACATCTATGGGCCATACTGTACTTCTGTAGGCTTCCGATTTCATATAGTGGCATACAAAGGTTTTTTGATGGTTATTCCAATTCCAAATTAATCCTACAGGAAAGAAAAATGGGCCATGTTCCATCAGACGCCTAAGGCTGGGTTCACACTGTGCAACTTTGTTGCATTTTTAACATGATTTTTTTGTTTTGATGGATGAACTCCCATTGAACGCATGTTAAATGTCCAGTGTGAACCCAGCCTTATCATGGAAGTGTTCTGCCCTAGAAGCTTCCAGAGGAGAATATCTCTGTAATATGGCGTCGTACCTAGGCACTATACAACGGCACATGAAGCACCTATGGCTTTGTAGTATGGGACCAAATGGACTTCAAGTTCCTCCATATCACCCCGTGCACACCCCCCTACTTGAGGCCTAAGGGGCTAATTCAATGCTTAGTGAACAGGACCAAAATATAATCACATTTCTCAGATCAGACCAATAATCTAATAAATAGGGATCATGGAGCAATACAAGAAGACCATATTATTACCATAAAAAATACCAGAACTCTGAAGGAAATTTGAAGGATTCTATTATAATTCAGTAGGGTCTTACTATATAATGAGCATAAAGATATTTTCTTACTTAAAATACTGCAGGATGTTATTCTGGCCATTATGAACCTGACAGAAAAAAAAACTGAGTGTGAACAGAGCTTAGAAATAGCACCTTAAAGGGAACCTGTTACTAGGTTTGAAGCCACTAAAGCACCAGCATACCATTATGCAACGAGGGATTAGTGTTCCAAACCTGCGCACGTTTAAAAACGTCCGTTTCGGGAATTTAGTAAAGTTACTTACAATTTACTGAGACCAGCCCGGGAGCGGCACACAAGAAGCATAGCACAGTACACTGCGCATGTGCAGTGCAGCGTGGAGAACTGTCCTCTGCATGCGCCCGATTCTGCTGGACTCTTTTCCCAGACTCCTCAGTATATCGCTATCTACTTTCTAACTATTCCATTTTTGACATGGGCATTTTTAGAAAACTAAAGCTAGCTACATAACGATATTCTGATGGTTTAGTGGCTCCAAACCTACTGATAGGTTCCTTTTAACCTGTGATACCCATGTTTTCTACCATGGGGGAATCAGCCAAACTTTTTCCGATGTTGTAGAACTCAAACTAATACAGAACATTGACCATCTCTCCCCGCTTCATGCTTCATCCTGTTTTCAAGAAAAAATAGGTACAGATGATATCAGACAAGAGAGGGGCAAAAAAGGAGCCAACAGAATAATAGTGTTACCAACTGAGTTATTCTATAGTCATGAAAAGCCATCAAAAAGTTGCGTCATGCCTTTGTTGTATCCATTCATCGTCATCTGTGCCCTTTTTACCCCTAAAGAAACGTTTTTGTAGAGAGACAAAAGTACTCCTGCCCACGCCCCAGCCACTTCATAACCACAGTGCTAAGAAAAAATAAAAAAAATGTACATAGTCACCGATTTATTGCTTGGCCCCGGCCACCATCTTCCTCTCCCTGGCAGCTGAAACCTGAAGTGCTGGTGGGAGGAATGAATACGCACAAGCAGCACTTCATTTCAATGTGGGTGACAAGGTTGGCTCTCCGCCAGAGCACAGAGATGCTTTGTTGTCCCCCATGGGTCGCATCCTTTCATGGCACACAACAACCCAAACACATTCAGCCTGCGGCTTTGCACACATCACTGCCAAATATATATTCATTAGCGAGTCTGAAAGTCTCTCAATGTATAATTACAAAAAGAAACGCCATTTAAAGCCTGTCTCCACTTGAATGATCGCCAAGAATACAAGCCCCCTCCCCGTCCTATGGCACGTACCTACATTTGTTTCGTCTCGCCCTTCTTCCCCCCACATTTGCATACTTACCAATATTTCAATCCCAAATCATGGGACATTTCAAGCTCTACCCCCTGAAATTTGTCTAGAAATTACAAATTAAGATAACCCCTTCCTTTTTTTGACCTCCAATATGTAGGACGGTCTGCGGGAACTGGGACTATTGGCAACTATGCATTACGCACCAGCCCTTATACCTTATGTAATGAGCGGGCGCCATCTTTCTACTTCCTTCATGTATCATGGACAGGTCCACTGTGCTGCATAGAATAACTCCTGGAGATCACAGCTATTACATGTATAGACAGAGTGGTCACTTATACTGGAAACCATGGATAGAGAAGCACCACAACATCCAGGTAAAGCAGAGACTTAACCTAAATCTCCTGGGGCCCTATTATAAAATCAATAATAGGGCCCCCACCTACCATGTGCCATGTATGATACCGGTGTTTTTGTATGGGGCAGAGGGACCTTTAGGTGCATTCAGGGACCACGTGCGACTGGTACCTCTGCATGCGCTATAGCTACTCCCCCGAGGTGAGGTATTTTATTGTTATTGGAGAACCTAAAAGAGGATTTATATCTGGAGGGCAGAGTCAGAGACGTAGCTATGTTTTCCTTCACCTCGGCAAAAGATTAATTCGATGTCCGAGACCTGTATCTAAATGCCCTGGCTAAAGCAGAGTGGCTTGTTCTTTTACCCTCATAGCACCCAGCATGAAGGGCACATATCCCACCAGACTTAACTTGTAACTGCTGGATCCCAACGCCAACTCTGTAACAAGGCCCCCCCCCCCCCCAAGTATCATGCTCCTATAGTACTGTTCTCCTCTTATAAGAAAGAGGGATCTTTTCGTCCACCTCAGGCTTCTGGGCCCGGGGCACAGATCCAACTGCACCCGATAGTAAACGCCCCTGCCACCAAGCCCCTCCACTCCACCCATGCCCCTAGGCATGTACAGAGCCTATTACAGCAGAGTATATTACTTCTGGTTACTTTTAGGCTTAGGGCCACATACATACAGTACAACTATTGTAATCCCGGTGCCATAACAATAACCACAAACTAAGTGGTTGAATATTATAATATATTATATTATATCTGCCGGGAATCTGTAATCATTTAGCGTTTAATTCTGGAGCATTATAAAGCCTTTCGGTGCAGCCGCTTCATTTTTAGCATCGGGGTCTGATAAAATTAGAATCTATTTTTAGCGTTTTACAATCTGTTCAATTACAGGTGTTATTTGCAGCCATTACGTTGATTCATTGTGTTTGTGAAATCATATTTATAAGAAGAAAACTCATCTATTTTTATTGCTCTGCAGAACATTTTACCATTTTAAAAGCTTAAACAAGATCTAGTTCTTTTACAGCTCGCTCTAAACATATGCTGTGGAAAAGCCACATAGGCAGAGCTTATTTTAATCATGTTTTATAGATTGCATGCAAATTCCCTTATACAGTCCAGATGTAGCAGAGCTGAGTTTGTCGATCGGCACAAGTCTTTGTTATAAAGCAATACTTTATGTGGGATTTTACATAGTAAACATACTGACTGAAATACTAAAGAAAAACTCAACCCCTAAACAAACCAAAAAAATTGCCAAGAAATCCACAATCCTGTTTCGGGTTCTCACCACTACAGATGTAGCCGTCTTTATCTTGACTTTTAACTAACTAAAAACACAGTGACAAGAAACTTTGACTTGACTTTTTCAATGGCTTTTGTTGTGTGATATTACGCTGCACCAAATTATCAGAGTCAAGATAAAGATTGCTACATCGGTATCGAAAGATGGAACCAGAAATGCTGGTGATTTTCACTAAGATTACAAGTACTTCTACTAAGTAATACTGCAGGTTTGTCATGTTATTTTAGGGTTCCAGACAGCGGTGTACATGGAGGTGAAGGGGCCCTATAGCAGAATATAATGGGGTCCCTTCTGGTGCAAGTAAACACCACCACCACACCATTAACTATGTGGGACAGGAGGTGGTTGTTTTACCCCCCTTCCCTTGATTGCCAATATTGTGGGACCTGTGGAGAGGGGATCTCGGCATAGGTTTTCACCATTCATTAAATTATGGCGATATTGGGGGGCGTGGCCTGGACATGGCGCTGGTGAGACGCGTGGTGTAAGAGCTCCTGCTCCCTGACTGCTCCCAAGCCCGATTAACAGCGTCTATTTGCGACACACATCGCACTAATGCGAAGGGGATCACGCACCAAACCCCCGACACCCGCGAGAAGCGACCAGACAAGGACGAGGAGCGGTATACCTCATTATTTCTCGGACCCGGGCCTGCCTGCATCTCCAGCCCGTCTCTCCAATATGGCGGATCGCACCGGCGCCTCAGGGACGCCGCCTCTGGGAAAGACAACTCCTCCAGCCCAGCCGCAGGATAGCTCGTCGGAGCCTCAGAGGGGTGAGTCAGCCTCTAACCCGGCATCAACACTTATTATGGGCCCTGAACTGCAGGCACTAACGGCACAAATGGCGGCCATACCCACTAAACGGGATATGGAGGGTTATATTTCCCGCCTTGAAGCGGTTTGCAAAAATTAGATCCGCTCCTTGAAAGAGGACATTACCCATATTAATGAATCTGTGGAAGCCATTGAGGTGCAAACACAGGAGCTGCAGCAGCATCAGGCCTCCCAGCAAATTTTATTGGATCAACACTCTGCACATATACAAATGCTGTTTGATATGACGGATGATGCAGAGAACAGAAATAGGAGGAACAATATCAGGGTCAGGGGTATTCCAGAAGCTACGGGGCCCCAGGACCTCGTTCACACATTACAGGGTATATTTAAAATGTTGCTGGAAAGACCTGCGGATTCCCCAGTGGAAATTGATAGAGCTCAACGCACCCTGGGTCCAAAAAGCACGGATTTGGCCAGACCGCGAGACGTGGTGTGTAGAATCCACTTTTTTCAACTTAAAGAATCTATAATGAGGCAAGCCCGTAACAGGGGTACACTGGACTTTGACGGGGCTCCGGTGCAATTACTGGCGGATCTTTCTCGTTCCACTTTGGCAAAAAGGAGAGCCTTACGACCCCTACTTGTCGCACTTAGGGAAAAAGATATCCAGTATTCATGGGGATACCCCTTCCAACTACAAGCACGCCGTGGATCCTCCATGTATTCGGTCTATTCTCCGGAAGATATCCCTGATTTCCTCGCTGCCCTGGATCTCCCACAGATTTCCATCTCAGATTGGCCGTATTTTCCTCCTATGCCGCAACGAACACCAAGACGTAATTATTGGATGGATCACTCCTCGACCCCTGCGAGACGCAGAAGAGTGCAGGGCCCGGGAGCTCCCGCTCATGCCTCTCAGGAATCTTGAGGTTGCTCCTTTGATGCGCCGCTGGCTGCCTCCATGGGGCCTTACTGAGTTATACAGCGGTCAAGATAGCCACGGTCGCATATGTTGGACTCTGTTCCTCGGGTCCCGAGATATGACCTCTCTGCCAGGTATATTACAGGACTGGCCTGCCCCGCAGAATTGTCTATGAGAAGCACAGATGGCAGCTACCTCGACATCGGCTACGACCAGGTCAAGATTGCTGGATTAAGATGTTGGAACATTCTGCTTCGCTGATAAGGAGTGGTTGGGGTTACTCTTTTTTGTCCTAATATGCTGCATTGGGGAGGTGGGGGAAGGGGAATACATTGGGGATTTATGTTGTATTCATTACAGATCAGAACGAGCCCCAAGGTCGGGATCATGGGTACATACCTCCTCCCTGGCAATTGGCCATGTGGGTTTATATGGACCACCTCGCATCATGTCTGCAGACCCTTTGGATATGGTGGGAGGGAGATGATAGAGCTTATGGCCTATATACAGTTCCGCCACGATGGTTTCGGGATTAACCCCCCCCCCCCATCCCCTGGATAGGACCCTAGTCTGGAATAAATGGCAGTTTAGTCAGAATAGCAGCTGATATCCTTTCCTGTATGGTAATGGGAGCCATTTAGATATGATACATGTCATCTTTGATAAGGGGCAGTTCCTCTTTATGGAGGTAGTTGGTGCTAGGCCTACATTAGCCAGATACGGGTTGTCTGATCATTGTTGTTTGACGATGTGATATTTTACATGTGTGTTTATACAAGGCTTCGGGCATTTGGGAGTTGGTCAGAAGCTTCCTTCTTCCATAGTCCAGTCAAACCCACACTTAGGGCGTGTTCGGTTGAACACTTTACTTTAACTTCTTTCCCCTAAACAGAGTAGTTTTGGGGCTGGATCACTGTCTGTAGTGAATCCATTAGTTCACTGACTTTCTTTCTCCTGTTCCCTCTTACCCCCTTTCCTTCTCTTTCCCAGATGGAGCCCTTAAAATGTTGCTCATTTAATGTTCGGGCATTTAATACCCCTCAAAAACGTGCTAAAATTTTGCATCATATGCACAAACAACGTGTTCAGATTTTACTTTTGCAGGAGACTCATTTCAGGACCGACCATGTGCCCACTCTGAAACATCGGTACTATACGCAGTGGTTCCATAGTACCAACCCTGATGCGAAATCCAGAGGAGTGAGTATCGCTATACATAAATCTCTTCCGGTCTCGGTTGTTGCTACCTTTGTATTTCTGAAACTTCGAATCTGTGAGCGACTGTTCACTGTAGCGAACTTGTATCTCCCTAATCATGACCAGGTGCGCGCATGCAGGAGTTATTTAACGGAACTCTCCAAATTTGCAGAAGGTCTCTTGGTAACTGCAGGAGATTTTAACTTCACAATGGACAGGGTTGCAGACTCCTCCTCGGGCAGATCCTCCGTTTCCGCTTCTCAATTGGCTTCCCTTAAGTCTAAGCTGTTCACCATGCAAATGGTAGACATTTGGCGGATTCTCAACCCCCAAACACGGGACTACACCTTTTACTCTCCGGTACATGACATGTACAGCAGGATAGATTTGTTTCTTATTAGTCATCATTTACTTTCCTGGTCCCCGAAGTCTCAGATTGGAACTATGATCTGGGCGGACCATGCGCCTGTTTACTTGTCTCTTACCCTCCCAGACACTAAACAGCGGGAATGGCATTGGCGGTTGAACCCCCATCTTTTAAGGGACGCGGTAAGCCAATCGGCGATTAATAGATCCATCTCAGTTTCTGGATCATCATGAGGTGGACTCCACTCCTCTGCCGGTTCAGTGGGAGGCGTTGAAAAGTGTATTAAGAGGTATATTTATACAGCAAGGCTCGAGACTAAAAAGGGAACGGGCTTTCAAAATTGGAAAGCTCTTGTCCCCGATACGGACTCTAGAGACCACTCACAAACAGTCCCAACACCCCCAGACTTTAGCAGAGCTACTAGAAGCTCGAAATTCGCTGAGAGATTTATTAGACCAGGCGCATGCGTCGTTTCGAGACCGGATGAGGCGTTTCGCTTACGAACATTCTAATAAATGCGGTAGGGCATTAGCTAGATCATTACACCCACGGGCTCCTCAATCCTTTATACCGGCGATAAAAACGACACAGGGTGAGGTCAAACATAAGCCAGAAGACATTGTTAATACATTTAGGGACTACTATCAGGCCCTATACAACCTCAAGGGGCCTTTGGCAGATATGTCTCCAAGTGCCCTCCAACGGAGGATTGATTCCTATGTTGCACAGACGGCGTTGCCGACTTTAGAGGAGACCGAGACGGCCTCGCTAGGGGAGGCCTTCTCGGAATCGGAAATACAGGCAATCATAAAGTCAGCTCCGTCGGGTAAAAGTCCGGGTCCGGATGGATTCCCGGCGTCCTTTTACAAGACCTTTGTTACTAAACTTCTTCCCTATATGACTAAGGTATACAACGCAGTTACAACCTCCATGCCACTCACTCCGCAAACGTTAGCGGCCACCATTACTGTGATTCCCAAACCAGGGAAAGATCCCTCGGCATGTTCTAATTACCGTCCCATCTCCCTGATAAATGTGGATGTAAAACATTATTCTAAGGCCATTGCAAATAGACTAGCCCCACTCCTACCACGTTGTATCCACGGAGATCAGGCGGGATTTGTTCGACACAGAGAGGCGAGGGATAATACCAATAAAACCACTCTCTTAATATCCTATGTCCTGAAAAAGTCTCTACCCACCTGTTTAATATCGATTGATGCGGAAAAAGCCTTCGATCGGGTACATTGGGGGTTTCTGAAATCGGCACTAACCCAGGTTGGGCTTGGCCCCATTATGCTGGATAAGATATTGTCCCTATACCAGACACCTACGGCACGAGTTAGGGCAAACGGGGTACTTTCAACAACATTCTCGATTGCCAACGGCACTAGACAGGGATGCCCCCTGTCACCATTACTTTATGTCATCACGATGGAGCACTTAGCTGTGGCTATCCGTAATTCCCCAGATATAACAGGGATAGGAATAGGTGGAGATTGTCATAAATTGACTTTATATGCCGATGATCTCCTGCTCTTTGTGACAAACCCTGTGATTTCCTTACCAGTACTCATTAGAGAATTCGAAGTATTTGGCCAGGTCAGCAACTTTAAGGTAAACTATACGAAAACTGAAGCACTCAACATTTCCTTATCTTCTGAGACACTGGAGCTCTTAAAGTCATCCTTTCATTTTAAATGGCAGGCGAGGTCAATCAAATATTTGGGAGTCCAGATTCCTAGGGACCTAGTAGATCTTTACACTCTCAATTATCAGCCTTTACTGCAAACCACTCTCAAAAACCTACATTCATATGATCGAGCGCAACTCTCATGGTTTGGCCGCATAAACGCTATCAAAATGGACATCCTCCCTCGGTTTTTATATCTGTTTCAGGCTCTTGCAGTATTAATCCCCGGAACATTTTTTAAGGCATTGGAGAAAGGCTTTCGGAACTTTGTGTGGGGCACTTTGAGGCCGCGCCTTAATCTGAAGTCATTGTCCCGTCCAAAACTGAAGGGGGGAGCCGGACTCCCGGACTTGATCACTTATCATCAGACCGCAGTACTCGCAAGGGTGGTGGACTGGTTTCATAATGGATCCAAGAAACAGTGGGTAGAGATTGAGCAGTCCATGGTCACGCTCTCACTTAGATCATTGCCATGGATTCTTCCTGATTATAGGCCGGCGCTTGCGACCCTGCCATTGCTAACCCAGCACTGCCTCACTTTATGGGACAGACTGATGGTTAGAAAGAGCCTTTCACATACACCTGGGCTCCTTAGCCCGCTGTTTGATAACCCAGAATTTTTACCAGCTGTCAATACGAAACAGTTTCTGATTTGGTCCTCTTCTGAAGACACGAGATTATGTCAGGTAATGTCGGATGGGGGGAGGCTCCTTCCTTTGTCCGAGTTGCGCGGGACTTGCCCGGGGAGGACGCTTTCTTGGATGGAACATACCCAATTGTCCACCTTTTTACGTTCGGCCCTACCGGGCGGGATGCATATCGCCACTAGCACTGCATTTGAGTCGTTGTTGCTTCAAACCGAGCCTCCGGCCCGGGTGATATCTAACCTGTATACCTTACTTCTAGAGGCCTGTGATGATCAGCCTCCTGCATACGTCAGCGCATGGGAGCGAGAACTGGGAGTAACCCTGTCACTGGCTGATTGGGATCGAATATTTTTTCTGTCTCACAAAATGCCGGTGGCATGTCATGCACAGGAAAAGAACTTCAAAATACTGACTAGATGGTACCGTTGCCCACAGATTCTGAGCAGAATGTACCCTGAGGTGTCAGATTTGTGTTGGCGGTGTGGGACTGAGACCGGAACAATGTTGCACATTTGGTGGTCATGTCAAGTATTGCAGACCTTCTGGAAAGCGATTTTTGAAATCTATACAGAAGTGGAAGGTACACAGCTGGTGCCCACTCCTCAGATGGCTTTGCTATCCCTAATTCCGGGCCCTTTGCCGAGTATTAGGAAGGGGCTATTATGGCATTTCTTGACTGCGGCACGAACAGTTATTCCTAGACATTGGAAGTCTGCTGTGCCGCCTTCAGTTGTCGAATGGGTGGCGGAGATGGATTCTTTATGTCGAATGGAATCTCTGGTTGCAGAGGACAGTGATCGCTTTGGTAAAGTTCTTTCTCTGTGGAGTGCATGGTCGTCCTTCAAATCTGGTCCACACTTTGCTAAATGGCTAGGCGGAACCCCCCCCATAGAGGGGTCGGTCAGGAGCAGTCTGCTAATTCAGTGGCTTCCGTCTGGGAGAAGGGAACCCCTTCTTTCCTTCCCAGTCCATCCTCTCATTGTCCCCATTGGGTAGGTGGACACTGGGAGTCTCTGGGTGGCCCAGGGAGTTTGGCTCTGGGCTTCTATCTCTTTCCTTGATCTTTCCCTACTTCTCTCTTTCCCTCTTCTTCTTCCTCCCTCCTTTTGTGGGACTTAGAATGATATCACACACTTTACACAAAGCCTTGGATTTACTTTTATGATGAGACCTTATCAAGGAGAGACAATGCCTATAGCTTGAGATGTGAATTTCGCAGATAAGGTGTGTGTGTAATATGTTGAAACATGCTAATGTCTTACCTAGGAGAACTACAGACAATGCAAATAATAACATGTATGTATATTGAGATGTTTTCTTTGGCTTGTTTGCTTTTGTACTTGCTAAAATTCCTAATAAAAATTTAGATTATGAAAAAAAAAGTTATGCCGATATTGACAAACTGGATTGGCCCCCTTCCTTCCATAAACCACATAGTAGCAGCTGCAGGGGCTTCCCCTATGGTACAAACGCCCTTGGCTTCAGAGGTATCACTCACAATACAGTGGCGGGGATGTGGAGGTCATGTCTCAGCCACTACCTCAATACAGCAAAAAAAAAAAAAAAGTACAAAATGAAAACTTTTGTTTTTCACTGAAGTCTCCCTTTAAATCGTTTATCACAATGGATAAATAATACAGCCCTGAAGGGTTATATATCAGACTTCAGCTCTGCTACATTTGTACACCTCTAACTCCATTGTTACTTAAAGAGGCTCTGTCACCAGATTTTGCAACCCCTATCTGCTATTGCAGCAGATAGGCGCTGCAATGTAGATTACAGGAACGTTTTTATTTTTAAAAAACGAGCATTTTTGGCCAAGTTATGACCATTTTTGTAGTTATGCAAATGAGGCTTGCAAAAGTCCAAGTGGGTGTGTTTAAAAGTAAAAGTCCAAGTGGGTGTGTATTATGTGCGTACATCGGGGCGTTTTTAATACTTTCACTAGCTGGGCATTCTGATGAGAAGTAACATCCTCTTCTCTTCAGAACGCCCAGCTTCTGACGGTGCAGATCTGTGACGTCACTCACAGGTCCTGCATCGTGACGGCCACATCGGCACCAGAGGCTACAGTTGATTCTGCAGCAGCATCAGCGTTTGCAGGTAAGTCGATCTGACGTATAAGTTAAATGTAGGCTGTGACGGATGCCTAACACCGGTATCGGTTACTTGAAGACATAGTAGTATACATTAAACAGATACATCATGAACGCCCATGACCTTTTTCATGACGTATACATGAAACAGTTATACCGACATTTACCAGGAAACCAAAAGGACACTCTTTTGGCCTCCGTCGGACTAATGGAGCGCTATGGACACGTTTAGGAGCTTTCCACGGATACATGCTAAACATAGGGCAAAAACGTGATATGAATGGGGCCTAAGCTCTATGACAAAATACTATATAGGAAGAGGGTGGGCAGCAACGGGTACCGCATCAGGCACCATCTAGCGTAAGGCCATCTCTTTCTGTACCTAGTTTTTGTCAAAAACAGATGCAGCTGAGAGGACAATGGCAATGTTTTTGCCCACACATGCCGTCCCTTTTATTAACCAATATCTACAAGTCGTCTTTTTGACATATTTCGTTTATATAGTGAAAAGTAGCCGGAGAGTTTGTCCCGTTTATGAAGAAGTCTTCCCACCGCTGTGGCCTTAGCAGCGGCTACGTTTTCTCTTCTTAAAAACACATTTCACCAGTTCTTTGAAGCCGGGCTCGGTTTCTCAAGTCAATGCTGTGTGTTTGAGAGGACAAATATTTGGCAGAACATTTCTAATCACTCAGGTCCTTTGTTTTTTATCCTTTGCAAAAAAACATCATTTTCATCAGTGTCTGGCAGGGAGCTAATTGAGAATGTATCAGTTCACAGCACTTTTCTGAATGAAGTATTACTGCTGTACTATCATGAATTGTGTGGGGACTGAGGAGAAGCGTCTCCGAGTGCGGCATACAATGGCCAGTGGAAGACTTTAATTAACCCAGAGAAAGTGACCCTGGTATTGCATGACATATATTCCTCTCAGAAAAATTCCATAACAATACAACTTTTCTTTTTGTTCTCAAATTAAATAGAACAGAAAAGAACAAATACATTTACTAAGCCCCCATTCGACTATAACGCCAGATATGATTCCATATTTTTTACATAAATTATATAATAAACACTTGAATTGAGAATGTCCTTATACAATAGGATGTATGAGAGTAGGATTTTTTATTTTTTTTTTAGAGAAACTGCACCACCCTTGTTCATGAGCTGTGTTTGACACTGCAGCTCAGCACCATTAAAGTGAATGGTGTTGAGCTGCAATAAATTGTATTAACTCTTACAGTATGGTTTCTACATTGTAGCAGCTCGTCGCAACTATCACTTTAACTTTTTACACCCCTCTCACATCCAAATAAAATGTGCAGTTATTTGAACTGAAATTAAAGAGCTTATCTCATGAATCAGAGCATACAATATAGTCCAGTCTTACTTCCCCTGCAGAAGTCTCCTCAGTTAAACTGTTATTATACTGCAGAGGCTCTGCTCCTTCCCTGACAAGCAGGGCAGAAAGCTATTCTATTGGTTGCACTGCAGTAAACAGAGGATCACTATGCAGAGAACTGGTTGTGTGGTGATTGACTGAGTGTCCACCAGCAATCAGTTCATTAGGTGTGCACATTGCTATATTCTTTGAACACTAGGTGTTATTATGTAGGTAAATGTAAAAACTTTTCACTGGATCATTTTTTAACAGCATGTAAATGGCAAATATTGTTTCTTTTTTATGATTTATAAAGTGAATATGATATTTTAATGGTGGGACCCTTTAAAGGAAAGCTCCACTTCCGAAGATTTTGACAACTGTGTGAGCTAATTGAGGATTGTCTAGAAACAAGGTGTGTCCCAGCGTAAAGAGGGATCTCCATCTTAGATGTTTATGGCATATGGACAGCATATATGTCTGGCGAACTGGGTTCCTCCAACCCTGTCACCGCCTGGTAGGGTGGACGATGCATGCGGCGGAGAATGAATGGACAGGTGGACATGTGTGCGGCTCCCCTTACTCACTTCTATGGGAGCTATGGAAACAGCCGAGCAAGATTACAATCATATATCCTGCTCATTTTTTTAACCTCTTCCTGATGCCAATCTGTAGATAAACATCCTAGCTGCCAATGTCCTGTGCCGCCAAGGTGCATATTTAGAGTTCCAACTTTAATGGCAGAACATGCGGAATAATGCTTGCCATTAAAGAGATCAGGCTGGCAGTGTCAGCCCAACTTTCCTGAGGTGCTACCTCTTTTACAAAGAAACACTTAATGCAGCGCTCAAAGAGAGCACTGTGTTTAGTACTAGGCCTGAATGTAGAAAACGTCATTCATGCATTCGGGCCATGATGTCACGATGATGTTGTGGGCTTTAAACTGTGACATGGAGAAGAGACGCATGCTAGGAGGACATGATCTGTGTCCCCCCAGAATTCCTCTGTATACAGATGACTGCTAATAATGATCTAATACCCAGAATGCACTAGTATTTGTGACCTACATACAGAGGGATGCTGGGAGGAGGCAGATAACGCCATCCTAGCTTTCTCCGACCTAGGGCAATAAGTGTGAAATTAGGGTAAATATATCAGTAAAAATCTATATTTAAAAAAATAAAAACGAAATAAAAAATATTTGAATAATAAACGCCTCCAAAATTTTTTTTAAAAAATCCGTATTCCGAACTGGTCTGTATCATCAAGAGCATCCTCTATGACAAAGAAGTACATTACATGGGCGTCTTGTAACCTTGTAATAATATTAATTCATATCAAGCAAGATCTGTTACTCAAATCCACACAAATAATTTAGTCACAATTTTTTTACAACAGTTTAGTACACATATCTGATATCACTACATATGGGAGAGTAGAAGGATTATATTGAGATATACAGGGTTTTTAATTAAAATAATTTTATCAAATTATAAAAATAATACAAAAATTGCATTTGCATTTTTTTGGGCCATTTTTGCTATTTACCAGTACCACAAAAAAAGGTTAAAATATTTTGCTACAGTAAAAAACAAACCCAAAAATATTCACCTTTAGGGTATGTACACACGCTTATTAAAAAATGTCTGAAAATACGGAGCTGTTTTCAAGGGAAAACAGCTCTGGATTTTCAGCCGTTTTTTAGCAACTTGTGTATTTTGCGGCATTTTTTACGGCCGTTTTTGGAGCTGTTTTCTATAGAGTCAATGAAAAACGGCTCCAAATAAGTCTCAAGAAGTGACATGCACTTCTCTTTCGCTGGCGTTTTTTTATGCGGCCGTTTTTCAAAACGTCTGTGTAAAAATACGCCCTGTCGGAACAGAACGTCGTATTTCCCATTGGAATCAATGGGCAGATGTTTGGAGGCGTTCTGCTTCAGATTTTTCATCCATTTTTCGGCCATTTATGAGCCGAAAAACGGCCGAAAATATGCCGCGTGCACTTATCCTAAGGCCGGATTCACATGAGCGTGTTCAGTTCGTGATATACAGTCCGCAGGTCGGCCGCATTTCCCGGACTGAGCACACTGCAGGGAGCTGGGCTCTTATCGTCATCGTGATCTATGACGCTAGAAGTCGCTGCCTCGCTGCGGGAAAACTGTCACGTACTAAAAACATGTTTTCACTACGGGACAGTAGTTCCACGGAGAGGCAGAGACTCCTAGCGTCATAGATAACGATAATGCTAGGAGCCCAGCTCCCTGCAGTGTGCTCAGTCCGGGAAATGCGGCCGACCTGCGGACCGTATATCACGGACTGAACGCGCTCGTGTGAATCCGGCCTTAGAATGTGTCATTTCAAAATGTGGAATTTTGCTGTGGACAATCAGGCATCTGAATCCCTTGGTCCTGAAAGGGTTAAATGAAAACGCCCCCCAAAAAATGATGGGTTACACGTAGGGTAGAGATTCATAGAGCACCAAAGACAGACGCAGATGCGTAACTTGAAACTCCTGGGCCCCGATGCAAAATCTATAACAGGGCCCCCACCTACCATATATCATTATAAGGCTGGGTTCACACGACCTATTTTCAGACGTAATGGAGGGGTTTTACGCCTCGAATTACGTCTGAAAAAACGGATCCAATACGTCGGCAAACATCTGCCCATTACTTTCAATGGGCTTTACGATGTACTGTGCCGACGACCTGTCATTTTCGCGTCGCTGTCAAAAGCCGGCGCGTAAAATTACAGCCTCGTCAAAAGAAGTGCAGGACACTTCTTGGGACTCCAATGAAGAACAGCTCCGTAAAAGACGCCCCGCAAAATGCGAGTACATGCAACCGTCTGAAATTCAGGAGCTATTTTCTCCTGAAAACAGCTCCGTAATTTCAGACGTAAATGCAGTTATCGTGTGCACATACCCTGATACTAGTGTCTTCTTATGCAGCTGAGGGGCTTTAGGGATGGGGTGCGACTGCTCCCTCCGCGCCCCCTACGCCCCTGGACAGACGGCAAGCACCACCTATTGAGGCCGTGCGACCGACATAACACAGTTTTTTTGGGGACATGGAGTGTTCTTTTAAGATCCTATCAATGGTCGCTCAGTATTGTGGCACCTACTTCATTGATGGCTGACAAATATCCCTGGTATACCAGTCATGTCATATAATCTAGAGCTGATGTTGCCATCTTTATATCTGCCAGTTGGCAGACTTCTGTAGAATTTTTATATTTTGATCTTGGGCAGTAAAGCAACGAAAAAAAACCCCCTGATGTTTATGTTATGCTCCAATATAAAGAGATACTGTACCATCTGTCGACAAGTCCAAGCTCCTTATGCCTCATTCACACGACAGGGTCCGAGTGTCGGCCGATAAAAACGGCCATTTTGGACCGTTATTCCCGGCCAGTTTGCATCCGTTTTGCATCCGTTCCGATTCCGTTCCGGGCCATGTTGTTGCCATTTTTAACGGCCGATTTTGACCCGTTTTGCATCCTGTCCGTTTTAAAATCGGATGAATTTCATTTCAATTTGTTGCCACACACAGCCCTCTGTAGATAATGCCACAGCCCCCCTGGTAGGTAATGCCACACAGCCCCCTGTAGGTAATGCCACCCAGCCCCTGCAGGTAATGCCACCCAGCTGCCTGCAGGTAATGCCACCCAGCCCCCAGCAGGTAATGCCACCCAGACCCCTATATGTAATGCCCCCCAGACCTCTGCAGGTAATGCCACCCAGCCCCCTATATGTAATGCCACCCAGCCCTCTACAGGTAATGCCACCCAGCCCCCTGCAGGTAATGCCACCCAGCCCCCAGCAGGTAATGCCACCCAGCCCCCTATATGTAATGCCACCCAGCCCTCTACAGGTAATGCCACCCAGCCCCTTGCAGGTAATACCACCCAGCCCCCTGCAGGTAATGCCACCCAGCCCCCTGCAGGTAATGCCACCCAGCCCCTTGCAGGTAATGCCACCCAGCCCCTTGCAGGTAATGCCACCCAGCCCCCTGCAGGAAATTCCACCCAGCCCTCTGCAGGTAATGCCACCCAGCCCCCTGTATGTAATGCCACCAAGTCCCCTGTAGGTAATGCCACACAGCCCCCTGTAGGTTGCACCCATCCCCCCCTTCCAGGAGAAGTCACTGACTTCAATGTCCATATATTGACAGTGTAGTCACTGACTTCTCCTGGAGAGGAATTCCCTGCCACAGGTCAGGAATTCCGCTTCAGAAGTGAGTGACGTCACTGTGTCCATATATGGACAGTTTGGTCACTCACTTCTTCTGTAGCGGAATCCCCGGCCACAGGGTCGGTGAATCCGCTTCAGAAGTGAGTGACGTCACTGTGTCCATATATGGACAGTGTAGTCACTCACTTCTCCTGTAGCGGAATCCCCGGCCATAGAGTCAGTGATTCCGCTTCAGAAGTGAGTGACGTCGCTGTGTCCATATATGGAAAGTGTAGTCACTTACTTCTCCTGTAGCGGAATCCCCGGCCACGGGGTCGGGGATTCCGCTTCAGAAGTGAGTGACGTCGCTGTGTCCATATAGGGACAGTGTAGTCACTCACTTCTCCTGTAGCGGAATCCCTGGCCATAGAGTCGGGGATTCCGCTTCAGAAGTGAGTGACGTCGCTGTGTCCACATATGGACAGTGTAGTCACTTACTTCTCCTGTAGCGGAATCCCCGGCCACGGGGTCGGGGATTCCGCTTCAGAAGTGAGTGACGTCGCTGTGTCCATATAGGGACAGTGTAGTCACTCACTTCTCCTGTAGCGGAATCCCTGGCCATAGAGTCGGGGATTCCGCTTCAGAAGTGAGTGACGTCGCTGTGTCCACATATGGACAGTGTAGTCACTCACTTTTCCTGTAGCGGAAACCTCGGCCATAGAGTTGGGGACTCCGCTTCAGAAGTGAGTGACGTCGCTGTGTCCATATATGGACAGTGTAGTCACTCACTTCTCCTGTAGCGGAATCCAAAATCCCCGGCCGGGGATTGGGGATTCCGACTCCTACAGGGAGCAAAAAAAGACCCTCCTCCTCCTCCTCACATGCACTCTGCACTGTGAGGAGGAGGAGGAGAGAGAGCGCGAGCGACGGAATACATGGCCATCACTTGGGACACATTCCGGTGATGGCCATGTATTACCCAGCCCTATAGACTGCTATGGGAGCCGGGCGGCCGGGAAACGGCCGAAAATAGGGCATGTCCCATTTTTTGATGCCCAGGTTTCCCGGGCCGTCAAAAAAATCGGTCGTGTGAATAGCCCCATTAGGGGTCTATTGTTCCTACTGCAGCCGGGTGACGGCCGATTTATGAACGGCCGTCACCCAGCCGGGAAACCCTGTCGTGTGAATAAGGGCTTACTGACACTGATAAATGACGTCACTTGTCACGTTCCCTCATATTTATCTTTATACATTTTCAAACTACTTTATTAACGCCTTAAGTTGCAGCCTATTTTGGGCTTTCGGGACCAAGTGTTTTTTGGGGGGGTTTTTTTCACTACTTTTTAAGGCCCTGTTGACATTGAGATATTTTGCAGGAAAAACTATTTTAATCTGCCTGCACTTTCTTGCTCATTGTGCTGTTTTTGCCTTTAAAATGACTGTATGGTTCTGAGTAAGTATGTGGGTGACATGTAAAGGTGGTACTTTGAATTTAGTAATAATAATAATAATAATATAATAATAATATTGCAGCATCCAATGCCATCATTGCACTAGGACAACCCGTCTTATACTGTGATGTCACAATCCCAATACCAAGCATATTTAATGTGACTCCATTAACTGCTATGGGTCGTTGTGTCACTTTTCAGAACCCATATATCGATGTGTAGCCATAGTGTAAGAATAACAACATCTCCACATCTCACACTGTATATCTATAATTTATATTAAGCGTTGTCTGTTGTGACACCCCATTCTTGTTAAAGGGTCACCAAATGGCTCCCTGCTTCTGACATCCCCCATGATCAGCTGGGTCGTCAGTGTAATTCGCCAAAGTCAGGCGGTGGAATATATTAGACGGCAAGTGATCAGCCAGTTCTTGAAGTTGATGTTTTAGAAGCAGGAAAAATGGGGCAAGCAGAAAAATCTGAGCGGCTTTGACAAGGCCCAAACTGTGATGACTAGACGACTGGGTCAGAGCATCTCCAAAATTGCAGGTCTTTTGGGGTGTTCCCAGTATGTAGTGGTTAGTACCAACCAAAAGTGTCCAGGGAAGGACAACCGGTGAACCGGCGACAGGGTCACAGACGCCCAGGGATTATTGATGCCCGGCTGGTCCAATCCTGATCCTGATCCGACCAGCTACAGTAACATACTTTCTAGTAATGGTGTTCCCTAATGGCAGTGCCCCCTTTCAGTAGATTAATGTGCCCGGCCACACTGCAAAAAAATTTCAAGAATGGTCTGAGGAACATGAGTAAGGGCACATTCAGACGTGGCGGAACCGCAGTGGAATTCTGCAGCAGCCGTTTTTTACATTTGTTTCTATACATTTTCAGGAAACTTAGTTGAGACATTGCGGAAAATAGCTGTGCGGAAATCAGGCTGCGGTGCAGAATCTCCCCTCCGCAGCATGCACATTATTTTGCGGAGAAGCAGCGGAATTTCACTGCGGATTTCAGCCTTTGCAATGCAAAAACTGAAATCTGTGGCAAGTCCGCTGTGATATCTGCAACGTCTGAACTTACCTGTCAAATATGCAAATGTTGCTGCAGATTCGTTGCGAAATTGCCCCAAATCTGCACCAACATTTGCAGCGGAAAAATTCTGCCACGTCGGAACAGGGCCAAAGAGTTCAAGGTGTTGACTCCAATTCCCCAGATCTCAATCCGATTGATCATCTGTAGAATGTGCTGGAGAAACAAGTCCATGGAGGCCGCACCTCACAACTAGGATCTGCTGGTAACGTCCTGGTGCTAGACACCACATTACAACATGAAAGGTCTTGTGGAGTCCATGTCTCAACAGGTCAGAGCTGTTTTGGGGGTCCTAGACAAAATTAGACAGGGAAAAGAAGGATCGCTGAAGATAAACCACTGCAGTAGTGGTCGAACAGCGGATTAAAGGCTATGTTATAAAAGGATTTATTTATTTAATAATAAAAAGGTCAATTAGTGTGATTGGTGCAACTTTATAATTTGTTTTTATTAAAAATGATTTTGACTTTTTAGATCCCCATTGAACTCAATGGGGAAAACCCGCAACAAATTAGCGGTAATTTCGCAACCACAATTGACACACTGCAGATTAAAAAAACGCACCCCAGGTCAAATTGTGTGCGGAATCTCCGCATATCACGTATGCAGCGTGTGGATGAGATTTCTTGAAATCTCATCCACTCCTCTGCTACTGTATTATGCTGCACATTTTCCGCAACAAAACACGTTGCATAAAATCCGTGTGGATTAGCCCTAAAAGTGTATAAACGTGCATGTTTATGGGGGGGTCAGGAGGAAAAGCTGACAGCTATTTATAGTCTATGCACACCTTAGGTCATTTTTACATAATGCCGCCATGTGAAATTGGGCAATGCGTGCAAATTTTAGCGTCCATATTCTGGTCGAAATACTTGAACTTCCTGTGGCTCTACTGAACCAGACTAAGGTCCCAGTAAGATCCTATGGTGATCTAAGTCCAGTTCAGTAGAACCACAGGAAGTCCTAGTATTGCGAGCGGCAGTCATAGAGCCATCTAACAAAAATTGTACTAGTTTTTTTTTTTTTTTTTATTGCAAACCAGAATGTTCTGAATGTAAAGACGCAAGCTGCAGCTGCCATTCGGGGGTTGAATACTTTTGCAATGCAATATAAATCCTTGAACATCCCTCTTTAGTGTATTCTTTTCATATCCTATTCACCCATTTCTCTTGGTCTCCTACACACAGTAATAACCCCAAACAGCCACCAGTGCAGTCCCCCTGGGGTTTACATCCAGCTTTCTATAGACCCTGAATGGCATATACTGTAAATCCACCATTGCATTCTCCTGCTCGTCTTCTTCCACCATGCTGCCGGTCTCTAAAATGAGATTGACTTTTTCTTAATTGGCATGATTTTCAGCCTTAAACGACATCAGCGAGTGGTGTTCTGTATGGATTACATGTCCTGTTCGGTCTCCAGGGTTGATAACCTTTTTATGTTACAGATTTACTGGATCACTGGGGAGATTTAGGCCTCAGAAACAAATCCGTTGCTCCTGGTAAAGCTTTACCAGTGATCTATGGCGACCCGACAGCTCTTTCTTCTTCTAATACTTCTCCCCATAGATCTTTTTTTCGTTCTTCGCCGGCTCTTTGAAGTCTTTGAGTATAATGACTTCCAAGCCCCCCATCCGGTCGACCAAGCTCCATGTCACCTATAATCCCTCCATAGTCTGTGATCATTTCTCTGGCTTATCCTACAGAACATTTCCATACCGAGCGCAGTCTCCTAGCGGACTCGCGCAGATCTGTTTATTCATGGGGGGGAAACCATCAGCCACCTATAATGAATCGTCTTTGCTCCAGGACCCAATAAAGACCCTTGAAATCAATCACACGTGAATAGAAAGCCGTCTTGGATCAGTTACATCTGGGAACGATTATTCCACCTGGAGCAAAGCAAACGACCTACAAATGCAGAACATTTCGCAGGACAGGACATCAATGGGACTTCATTATGAGATTATGTTACACAATTTACATTGAAATTGCCATAGGCCACAACAAACCTAACAAGGTAATGCCTGGGCTGTTGGAAACTGCAATCCATAGTTCACAAATGTAGTACATTACATTATCTCTACATTTTAACTCTTTCAGACGGCGTTCCCTGCGGATTTCAGGGCGGATACGCTGCATCAAGCTGCGCAGCGCATCCAACCTGAAATCCGCAGGGAACGCCGTCTGAAAAACCGTGTTTTTATGGCGGAATTTCCACTGCGTAAAGCAGTGCCGGAAAATTTAAAAAATAACTTTCATACTTACCCCACTCCCTCTTCCCTGTGCGTGTCCCGGCCTGCTGGGATGACGTTGCAGGCTATGTGACCGCTACAGTCTATGGTTGGCTGCAGCGGTCACATGGGATGAAACGTTATCCCAGGAGGCCGGACTGGAGAAGAAGCAGGGAACTCTGGGTAAGTATAAAGTTTTTTTTTTTTTAAATCTTACTTGTGATTTTTGCAGCGGAATTGCTGTGATTCCGCCGCAAATGTCGCAATATAAACAACTTTGTTGTGGGTTTAAGCCCCCCATTGAATTCAATGGGGAAAACTCACAACAAAAGAGCTGCGATTCCGCAGCATTAATTGACACGCTGCGGCTGAAGAAACCGCGCCGCAGGTCAATTTATGTGCGTTTTTTTCGGCGGCTTTTTTTATGCTGTGTGGGGATGAGATTTGTTGAAATCTCACCCACACTGCTGCTACTGTGATATGAATCCATTGCAGAAAATCTGCAGCGTTCACGCCATGTGTGTTCCCACCCTGAGGGTATGTTGACGTGGCCTATTTTCGGCCATTTTTCAGGCCGTAAACGGCCTAAAAATCGGAGGCAGAACGCCTCCAAACATCTGCTCATTGATTTCAATGGGAAAAATGGCGTTCTGTTCCGATGGGCCTTTTTTCAGGTGCAGGTCACTTCTTAGGACGTTTTTGGAGCCGTTTTTCATAGACTCTATAGAAAACAGCTCCAAAAACGGCCGTAAAAAAACGCAGCAAAATTCACGAGTGGCTTAAAAGACGTCTGAAAATCAGGAGCTGTTTTTCCTTGAAAACCGCTCCGTATTTTCAGACGTTTTTGACTCAGCGTGTGAACATACCCTTATACTATATAGTAGAGATATATGTACTATTGCTGAAGTGCACAGGAGAGAGGGATTTTCTCCTTTTATATAAAAAAAATAAAGACAACCCTGCACCGTCCAATCTTCTATTAGCCACAGCTGGGAGCCGCTACGTAAAAGAGTCTCCCACTCAGATAAGGCCCAACAATACCTGGGGTGGCTTCCATGGTTGTCATGTTGAGAAACTTTCTTAATAATTGTTAAATGAAAGCTTCTGCAAGTTTGTAAAATAATTTGTGCCTAAATTCCTCACCATTATCAAGATCTCTGCTTGCTGTCAGGGAAAGGGAACCTTCCTGTTTACATTCAGAGGCTGAACTCTATGGACAAACTTATCTCAGCTGTATCCACTCTAGACAATTCTCTCAGATTATTGTGTATTTACTCCACTGTAAGGCCCTGTTCACACAGAGTTTTTTGACAAGTTTTTTGACGCTCATTGGTCGCGGGTGAAAAATGCAGCAAACAGCGTGCAGGCAGATCAAAATCTGCCTCAAAATTCAAGACGGAATTCCTGAAAATAGTGAGGAATTGAAACATAATATATTAGTAAATTGCTAAATTTCTTATTATATGATTATTACACTTTTTTTTTTTTACATTTAACCCTGACATTTTATAATGAATTGATCCCTTAGGTTGGTGAATAAATACACTTTTACTGCTATTGAATATTTTGAATTATGTTAATTATGATGAGGCAATATTCCGCGGTGTTGCACTACATATAGAACTTTCTAATTATGTCTAATGAACTGTTTCCTGAAGCCGGTCAGGCAGCATATGGCAACATGAATCATTCACACGGGATAAAATGCTCGGTACAGTCGCTGGGATTCATGAATCCTTTGATGGGAGACATATGCACCCGGGTCTTTTGAGGTGCGGAAAATGTGACAGTCTCTCTCAGAAATTAGATGCCATCAAAGTGAGCCCAATGAAATATTCAACAACGCGGCTGATGTATGATGAGCCCCTTGAAGTTCTCCGATGATTGTTAGCAGATTCCTGGCTGTCACTTCTTCTTTACCTGCAAATTTTAATTAAACAGATTTGATAATGGAAACCTTTTATTTTAGAAGGCGCAGTTTTATATGGAATGAATGGCAACGTATTGTCAACACTTTGTGTGACTATTAAATGTAATATTTGTCTACAGCAGTGCTCTCCAACATGTGCCTTTCCAGCTGTTGCAAAACTACAACTCCCACCCATCATGCCCTGACAGATGTAGGTCGCAGGCTGTTGGGCCATGATGAGAGTTGTAGGTTAGAGGCCACTGCTCTACAGGCAGTGGTGTACAAAGAAGAGAGACGACCACATAATGGGCCCCCATTATTATGCCAGGTTTTGCCCCCAGGACAAGATTTCATGTTGTTAGTCCTCCCCCCCCCGTCCCCCCACATTCTTTCTATGACGCTTGGGGCAATTCTTTACCTATTTTCCCCCTAACATTGAAATTTCTTTGGAGAGCAAAGTCCTGCACAAGTTTCTTGACACCTAAGGGTATGTGCACACACACTAATTACGTCCGTAATTGACGGACGTATTTCGGCCGCAAGTACCGGACCGAACACAGTGCAGGGAGCCGGGCTCCTAGCATCATACTTATGTACGATGCTAGGAGTCCCTGCCTCGCTGCAGGACAACTGTCCCGTACTGTAATCATGTTTTCAGTACGGGACAGTAGTTCCACGGAAAGGCAGGGACTCCTAGCATCGTACATATGTATGATGCTAGGAGCCCGGCTCCCTGCACTGAGTTCAGTCCGGGACTTCCGGCCGAAATACGTCCGTCAATTACGGACGTAATTAGTGTGTGTGCACATACCCTAATAGTCAAAGGACAGTCCAGTACAAGGCCTCCTCTCTTCCATGGCACCTTGGCAGGCCCAGTCTCAGGAGTCAGTCCCATAAGTGAGCCAGTCAACCCTGTGTCTGCACAGGATTCTAGGGGAGCGTGTGTGTGTGTGAGCGTGTGTGTGTGTGAGCGTGTGAGCGTGCGTGTGCGTGTGCGTGTGTGTGTGTGTGTGTTAGAGTAGACCTCCAATTTATATTATAAGTTGATAAATTTATCCCTCCATGCTCTGGTGTACACCACCTATTAAATCATGAAAAATGTAGGTATAGGGAGAGAGGAGGAAAGGTAGAGCATGGTGGACAATGTCGCCTTCAATTTTTTATTGATACCGACTAGTGTAGTAGGAGAAGGATTATACTGTGCAATGTCCCCTTTATTGCCACATTGTGTGGTGTGGTGTTTTGATTAAATTATTGCACAGTGTGATTACAGCTTTAAACAAATTCCACTGGGTAGGAAGCTTGTTGGCCCTACTACTCAGGTGGAAATAAACGAGGTGGTGCTGCAAGGGTTATTTTTGTATCTGTAAGATACCTTGCATATGCACACTACAGGAGGTTGTGTTCAAACTCTATGAGCAACTGCCTGATCATTGACTACCTTTTAAGCGTTGCCGCTCCAAACTTTTGGTGAGTAGCAGCGCAAAAGGATTAAAATTTTTGTGTCAATGAACAGTTAATTAGTCTTCAGATTGTGTTGTATTTGTTCTGTTACCAGCGTTGCGGTTCCATTCCTGGCTCAAGCAGCAGCTCGGCCAGCAACGCGGACAGAAAGCAATCTATCTCAGTGAGCAGCTAGCTGGTCACCGAGTGCGTTTTGTGTTCTCAGCGTTGCCGCTGCGGTTCTTAATTATGCGGCAATGCAGAGAGACAAACTGCCTGTTGTGTTTTGTTTAGTGTTCTCAGCGTTGCCGCTGCGATACACAATTCGGCGGCAATACAGAGACAGCAGCGTACGCTGTGTTTAGGCAAACAGACAGCCTGCCTGTTAGCAGTGAAAACTACTGGTTCGTGCAGTTGTAAGGATTGCTGTCTGTTTCAGAGTATTGGCTGTGAGTGCCGCAACGTCATGGGCACTCAGCAACACACTGGTCTCAAGTGTCGCCACTACGTCCGTTCCCTCCAGCTGTCTGGAGCGGACTTGAATTCGGCAGGATTAGTTAATTATTATTCATGGCTCCAATCTTGCCCTGTGTAATCTGTAATCTTTCCCTACTGTCAGGGTCGGTATGTCCCGACATACGTTTCACTGAACTGAGTCAGCTTCTTCCGGGGGCGGGAGCATTTTGTTTCTGGTGCTTGTTATAGGCCAGAATTTGACTGACATTAGTTATGGCCAATCAGCATAGGGGTGACTTGTTACACTGTTTCCTTTGTTAACAAAGCTATGATGTATGTCTTTGTTACAAGTGGCAACCTATCACCACTACATACAAAAGTATCTTCAGCAATTTTGATGGATTGGTTGGATTCTTAACCATTTATTGGTTTATTTGAGCACACAAGGCGAATTAGACACTTTTTTCATTAATTTTGGCTGCTTCCTCTAAGGATGTGATAAATTCACAATCATTTTTCCTACCATGTTTCCAATTTGTGTACATAAATAATGCCACATGATGTGCTAAAACATGTTACAAGTCTAGTTAACAACACAATATCATAAGATGTCCACTAAAAAACTTGAGAAAAAGGTAAAACAATATGGAGAACAATAACGGTCGTGCACAACAATGTGCCACGATTTTAAGGAATATTCACAATATGGCTACCTATACGTAAATGATTAAAAAATATTGTAGAGGTCCCAGTGTAACAAGTCACCCCTATGCTGATTGGCCATAACTAATGTCAGTCAAATTCTGGCCTATAACAAGAATGTTGACACAAAAATTTTAATCCTTTTGCGCTGCTACTCACCAAAAGTTTGGAGCGGCAACGCTTAAAAGGTAGTCAATGATCAGGCAGTTGCTCATAGAGTTTGAACACAACCTCCTGTAGTGTGCATATGCAAGGTATCTTACAGATACAAAAATAACCCTTGCAGCACCACCTCGTTTATTTCCACCTGAGTAGTAGGGCCAACAAGCTCCCTACCCAGTGGAATTTGTTTAAAGCTGTAATCACACTGTGCAATAATTTAATCAAAACACCACACAATGTGGCAATAAAGGGGACATTGCACAGTATAATCCTTCTCCTACTACACTAGTCGGTATCAATAAAAAATTGAAGGCGACATTGTCCACCATGCTCTACCTTTCCTCCTCTCTCCCTACATTTTTATATATATATATATATATATATATATATATATGTGTGTGTGTGTGTATATATATGTATATATATATATATATATATATATATATATATATATATATATATATTGAGGCTTGTGCCCCTGATCTTTTAAGACCCTAGAAAACGCCTCTGGATTACCACACTTCTGAAAGAGATGCTTGGGCAATGCATTCGAGGATAGGTAGCTACTTCCTTCAGATGTTGATTTTGTATGGTTATGAAAATTGGAAGTTAGAGGTTGAATGGGGGGATTGAAGAAAATTGTTATAATGTGGGATAGGTTACGGGTGATGGGAATGATAAAACACCATGTTGTATTTAGCTCCAACATTGGAAACATAGACATAGATTTACGTGATAAGATTCTAACTACCTGCAGTCACCACTAGAGGGAGTTTAGGAGCTTACTGCATACTGTGTTATCATAAAGTTCAATGTATAAACAACATTCAGTAAGCTCATAAGCTCCCCCTAGTGGTGGCAGCAGACAGCCAGTAATTTATCATTTCAGTCTATGTCTATTCAGGGTATTGGGAGTATTGGCCTAAAAAAATAAAGTTCCAACCGCTATATCAGTTCAACCACTTACCTGCGCTGCCTCTTCTTCTCTGTCATGAATTTTCTCATTCTGTATAATACATTGAAAACAAGGCAAAGACAAATATGTACCAATATGGAAGTTTATTATTCATCTAATGGCCTGTCTATTAAATCTGTGCTATAATATACCGCCACTGTTGTGCATTAATGACTTTTTCTTGCACTTTGATGCGCTGCTTTTGGCGATGTTTATATAGAAGATAAATAAGAAAAAATATTCTATCGTTTTTTGTGAATGGGCAACTTTCATTTCATGAGTGAGAGATTGTCTTTTGTTGCATTGGTGATCTAATCTTGTACTCATTATGCAGCATTAATTACACATTGCTGGGCTTTATTCTAATCTCAGTATGGGTTTGTATTCTTCACCTGATAAATTGGCTTAAAATACAGGAAACCAAAGACTGTGGAATACATTTCACTAGGCCGGGTATTAAAATAATTACTTTCTGCTGTGTCTTATTGTTGAGACTTTACCAGTGATTATTCCCAACGTTTGCTGTGTTTCAAGCTTTGAACAGACTTCCATATGAAGTCTCAGAACAACATTTTCTTATGGATGAGCGTCAGCTCCGCAGCACTAAGTGGACGTGTAATCTCCAGGACTTGAATATTTCCCTATGAAATGAATACAGTACAAATTGGGTCTCACTGTGTAATGAGGATCGTTTATAATGTCATCATTACTGTTATTATGTAAATACAGCGCTCTAATACAAATAAAGCTGCTTCTAATTAGGAGCCTGGAGAATGGCAGTAATTATTCTACTTGTGAGGATTATACAGGATGGTGGTCAGAGATGACTTCCCCGACTAATTGTATCTAATTCTAAAGATCAGGGCGCAATCCAGGGAGTTTTTACTTATAGCATAGTTTAGTCTCTATCTATGTAATGGCGGAAGGAGGTGAAGGGAACAAGTGAGCCCTAATCTACCCACCGCCCTGTCCCTGCCTACTTGCAACGACCCGTCCTAGGCGACGGGGTACAACTTGGTGGCGGTCCCTACGCTGACTAAGTGCAAGGGGATACAAACAGGGAACAAGCAAGGGAAGGGGCAGTAGCCCACGGAACACCGTGAGGGAACGGAGTGGTGAACGAGCAGTCAGGATCAGGATGTAATGAAGTATACAAACGCAGAGCACGGAGCAGGAAGCAAGCCGGGGGCAGAGCGAAGCAGGATAAGCGGGAACTGAAGCACGGCAGAAGCAGGCTGGAGCAAGGCAGCAGTGGGGCCAGGAAACCAAGAAGAATCACAAGCAATGAGGAAGAGAAAACGGCAGGTATAAATGGACAGGGGGCGGAGCTAACTCCGACTGACCAGGCCGCGATAGGCTCTCCCACTCCTGAGCCTGCCACCCTGATTGGTGGGAGCAGGTGTCAGTCTAAGAGGTCTGGCCTCAGGTGTCGATTGATTAATCCTGGGAGTATCCACAGACGTAGTGCCTGGCAGATCCTTTACAATCTATCTATCTGTCTATCCATCCATCTATCTCATATCTATCTATCTATCTATCTATCTCATATCTTTCACGTATAGTTCATATAGGGTACCTGTGGCAGCTCAGAAAGTAGCAAGGCAGGCTTGGCAGGAACTAGGCAGACGTCAGGAGTGGAGAAGCAGGACAGGCGTGGTATACAGCACAGCACAGCAACAGCTCAACATGACACTAGATTAGGATACAGGTTACAGGATACAGGAACAGGGAACACTGGGAGCAGGGAACACTAGGGGACCATTTGCAAGACAAACTTGGAATATGACAACAACGCTCAGGCGTGGGAGGATGGGGCTGGGACCTTCTTATAGCCCAGGGTGCTCTGGGAGCCATTAGCTCAATCTCAAACATGCGTGCGCTCTGGCTTCTTAAGTCTGGACTGAGCTCATGGGCACACCCTGGTGGTCACTGTGGAACAGGGTGGCCGTTTGTGCAGACATCTCTTGAGAGAAGGGCGTCGACTGGATGGAAAGAGTTTGTGGTCAGTGACCACGGACGTTACAATACCTATCTATCTCATATCTATGTATCTATCTCTGTCTTTATTGATCGATCTATCTATCTCATATCTATATATCTCATATCTATATACCTAAATACAAAAAATGTCAGCCGCACAGACAAAAATAGTAGTGGTGGGGGGTGCAAGCCTGACCAAGGTCACCCAAACCTATAAATCCAAAAAATCAGGCAGCACTCCAGAGAAATAGCAAAAAAAGATATAGGTGCTTTATTGATGCATCAGTCAGGTGCAACGTTTCAGCTCTACAATAAAACCTTTCTCAAGCTGTAGAGCTGAAACGTTGCACCTGACTGATGCATCAATAAAGCACCTATATCTTTTTTTGCTATTTCTCTGGAGTGCTGCCTGATTTTTTTGATTTATCCATCCATCCATCCATCCATATCCAAAAATCAGGCAGCACTCCAGAGATGTAGCAAAAAAAGTATAGGTGCTTTATTAATATGTATAATTACAGATATTTATCTACAGTTTTTACACTTTTTGATGAGCGATGTTTGTGTATATCGCATTATAAGCCTTATATGCACTATCTGTATCACTGTATTATTGCTGAATATTTGGCATACACTGTATTTATATTGTATATGTTTATATATGGTTAAACACTCCTTTGATATACAATTACTTCTTGATTGAAGTTCTCTTATATATATGCTGATGCCACATGCTTTCACTAGCTTGAGAAAGCAGAAAATAGTTTGCATGGTCAATTTCATTCTAAATGACTCTATGGTCATAGCCTAAAGTTGAATCTGGTCTGAAGCAACAAGAGGTAGAAAGTAAAAACCATATTATTGGTGGTGGGATGGGGGTCTTGTGATTGTATCTACCGGTGGTAACATTACTCTGAATGCATTTACTACAGTAGGTTTAGATGTTTTTCTATTTCTAAAAAGATTATTGAGCTGAAAGTTTCCTGAACTCATCTTCTGGAATAAATATGTGCTGCATCTCCTAAATCATGTGCATGGATGTAGGTGACTTATATAACTCTTATGTGCTGGCAGGTCTGTTGCTGGAGTAGACACGGATCCAGGACTGGTCCACATGGAGATACAAGAGTCAGATGGAGGTGAGATAAGTGAGCTTTTATTATGATTTACAGTATGTAACAGATACAACATGCCATGTAACGTGTGACGGCCCCTTCTGCCCCAAATGATGTCTTTCTGTCTGCACCTGTCAATTAAATGACATCACTTCCTGTCTCAGTGACTGTAGCAGTGGCGGATTAAGCAGACCATAGGCCCTGGGCTGTTACCCAAAATGGGCCCCCCTTGTCCACCACCGCGCCGTAACTATTGTTAACACTACCTTTTTGTGCAAGCATTAACAAATGGGTGTTACGATTCCCCTTGTCAAAGGGCTGTGTCCCTACATACTGGCAGTATCACACTATGCAGGGACACAACCTCCTCACAAGGGGAATGGTAACACCCATTTGTCAGTCCTGGACTGCACAAAGACTTTATGTGAAATACAAGGGTTTCCTATAATAAACGTGTCCGGAGAGGTGACAGATTCTCTATAAATCCAGTGACTCACAGGTGACGACTTCTCAGATTCTAGTAGTTTTTTTTCCTTTATTCTTCTCCATCCGGTGCAGATCTCATGATGTCTTCTCCCGGCCATGACCCATTTCTGAATCCTAAAGACGCAGATACTATTGAATGTGGCGTCGCTACCACCGTAGCAGCCTTAGCGGCGGCACATGCCACCTTATGCAGCAATGGCGGTAGATACGCCACTGTATACAATATTTTAAACTATCTAACACTTGATTCTTCAGAAATTCTGATAATTAGGAATCTCATAAAACCAAAAGTGGAAGACTAGGCAGAGATATCCAATCATATACCTCTTCTGATAAAAATAAAACACACACACAAAAACCTACTATGACATCCTACTAATCCAGAAAATTAATGTCAGATAAAATAAATGTTAATGTAGTTTTTTTCCCCTGGTGAAATTTTGAACAATCCCTAATTGTTAGAAGGGTCTCTTGACAATAAGCTGATCACAAAGTGTCCCCCTGCTGGGACCCCAGCGATCAGCTGTAATCTGTGGGGAACCCTGTCAATAAGTGTTCAATTTCCTTGCAGCGCCACCACAGGGAAAATTATGCATTACACTGTACCAATTCATATCAATGGATTGTCTGTGTAATGCATGACAGGACAAGTCCTCCAGAGCAAGAGACGCTCTTTGTAGCCGCTCTCCGATTTGGCAAAGAGAGGACATTTCCCCTAAACCTGCAGTTGCCATAGCCACGTTAATATAAGGCCTCATTCATTTAGACGGCTACAATGTGGTCCCATTTTAGCATCCGTATTACGGCCACAAAACCTTTACCCCTCCACGATTCACGTAAACCAAACCTAGATCACCATAGGGTACTTTGGTAATCTAAGTTCGCTTCACTTGAACTTGGGAGGGTGTAGGTCTTACGGCCGTAATACGGACACTAAAATGCGGTCCCCTTTATGGCCATCTGAATGAGGCCTAAAGCGGCTCTGAAAGCTGTTTTTATTCCAAGACCTATATACGCTCCAATGTCTCATACACATATTTAGGGATTTATATCTCCTTCAAGGTTCTGTTTAATCACCGCTCCAGTAAAAGTTGCCTCCTGAGTTTTCACAAGATACACCACCTTCATCTCTTAATACATTTGTCTCACAGCGGTTGGCTGCCGACTCGGCACGCAGCATCTCAAGTCACTGCAAATAAGAGTAATCAATATTGATATTGTGGAAAACGCTATTCTTCATTTCAATGGCTTCTTCCAGATACTTAATGTTTCCACTATTGATTTTACTCCGCAGGTTATCGATATGTGACATGCCAGATTCAAAACTGCTCTGACAAAACACTAGCATTTCCGTTCAATGGGAACATCGATCGCAGTTCTTTAACTGTACAGGATGATTACATCTTTCTTAAGGTACGTGGCATAACATGAATACGGTGAGCATCTGAATTATGAACTTATTCAATGACGTAAGGATAGCTTCAAGGGAATGCCTGCTACTTGCAAGACTAACATGGATAACATACAAGTGGAATCAGGCAACAGAACAATTACTGTATGTGACATTTTAACAATTACAATTTATAATAGAAATCCCCAGAAGATAGATCACAGGGTCAGAGGTGCACTTAGGGGGGGGGTTATAGTGCCTGCATAACCCCCCATAAGCAGTTCAGGAAAAAAAATCCAGTTAAGGGCTGAAATTCTTTCTGCCACCACTAGGGGCATGTATAGAGCTGCAAAGATCGGCTTGTTCTGTTGTAACGCGCATCCGCGGCCCCTGCTGTTATCTCGAGAACAGCAGGGACCGCGAGAACAGCAGTGGCAGCGCATGCGCGTTACTGGCTGTGAAGCAGAACAAGCCGATATACACCACACCACGTGACAAGTGACGTGTCGTATACCCGGCAAAGAATTCAAGATCAACAAAGCGGCAGAGCCAGTGCAGAGAGTGACGTCACCAGTCAAGTTCCTCATGGCAGGATCTGGAAACGGGGCCACTTTGGAAAATGTAAGTATATTACAAATGTATTTACATTTATAAATGACATGCATTAAAGGGGTTTTTGAAAATATTATAGTATCTCAGACAACCCCTTTAAGAAAACCCCTTTAAAATCCCTGTGTTTACCCCTGAGAGTGTTTTACTGCTAGGACCCCCAGCAATTAGCTGTAATCTGTTAGTGAACTTGGCAGCAAAAGCTCAATTTCCCTACAGCGCCACCACAGGACAAATGAAGCATTACAGGATTCCCATTAAAATCAATGGGTTATCTGTGTAATGCACAGTTTTGTTGGGTTCCTTCAGAACAATAGACCTTTTTGTGGCCATTCTCCACTAAAAAATAAAAAATAAGCATCCCTTCTGCTAAGGCTAAATTTTCTAATAGGGTCATTGAAATTTTGGTGCTAAACCAGACAGCTCCTTTAAGTCTGTTATGCTGTGTTATAGCTTCATTACAAAAACAGAATAAAAGAAAGTCATATGAGCTACACAGTCTTAATAGGGGGTTTATTGCAATGTCCAGTATTATGTAGATAAAGCGTATTCATTGTATTGTAAAATATTCTGCAACTTTCTGATATACTTTGTTTCAATTCCTCACCATTTTCAAGATCTCTGCATGAAGTCAGTAAATAGAAACATCTGCCAAATAAGAAGACACCAGTGTTATAAATGGCACATGGTAGGTGGGGAGGGGGGGGGGGCTGTTAAAGCTTTCAAACTCAGGTCCAGGAGCTTCAAGTTACATCTCGAATTCATTTGTAAGAGTTTGTTTACACACACTAATTACGGACGTAATTCGGGCGTTTTTGCCCCGAATTACGTCCGAAAATAGCGCCTCAATAGCGCTGACAAACATCTGCCCATTGAAAGCAATGGGCAGACGTTTGTCTGTTCACACGAGGCGTAATTTACGCGCCGCTGTCAAATGACGGCGCGTAAATAGACGCCCGCGTCAAAGAAGTGACCTGTCACTTCTTTGGCCGTAATTGGAGCCGTTATTCATTGACTCCAATGAATAGCAGCGCCAATTACGTCCGTAATGGACGCAGCGTTCAAGCGCCTGCACATGCCGTTACGGCTGAAATTAATGGGATGTTTTCAGGCTGAAACATCCCCGTAATTTCAGCTGTTACGGACGCCCTCGTGTGAACATACCCTTACATTCACTGGATGAAAATCTGTCCCGATCTAGAGCTGATCGGGACAGATTTTCATCCAGTGAATGTAACAAATGAATTCGAGATGTAATCGCAGCTGATGGTTTGTTGTATCAGCCTGAAGGGATTTTTGCTCACAGAGGAATGCCAGCTTAACCCCTTAATGACCAGCCTATTTTAGACCTTAATGACCAAGCCATTATTTACGTTTTTCCATCGTCGCATTCCAAGGGCTATAACTTTTTTATTTTTGCGTCGACATAGCTGTATAAGGTCTTGTTTTTTGCGGGACAAGTTGTATTTTTTAATAGCACCATTTTGGGGGACATATTATTTATTGATTAACTTTTATTAACTTTTTTTTGGGGGGGAATAGAAAAAAAACTGAAATTTCGCCACTCTTTTTCGCATCCTAAATCTACGCCGTTTACCGTGTGATATAAATAACACAATGACTTTATTCAGCGGGTTGTTACGATTGCAACGATATGGAATTTGTATAGTTTTTGTATGTTTTACTACTTTTACACAGTAAAAACACTTTTTTTTCAAAATTATTTGTTTTTGTGTCTCCATATTTGAAGAGCGATAACTTTTTTATTGTTCCGCCAATGCAGTTGTATGAGGGCTTTTTTTTTGCGGGAAGACTTGTAGTTTTTGTTGGTACCATTTTGGAGTAGATGCGACTTTTTGATCACTTTTTATCACATTTTTTTAAAGTCAGGATTCACAGAAAACAGCAATTTTTCCATAGTTTTTTATTTAATTTTTTACGGCGTTCACCGTGCGGGTTAAATAATGTAATACATTTATAGTCGGGGTCATTACGGATGCAGCGATACCAAATATGCATAATTTTTTAACTTTATTTTGGTTTTTTAATAGTAAAGCATTTTGTAAGGGGAAAATGTGGGTTTTTCATTTTTTTTCACATTTTTTTTTATTAACTTTATAAAACTTTTTTTTTAACTTTTTTACTAGTCCCACTAGGGGACTTTAATATGCGATCATCCGATCGCTATTATAATACACTGCAATACGTTTGTATTGCAGTGTATTACTGTCTGTCCGTTTAAAAAGGACAGGCATCTGCTAGGTCATGCCTCCGGCAGGCATTCACTACAGGCAGACCTGGGGGCCTTTATTTGGCCCCCGACTGCCAATGGAGACACAGACACTCAGCGATCTTATCACCGGGTGTCGGTGGGAGAGAGAGGGAGCTATTGAGTGCCGCATCTGAAGGGTTAAACGGGTGAGATCGATACTTATATCGATCTCACACGTTCAAGCAGGGACACCCCCAGCTGCCCCTGGCAGCTGAGAGCAGGGAGATTTGACGGCTCACTGCTCTGTTTATTTATCCTGATGCAGTGCCGTAATAAGGCTTATGCATCAGAATAAAGTCCGTTAGTGACCGACGTGAAAAGGCGTATTAGCGGTCACTAACAGGTTAATACATTGCAAGGGACATAGATGTGTGAACAGAATTAGGTTAAGAGAGTTTTCAGCCCCATAATGTAAAAATTTTAAGTATCCATTGAACAGTCAGAGGCTGAAAACCTGTCATCATCAAGGGCGGATTTGGCATTTTCGGGGTCCCAAGCAAAGTTATGTCAGGGATCCTATTCAAAGACACCTGTAGATAGTGTCAAACACAGTGACCCCTGTAGATAGTGTTAAACACAGTGCCCCTGTAGATAGTGCCACACACAGTGCCCCCTGTATAGTGTGACACACAGTGCCCCCTGTAAGATGTGCCACACAGAGTGCCCCTTGTAAATGATGCCACACACAATACCCCCAATAGATAATGCCGCACACAGAACTGCCTATAGATAGTGCCACACACAGTGCCCCATGTAGATATTGCCACACACTGTGCTCCCTATAGATAATGCCACACACAGCCCCCCTGTAGATAATTCCACACACAGTGCCCCTCTTTAGAAAGTGCCATATACATACAGTGCTCCCTGTAGATAGTTCACCCATTCAGTAATAGTGCCCCCAAATGAAAAATACAACTTATACTCACCTAGGCTGGATCCCACAACAAACGGGGCTGCACAGCAGGCCTCCCCAGCCACATTAGGCCTGCAACCTTTGAGATTTCAAGACAGGAGTCTAGCCCAGGCCGACAAAATGCAGTGACGTCTTCACACTGGCCTGCGCAGGGATTCTGTCACAGCTTCTCATAGGCTGCAGACCTAACGTGACCTATAGTCTAGTGAATGGAGGAGCAGGTCGCTGACAGCACCCTGCTCTGCCATATCATTCAATACAATTGAAGGTGGCAGTCGCCAAAGGCAACGGATGCCCGGTGCTAGCAATGCCACTGCCGACAACTGTAACTGCGCCCTGAGGACGCGAATACAGTTGAAAGTTATGTCGACCTTCAGTGGGCCCAACAGGGACCCCCACGCCTCTGAGACCCCCTACAATTGTATGGTTTGTGTGGTGGTAAAGACCGCTACTGCTCATCATACCAAAATGACACACTGTAATGAGCCATGCACCTGTGTCACCTGAACATGATCAGAACAGGTTTTCAACATAAACAACAATGTTTACAACCACTGACAGCCAGCAGAGATCTTGTAAATTGTGAGAAATTGAAAGTCAAAATATATTTGAAAGTTACTGAATATTTCTTTATACATTGAATAAACTTTATTAAAATGAGATCAGAAAACGGTATTTATCTAGATGTTGTCTAATGCACGCACAATCTACAGGCACCCCCCTGGGATAACTGCACGTTCATAGAAAATATCTTTACTCATGGTTCCTAAAGGGTTAAGGATCATAATAATACTTATTTAACAGCAATATATTGCCTAAAAAAAAAATCAATAAGAAGGTCTTCTTCTGGACTGGAGAACTTAATGGATTCTTGCAAGGTTACATAGACCCTCACTTCAAACTTGCCAGTTTTAATCAGAAATGGGTTCTGCTAGAAAAAGAAAATCCTAGCGTCATGAAATCCATAGGCATCTTACTTACGTTAATCATGTTTCACGGTTCAGCTATCAGCGCTCCATCTCCATTATTACGAAACTATGATCCTAGCAGGCACCGCAATTGGCTAAAAGAGTCAGCAGCAAGCCACACTACTCCTGGGGTTTCTATTGTGCTCTACTAACATGAAAATCCACTAATGTGCGTGTGTGTGTGTGTGTGTGTGTGTGTGTGTGTGTGTGTGTGTGTGTATATATACACACACACACACACACACACACACACACACACACACACATGCCTGTTTGATCTTACTCATTATTTACCTAGAACTAATTTGTAGATCTATATTTAATGGGTTTTTCCGGGGTATGGATAGGTAATCAATGTTTGGTCTTTTGAGGTCCGACCTCCCGTGGATACACTCAGGGTTAGCATGGCTGTGCCTGGTACTGCAGATCAGCCCCAGTCCCGTGAATAAAAACTGTGCTACAGTACCTAGCACAACTGCACGTTGCTTACATACTTACAAGAAGATCAAGCTAAAAAAAAAAGTGGCTCCATGGCTTACAAGAAGCCTCAGAGGTGGGCTCCCAGTTTACAAGAAGCATCAGAGGTGGGTTCCTTGGCTTACAAGAAGCATCAGAGGTGGGTTCCCTGCTTACAAGAAGCATCAGAGGTGGGTTCCCTGCTTACAAGAAGCCTCAGAGGTGGGTCCCCAGCTTACAAGAAGCTTCTTGGTTCTCGGTTTACAAGAAGCCTCCGAGGTGGGTCCCCTGCTTACAAGAAGCCTCAGAGATGGGCCCCCTGCTTACAAGAAGCCTCAGAGATGGGCCCCCTGCTTACAAGAAGCCTCAGAAATAGGCCGCCTGCTTACAAGAAGCCTCAGAAGTGGGTTCTCGGTTTACAAGAAGCCTCAGAAGTGGGTCCCCTGGCTTATAAGAAGCCTCAGAGGTGGGTTCTTGGTTTACAAGAAGCCTCACAGATGGGTCCCCGGCTTACAAGAAGCCTCAGAGATGGGTCCCCTGCTTACAAGAAGCCTCAGAAGTGGGTTCTCTGTTTACAAGAAGCCTTAGAAGTGGGTTCCCTACTTACAAGAAGCCTCAGAGGTGGACCCCCTGCAGACAAGAAGCCTCAGAGTTGGGCCCCCTGCACACAAGAAGCCTCAGAGGCGTACCAACGTGCTTACATCAAAGATATTTCAGCCTAAATAGAAAAATAACAGTGCAGCATTGATGCTATATCTTTCTGTAACTTTATATGAAGAGATAACTGCTTCAGTTTTCAGTGCAATAAATAATAAGAAAAGCCATGAAGGGCACTATATATTATAAAAACTCTCTGGTCCATAAATCGACTTAATCTAATTAAATTCTGTGTGATGCCCAAATATTTTCCTCTTACCTATTGAATCTCTTGCTTGTGTCAAAATAAAGAGTTTAAATCACAAGTGCTACCAGCAGCAGATAAGGGTAATTCATTTTACTTGATGGCCATGCTGCCGTGATGAGGACGGACAGTGATTGATGGTATAAATGGCTTCTCCCTTTATGAACTGCACATTGTCGAGATATGATTCGAGGTTGAATGATTTATGAAAATGGAAAGTAAACATAGGTTCTGCTGCTCCATGCAAATTTACAATCACCGCTACTTCTAGGAACATCAGGTACTGGAAAAGCCTTTAAGTTCCACAGCAGTCCCTGAAACATATTGTACAATATGTGGACAGATTTTATATGTAGTCACTGGTACAGGTCCAGGAAAAGAATATAATACAACTATATACTCCATAATGCTTGGAAATTAGATTGTAGGGTCCTAAACCACCCATAGACATTACTTTCGGAGGATCCCAACATCAACATAATACAATGGGCAATAGTATTGTAATCACACCTCAATTCATCAAATGTACTTTAATAAGTTGAGTAACGTTGTAAATACATTGTATTATTCATATTTTACCTACACGAGTAACAGCCTGTATTATAGTTCAGAGCTGCATTCATAATTCTGCTGGTTGTCTTTGGTAACTGTCTGCAAGCATGTCCTTAAAAGCAAAGCTGAGCTCATATAATGCAATGGAACCGTTGGCTTTTCCTACATTAGATGACTGTACATAGCCTGATGTACAGTCTACACTTACCAGAATGGAAATCACTAGGGTAAGCTCTGAGCCAGCAAAGAACTTCTGCTCTGAAGTCTGCAGAATAGTGATTGCAGCTCTGGTCTATAATACAGGCTGTAAGTCACTACAAGATGAGTAATACAATGTATTTACAACATTTCAGGAAGATTAATTCTATATGTAAGCTGCGTATATAGCCACATGTATCAATGGTCATTAGAAAAAAAAAGTTTGCCTAAAAGAGAATCCCTGTGCAGTAATGTAGCCATAGGGGATGCAGAGGTCCAGGAAGTTCAAGGTAAGCCTCTTCCGCAGGTTACACGTACACCCCTGCTCTTCTGTCTGAGGGAGCCCAAAGTGTTGGAGGGATGGATTCTGAATTCCTGGTATAGATTTTGCATTGAGTTTCGAGCTACAATATGTATGTGCCAAGGTATCACCACTCTCAAATTTAATGACTGTATGTCCTCTATGAATTGCATTAAACACCCTCAGTGAATTATTATTTATGTATTTTTTATTGTTTTTTACACTACACTAGTATTTTACAATCTGCTTGTGATTTTTGCAGACAGCGGCAGGAAACCAGAGTAAATATTATGTATCATACCGACGAAACGACTTTGTGCTGATGAAACTTCCAAAATACGCACTTCCAAAGGTGAGTTAAACAATTCTTCTGGGGTAAAGCATGGCACCAATGGTTCTTCTGGGGTAAAGCATGGTGCCAATGGTTCTTCTGGGGTAAAGAATGGTGCCAATGGTTCTTCTGGGGTAAAGCATGGCACCAATGATTCTTCTGGGGTAAAGCATGGCACCAATGGTTCTTCTGGGGTAAAACGTGGGGCTAACGACTCTTCTGGGGTAAAGCATGGCGCCAAAGGTTCTTCTCATATTACTATATACCTATAATACATTTCAATGGAAATTTTCCAAGAACACGTCTGTAATAATATTACATTTTGATGAGCGCTGTTACATAGGCACTGCTTATCTCTTTCTGCAGAAGCAGTCTGTTATAGAACACTTTTGTAGGAAGTATCTTCTTCTGTGCCAAGTACTGATTGGCTGACATGTAGAGCTCCCTATCTCCTTAAGAAGAGGTTATTCAGCAGCTGCAGAGTATTATATAGTACTGTGCTGTAAAACCTAAAAATACACACCTCAGATGCTACAAACCCTCATAATACACACCTCAGATGCGGCAAAACCTCATATTACACACCTCAGATGCTGCAGAACCTCATAATACACACCTCCGATGCTGCAGAACCTCATAATACACACCTCAGATACTGCAGAACATCATAATATAAACCACAGATGCTGCAAAACCTCATAATACACACCTCAGATGCTGCAGAACCTCATAATACACATCTCAGATGCTGCAGAACCTCATAATACACACCTCAGATGCTACAGAACCTCATAATACACACCTCAGATGCTGCAGAACCTCATAATACACACCTCAGATGCTGCAGAACCTCATAATACACACCTCAGATGCTGCAGAACCTCATAATACACACCTCAGATGCTGCAAAACCTCATAATACACACCTCAGATGCTGCAAAACCTCATAATACACACCTCAGATGCTGCAGAACCTCATAATACACACCTCCGATGCTGCAGAACCTCATAATACACACCTCCGATGCTGCAGAACCTCATAATACACACCTCAGATACTGCAGAACATCATAATATAAACCACAGATGCTGCAAAACCTCATAATACACACCTCAGATGCTGCAGAACCTCATAATACACATCTCAGATGCTGCAGAACCTCATAATACACACCTCAGATGCTACAGAACCTCATAATACACACCTCAGCTGCTGCAGAACCTCATAATACACACCTCAGATGCTGCAGAACCTCATAATACACATCTCAGATGCTGCAGAACCTCATAATACACACCTCAGATGCTACAGAACCTCATAATACACACCTCAGCTGCTGCAGAACCTCATAATACACACCTCAGATGCTGCAGAACCTCATAATACACACCTCAGCTGCTGCAGAACCTCATAATACACACCTCAGATGCTGCAGAACCTCATAATACACACCTCAGATGCTGCAGAACCTCATAATACACACCTCAGATGCTGCAGAACCTCATAATACACACCTCAGATGCTGCAAAACCTCATAATACACACCTCAGATGCTGCAAAACCTCATAATACACACCTCAGATGCTGCAGAACCTCATAATACACACCTCAGATGCTGCAACACTTCATAATACACACCTCAGATGCTGCAGAACCTCATAATACACACCTCAGATGCTGCAGAACCTCATAATACACACCTCAGATGCTGCAAAACCTCATAATACACACCACAGATGCTGCAGAACCTCATAATACACACCTCAGATGCTGCAGAACCTCATAATACACACCTCAGATGCTGCAGAACCTCATAATACACACCTCAGATGCTGCAACACTTCATAATACACACCTCAGATTCTGCAGAACCTCATAATACACACCTCATATGCTGCAGAACCTCATAATACACACCTCAGATCTCTTGAAAATGTGTGTATAATACAGCACAACGCACACCTTATAAATAAATTAGTTGTCACCTCAGAGTTACGTGATCTGAATAAGTTTACTGCGGCCTCGTGACTTTTTTTTAATATGGTAACGGTACTGCTCTGCTATTTCTAAAACTCTAACAATTTACAGTGGGGGTATAGTATCCAATATACAAGAAATCAATAAAAATTTTATATTTTTTCAAATGTTCCAAAACAAGTAAAAATGACTATCAGCGCATGTAAACAATGAAGAGCCATACAAATCGGGATTTTTAGACTGGACTATTAGATATGTGTGAAATCCAAAAGTTTCAGCTGGAAAACAGCTTTGCCCTAAGCATCACACAGCAGTGCGGATACAACAGTGCCAGCCAAATAGTGCTGCCTATGCAATAATGCCAGTCATAAGGAGCTGCAATTCACTGAACGCTACTATGCCAGCTGCTGACCATACCAGAATGCCAGCTTTACAAATAACCATAGTACTGACAGAACCTGTACATCAACAACCTGCGATACCGTCCTTCAGACTGAGGCTGGGTTCACACACCCTATTTTTGGACGTAATTCGAGCGTTTTAACTTCGAATTACGTCCGAAAATACGGCTCCAAAGCGCCGGCAAACATCTGCCCATTCATTTCAAAAGTCGGCGCGTAAAAAAGACGCCCGCGTCAAAGAAGTGCCTGTCACTTCTTGGGACGTAATTGGAGCCGTTTTCCATTGACTCCATAGAAAAACAGCTCCAATTACGTCCGTAATGGACCCTGCGAAAAACGCCTGCACATGCCATTATGGCTGAAATTCAAGAGCTGGTTTCTCCTGAAAACAGCTCCGTAATTCCAGGCGTATCGAACGTGTACATGTGAACATACCCTTAGCAGGCAGAACTGGCTTCAGTCATGGCCCTAGATTGCTACAGTTTAACCAATGAATTGCACTCCTTGTTGACAAGTCCCCCAGTATGCGCGTGTCCTGTTCATTGTATCGGGAGAATTCATATGTCCGAGAACTTAGATTGTGAGTTTCTCTGAATCACAGACCAGTGTTGCTAAATAGACAACATAGAGGTATGTGTAGGTTGAATGATACATAGTACGAGTTTAAACTGTTTTTCAGAGACTTCAGTATTGATAGGCCATCAAAATTTGGTTAGTGAAGGACCAACTACCAGCACCTGCGCCAAATAGCTGAATGAAGAGCTGATGCGCCCCCTTTTTTGTTTACGCAGGCATAGCCACCACTGCATGTATGGCACTGTGTTTGGGTAAATAATGAAGGAGATGAGTGCCACAACCACTTCAATCCAGAGATCGTCAGTAAATCCGGGAGTCGGACCCCCACCTATAAAATATTGATGGCAAATCCTAAGGATAGGCCGCCATCAATATTTAAGTCTTGAAAAGCCAGTTAATATTTTTATTGATTTGTCTTCTAGTTTCATATTTTGTTGCAATTTTATTTTTACAATTAGATACATAATGATAGTTCCCCTTTAGTGCCCCACATTCAATAAAAAAATGCCCCTTAAGTGCCCCCACACTGTAAAAGTCTCCCTGAAAAATAATAAAATGAACACTTACCTTACCTGTTACCTTGATGAACGGCTTGTGGCCTGCGCTGTCAGCAGCACAGTGCAGGTGGGGGCGTGATTAGGTTATTACACCGCACCGGCCTTTGTCGAATTCCCGCTGCCTAATAGGCCACAGGCATTAAGTGGGCTATAGTCTATGAGAGTATATGGTGGGGCAGGAAGGCGATGGCTCCCTGCTCCACCATAGTATTCAACTGTATGTGTATCCTGAGGATGTGGATACTGTTGAAAAGGTCACAAGGTGCAGTTTTAATTGTGTAACGCTCCTTGTAGACAGACAGACAGACAGACAGACAGACAGACAGACAGACAGACAGACAGACAGACAGACAGACAGATAGATAGATAGATAGATAGATAGATAGATAGATAGATAGATAGATAGATAGATGAGATGTATCTCAAAAAGTAAAAGTAATTTTTAATAAAAAGTATTTTGAAAGTTGCACCAATCACACCAATACACATTTATAAATACATATATATATATATTTATATAAAAAAAAAAAAAAAGAGATTTAAAAGGTATACATAAGTTATATTGTGTATATAGTAAAGGATAGTTTGGTCCTAAGGTTATGATGCTGGACAATTGCGTCCAGTTCTAGAAGTCTAATTCACTTTTAACCATATGCATAAATGCTAATTAATTGATCACAAGGCAACCACTTCTCCAATAGAGCCAAAAATTATTAAGGTGCAAAAGGGGCCTTAGATATTAGACAATTGTTTAAAGATCCATTCAGTTTTGATTCTCTTCTGTAGACATTAGATGGTCAGCAATTTCCATAAAAAATGTATAAGTCTACAAGCAAATATTTATGGGCACCTTTACTTATTTGACCTTGAGTTTCATGACCTGAGGGAAATTGTCAATATAAGTAAGTAAGCACAAGGATCAAGAACCCATATGTCATGGAAGACCAAGACGGGTACTGTCATACTTGGGCATAATGGGAGTATAGCAGTCATAGTAGTTGCTATAGGGCTCAGTAGCCAAGGGGACCTATTCAGAGGGGCTGTGAATGATGGAAGGGGGCAGTGGAAAAATTATATTTTAGGGAGACCACTGAAAAGAGGACCGAGTGGAGACCAAAATAATCTTAAGCTTTGCATGTCTGAACTCACTTGCTGCTGATGGGAGTAAATGAGACCCATGATAATAGCCATTATGCCCCTATTGTCATATCAAATTGGTGTATTCTTACTAATATTTTTTCCGAAAGTTATTCTTTTTCCATGGGAATTAAAGGGGTTCTATAGCTTCAGAAAAGTTTAAATGGGGTCAAAATCAAAAGTCTGTTTATTCCTTAGGCCTCATGTACACGACCGTAAAAACTCCCGTTATTACGGGTCGTAATTACGACCCGTAATAACGGGCTCATAGACTTCTATTGGCGACGGGTGCCTTCCCGTTTTCTCACGGGAAGGTGCCCGTGCCGTTGAAAAAGATAGAACATGTCCTATTTCAGGCCGTAATAACGGCACGGACAGTCCATAGAAGTCTATGGAGCTCTCGTAATGACGGGTGGCTACATGTGTGCACCCGTCATTACGGCAGCGTTGCTAAGCGACGTCAGTAAATAGTCACTGTCCAGGGAGCTGAAAGAGTTAACTGATCGGCAGTAACTCTTTCAGCACCCTGGACAGTGACTACCGATCAGAATAAACTTGTAAAAAATAAAAGACGTTCATACTTACCGACAACTTCCTGCTTCCTCCAGTCCGGTCTCCTGCCCGTTGCCTTGGTGACGCGTCCCTCTCGACATCCGGCCCGACGTCCTGGATGACGTTTCAGGCCATGTGACCACTGCAGCCAATCACAGGTCAATCACAGGCTGCAGCGGTCACATGGACTGCCGCGTCATCCAGGGATGTCGGGCTGGATGTGAAGAGAGGGACGCGTCACCAAGACAACGGCCGGGTAAGTATGAATTTCTTTAACTTTTATTACAGAAAGGGCTGTCCCTTCTCTCTATCCTGCACTGCCAAAAACGTGCCCGTAAATACGGGTGGAATACGGGTGACACCGGACCCATATTTACGGGCACGGGTTCGTAAATACTGGTGCAAAACGGGTCGAATACGTGTGACACCGGACCCGTATTTACGCCAGTATTTACGGGTGGGAAAAAATACGGTCGTGTGCATGAGGCCTTAAACTTATAAAAAGGGCATACAGTGCCCATAAACATAGTGTTAGCAAGTGCCCATACACTCTATTAGTGCCCATATGCCCCACAAATGCTACAATCAATGCCTTACAGAGCCCCATGCAGTGCCCTAATAGAGTTTTTTTAACGTAACTGGTGTTTCTTCCGCGCTGTCTCTCCCTGGATGTGCAGGCTGCAGGCTTTTTCCAGGCGTCACTTGTACAGTCTGTGTAGGTGTGATGCAGGCAGATACAATAATGTCCTAGCACCATCTTACAGAACTGTAAGTCAGGAATGGACAACCGCAAACAAAAGCCAACTGCATGCCAAGAGATTCACAGTGAATGGCAGGGTATTGAGCCAATTTGGTGGAGGATGTACTAGGCATCTGGATTTCCCTTAAGCGCACCCCTGCTTATAATTGCCTTGCATGAGCATGCGGTTCAGTGTCACGTGTCCACCCATTCCATTATGTTATTAAAGACGGGGCTTCATGTGACAGGGACAGAGCTATGAAGTGGGTGGTAAAAGAACATCCTATAGCTAATCGGATTACTGGACTGATTACAGTAGCAGGAGAAGAGTGTACTGATCTTGCAGGAGACAGTGACCAGTCCATTCATGTCATTATGTTATTAAAGACAGGGCTTCATGTGACAGGCGCTGAGTCAAGAAATGGGCATTTTAGAACATCCTCTAGCCAATTAGATCACTAGACTGATTACAGTAGCAGGAGAGGAGTGTGCTGATGTTGTAAGAGACAGTGACTTGTCTATTGATATTATGTTATTAAAAATAGCGCTTCATCTGACAGTGGCAGAGTCATGGAATGAGAATGGTATAACATCCTGTAGCCAATCATATCACTGGACTGATTACAGTAGCAGGAGAGGCGTGTGCTGACCTTTTTCGGAGACGGTGACTTGTCTATTGATATTATAATATTATTAACCCCTTAGTGACCACCAATACGCACCAATACGCCTTTTCACGGCGGTCACTATGGGCCCTTAGGCTAGGCCGTCCGTCGCCTTTTCACGGTGGCCCAGTCTAAGCCCTGCACGGGTGTCCCGTGCAGGCTGGACCTGGGGCTCGGCTGTCTGAACCCGTTAAGTGCCGCGGTCAATAGCGACCGCAGCATTTAACTTGCTTACAGAGGGAGGGAGCTCCCTCTGTCACCCATCGGCGGCCCGCAAATGCAATCGCGGGTCTCCGATGGGGTGTCATGGCAGCCAGGGGCATGATAAAAGCCCCCAGGTCTGCCCTGGGCATATACCTATTAGGACTTGCCAGAGGCACGTCCTAATAGATTGCCTGTCAGAGTTACACTGACAGGCAATAATGCTTTGGTATACTAACATAGTATACCAAAGCATTATAGCAGCGATCTACAGATCGCATAGTAAAGTAATAAATGTGAAATAAAAATTATTACTAAAAAATTACAGTAAAAAATAAATCAATTTTTTTCCATAAAAAGTGGTTTTATTTAGCAAAAGTGTAAAAAATAAATAAAAGTACACATATATGGTATCGCCGCGACCGTAATGACTCAAACAATAAAGTTAATATGTCATTTAAACCGCAAGGTGAACACCATAAAAAAAAGCGCAAAAAACAATGGCGAAATTGCTATTTTTTTCCATTGCCCACCAAACGAGTCATAATAAAAGTTAATCAATAAGTCCCATGTACCCCAAAACAGTACCAATCAAAACTACGTCTCGCCCCGCAAAAAAACAAGTAAAAAAAAATCACTACATTGATGGAAAAATCTAAATATTACGGCTCATGGAAAGCGACGATGCAAAAACAAATAATTTTTGTTCAAAAGTGTTTTTATTGTGCAAAAGTCGTAAGACATAAAAAACTTCTACATATGCGGTATCGCCGTAATCGTACCGACCCATGGAATAAAGGAAATGTGTTATTTACACTGCACAGTGAACGGCGTCAATTTAAAACGCATAGAACAATGGTGGAATTTCAGGGTTTTTTATTCACCCTCCAAAAAAAGTTAATAAAAGTTAATAAAAAATGGTATGTACCCCAAAATGGTGCCACTAAAAAGTACAACTAATCCCGCAAACAACAAGTCCTCATACAGCTATGTCAACGGAAAAATAAAAAAGTTATAGCTCTTTGAATGCAACTATAGAAAAACGAAAAAAAATAGCTGGGTAATTAGTGCCTAAAATAGGGTTGTCACTGAGGGGTTAAAGACAGGGCTTCATGTGGGGCAGAGTCAGGGGCAGAGTCAGGAAATGGGCATGGTAGAATATCCTGTAGTCAATCAGATCACTGGACTGAATACAGTAGCAGGAGAGGAGTGTTCTGAACTTGTAGGAGACAGTGACTTGTCTATTGCTATTATGTTAGAAAAGATGGGATTTTATGTGATGGGGCAGAATCTTGAAATGGGCATGGTATAACAATCTGTAGTCAATCAGATGACTGGACTGATTAGCAGCAGGAGAGGAGTGTTCTGAACTTGTAGGAGACAGTGACTTGTCTATTGATATTATGTTATAAAAGACAGGACTTTATGTGACGGGGCAGAGTCTTGAAATGGGCATAGTATAACAATCTGTAGTCAATCGGATGACTAGACTGATTAGCAGCAGGAGAGGAGTGTGTTGATTGTGAACGAAGAAAGAACCTGTTCGATCACATAAGAAAATGTTCACACATTCCCATCATGTTTCCAATAGTAAGACGTATAATACTACCAGATGCATCAGTTTTGGCGCTGTCCTCCATTATATAAACAACATTTCATATGCATGTTAAATATTTGATTTATCTTACAAAGATCGGGTGCTTTTAACTTTTTTACATCATGCTCTAGGTGGATTTACAGGCTGCATCTGGCTTTACGAAAACAGCTGCTTGTTAGTATGCAAGAGGTTACCTAAATTAAGTACTTTGCTAAATTGACGTTGATATCACTGTATATTTGATAGCTAAATGAAGTAAATTATGCTACATTTCATTAGAAAAAGAACATTCCTTTAAATTATCATTTATATTTATGCAACGCTCGCCAAGCGCCTAATGATAATTTTTCACTTGTGCGAATTTTGATTAAGTAAACGCCTGCAGAACAAGTGGGAGGCCGCTCCGAAACGCAGTCTATAATATATCACTAGTAAGTTATACTGCTTGCATAGGCATCACTTTTTTATTAGGCTATGTTAATTACTCCTTCCAGACAAGCTGAAAATACATCCATAGTAATAGACCTCACAGTTTAAATGTATTAACAGCTCGCAAAATATATTACTGCGCCAATTTCTATGACGCTGCTTTTCCCCTTTGGAGTCACATATTTTGTCTGAACGAATTCTGGTGATAAATACCGAATGAGAAGAATGTAACTGCATGGAAATTAATTGTCCCAGGAAAACTTAGACGTGATTTAAAGGTCATTAGCAATGCATTATTTCAAAGAAGGTTGTGTACTTCCATAGCAGGGGATATAATTAAAGATAATTGTCTGTGTTTTCCATAAAAATCAATTAGAAATGAAAATTGATTTCATTTGGTAAAATATTTTTCATCTAGTTAAAGGGGTTGCCAAGGATTAGAAAGGATCCGCTTAAAGCAGCGCCACTCTTGTCCATTGGCTGTGTCTGGTATTGCTGCTCAGACACATTTAGTTGAATAAGGATGAGCTGCAATACCAGATACAACCTATGGACAAGAGTGGCGCTGTTTCGGGGGAAAAAAGGCAGATCCTTTTTTCTAATCCTAGACAACCCCTTTAACTATTTATTAATTTGCTTGTTAGTTTTGTCTTTATTATTATAAATTATTATAAAACAATTATTCATTATTATACGGTAGCTATAGAGGTAGGTCCTATCACTTTTTGTAAAGTTATGGATCTGATCTACTGGTTCAAAGTTGAAAACATTTTTTCAACCTATTAATGACACATCAGGGGATAAGTTTGTTGGGTGTCCATGAGCGAGGAACCCCAGTAGCCTGGAAAGAAAGGGGATAATGTACAGTAGTGCATTAAAACCCTCTCATAACTTGTAAACTTCATCATAAAACTACTTTGCAAAAGTAAAAATGCCCATACCAAATGCCATGGCTCTTTCGTTACAGATATCAGTGGGTATTCCAGCCCACAAATAATCATCCATTGTTATTTTAAGACATATCACAGTAACCCTTTTGAACAAAAAGTGGAAAAATCCCTCCTGAACTTGAGATGTTAGATGTAGTCATAAATTCTGAGTTTAACCTTGGGATTTTGGATCTTTTCCTCCCCTCTTCATTTCTGTAAGTGTACATTTCCCCTCTATTACTGTACTGGGAGGTGGGCTCTCCCTAGTGCAAAGCTGGAGAGTTGTGCTGTGGGCTCTAACCAATCAGATGCCTCCCCCTGCAGCTCCCCCTTCCCCTCTCACAGCATGAGTTTCTCATATATAGGATGAGGCAGAGACTATAACATGATCCCTTCCTCCCCCTCCCTCTCTCTCCTCCTATGTGTCTTATAAAAGTTATCTTCAATCACATTATATTATAAGCTGGAGGACAACCACTTAGCGTAAGGCCAGAGGTGGCGGGGTATTCCGCGGTGAATCACAGAAAAATCTGCAGGTGTTACACTATAGATTTTGGTTAATGTTAATGTACACAATCTGCTTGTTTAATAGGACAGCATGGGTTCTGGAAATGTCGGACCTGGGCGCCTGATACTTCTGCAGAAAGATGTGGGATTGCCGTAGATAGCGGTCAGCCTGATTAGCAGAGGCAAATTATGGGCAGAGCCCGGCACCATCGGAATCGATAGCCCGTAAGATCTGAACAAGTGGGAAAGACCGGTTTGCCTGCAAATGTAGCTGATCGGGGCAGAAAACAGAGTAGTGGCTGCTGAAAACAAGTGCAACAAAGGGGGCCAGTCAACCACTGTAAATAATCGTCAGTTGTTGCAGAGACTATGCTAACGTTTTAGGATTTGTGCCTCTCTGTGAGAAGGCAAGCCTCAGTAATAAATCTTTATTTGTGGTACCACACATATCCGTGACCTTTGTACCGATCAAGGGGCTGTAATTCTCCCTGCTTGTTATAGGTACTCCTGTTTAATAACCATTCCGAAAGGTGAGCCCCGCTAACATTTGGCATATGTGTTTTTAAGCCCAACCACGTGCTAAGTTAGCCCATGTGCAAGTTAGACATATGGCCTGTGCTACTGAGTGGTCTTAAAGGCGTAGCATAATAAAATCAAAGACCAAGTACTGCAAATGTTGAAAAAGACCAAGGACTGCAAATGTCTACCCAACCCCTCTATTGTCAAGACTTTCGAGATTGGCGAGGCTAAAGATCAGCCCGCCACTTGTATGGGAAGTGAAATTCTGCAAGGGTAGCGGGCAGTTCCCAGCGTGACCCACAGAGGTGCAGGTAGCTCCTATCAGTATACTGAACTCACACCGCAGCCAAGGACAGGGGGCATAGCTCTCACCCTTGGAAATTCCCACAAAGGTAGTGGGTAGCTTCCACCGTGACCTATGGAGGTAGCCCGTTCACCCGTCGTACAGGGTGCAGTGACTTTCAGACTTAACCATTTCCAGGTGGTACTCCCCTAAGGGCGAGGACCCGACCAGGTTAGACAACTGCAGCATTGTTATCATTGTTGCACTGTGTCGAGGAAAATAAAGAAATCACCTTTGCTAAGGATCCTTGGAGTTTGCCAGCAGTTCAAAGAGGGACTCGCAGGCAGGCTGCGGATTTACGTGCGGATGTTTTCCACTACATGTTGAAAACTATTATCACTTGCAGCAAATCCTCCATATCTAGTCTAACCCATAGCCTGCCCTTACATTTCACCCAGAAATTGTCACTCAGTTTTTTTTAGTTATTGGGACTGGGACATGTCTTTTAGGCCAGGATCACACACACCGTTTTGGTGCAGTTTTTGGCTCAGTAAGTTGAGCCAAACACAGGGGTGGACACAAAAAAGAGATGCATCAGTCTTTTCTTTATACCTTTCCTTCTTTTTGGATCCACTTCTGGCTTTAGCTAAAAGAACTGAGCCAAAAACTGTACCAAAAACTGCATCAAAACTGTGTGTGTGATCATGGTCTTACTAATACGCCAACATTTTCAGACTTCGTAATATTATTTCAGCTTTTGACTGTGCTTGTCCATCGATAAGTTTGCAGTTTCAGTAGAGCTGACGCCGATAAAAGCAGCGGGCTGACTGGTTCATTTAAAAATAAAATAATATGGAGTTTTATTTAAATTCAGCAACTTTGAGATTACATTGTCGTAGACTGAGGAACTTAAGTACATTTTAGTGCTATCAAAAGCAGCGCACATCGACGTTCATCTTAAAGCCATCATTAAAATTCCAAAGCTGCTTACAATGTTCTTGTTCTGCCTTCGCAGCTCAGACTTACATTAGAACAGAATATGTTTTCTTCAATAAAGAAGTCGTTTAATCCAAAGTTTATGTCACTTTGATCTGAACTTTTTATATAATTGAGGTCCTGCTCCGTTATCTTATTAATGATTTTTACACTAACCTTGGAATTGGATGGCAGCAGCGTCCATTGAATACAATTGATTACAATTGAGCTTAATTGGTCATAATTAAATGCATTTATTCAAATCGGGAACAAATGTATCATCCACGCTATAAATCCCTCTATATTAGACCTCTCCCCAAATTTATGAATATGGATGAGATTCATAGTGAGAGTTGTGGTATCCGATTCTCTAATATATTAATGGAAATACAAGAATATTGAAATCCAGAATTTTTTTCATATTATGGACACCCAAGCGACTAAACCCTAGCGACTAGGGAACTAAACTCCAGAACCGCAGGAACTGGGTGACAATCTGGTTGATAGCATAGACTGGAATTATACAGCCCTGGACTACAAGGATTAGAGCACTGAATCACTGGAAATCATGGACTCGGACTTTGAACTATGGGCTACCAATGGCTAGAACACTTATCCACTGAACATCATTCATTGGACCACAAATTCTCCAGTGCTAAGCCACTGAAACATTAAACACCAGGGGATTAGGACTCCTGCGTTATCAAGGACTAGGACACTAGACCACTAAACATCTTGCATTAGGGCACCAAGTCTTTGGTTACCACATAGTTTATGAAAAAAAACCTACAATATGGGTGTTATAGATTGTGGCACTAAAACTCTGAACACCCAGGGTCTCAGAACCACTATATACAATGGGCTAGGACACAAAACCACACAACACCACATCAAGTAGTAGGCTACCAGACCACTGTTCACCACATAGAATGGCATAATAAACCATTCGGCATTAAGGATTTGGGCACTGAACCTCTAAACACTTTCGATTAAGGCATTGAACCACTTGACAGAAGGGTCTAGAATATTTAACAATTGGGCGTTGGGTCCTAGGAATAACTGGACACCAGAGACTGTCAAACTAAAACACTAAATATAAGGAACTGAGGCAGATGCCCCAAACCATGGCACTAACTAACTAACTAACTAACTAACTAACTAACTAACTAACTAACTAACTAACTAACTAGACACCAGGAAACTAAACCACTAGATGATGGGAATTGTAGAACCAACCTACTGCACTCTAAGGATTGGGGCCTGGAAACACTAGAAACCAGAGATGCGACAATAAAACTGTTATCACACGATCGTAATAACAGTGATCCTGGAAAATATTTTATTTGGGAATGGTTTTCCACTCTCCTTCTATTTTTGACAAAAAATACACGCCGCTCAACATGGACTGTTATTACGGACTTGTGAACCGGCAGTTTTTCCAACTTTTTCATTGTTGCCAATAAAGTTTTTCACGCAGATGATTGTCTCACCCATTGACTTTTCCAAATCTACTCTTAATAAATCAAGCTAAACGTCTACAAATCAACATCAGTATTTCCTTTATTTTTAGCCCGGACTTCCTCGTCCATATCTTGGAGGTTTTGCCTGCCAATAACAACATATTCTCCATTAGCTAAATCCACATCTGGTCTTCACAACACTTCTCCACATCAGAAAACACACACAGCGGTGCTGGAAGGCCATATGTATAATACGGCCAACTCAGGAATGGAATATGTCAAACATTGAACCAAATGATTTGAGTTCCTCACTAGGAAGCCATGAATCATTTCTAAAGCTGCATGGATCTGTTGTGATTGGTTATTGGCCTCTCTGCGGAGGATTTTATTAGTTAATAATAGTAAAAAATCGGCTTCTTAAGTATTCATATTTCATGAAAATTGCTATGCAAGCTGACCTAATTGCTTTCTAGAGGACACTGAATTAGGAAACCTTTTAACCACAGCAGCTATGGACGGTAAGTTTTGATATTGCACTGAGCAATTGAATATATATATCCAATTAATCAAGTGAAATTTAGCAAGGATAGGACATATATTTTACACATAATATCTCCATATATCTTTTCATTAATTAGATTATAAAGTGCTTCATTCCCGTTGATGATTGATGTTCCATTATCCATTGATATACTGTATTTTCCCTAAACAACAAGACTTCTAAAAGTTTAAAGGGGATGTCCGCTTTTGACAATCCATTTTTGTTAGATGGGTCCCTGGCAATAAACTAAGCACAGCGTATCCCGTTGTCATCCCCTAGCAATCAGCTGTAATCGATGGGGGAATCTGGCAGCAAGTACTTGATTTTTCTGCAGCACCACCGAAGGGGAAATTAAGCATTACACAATTCACAATTAAATCAATGGGCTGTCCTTGTAATTTTGGACAGGTCAGGTCCTCCAGAGAGGAAACCCCATTTCTACCAAGAATTTGTACTCTTGCTAATAGAAGAGGGTTCTGAATGGGGACCCCCTATTAACTATTGTATGAAAAATATTTTTCTAAACCAGACAACCCAGCTCTGTATTCAAATGGTGGTCACTCAGATGAAGGACGTAACATAACGCAATCTATTGTACAGCTTGTAGAACTGCTGGTGACTAATTCAGTATACAGATGTAGCTATAAATGATTCATACTGTATATACATACATGGGCTGTATACCAAAGAAAGGTACTGTATACTGTAACATACCTATACAGTAGGCTTCTATTCTAGTGTGTCCCTCTTGGTCGGTGTTTGACAGGTTTATGTCTGGATTCCTTTTTTCTGAGGGTCCTGAAAAACATAGACTACAGAACCACAAAAAAATATATATGTTAAAATATTGTGTGTGTGGGGGGGGGGGGGGTTCTAATAGAAGTCAATGTCTGATGGATCAAAAAGAATGGGTATACATTTGCATAGGGTACAGTATATATAGCAAAGGGAAATAATTTTCCCATTTAAGGCTGTATTCACAAATGCAGTTTTTAATGCTGTTTTTTGAACCAAACACAGAAGAAACAAAAGAAAAGAAACATATCAGTCTTTCCTTTATACTACTCTTTCTTTTTGCATACACTTCCGTGTTTGGCTAAAAATAACTTCATCAAAAACTATATGGAGGATTCCAGTCTTAAAGAGAACCTGTCACTTGGTCATATAAATTGAACTGGTTATTTGACCTGAATAGCGCTGTCTCCCTGATTCCAGCGCTGTTTTTTTTTTTTTTCCTGAACACCAACCTGTTCCAGAGATATGGCTCACTGTTGTGTTGGCTTCCTATATGCTAATTTGCTGTAGTTAGCCAACAGGGCGTGAACTACTCTCAAGCTGCCTTGCGCTGATTGGTCAGCATCAGAGGCAGGGAAGCTAGCTCCACCCTGTTGGCTAACTACAGCAAATTAGCAGTGCTAAATTAGCTTTATAGCATTTATCATAATGTGTTATCCATATCACTGCAGATAAACCTACTGATTTTTTCAACCAAACCAGGCTACATTTAAACATGTATTGAAATGATGGTCACTCAGATGAAGACATGTGGTTACTAGGAAACCTGAAGTACAACCACTGTAGAATACACTAAGAAGGGTCTCAACAAGAAAAATAAATAAAAGACTACAGTTACAGTTGCATATTTGTTTGTTTTTTTCTAGGATTTACAAATCATCAGCACAGATGAAAACCAGGTATTTATTGCCGTTCAAGAATGGTATCAAACAGACACTTACAACCTGTACCAGTCGGATCCACAAGGAGTTTATTACTCTATTGTTCTGGAGAATGTGAGGAGCACAAAGCAACCGGAGGAGAACGTCCTGGTGGATATCCTGGAGGTGAGACAACATAAGAGCGTAATAACATGATATCCTGTCTAGATGTCACATGGTAAAATTCATCTGATTAAAGGGGGTGGTCTGGATAAATGAGCCCTGCCCCCAATCTCTTTTAGGACACCCCTACTACCAAGAGTGCGTCATACTCAGGGATTCCAGTACATCATTTTATTAAATGAACATCTCATTAATTTCAATAGGGAAATGAGGAAGTGATGACAATATCTACTGACCTTGGAGAGGTCTCAAAGATTATCCATTTGGTTGAAATACTCTGCACACTCTTTTGATGAAAAATCTGTAGATTTATTAATTGAACGCACAGTGCTTCTGCTGGCAGGTTACTACTCTGACGTGCCAGCAGAAGCACTATGTGTTCAATTAATAAATATACGAATTTTGCATCCAAAGAGTGTGCAGAGTATTTCTATCCATTGTATTACAGGAGTTAATCCGTCAGTCCCGCTGACCTGACGGGTTCAGTATCGGCGGGTCCTGTGAGTCTCTGACACGCAGGATCCACCTGTAATCGATCAGATCTAAGTTATAAATTTAGATCTGATCGATTACAAGTGGATCCGGCGTGTCACAGACTCACAAGACCCGCCGACACTGAACTTGTCAGGTCCACAGGACTTACGGATTCAGCGTAAAACAGGCAATACAGCTGTTCTGTATAAAGAATACAGAACATCTGTATCTCCTAAAGTAAAAAGATTTTTTAATAAAGACTGATTACAAGTAACACTAAATACACAGACTTTTAACGGTACTTTCTTTCTGATGAGGTTCAGGTAGTGAGTTCCCAACTCCTGTAATATAATGGATAGAAATACTCTGCACACTCTTTTGATGCAAAAGTCATATATTTGTTAATTGAACACATAGTGCTTCTGCTGGCAGGTCAAATTTTTGCATGGCACTTCCAGTTTTCTAGCCATTTACTTGAACCGATGGTTGGTTTTTTTCTTCCAACTTTCCTTTAGAGAACCACAGACAATGTCTTTCTTAATTTTAGGACATCCAATAAAATTATTTAGTGTGATGAAAGTTTGAGCATCCACAAAACAACTTCTTGCTTTAATACACAATCATCCTTGAGTCCCAGGAATGGTAGGTCTAGACAAACCATTTGATGTCCAGTTGACCATCTTAGTGAACTTATGAAGCTAAAGAATTTAACCCCAAAGTGTCATTGACAATCTTTTGCCCATTATGCTACTGTCTTGTCCAATTTCCAAAAATAGGACATTTAACTAAGCATCCAGAAGCATGGGATAACATCACATAGAGTGGTTCTATAGTTAATAAAGCCACTGCGTCTCGTCCTGATACCTTTGTTGCCACCACATCCTCTTCCGGAGGTGCACTCTGTTACAATAACATTCACACTGGTGGCATCAGTGAATCTCAAGCTTCTGTCCTCTTAGGCGAGTCTTCATTATAATTTCTGTAGTGTACCTTAGTCCTTCTGATTCTGAATATACCCAAAAATCTCAACTTTTTCCTGACCATTGCTTTCTGATCTTGGCCTGACTCCCTGTGAGTACTCACCTCAACTTGTACCCAATTTTGCCTGATTTCCAGTTTGTGGAAAGTCAGCTCAGGGGTCAAAAGTTGAGTATACTTCGATCCAAACCACCTTCCAGGTTTTTACAATGAAGATCAAGGGCTTTTTAGACCACACCTCGGAAGTTGTGAACACCAATCTCCAGGGACTCATCTAGCATCTGTTACATTACATGTCCTCTATTTGACGTCCAATGAAAATATTTACCCAAGATGTCCAAACTAAGTAGCCCAGATAAAGGCCTACAGGAAATTTTATAAGATCTGGAACAGCCATTTTTGTCAACTTCAGTTATTTTTATTATTGTTTATGCAAAGAGTTCCAACCCGCTCGGCGGCACCATACATTAACATGGAATCTTATGGTTTAGTATTGTCCAGGTATTATTGTCTTGTAATATAATTCATTATAGAAAATCATTGTGTATGTGAACTTTGTTTCACATGGTAGAATAATGTAAAGTAAATAGATTTTTGTCTAGAGACAAGGATTTAACAGCTGTTTGGCCATTTGTAAATTTCACTCAGCTTGGATTACTGCTTTGCCAAACAACTATATAAAATAACTCTGCAGTAAAAAGGATTATAATGTGCATCTGTGCATGGAAGCCCTCCTACAAAAGAAGTGCATATTGATCTTGCAGCATGTGATCCTAGTTATGAGAAGTACTTGTAGTAAAATTAATGATCCAGGCTACAAAGAAAAACAGCAAATCTGCGAAGAGTCCTCACTGAGGGAGAGAAAATAAATTCTGAACAGTCTTCTTTACATCAGTCCCCGGCTCACTGTAGGCATGCAGGATTATAACTAAATCATGTAAACGTTTAGGTCCCCACCTCTGATCTTATGCGTGCATCAAAGATATATGGTACCAGGAGTACCCATGTTATTACACACAAGACAGTAATTCAGTGTTACCTTCTATAAACAAAAACTCTCTTTCCAAAAATTACCATTAGTGCTCATGCACACAACCGAATAACTACTCTGTACAACCTCCGAGCTGTATGAAGCCAGAATGCGACACCCATAGAAGAGTATGGGGCCCTACTGTACCTCCGTATGCCACCAATTTCAAGGCATATGGAGGTTTGTACCATGTTTCATCGGATGCCATATTATGGAGGTATTGCTCCGTATTAGGGATCCACAGGGACTCTATGTTCCCCCCTCAGTCTTTGTACATAGGGCTCTGCTGTGTGAATGAGGCCTAACTCTAGCATGTCTGTACTGTCTATGCACAGGTAACCTTTCAATAGGGTAATTTGAAGACTGTGGGGACACCACCTATGTATATAAAGGGATTCTCCACTATTATGTAAAAAAAAAAAGCTTAATTATTGTACTGTATAAAGATTTGTCTTTCCTTTTAGAGCTATTACAGATCAGAATGTTCCTTTAGTCGCATGGGTTTCCCAAAAATACATAACTATTCGATATAGATAATAAATGGATTGAGCCGACGGCTCCCTGCTCTGCCATAGTATTAAAATGTATCCAGGGGACATGGAGACATGTTAAAAATGGCAAATAGTGTTTTTAACCATGTAACCCCACTTGTGTAGATAGATAGATAGATAGATAGATAGATAGATAGATAGATAGATAGATAGATAGATAGATAGATAGATAGATAGATAGATAGATAGATAGATAGATACTAGTCCTTCTCAATTAATTAGAATATCATCAAAAAGTTTATTCATTTCAGTAATTCAATTCAAAAAGTTAAACTCATATATTATATAGATTCATTACACACAAAGCAGAGGCGTAGCTAGGTTCTCCAGCACCCGCGGCAAAGATTCAATTTGGCGCCCCCCCCCCAACATCTTTCCTGACATCACCTTCCCCCTTGCCATGTTTGTTTTCTCTACCAATCAATGAGGTGTCATTTTCTTTAAGTAACTCAAGCATAAAGCCATGTGTACACTTTACAAGCAATCTATTTCTATATATAACACCAGAACCAAGCTCATTACATATATACAGCACCAGAACTAAGCTCATTACATATCTACAGCACCAGAACAAAGCTCATTACATATATACAGTACCAGAACTAAGCTCATTACATATATACAGCACCAGAACAAAGCTCAGAGCATATATACAGCATCAGAACCAAGATCAGTACATATATAAAGTGCCAGAACCAAGATCAGTCCATATACACAGTGCTAGAACCAAGATCAGTACATATATACATCAACAGAACCAAGCTCAATACATATATACAGTACCAGAACAAAGCTCAGTACATATATACAACACCAGAACATAGCTCACTACATATATACAGCACCAGAATAAATCTCAATACATATATACAGTACCAGAACCAAGCTCAGTACATAAATACAACAACAGCACAAATACAGCTCAATTTCGTGCAACCCCTGCCGTATAGGTTTGCGCTATATTGTATACAGTTCCCAGCATGGCCTAAACCAGACATGGGCAAACTACGGCCCGCGGGCCACATACGGCCCGTTAGGCTTTTTAATCCGGCCCGCCGAACTTGTCCAAGATATATCCGTCCTCAGCAGCTGCTAGTTCGCGCAGGAGGACGGATATATCCGTCCTGTGATCGCGCGGGTACTGACAGTTTACCCACGCGATCAGCGGCAGGAGCACGGCTGTTATACACAGCCTGGCTCCTGCTGCAACTGCCGGAATCGAAGCACGCGCCGATTCCGGCAGTTTAACCCATTAAATGCCGCTGTCAACAGTGACAGCGGCATTTAATGTGTTTGACAGAGGGGGGAACTCCCTCTGTCTCCCGATCGGCGCCCCCGCAAACAAATCACGGGTCGCCGTCGGGTTTCCATGACAGCCGGGGGTCTAACAAAGACCCCCAGGTCTGTCTTCAGCATCTGCCTGTTAGGCGATGCCAGAGGCATGACCTAACAGGTTGCCTGTCAGTTTTACACTGACAGGCAATAATGCTTTGGTATACGAAGTATACCAAAGCATTATATATGCGATCGGCATATCGCATAGTGAAGTCCCCTGGTGGGACTAAAAAAAAAAAAGTAAAACCGTTAAATAAAGTTTGTGAAAGAAAAAATAAAAAAAATTACAGTCAAAGTCAAATAAAACTACTTTTTTGCCCCAAAAAGTGGTTTTATTTAATAAAACGGTCAAAACAAATCACACATACACATATATGGTATCCCCGCGATCGTAACAACTTGACCAATAAAATGAACACATTAATTAAACCGCCGGATGAACGGCGTCCAAAGAAAACGCAAAAAACAACGGCAAAATTCTCTCTTTTCTCCCATTCCCCCCATAAAAAATAAAATAAAAGTTCATCTATAAGTCCTATGTACCCCAAAATAGTACTAATGAAAACTACACATTGTCCCGCAAAAATCAATCCCACGTACGGCCACATAGACGGAAAAATAAAAAAATTACGCCTCTTGGAACGCGGCGATGCAAAAACAAGTAATTTTTTTCTAAAAGGGTTTTTATTGTGCAAACGTAGAAAAAACATATAAAACCTTTACACATTTGGTATCCCTGTAATCGTGCCGACCCATAGAATAAAGTTAACATGTTATTTACGCTGCATAGTAAATGGCGTAAATTTATAACGTGAAAATTAATGCTGGAATAGCTGCTTATTTTCAATTCTCTCCTAAAATAAAGTTAATAAAAGTTAATCAATATGTTATAAGCATCTAAAAATGGTACAATTACAAAATACAACTCGTCCCGCAAAAAACAAGCCCTTATACGGCTATGTCGACGGAATAAAAAAAGAGTTACGACTCTTGGAATGCGACCATGAAAAAACAAAAAATAATCCTTGGTCATTAACGTGCAAAATGGCCCGGTCATTAAGGGGTTAATGTGGCGCGTATTTCTCTTTATTTCACTTTAATTTTCACTTCGTTTCACGTCACCATTAAGCCCTTCGGTTTTCAAAGAGTACAATATCAGCCGTCACTTTGCCACGAAGCATGCAAACTATGCTAGCAAGCAGTCAACACAAGAACGGGCGGCTACTGCTCAGAGGTTGGCAGCTAATTTACAGAGTCAACAGAACTTTTTTCTTGATAAATCACAGTGCGTATGTTATTTTAATCTATTTACATTTCCTCCTCCCAGTATCTGCGAAATAGTATGTAAATGCCATATCTTGCATATTCCTTGAGACAAATTTATTAACTGATAAGGGCTATTTTTCACATTTGAAAGACAGTTAATAAATTGGGTTGTAGTGTTCTTACTGTGCTATGAGGTTTGCACACACTACATTTAATGCTTTAGTATATCCGGCCCAAACACTCCCTCCAAATGCTCCTGGCCCGGCCCCTCTGTCAAATTTTAGAACCCATTGTGGCCCGCGAGTCAAAAAGTTTGCCCACCCCTGGCCTAAACAATGGTAAGGATATGCTGGGAGATGCTGGTTCACAAAAAAAATCATACCACCCATCATCTCGCTGCAGATCATACAGTGATTATAGTACTGATTAGAGGCAGAATAAACATTAACATTAAGTGACTCACAGGTGACATCTGATTCTAGTTGTTCTATTTCTCTTTTCTTCTCCATCCGGTTCAAACCTCTATGATGGCTTCTCCCGGCCACAGCCCATTTCTGCAGTTTGCAACTCAGCTGTCTTCAGCTTCTCACTTTTCAAACATTTCTGCACCTATAAACAAAGATTAAATTCTCATAGTGCCACACAATATGCCCCAAAATATACACTACCGTTCAAAAGTTTGGGGTTACCCAGACAATTTTGTGTATTCCATGAAAACTCACACTTATATTTATCAAATGAGTTGCAAAATGACTAGAAAATATAGTCAAGACATTGACAAGGTTAGAAATAATGATTTTTATTTGAAGTAATAATTTTCTCCTTCAAACTTTGCTTTCGTCAAAGAATGCTACATTTGCAGCAATTATAGCATTGCAGACCTTTGGCATTCTAGCTGTTAATTTGCTGAGGTAACCGGGAGAAATTTCACCCCATGCTTCCAGAAGGCCCTCCCACAAGTTGGATTGGCTTGATGGGCACTTCTTGCGTACGATACGGTCAAGCTGCTCCCACAACAGCTCTATGGGGTTGAGATCTGGTGACTGCGCTGGCCACTCCATTACAGATAGAATACCAGCTGCCTGCTTCTTCCCTAAATAGTTCTTGCATAATTTGGAGGTGTGCATTTGGTCATTGTCCTGTTGTAGGATGAAATTGGCTCCAATCAAGCGCTGTCCACAGGGTATGGCATGGCATTGCAAAATGGAGTGATAGCCTTCCTTATTCAAAATCCCTTTTACCTTGTACAAATCTCTCACTTTACCAGCACCAAAGCAACGCCAGACCATCACATTATCTCCACCATGCTTGACAGATGACGTCAGGCACTCTTCCAGCATCTTTTCAGTTGTTCTGCGTCTCACAAATGTTCTTCTGTGTGATCCAAACACCTCAAACTTCGATTCGTCTGTCCATAACACTTTTTTCCAATCTTCCTCTGTCCAATGTCTGTGTGCTTTTGCCCATATTAATCTTTTCCTTTTATTAGCCAGTCTCAGATATGGCTTTTTCTTTGCCACTCTGCCCGGAAGGCCAGCATCCCGGAGTCGCCTCTTCACTGTAGACGTTGACACTGGCGTTTTGCGGGTACTATTTAATGAAGCTGCCAGTTGAGGACCTGTGAGGCGTCTATTTCTCAAACTAGAGACTCTAATGTACTTGTCTTGTTGCTCAGTTGTGCAGCGGGGCCTCCCACTTCTCTTTCTACTCTGGTTAGAGCCTGTGTGTGCTGTCCTCTGAAGGGAGAAGTACACACCGTTGTAGGAAATCTTCAGTTTCTTGGCAGTTTCTCGCATGGAATAGCCTTCATTTCTAAGAACAAGAATAGACTGTCGAGTTTCACATGAAAGCTCTCTTTTCCTAGCCATTTTGAGAGTTTAATCGAACCCACAAATGTAATGCTGCAGATTCTCAACTAGCTCAAAGGAAGGTCAGTTTTATAGCTCCTCTAAACAGCAAAACTGTTTATAGCGGTGCTAACATAATTGCACAAGGGTTTTCAAGTGTTTTCTAATCATCCATTAGCCTTCTAACACAGTTAGCAAACACAATGTACCATTAGAACACTGGAGTGATGGTTGCTGGAAATGGGCCTCTATACACCTATGTAGATATTGCATTAAAAACCAGACGTTTGCAGCTAGAATAGTCATTTAGCACATTAACAATGTATAGAGTGTATTTCTGATTAATTTAATGTTATCTTCATTGAAAAAAACTGTGCTTTTCTTTCAAAAATAAGGACATTTCTAAGTGACCCTAAACTTTTGAACGGTAGTGCAATTGCAACAAACACTGTGTCCCTGATTATAATAGCACCATACACTCTACCCCCCCCCCCCCCACACACACACACACACGTCTTCAACTTCTCACTTTTCAAACATTTCTGCACCTATAAACAAATATTAAATTCTCATGGTGCCAGACGCTGTGCCCCTAAATATATTAGCACCATACACTGCACCTCTAACACACACACACACACACACACACACACACACCGTGCCCCCTGTAGATAGTGCCCCTCAGAGAGCCCCCTGTAGATAGTGCCCTACATAGATCCCCCTCTAGATAGTTAGTGAACCCCATAGATCCCCTGTAGATAGTGCCCCACATATAGCCCCCCTGTATATAGTGCCCTACATATATCTCCCCCTATAATGCTCCATATATAGCACACCCCTGTATATAGCCCCCCGGTAGATATAGCTCACCCCTCTATATATATTCCAACATATAGCCCACCCCTGTAGATAGTGCCCTGCATATATCTCCCCCTATAAATAGTGCTCCACATATATCCCACCCCTGTATATAGTGCCTCACATATAGCTCCCCTATAGTGCTCCACATATAGCCCACCACTGTATGTAGCCCCACCTGTTTATAGTGCCCCACTTATAGCTCCCCCTATAGCATTCCACATATAGCCCAGCCCTGTATCTAGCCTCCCTTGTAGATAGAGCTGACCCCTTAGATAGAGCCCCCCCCTGTAGATAATGTCACTCACATTTTTATTAGGATAAAAAAATATATACATACTCACCTAAATCCCGTTCCCGTTCCCGCATTGTCCTGTGGCAATGCAGACCTGCTCTCTTCTGAGCAGATCTGCTGGGGTTGAACGTCGCAAGCGGCGCAATGACGTCATCGCTTCCATCATTGAAAGGCGCTGATTGACAGGGCAAGTCAATCTGCCCTGCCAATTAGCGCCTTTCATAGATGCAGGCGGCGTGATGACGTCATCGCGCCGGTTGTGTCTATGAAAGGCGCTGATTGGTAGGGCACTAAGACTTGCCCTGTCAATCAGCGCGTTTCAATGACGCAAGCAGCGCAAAGAAGTAATCGTGCCACTTGAGTCATTGAAAGGCGCTGAATGGAGGGTCAAAGAACGTACCCGGCCATTCTTTGCCTATAGTGCAGGAGGGGGTAGCGGCGGCTGGTTTTAGTGGCGCCGCCGCCCCCTCAGAGAGGCAGCAGGCCACCGTCATGGACGGCACATGCCCTGCCTGCCCCTCCCTAGCTACGCCCCTGCACAGAGTGATCTATTTCCAGCTATTTTTTTTTTTAATGTTGACAATTATGGCTAACAGTTAATGAAAACACAAAGTTTAGTCTCTAATGAACACTAAACGCCTGCAAAGGTTTCCCAAGCCTTTAAATAGTCTAACAGTCTGGTTCAGTAGGCTACACAATCATGGGGAAGACTGCTGACTTGATAGTTGTCCAGAAGACAGTCATTGACACCTTCCACAAAGAGGGGAAGCCACAAAAGGGCATTGCTAAAGAAGGTGGCTGTTCACAGAGTGCTGTATCCAAGCATATTAATGGAAATTGAGAGGAAGGAGAAAGTGTGGTAGAAAAAGGTGCACAAGCAACAGAGATAACCGCAGCCTTGAAAGGATTGTCAAGAAAAGGCCATTCAAGAATCTGGGGGAGATTCACAAGGAGTGGACTGCGACTGGAGTCAGTGCATCAAGAGCCACCACACACAGACGTATCCAGGACATGTACTACAAGTGTCGGATTCCTTGAGACAATGTCAGAAGCGTCTTACATGGGCTAAGGAGAAAAGGGACTGGTCTGCTGCTCAGTGATCCAAAGTCCTGTTTTCAGATAAAAGTAAATTTTGCATTTCATTTGGAAATCAAGGTCACAGAGTCTGGAGGAAGAGTGGAGAGGAATCAATCCAAGTTGCTTGCAGTCCAGTGTGAAGTTTCCACAGTCAGTGATTGTTTGGGGAGCCATGTCATCTGCTGGTGTTGGTCCACTGTGTTATATCAAGTCCAGAGTGAACGCAGCCGTCTAGAAGGACATTTTCGAGCTCTTCATGCTTCCCTGTGCTGACAATCTTTATGGAGATGCTGATTTCATTTTCCAGCAGGACTTGGCACCTGCCCACACTGCCAAAAGTACCAATACCTGGTGTAATAACCACAGTATCACTGCGCTTGATGGGCCAACAAACTCGCCTGACCTAAACCCCATAGAGAATCTACCGGGTATTGTCAAGAGGAAGATGAGAGATACCAGACCCAACAATGCAGACGAGCTGAAGGCCGTTATTAAAGCAACCTGGGCTTCCATAACACATGAGCAGTGCCACAGGCTGATCGCCTCCATGCCACGCCGCATTGATAACACCTCAGCAGTGCCACAGGCTGATCGCCTCCATGCCACGCCGCATTGATGCAGTAATTCATGCAGAGTCGGAGCCCCGACCAAGTATTGAGTGCATATACTGTACATACTTTTCAGAAGGCCAATATTTCGGTATTAAAAATAATTTTTTAAATTGGGCTTATTTAATATTCTAATTTTGAGAGAGACTAAATTTGGGGTTTTCATTAACTGTTACCATAATCATCAACATTACAAGAAAAAAATGCAAAAATATCGATCATTCTGTGTGTATTGAATCTATGTAATATATGAGTTTCACTTTTTGAATTGAATTACTGAAACAAATTAACTTTTTGATGATATTTTAATTCATTGAGAATGACTAGCAGGTAATCCAGATCCGTGGATTATTAGGCATAAACGAAAGAAATCCCACAGCACTCCGATGGTTCCAAAAAGTATGTGATTTATTCAGTCAACAGCTGCAACGTTTCCGTCCTGCTATAGGACCTTTTTCAAGCATAGTGACGCAGCAATACATGCAGGTATATAAGACATGTGCCTCATTACCATAATGAGGAATCATTAACATAGTGCACAGACAAAATATTATACAAGATATTAGTAATCATATAAAAAACATATGCTACAATTGTAAACTGTGTGTACAGTGATAAAATCCAGTGTAAAAATAAACATACATTTAAAAACAAGCTTATTGTAACCTGATTATCATATTAATAAAAAATGTGACCATATGTGTAGGGGCAGAGCTATCAGGCCACACCAATCGCTGACCTTGTATGCAAATCAGATATGCTAATCCATGTTCATGCCAGACTCATGTGTAGGGGCGGAGCTATCAGGCCACTCACCAATCGCTGACCTTGTATGCAAATCAGATATGCTAATCCATGTTCATGCCAGACTCATGTGTAGGGGCGGAGCTATCATGCCACACCAATCTCTGACCTTGTATGCAAATCAGATATGCTAATCCATGTTCATGCCAGACTCATGTGTAGGGGCGGAGCTATCAGGCCACTCACCAATCGCTGACCTTGTATGCAAATCAGATATGCTAATCCGTGTTCATGCCAGACTCATGTGTAGGGGTGGAGCTATCAGGCCACTCACCAATCGCTGACCTTGTATGCAAATCAGATATGCTAATCCGTGTTCATGCCAGACTCATGTGTAGGGGCAGAGCTATCAGGCCACTCACCAATCATTGACCTTGTATGCAAATCAGATATGCTAATCCTTGTTCATGCCGGACTAATGTGTAGTCTGACTATACGGCGTCTTCTAAACAGCACTGCGCATGCTCGTGTCGTCATCCCGGAAGTGTCATGTTGCATAGCAACTACACGATGCATTGTTTACTGCGCAGGCGTAAGAGGTCAATGGTAAACCTCTACAAACTAAATGACGTATAACAACTAGAAAAGCAGGGCCATTCCTATAGGTAACCATTAGCAACAAGTCTGCACGTCAACAAAGCGGACAAAAGTCCAAATACGATACTGTCCAGCGATCCAATCAATTAATTCAGAGGGAGATGTGTACAGCAAAATATGCTAAATACATCAAAGTGAATCATTAGTGCACAGACATTTCATTATTATATAAATTAATATGAGCAAATATTAATTATTTTTATTTATATTTATATATTTTTTACTATTCTGTTGCACACGAGCACTCGGGCTCACAGATCCACATAACAATGGATACTGTAAGATCGAGACAAGGTCCGCAAGCCATCCGACTCCATCTTCATGAACAGGGATCGCTCCCGAAAACCAAATACTCCTGCGGAAACAGATAGGCAAAAAAGTAAGAAAAAATATTCATTTTTAAAAAAAATTATATATATTTAAATAAATATAATAATGTATACATGTCCCTCGTGGATTTAAAGGATCTACTGTAAGAAAGAACAAGATAATATTAATTATAACACAATACAAGTTAGCGTAGACAAACAGACTTGTCTCATATGTCGCACATCATGTATGGAAACCTAGATCCAGTCTTGGTGAGTGGTCCTGAAATTCTGTAATCCTTTGTAGAAAGAGAAAAGGGAGGATATATATTAAAAACAAATCAATATACAGATCATGTATCACATGTGTGTGTATATATATATATTCATTAAGGAAGACATCGCAAGGACAATGAGGGGACCCAGAGGTGGCAACACATCAACTTGAGAGTCTCGTCACGTTAAACTCCACATTGAGGCCCTTTGGTTTCAATGATTCTAGTAGAAAGATCCACTTTAATTCGCATTTATGTAATAGTGTGGACCTATTGCCCCTCCCCCTATCCGGAATGGGGGATTTGTTCCATTATCATGAATCTAAGATCTTTTTCTGTATGTCCCAGATCTGCGAATTGTTTTGCTACCGGTAAATCACATTTTTTCTTACGTATGGAGTATCTGTGATTATTCAAGCGAGTCTTGAAATCACAGGAAGTCTCACCGACATATAAAAGTGAACATGGGCACCACAAGACATATACTACCCAGTCAGAGTCACATGTAAGGGATTGTTTAATCTTGTGTTCTCTATGTGTGCGTGGCTGTACAAAGACATTCCCCTTGTGCATAAGGCGGCAGTTGATACAATGGAGACAGGGAAAATTACCCATTTTTTTCGGTCTGAGGAGTGTCTGTTGTTCCTTTCTTTTATATGTTAGACTATTGACTAACTTATAGCGGTAAATTTTGCAGGCGTCTGTGTGACATCAGGGGTGTATTGCTAAATGATTCAATGTGTTTGGAACTGTTCTTAATAATGCCCCAGTGTCTATTAAAGATCTTTGACACTTCCGCACTCAGCTCGTTATAGGTGGAAACTAAAGGAACCCGGGTAATGGATTTGCGCTGCCTAGAGTTCACCAGTAGATTACCTCTAGGAATACCCTTGAACTGATCTTTATATGAATGCAATAATTTTTGGGGATAGCCTCTTTGTGTAAAGTTTAGGACTATCTGATCTAGAGTCTGATCCAATTCAGACTCATCATCCACAATACGCTTTGCCCTTAGCATTTGGCTATATGGAAGTGAGCGTACCATCTTTTTGGGATGACTGCTCTCAAATTTCAATAAAGTATTGTGATCCGTCTGCTTGGTGTATAAACTAGTATACAGGACATTATCCTTAATACTGAATATCTTGGTCTATATGATTTAAAAAGGTATGGAATTCCACTAGAGACTCCACTGTGTCAGTCCAGATGAGGAAGATGTCGTCTATGTATCGCCACCACCTCAATACATGTGCAAAGTGGTGGGATACATAGATCGATATCTCCTCCATCATGCCAACAAAAATGTTGGCATATGTAGGGGCCATGTTCGACCCCATTGCCGTACCCCTCTGTTGTAAATAAAATTTGTTGTCAAATGTAAAGTAATTGGAAGTTAGTACAAGCTCCAGGAGGGAAATAATCAGCTCACAATATGATGGACTATACAATGATGTCAGCAATCTATGTTTGACAGCCTCCAACCCCCTGTTGTGATCAATAGATGTATAAAGTGACACCACATCAAAGGAAGCAAGTATTGCACCCTGAGTTGGTGTCACTTGTTGAGTTTGCATATGAAATCTGAGGTATCTCTGATATACGATCTAGTATCCGTGGCAAAATCTCTCAACGTTTTATCAATGAATATGGAAATGTTATTCAGTATAGAGATACAGATAGATAGATAGATAGATAGATAGATAGATAGATAGATAGATAGATAGATATGAGATAGATAGATATTAGATAGATAGATATGAGATAGATAGATAGATAGATAGATAGATAGATAGATAGATAGATAGATAGATAGATAGATAGATAGATAGATAGATAGATAGATTAGATAGATGAATCATGGCCCAGTTCCCACAGCTTGATTTATTCTCATTACAATACTTTTTAACAATTATTGGTATATACAATTGGTATTTAACAAATATATTTCAATTTTGCTTTTATTCTTTCTATACTTTGGCTATAATATTTTTTTTCATTTAGTGATTAGACATTTCCTGAGGCTGACGATGTTATTCCCAGCAGTCCCTGTATTCTCTTATTCAGCATCTCTTGCATGTAGAGATTTTTTGGCCGAATTGTCAGTGCTAATTTTGCAGTGTTCAGAGCACAGATGTCCATAATATACATCAAGGCTAATTGCTTAATATGATGATAATTAGCTGCTCATTTCAGTCTGTCATATGGGGAAGTGTTAGGAACCAGGGATTTATAGAGAATACTTTGGATAATGTATGAGGCTGGAATATTACAGTTAGTGCTTAAAAAATAAAGGCAAAGGAAAAAATCCTGGACGGCAATAGTTATAAAGGGAAAGGAGTAGCTCAACCAGAGCACACATTATATCAATGATATCGTCTAAAGCCCACAGTTACCATTGACATGGGTATAAATAGCGGTCAAAATGTGCATATTTATAGAGTGTGAAATGAGCTTCTATTCCATAGGGGGCGCTATTAAACACTATTATAGAAGACGTCAGAGACAAAGTCCCTCTATAGTTAGCACTGTTGCCTTCTAGCTTAAAAGACCTGGTCAACACATGCATTGAGTTTGCATATTGTTGTTTCATATGAATGCAGTTTCTACATTGTTCAAAATTTTTACAAATCGTATACACTGTTATGTTATGCCTTAAATAATGTCTTCATACCTGTAAGATTACTATATGTTATATAGCACAAGTTACACAGAATTATTGTCTGGTTTCAACACAAAGTCTTTTGGTCATAAATGGTATAAAAGTCATATTTTACACTACCTTGGATGATATTTTTGTTTTGTAGGAGTCTTAAAAACCATTTCACCCACAACGCATAGTCTGTACCATAAAATTGAGATTTCAGAGAAAATGTTTCATATTCTTCAACACCCAAAACCCACATGGTTCTTCTGCACCAAGCTTAGACCACCATAGGATCCTGTAGTATCACTTCATTACTCTAAGTAAACCAGTTATTCTTAGGCAGGTGGCACCCAACAAGATTCTTATGCAAACAGAGCTGGTGGGCACCACCTACTAAATTGAGCCGATATTAGGGTGAGGGGTGCAAACTGACAATGTTCAAGAGCATGCAATAATACAAAACATAAAAGAAAAAAGTGGGCATTGTAAAAGAAGACACCCACACATTTAAAAATACTTAAGTCTTGGTCCATCATGATAAGAGGAAACCTCCCCATAGGCATTCTAATATTATGTGTGAAAAAATGTAACATACGTGACTTGTCAAACGAAAAAATGTACAACCAATATATATATATATATATATATATATATATATATATATATATATATATATATATCACAGTAAATCAGGAATATAAGAATAACGTACAAAAAATATCAAAATGCAAAGTGCATATAAAAGATTAAAAAAAAATTGCAGAAACTGCATCAAGGTATCCACACTACACACAAGAAATAAGGTAATTCATTAGAAGTACATAAAAAAATGACCCACACCCTACCAAATGGGGAATTATTTTTTTTTATTTTTTTTTTACAATGCACACTTTTTTCTTTTGTGTTTTTAATTTTTTCACCAAGACCCTGACATGTTAGAATGTTGTACTTGTCACAAAGCATCAATGTCTTTATAAGGGTATTTTTCTTTTTTTTTTTTAAATCCCTTTTATGCCTATAAAAATGCTGATTTCATCCTAATATGGATACATAGTGGGTGAAACTGCCCATTAAATACTAAATCCAGGGGGGTAACTGAGGGATGGCTGGCAGAGTATGTTCCCTGGATGCTAGAGGAAGGCACCAGCAAGCCACGCTGCCAGGGCATTTAAATAAAGCGCTAATAAAGCTAACTGCCCCTGGTGTAGGAATGCCTACATATGTCTCTGACTAAATCCTCAGTATTGGAGCAAAATATTGGGAAAAATTTGCCTCATAGAGGTTTTGGCGGCCATTCAGATGCTGAGATGTCCACCATTTTTGAAAACGAGGGGATACCACTTTGACCCCTACCAATACAAAATGACTCTAGGGGCTCATGCAGTCAGAAATGCCATATATTAAAAACTAAGGATGGGATCGGATCCCGGTGTATGAGATCAGTAATTCCTTTTCCAAAGCATTCTGTTTTCCTGTTCTAACAGGACAAGATCCAATCGTGTCCTTGGCACTAAATATACGTCTCATGCACTGAACCGTAACATGGCCATGTGCATGAGCCCTAATGGTTGCCATACATTAGGATGACACCCAGGGTATGTTTCCATCTTTATTATCCATCCAGCCTTTATGTGTCTATATTGCTCTCAAGATTTCTTTAGACTTTTTTATACAAGCAGATACAACACTAGAGTGGGTTATATAAATACGTCTTACGGAAATGCCAAATCATTTTATGTTTCATTGTGTTCTCTGTAGACCAAGATTAATGTATCAGAATGAAAATTGGGATTATAGCTTTATAACAAACCGTCTTCACAGGAGAAGTGCTGAAAGAGACTCGTGGTGTTACAATGTGTCATGATAGAGGAATGTAGTAATTTTTCAGATAAATAATCAACCTAGCTGAACATATTTAGTGTTCATTCTGTCCACACACATGTGGATACGGCCATTTCACTAGATATATTAATAATCATAAGAAACAGCCAAGCATCGGACTATCGGCCTATTGCAGTGCTCTAGTTCTTGTGAAAATGTTAGGTCAAGGACTTCACATTCTGGACGAATAATTTAAAGTATAACCATCCTAATAACCAATATAGATCAGTAGTACATGTGAATATATGAAACTTTGTATTATATCTTCTAAGGGAAAAGCTGAATCTTCTTGTAGTTCCCCACTCAGCAGGCCCCCCCGTTTATATGAGCAAACCTCCTCGGTAACAAAAAATATCCGTCTCGTGGGAAACTGTATGTAGAAGACAGGGAGTAGGGGATGCAGCTGCAGTAAGTCTGTGTGAGTCGCTGCATGCTGTGAGAGGGGAGAAGGAGCAGCTGCACGAGACATCTGATTTTTTTCTCAGAGCAAGTGGCTCTGAAGCATTAGACAGGTGTCTGTAATGAACAGTACCACGTATTCTAATAATACCGAATATTATCCTAATATTGGCTAATTAGCAGCTCACATATCGTCCATGGGGCACACTGACAAATTTCATTAAAGCAGATCGTTTCTAAAGAGTCTGGCAGTAATTCATCAGACCCCCTCTTGTCTAAGAGGGTTCACTGAGGAGAGGTAAGCCGTCAAATATCCTTATTAAAATATATAATGTGCTTCTTTATCGCCGCCCATTTTGCAATCACATCCACTATTTTAACCTTATTAGGACAACTTATATATGGTCTTATTTAAAGGGGTCTCCTCTATAATTATTCCAAATTTATATTACGTTATGGTACATCTACCCTAAAATGGAGAGCACCTAATATTGTCACAGTAAAATAATCAATAAAAAAATAAAAATACTTTTAACAGAAAAAAGTAAAACACGCAAAATACCCCAAAAAATGGCATAGTGGGAAACAAGTCATTTATAACATATAGTATAAACCAGCCTCTTATAATGGAATTACATGCCATGCTGCTCTAAATAATTAGACCTAAAACATCTATAAAACCCCAGCTGCCCCCAGCTCACACCTCAGCCCATAAATATAATTGAAATCCACATGTAAAATAATGACAGCTATATGTTGATTTTATGCGTCACCTGCCTCTGCTCCAGGAACAGCTGCACCTAGTTCAGTATCATGCAGTATCACTTCAGTCCTGCTCCAGTCTGTTTCTCAAGAGAAGTACTTCTTCTCATCTTCTCAAGACATTGTAAGGATGTATTCACATGGTACAGTCAAATCGTGGCAAAACGCTGCGTTTTTTATTCAATTGCGGCCAAACTACTCCCATCTGCCGTGATATTGCAGCAAATGCGACAATAAACTACAGTTCGACCACACCATGAATATACTCTGCGAGTTGTCCATGGTTTGGATTGTCTGTGTTTGAGTCTATCTTATCATGTCAGGTGTCCATGGTGAAAAACAAATGACCAGAACTCAACCTGTCAACTTTTAGGTTTTTTCCATTTGAGACCCGTACATAAAAGAGCCCATCAGATTTGTTTTCAATACATGAATCTCTGTAGGTGTTAGTTATGAAATCATAGGAAACAGAAGAGCAAAGAGGTCATATCTGTCCACTGTCCATAAAATATATCAGAAAGCAGGTGCTACTATAACTTGAAATATTGCCCATTTTTATATGCAATCTATTTACAGAGCAAGCTCCCTTCCGATATCACAATAAACAAGTGGAAAAATGGCACCTTCCCGTACCAGACGCAACAGTGATAACTTATGTATTAGAGCTCATGCATATGGACCTGTGTTGCACGCATTCGTAATATGGTGCCCATAGAAATATATGGGCCCATACTGTACCTCTGTGGGTCTCCGATATTATATTTCTTCCAGATTTATACAGGGTCCTTAAGAAGAAGATCGTTCCAACAGAGGCGTTGTTAGCATTGGACACCAGGGGCACCTATCTTGGGTATTTTGGCCGGGGTGTAACAGGCAGCAATCACTGCTTTCATTTGTACGTAACTCCTAAGGATCTTGATCTAATTGAAACTAGCATGGGCAGCAGTCGCGACCAACAGATCATGGCTTCTTCCATGTTTATAAATATTTGACATCAGTGCAGGAGTCTGATGTAGAGAAAGGCCTGCTGCACCATAAAGGGAGGCACTATGTCTAGCAAAGAGTGTATTGGAGGGCATAGTGGCTGGCATAGACTGTGGTATGCTATATCTACTTATGATGGGGCAAATTATTTCGGCTTGAGGCTAAAGTGGGATACAAGTTTAAAGGGAACAATTTTTGCGTGCCATGGTCCGCGTGGCACTACTGAGGATCGTGCACTTTTGTAAGCAACATCACATCCTCCTCTGTATTCCACAGCCCCTTCCCTCTCCAGTTAACCAGTGCCACTGGTGTATTCGGAGTAGCAACGCCCCTGCAGGCCATCTCAATCACAGTATACCTGGTTATGAAGCTATTCGCCACCTAGAAGCATTGCTTTATGGGCAAAATACGGAGCCATAGTAGCACCACGGAGTGCCTATGTCTCAGTGTGCATGGGGTCTTGGCAAAATCTTACCTACTTAAAAGTAAAATCTATATATTTGTAGATTGCAAAATGTCTGATTGTCTTGAATAGATCAAAGTTAAAAAAAATGCAATATTTTTTCGCAATTTCCTAAAAATGCTGTGTACAAAATATTGAATATCGGAAATATGGCTCAAAATTATTCCACATATAATGTTCATTCCAAATATGTTCATAACAATATATCTGTTTTATTTTTTAGTTCTTTTACTTTTTAGTTCTTTTATTGGCTCTTTTAGCCCTGTATACTAGTTAGCGTGATGGAAATATCTGTGTTTTAGTTTGTTCTCCAAATTGCTGGATAAATGCATAATGGACTATGTAATAAATAACACCCATCAAGTGTCATTTGCAAAAATACACTTAATTACAGTAATTGCTGTAATAGGTCTGCGGTTACTACAATTTGGTGAACTATGAACAGGCAGCTGAGCATTGATACCACAGACACAGGCAACAATTCAGTTCTCAAAATCCAGGTTGCATTTGGAATAGACTATTATAAAGTATCCTTGGAAATGTGATCTGCCTGGACGTTACATCATGGGGCATAAATTGACTGCCATGATTAGGTAACATCTCATGTATATCACGTAATCGGGTAAGGAAGCTAAATAGAAAGACCTGTGGACAGGTGGGCAGCCCCTTTGGAACGGCACAGAATTAATAATGTAAGTATATTAAAATTTTGTTTTCAAGTTTCAGCCCTATTAACCCTGTTATGTAGCAGAGAAACCACTAGGTCCCCTGAGGTACCAGGGCATTCGTGCAACTACAACCCCCGCACCTGCTATAGTTGTGCCCCTGTCCAGTTTTCTGGCGTAGCGGGCAGTATGTGTATGTGTGTAGCGTCCACGGCCGCGGTCTGTCGGGATTACTCACCCCCCGACCGCCATCGGTCACGCCTGCTGTGTTACACCACGCCTGGTGTCTGCTGCTAAGGTCCCATCTGAACCTAGCCGTTACTACTGTCTGAACTACAGGTACCCTTGTGCTTGGATTATATAGACATTGACTTGGTACCCTGTTTGGCCTGCTGGTATCACGCCATGGCGGTACGGCCCAGTGCGTCCACATGCCCACAGATCGTGACAATGTGTTTCTAATGAAATGCTGCTTCAAACCAAGATGCAAGATGCAGGAATACGAATTATGATTCCTTGTGGTTACACAACCTTGTAATTCACATAAAAGTGAAGTCGGGCATTGCGTTGGCACTCATGTAATGCATATCTCACTTCACCAGGTAGTGCCGTCTTAAATATTTCTATTAGAAACGGACATCTCAACCTTTGTCGCAATATGAGACTCGTGTCGTAAGGCATCACATGTGCCAAGCCAGTCCCAATATGCTCCTGCTGCAAAATTATTTAAAGGAACACTGTTGGGAAAACATACACAATGGTATGCCTGGTGCAGGGTCTTAAGGGCGGTGTATGACACAGGTATTCACTCTTTGGTGTTCTCTGGATGCCCGTGCCACACTAAACCTCCTCAGGCCTTGCACTGGTTGTGCTCGTTGTGTTTCTCCGTCTAACCAGTTTTTAATCACCAGTAGTTCTTCTGTGAAGCACAATTTTCCCATAATTAAGAAAGGAAAAAGCAGAGAGTAGAGATGATAAAGACAAAAAAATTATGTCGAGAAGTAGCATAGCATTGGGAGTTGTACTACTCGTAAAATGTCGCAGCTAGCCTTTAAAGTGAAAATAAATATTGTGAACACAAAAAAATTGTCATTGTGAACATGGTTCTGACTGAGCAGCTTATTCCTGCCAAGGAGATCACTGGACCTGCTACAGCAGGAGGTGAGGAGTGTGTTGATTTTTATGGGATGCAGTGACCATATGATTTTGTGGTTTTTTTTGGTCATCTTTTAGAAGAAGGGTCATAGGGTATGGTATAAACATTACAGCATCCCATAAAGATAATCTACAAACCATGACTTTGATGGAACTTTTTTGAAAATGTCTATAAGCCATGTTTCCACTTACGCAAAAGCCTGGTGAGAACAAAACCGTAAATGTGTCTCCCTGTCTTCCTTTAAGAATTCATTTTTCCAGTTGCAGCAACATCACTAAAAAGAGTAGCTAAGGATATTTTAATGTAAGAACTCCTAAATCATATTTGATTATTTTTCCTCAGTGTAAGTAGTGAAGTTCATGCCAGACTTCCATGCGGGGCGGTCATTCATTTTCTAAATAATCAAAATCCTGCTCTTCTCATTTTTTATTCCAAAGCCACAAATTGCTGAAAAAAACATGTTTTAGTATGTGGATAGATGCCAGGCCTGTCCTGTTGTGATCTCATGCCTTGCACAGGGATAACCCAGAGCATGGAAGTACATGCTGACGATGCACAATGTAGGCCCTCAACACATAATGAGTTCCAGCTTTAATTTGCTATAATCATATGCACCCAAAAAGTTGAAAGAATAGAAAAATATGATAGTCTGTTTATTTTTCTGTCTTTAAATTGTCTACTGCCAGGTGGAGAAGATACAATGCTTAATGATCCTGCCGAGTGCCAGCAGACATAACCAAGAATGTTTCCTTGAAATCCTTGCAAGTAAACAGATATGTGAGAACAGTCAGTGAATCCATCAATCTATAAGTCCTTATTTTCTACAGTAGAACTTAAAATCTGTGGAGACTTTCTACAGGAATGACCAAGATATACCAGTCTGCATTGCCTACAGTCATGCGGGCAAGGAAGGTGTAATCACTGAATGCCTGTGATGCCAAATTTTATTTTGGATATCGTTTGTCACGTTGGGTGCGTGGACCCACTGGGCCAACCGCCTTGACGGTATAGCAGCTGGTCAACAAGATAACAAGTCAAAGTCTATAGTTCGGATAGGTGTACCTGTCGTAACTTCAGACAGTAGCGAAGATAGGCTCGGATGGGATCTTGGTAGCAGGCAGACACCAGGTGTGGTGTAACAAGGAAGGCTTAGTAGACAGCCCAACACGACTCCAACACTAAATGGTACTTGGACCAAGATAGCACAGGATTATCGCCTCCGGCTCTATTCCAAGCTCCTAGATTGTTGGAAGATATGTGTGTCGGCTCTGAACCAGCTCGCCACACACTGTCCACAATCTACCATCTCCTTCTGAGCCCGCCGGATCTTCCCCGCCTGGATACATTTCTGAGTGGGAGTTGAACCTGGGTATCACCTTTACCGCAAGCCAACGCTCCCGCATCCTCACTTTAGCTCATAAAACCTAAATTAGCTCGCGCTATCAGGAAGCCAGTTTTAAATTGCTCTCACGATGGTATAGGACCCCGTATTTTCCCGACAGTTTCCCCGCTCTGTTGGAGATGCGGTTTGGACAACGGTACCCTCCTCCACACTTTCTGGTCCTGTCCGTTACTCGCAGAATTCTGGGAAGGGGTTAAGAGGGTGATCTGCGAGGTAACAGACACCAGTCTTATCATGGACGCGGCCTTCTTCCTCCTCCATCACTGTGACATCCCAGCAAATAGTTACAAACGCTCTCTGCTTCACTTTTTAGTGATGGCCGCTCGGAAATGCATTCCACTGCGATGGAAGAGTTCCTCTCCTCCCACTTTGTCCCTCTGGATTTCAAAGGTTAACGACCTCATGCACATGGAGGACTTGACCTCTTGCATACATGACACCCACGCTAGGTTTTGCCTCATGTGGTCTCCTTGGAACGTGTTCCAGGACAATGACTCCTACAAAGACATTCTTAGAGGGATGGACACCGGTCAGTAGCCCGTAGTGGGCTCTCTCTGGAGTGACAGGGACCTCCTCGGTGGGAGGTGTTGTCCTTCCTCCTCCCTTCACCCTACTCATTTCTCCTTCACCTCTTGCCTTGTTTCTTCTTTCTCTCGCATAGTGGGGAGTGTCAATCAGTTGAATATGGAGATGACATATGATGCCCTACCTCGGGCTAGGTCTACAGTTTGCTGTTCCAGTTTATGAATCTTCATTTCTGTATATGTGATTCATCTTCCCATATGTACATGCTGTATTTTTTTATTATGTGCAAATGTGGCTGTTGGCCACGAAAATAAAGAATTAAAAAAAAAAAGATATCACATTCCGCTTCTGGAGTCCACACCTTGGCATTCATGCCTTTTTTGGTGAGGATGGAGATGGGAGCTGTCAGTGAGAAGTTTGGGATGAACTGCCGGTAGAATTTGGTGAATCCCAGGAAACGCTGTATGGCCCTTAAGCCTTGAGGACGTGGCCATTACAGTTCGGCCTTTGCCTTCTCAGGATCCATCTTGAGACCATGATCTGAGATAATACCCAGGAAGGGTAGAGACTTTCTCTCGAACATGCACTTCTCCAGCTTGGCATACGGACGATTCTCCCTTAATCTCAGCAAAACTTGACACTTGAGTCACTGGATCTGGGGAAAAAATCAGAATGTCATCGAGATAGACCACAACACAGACATCGGAAGATGTAATTGACGAACTCTTGGAAGATCGCGGAAGCGCTACACAGACCGAAGGGCATTACCAGGTATTCGTAGTGCCCATCTCAAGTGTTAAATGCCGTCTTCCATTCGTCACCCCGGTGAATCCGGATTAGGTTGTAAGCCCCCCGCAGGTCTAGCTAAGGAAAAAAAAATCTCGTCGTATTCGATCAAACAGTTCTGAAATAAATGGCAACGGATATCTACTTTTTACCGTGATCTGGTTGAGACCCCGGTAGTCAATGCAGGGTCGAAGAGATCCGTCACTCTTTTTGACAAAGAAGAACCCGGCCCCGGACGGGTAGGAGGATTTCCGTATGAAACCCCTCTCTAAATTCTCCTTAATATAGGCGGACATAGACCCTGTCTCTGTTAAGGAGAGAGGGTATACCCTTCCACGGGGAAGGGATGCGTCAGGAACCAGATCAATAGGGCAGTCGTACGCCCGGTGTGGAGGCAGTGTCTCAGCCTCCTTCTTGCTAAAGACATCCGCCAACTGTGAGTAGTGAAAAGGCAATCCTGCCAATGACTGAGGCAGGGGAGGCTGGGCCAGATGGATCTGTACCAGGCAGCGGCTGACGCACTCGGAACCCCATTGGAGAACATATCCAGAATTCCAGTCCAGGACTGGGGCATGTAGTCGGAGCCAGGGCAGACCCAGCAGCACAGGGTTGACGGCCTTGGACAGGACAAAAAACTAGATGAGCTCGGAATGAAGGGCTCCCACTTGGATCTTCAGTGGTTTGGTCACAGCTACAATCGGGTCTGGCAGAGGTAGTCCATTCACCGAGGCAACAATCAAAGGCCTCTCCAGGGGGGTTGTGGGCAACTGGAGAAGATCCACTGTCTCTCTGAATGAAGTTAGCTGCGGATCCAGAGTCCAGATAGGCAGAGACCTGGTGCGTCTTTTCGCCGGACACTATGGTCACAAGGATGGACAATTTAGAAGAAAGTCCTTCCTCACTCAGGGTTGTCTCTCCAACCAACCCTAGGCTCTGGGGATTTTGGGGGCACAGACCCACAAGATGGCCTCCGAGGATGCAATACTGACAGAGTCCCGCAGTGCGTCTGCGTTGTCTCTCCTGGGTAGACAGCTTGAGATGGTCCATCCTCAAAGACTCCTTTGGAGGAACAGCAGATAAGGACAGCAGGGGTTGCTGCAATGTAGGAGCCAGGCTAGGGAGTCCTCCCTCCCGATGGGACTCTTGGAACCGTTCTCGGATCCTTATGTCAATCCGGGCCGCCAGAAGGATGAGGTCATCCAGGGTAGATGGCAGACCTCAGGCGGCAAGCTTGTGCTTAATCTCTGGGGACAGTCCCTGCCAGAATGTAGCCACCATGGCCTCATTGTTCCACAACAACTCTCATGCCAGGGTGCGGAAGTGAATGGCGTACTCGCCCATGGAAGTGTCTCCCTGGCGAAGGTTCAGCAAGGAGGCAGCTGCCAACGAGACTCGTCCAGGCTCCTCAAACACCGTGCAGAATGTCTGTAGGAACCTCCGGAAGTCACGGGTCTCTGGTCCTTGTCTCCCACAAATAGGGTTCGCCCATGCTAGGGCCCTGCTAGTGAGCAGAGAGACGATGAAAGCGACCCTTGCGCCATCAGTAGAAAATGCTCTTGCATACAGACTGAAGTGGATCTGGCACTAGTTCAAAAATCCCCTGCAGGTCCTCGCATCTCCATCATAGCGATGGGGCAGTGGCAGAGAAAATCGGGGATCAACACTGCCAGGAGGTGTAGTTGGAGGGTCTATACTGCCAGGAGATGTAGTAGGAGGAACGGCATCTTGCACATCCAGCCGACGTGCAATAATGTTCAACGCCTGGAGGAGTTGGTCCTGTCGAGACCGGAGGTCTAGCATATCCGCCTGCATCACTTTTGACGTCGTCATAATCTCGGATTGACCAGCGGGGTACATGGCCTGAGCATACTGTCACGTTGGGTGAGTGGACCCACTGGGCCGTACCGCTTTGACAGTATAGCAGTTGGCCAACAGGATACCAAGTCAAAGTCTATAGTTCGGATAGGTGTACCTATGGTAACTTCAGACATTAGCGAAGATAGGCTCGGATGGGACCTTGGTAGGAGGCAGACACCAGGCGTGGTGTAACAAGGAAGGCATAGTACACAGCACAACACGACTCCGACTCTAAACGGCACTTGGACCAAGATAGCACGGGATACAGGATACACGTAGCAGGAACGGGAACACTGGGAACTGGAAAACACTTAAGGGACCATTTGCAGAGACGAACATAGGTAAACGACAACAACACTCAGGCAATGCAGAAAGGGGCAGGGTCCTTCTTATAGTCCAGGGTGATCATTGGCTAATTTGGTATCAAATTCAGATGCGCGCGCGCACGCTCGTGCCCGGTCTTAAAGAGCCAGCGCGTGCACCTGAATTTGATACGGGACACAGCAGAGTTACGCGGAAGTGAGCGCTGGCGTCTCCTGAGCAGGAGATGCGGACCAGAGCTCACTGATCCATGGCTGTGACCGTCAGGAGGTGAGTAATCCTGACGGTCCGCGGCCAGGGGTGTTCCAGTTATTTCAAATTCCCAGCTCCGGTTGACCCCAAGCTTTTCCCCAAGGAAGGAGGAACTAGCCCAAGGGTCAAAACTTATTTTGCTGCAACAAGGAATGGTAAGGAAGTGGAAAGAACAGGTTGGTAAGGGTCTGGTGTCGTGAAGAAGCACCTGGAGAGCCCCTATTTTGATATTTTATAAAATCTTCCCATCTTCTTATTTATGTATATCTTGGATTGACATAGCAATACCAGTGACGAAGAGGGCATCAGACCTTTCTTCTTCTCTTTAGAAAATCTCTGTGATACTGAGTGCCTTTAATGGTCAGACATTCTCAATATCCCCCTCAGATGTAGCTCGACTGGCAGTATTGATTAAATGCATGCTACCAGAGCAATGAGACCAACTGTTTTGTGCAGTCCTGGATGTAATTGTCAAATGATGTTGTACCATGCTGTGTCCCCTCTGTAAGTCTTTGTAATATCATTGGTAAAATATACTGTGTAGTCCATGGGCGGGTATGGTAGCAATGTTGCTACGACAATGTTAACTGAATGTTGACCTTGTAGCAATAGCCATGCTCCCAAAGGCGTAGCAAGGTTCTCCTGCACCCGGGGCAAAGATTCAGATTGGCGCCCCCTCCCCCAACTTCTTCGCCGACATTTCCTTCCCCATCGACATGTTTGCCTTCTCAGCCCCCTGTAGATAGCGCCACACACAGCTCCCTTGTAGATAGCGCCACACACAGCCCCATGTAGATAGCTCCACACGAAGGCCCCCTTTTGTAGATAACGCCACACACAGTCCCTTGTAGATAGCGCACACACAGCCCCCTTGTAGATAGTGCCAAATACAGCCCCCTTGTAGATATTGCACACAGCCCTCCCTTGTAGATGGTGCCACACAGCCCCCATTGTAGATGGTGCCACACAGCCCCCCTTGTAGATAGTGGCACACAGAGCTCCCATTGTCGATCGCTCCACACACAGTCCCCTCTTGTAGATAGCACCACACACAGCGCCCACTCCTAAATGGCTCCTCACACAGACCCCCCCTTGTAGATAGTGCCACACATAGCCCCACTTGTAAATAGTGGCACACAGCCCCCCTTGTAGATGGTGCTACACAGCCCCCCTTGTAGATGGTGCTACACAGCCCCCCTTGTAGATGGTGCTACACAGCCCTCCCTGTGTAGATAGTGCTACACAGCCACCCCTGCAGATTGTGCCACACAGACCCCTGTAAATGATGCCATGCACACAGCCCTCCCTTATAGACGGTGTCACACAGCCCCTCTCGTAGATTATGCCACACAGCCCCCCCTTGTAGAAGATGCCACACAGCCCTCCCTTGCAGGTGATGCCACACAGACCTCCCTTGTAGATGGTGCGACACAGCCCCCCCTTATAGATGGTGCCACACACCCCCCCTTGCAGATGGTGCCACATAGACCCCCCCTTGTAGATGGTGACACAAAGCCCTCCCTTGTAGCTGGTGCCACACAGCCCCCTTGTAGATGGTGCCACACATCCCCCTTGTAGATGGTGCCACACAGCCACCCTGTAGATGGTGCCACACAGCCCCTTTGTAGATGGTGCCACAAGGCCCCCCTGTAGATGGTGCCACACAGTAGATGATGCCACTGTGAATGCCATGCACCCCATTCTTGTAGATGGTGCCATACAGCCCCCCTTGTAGATGGCGTCCTGGGGACGGAGATACAATTGAATGTGGCAATGTCTAGCAACGCCACCCGGCCCATAATTGTAATGTGCTGGGCGGCGTGGGCCCCGTATCTGAAGGGGGCCTGAGAGGATGGGACCGCCGCAGAGCAGCCGTATCAAAACAGCTAATCGCTGCTGATAGGCGCCCTCTATGTTGGGTGGCTGCAGCGGCAATTAGCTGATGGCTGCCGCAGCTGCCCGGCATAGAGGGTGCCTACCAGCAGCAATCAGCTGTTTTGACATGACTGCTCTGCAGCGCCCCCCTTCCCTACATCGTAGCTGTGCCCGGGGCACATGCCCCACCTGCTCCCCCCCACTAACTACGCGGTCTGATAACGCAGTACACAGCAATACATTCAATTTAATGCTAAAAATACATTATAAAAATATTACATGGCATAGAATACAACATGGGTGGCGGGCTACCTGCTTTTTGAAAGCCATGTAAGTAGTAGTATGTTTAATTACACATATAGGTTGAAATCAGAAGAATCTAAGCCCCATAGGTCATTGGTCAAAAGGGCCTTGGGCCTTGGTCAAATGGGGCCCTTGCACTCCTTCTACAGTTGCCATCTTGGACCTCATTGTATACTTATGGTGGACACAGAGTCCTTTACCACCCCCTTCACACACACACACACACACACACACACACGGTGGCCCATGGATCTTGTAAACTGTGGGGCCCATAGCACTTATTTGGTGGGTCTCTAGGGAAAGACTAATTGGTACATTATTGCCTATTAAATTAATAAATAAGGCCTGCCTGTCTCACATAAAGTAAGATGTGCAGATCTTAGAATATGACTACAGGGTAGCAGGGAATAGTTGACAGGTGGATTGGGCTCCTGACATCAGTACCACCTGTACAGCTGTGATCATGGTCCTATATTCATAGGGTAGAGACTGCCATTGATGTCTATATAAGCAGTGTATCTCTACCATATTGAAGTTTGTAAATAACCAGCACATCGACTGGTCTCCGAAATCTGAGTTTGTTTGCTAAATTACAGTTGCATTGATGTTATGAAGTGCTTATAAAGCATAGGTAAATGCAACAGTACATAATATATTAACCCCTTTCTGCCGCAGCCATTTTTATTATTCTATTTAGTTTTTTACTCCCCGCCTTCCAAGAGCCATAACTTTTTTATTTTTCCATCGACGTAACCATATGAGAGCTTTTTTTTTAGTATTCTGCAGGTCAATACGATTACGGGAATACCACATTTATATAGTTCTTTTTATGTTTTACAAAATAAAAAGAATTTGTACCAAATTTGTGAACCAAAACGTTTTTTTATCCGTCCCTCAATGGATCTGTGAAAGGGTTTGATTATTGCAGAACGAGCTGTAGTTTTTATTGGTATCATTTTGGGAGGCATTGTGTCTAAAAAACAGCAATTTTGTTGTTCATTCGTTTTTCTTTGTGTGGTGTTTACGGTGTTCACAGTGTGGGATACATAATGTTATATTGTAATAGTTAGGATCGTTACAGACGTAAAGATACCAATTATTTTTATATTTTTATTGTTTACATAATTTTATGTATTAAAAATGGGAAAGTGGGGTGTTTTGAACTAGTAATATGTATTTTTCTCTCTATTCCTAAAAACTTTATTAAACTACGACTTCCATTTTTATTTTAGTCCTACTAGGGGATTCGAACTTGCAATGATTATTTTGCTTTCACAATACACTGTAATACTCATGTATTGCAGTGAATTGTGCATTAAGGCCCTTTTACATGGGCCAATGATTGGGCAAACGAGCACTCATTCCCGATCATTGCTCTGTATAAACAGGGCAACGATCATCCGGTGAATAAGTTCATCGGTTGATCGGCTCATTTATGCGGTCAATAAAATGGTCGTTAGTCAGCAGCACATTTCCATGTGCAAGCGGTTAGATGTGCTGCCGACATAATGGCAGGGACGAACGATTATCGTAACGATCTCTCGTCCCCATACTTAACCGATCATTGCCCTTGTGAAAGGAAAAAATGAGCATCGATAATTTACTGCCCAAGTCGGGCGGTCTAAAAGGACCCTTAGAGGAGCCTTAGATAAATGTGTAATGGACATTACTGATACATAATATAGTCTGTCTAAGCATGACAAACACTACACCAATCAGCTGCAAAATTGACTTTGGAACACCGAAACACGATTGTGTTATTGCATTTTTAACTTGATCAAGATGGGGCTGTTCTTCTTATGCGTTTGGCTATCTGGGTCTGCAACTTGGTCGATTTTGCAGCATATACTCTATTGATCACTGTGCTCTTGCAAGGTTGAACTGGCCCACTAATGTACCAGTAGATCCTTTGGTTGTCTTTGACTCAATAATGTTCTTCAAAGGTCCATCAGAAGACAACCACATTTGGAGATGATCTGTACAGTGGCGGACACAGACTGCAAAAGGCCCCTGTGCAGATAATGTGCCAGGGCCCCCCCGCCCCCCCCCCCCAATACCGACAAAGTTACCTAAACATATATATGCATATAAAAATAAACCTTACTAATAAAAATTATGAAGGAAGATTTATATTGTACATTTTATTACCAGTTTAGAACACAAGTAACACATTTTTTTCCGGGTTAAATTCTTATCTAAACTAAGTCCCTAAATGTGGGCAAAGAAAATGAAAAACCTATACTCACCTCCTCCGGCGCCTCCGTTCCCCCTCCGCAGCCCCTATCCCTTTCTGTGTTTACAAAGCTGCTGTGGTGACGCGCGGTCGATGGCACATGACCGCTGCAGCCAATCAATGCCCTCAACAGCGATTTGCTGTGGAACTACTGTCCTCAGCAGCACACCAATGAGGAGTTATTGGCAGCAGCGGTCACGTGCCATCGGCAGCGCGTCACCAGTGCAGCCTTGTACACTTGTAACACAGACCGAGACAGGAGGATGGGGGCTGCGGCGGGTGAACGGAGGCGAGGGAGGAGGTGAGTATAGTTTTTTTATTTTCTTTGCCCACATTTAGAGACTTAGGTTAAATTGAATCATTGAATATAACACAAAGCACTCATGCAACTGAGATGCAATAATTTAGATGATCTTATCATGCTTAGCTTACTGCACTGTTACCTATCAAGCAGGACTGAATCTCAAGATATCTACAGAGGGGGCTGTATGGCGTTATCTACAGGGGGGACTGTATGGCGCTATCAACAGAGGGGGCTGTATGGCGTTATCTACAGGGGGGACTGTATGGCGCTATCTACAGAGGGGTCTGTATGGCGCTATCTACAGGGGGGTCTGTATGGCGCTATCTACAGGGGGGACTGTATGGCGCTATCTACAGGGGGGACTGTATGGCGCTATCTACAGGGGGGACTGTATGGCGCTATCTACAGGGGGGACTGTATGGCGCTATCTACAGGGGGGACTGTATGGCGCTATCTACAGAGGGGGCTGTATGGCGTTATCTACAGGGGGGCTGTATGGCGTTATCTACAGGGGGCTGTATGGTGTTATCTACAGGGGGGACTTTATGGCGTTATCTACAGTGGGGTCTGTATGGCGTTATCTACAGGGGTTCTGTATGGCGTTCCCTACAGGGGGGGTCTGTAGGGAAAGTCATACAGCCCCCCCCTGTAGGGAACGCCATACAGACCCCCCTTTAGGGAACGCCATACAGACCCCCCTGTAGGGAACGCTATACAGCCCCCCCTGTAGGGAACGCTATACAGCCCCCCCTGTAGGGAACGCCTTACAGCCCCCCCCTGTAGGGAACGCTATACAGCCCCCCCCCCTGTAGGGAACGCCATACACCCCCAATCACTCAAAAAAATGCGACCTACAGTGTGAAAAGACAAAAGACATGTATCCCCTATCCACAGGATAGGGGATACATGTGTGATCGCTGGCATTGATAGGGAGAGCGGGGGACCGAAAGTCCCCCGAAGTTCTCCATCACTCACCTCTGACTTCCGGTGTCTGCGCAGCTCAAGTGTGACCGGCGCTCCATTCATTTCTACGGAGCTGCCGACACAGACCCCGGAAGTCCGAGGTTTGTGATGGAGAACTTCAGGGGACTTTCGGTCCCCCGTTCTCCCTATCAATGCCAGCGATCACACACGTATCCCCTATCCTGTGGATAGGGGATACATGTCTTATGTTTAATGGCAGAGCGGGGAGATACTCCCTGCTCTGCCGTAGTGTTCCGTGGCATCGCGCTGTAGCAGCCATAGCGGCAGCTAGCGGAGATTCCGGCCAAGGTGGGGGCCCGTGCCGGCAGGTGACGCGGGCCCCCTCATGCCGCGGCCCCGTAGCAGCCGCTACGGCTGCTATAGCAGTAGTTACGCCCCTGTGTTAGGGGGAGTTCACACTGAGGTTTTTTTCGCGAAAAACGTCAGAAAGTGCCTCCCATTGAAATCCATGAAATTTTTCCTGCGAGCAGTAAAAACCGCATGCGGGAAAAAGAAGCGCAATGCCCTTTCTTCGGGCGTTTCTGTCTCTGACTTCCCATTGACAACAATGGCAGGCAGAAAATGCGTTTTTTGCTGCGTTTCCCTGCCCACGGCCCGATGGCCGAAAAACGCCACAAAAAAACGCAATGAAAAACGCGGGAAGTGTTCTACCGGCAGGTCAAAATATGCCTCAAAATTCCGGAAGGAATTATGAGGCAGATTTTTCTACATAAAAACTTCTCCCTTCTGACATGAACTTTTTAACTTCATCTACCTGTCCTCTGCAGTCTGCACGTCCTCCACTCGTCCTGTGTCTGTCCTCCGCTCATCCTATGAGTTCTCCGGCAGTCCTGACTGTACTGTCCAGCCGCCCGAAGTCTTACGTCGCACCGCCCCCTGTCCTCTCCCCTGCCTGAGCGCTCCTCCTACCACCAGCATCGCCGTCCTGTCCTATTCATCTGTGCCAGATTGGCAGTGCAGTGTAGCGGCTATCACCGGGCCCGGGCACCCGCCCCCTCCCTCCCGATTGGTAGTGCAGTGTGGCGGCTATCACCGGGCCCCCGCCCCCTCCCTCCCCTCATGCCTAGTGTTGTGATGCTACTAGGCATGAGGGGGCCCGTGCCGCCAGGCCTGGTACATAAAATGTAATGTGCCTGTCAGGGCGACACGGGCCCCCCCATGCCGCGGGCCCCGTAGCAGCTGCTACGGCTGCTACTGTGGTAGTTACGCCACTGAACGGGCCCCCTTCCCACGCGGGGCCCTTGTGCAGCTGCACCGGCTGCACATGCGGTATGTCCGCCCCTGGATCTGTATAGATGGAGGGTGGACCCGCAGAGTCTTTTCTCTGAACTAGATATAAAATCCATGATCCACACTGTGGCCACTATAACAATATAAAACTTTATAAAATCATGAAAAAAACATAACTGAAATTGTCTATTTTACCACAAGGAGTACTCAGTGTATTTATAACAATTAAACATCTTGTGTTATAAGGAAATAAACTCTAACACATAAATCCCCATCCGTATATAATGTGCTTTTCATGAGGTTCTTAGGTGAACATATTTTCCATTTCCACACTCTGATGCTGTTACATATATTTTACTGCTTGGAAGAAGAAGAAGAAATATTGTCTTAAATCTTTGTCTCCCAGAGCTTTAAGCCCCTACGATTTTTAGGAATATAAACTATAATTTTACTTCTAGTGCCTGACAAGAACTTGGATATTTATATGAAAAATATTGGCTTTTTACATTTAGAAAACCTTCCCTATGGCAGACATTGAAAAACATTTAAAAGTGCATTACAGGCCTGTATGGTAATGGACGGATCATTGTGCAGATTATTTACATATAAATAAAAGTAGGAAAAAGCTGCTAGCTGTGAATCTATAATAATCTTCTGTCCGGGGGGTCTGCATACAATTCTTGTGGGTGACATCAATGCCTTTATAATTCACAGCTTAGCTACATTCTGGTCCACCGCTCCAGAGAAAGTGTGGGTATAAGAAGCAATGAATGTATTAAAGGTGTAAATTGTATGTCCCCCTTTCGGCATCTTTTTGTTTTGCTTTAATTTTTTTTTTTTAAGTTCCAACATTTGTTCCTGATTAATGTCTTAATATATCTTCATAGAGGTTGGAGTTCTATTTTTCTGATACAGAGCTTTAAATTGCATGAAAAGACATTCTGTCTACCTGGAGCCACCACTAGTGGGAGCTTAAGCGCTTACTGCATGCTATTTTATTACTGAGTTAAATTATATAATTCTGTTGGCCTTCAGCCACCACTAGGGGGAGCTTTGGAGCTTACTGCATACTATTTTATTACTGCGATAATTATATAATTCTGTTGGCCTTCAGCCACCACTAGGGGGAGCTTTGGAGCTTACTGCATATTATTTTATTACTGCGTTAAATTAAATAATTCTGTTGGCCTGAAGCCACCACTAGGGGGAGCTTAGGAGCTTACTTCATACTATTTTATTGTATAAGCAGTATGCAGTAAGTTCCTAAGCTCCCCCTAGTGGTAGCTGCAGTAAGAAGTTTATTATTTTACTCTGACAACACAAGGAATTGGAAGTATGTATGATAAAAATCCTCTGACAGCTATAAAGATATTAAGAAATTAATCAGCACCGAATTTTGGACCTACTAGAGTAAACTAATACAAAATGCTGTTCGAGGGTGGACATTTATTTTAAGATAATTATAAAATATTATACTATGGTCTGGCAACATTTGCAGAATTAATTATTTCAATAGATTTATATTAGCAATCTGAATAAAATTTGATTTTGTTATAATTCTTTATATCACATACCCCCAATATTTCTCAGGGTGCAATTACAAAGACATTTTTCCATGTGGCAAATATGCAAAGGTGTGAAGTGAAGATCTGTAAAAGGATAACGCAACTATCACGTCTCTTATATTACTTATGTTGCACAGGGTTTTTTCACCCCCTTATGTACATTACCTGCGCCAAGGTCTGCAACATCTTCTGCATCTAGCTATACTATTGCAAATATGTATATGTAGGACTGATTTCCCTTCCATTAGAGAAAATAAGGTTGTTAGAAACATTTCCTGCTTTTATAAATCAATCTACGCTCCATTGCAACTGCAAAATAGATTTGAAAATAGCACGAAGCATTTTGCAATGGGAATTTACAAAGCGGTGTTAGAGGATCAACAAAATCTGACTTATCTATTAGGCTGGGTTCACACGAGCACATTAACGTCCGTAATGGACGGACGTATTTCGGGCGGAAGTCCCGGACCGAACTCAGTGCAGGGAGCCGGGCTCCTAGCATCATAGTTATGTACGATGCTAGGAGTCCCTGACTTTCCGTGGAACTACTGTCCCGTACTGAAAACATGATTACAGTACGGGACAGTTGTCCTGCAGCGAGGCAGGGACTCCTAGCATCGTACATAACTATGATGCTAGGAGCCCGGCTCCCTGCACTGTGTTCGGTCCGGGACTTCCGCCCGAAATACGTCCGTCCATTACGGACGTTAATGTGCTCGTGTGAACCCAGCCTTAGGTGAAAGTTTAGACAAACCAGCATAAAAACTGCCAGTGGTCAAAGGGGAGGTTGACATAATGACACAAATCATAGTAGAGGGCAGAAATGTTGGACTATATACAGAGGGTTTTGATAATGGGTTATTGAAATGTAATGATTCTCCTTGCGGAGATCCAGCTGGTAGGAAGTCTTAAGAGCAATGCTCCCTGGGAAAAGTATGCAAAATAGCTCTCCTCGAGAAGTAAGAAACCTGTCTCTAGTGCCACCTACAGGTGCCTATTGTGTAAGTAATCATCCGACCCTTTATAGAAGCTCTATAGAGGGTTAGACATTGATGAACAGGGTAGTCACCTACAGATGGCACTAGAAAGACCGTTTTCTTACTTCTAGAGGAGAACTATTTTGGATAATGGGTTAGGCCTCGTTACGGTTCCGTAACTACGGATAATCTGCGGACCCATTCATTTCTATAGGACAAAATATAGACCATGTCCTATTCTATGTCTATGTGTGAATGGGCGCATGCAAAATTGCAGACGGCTATTGATCTGCATCCGTAGCCGTCCGTAATTGCGGAAACTTTTCTATGCGACAGCAGGGGATTCCCCAAGAAAATGGTGCCTGAGCGATCATGCGACCTTTTCAAGTGGTTGTGACATGTTGGTGACTTCATTTGTAGTCTCACTTTTTTTTTGTGGATCCGTAAATACGCATGCACTATAGACCGTATTTGCGAACAGCAAGACAGATATAAGGATAACTTGCGGTTGACTACGGATCCGTATTTGCGGACAGTAAAAAACTATCCGGTCGTGTGCATGAGGCCTTATACAGTATCAGTTTTGAGTCAGGGAAGCAGTGAGTCACCAGTAGGCAACATAACACTAGTATAGGTGTAGCAGATACAAGAAATGCCGCCAGGTGGTCCTGAATTTTATTAACACAACGCGTCCTGATGGTCATATATAATAAACAATATAAAAAATAATGTAAAACAACGAGGGAGAAAATAATACCAACGTTTTCTAGATTGCTCCTATTTAATAAATTGTAAATGTCCTTTTACATCTTATATTTTACAGGTCAGAGGAGTTAAAGGTGTTTTTCTGGCCAATCAAAAAATAGAGGGTAAAGTGACCACACTTATAACTTATAATAAGGGTCGTGATTGGGATTATCTGACTCCACCAAGTATGGACATGACAGGCAAGCCAACCAACTGCAAACCGGTAAGTTTCAATCATATCTGTTATATATCACTGACAGCTATTTTTAGAATTCTATAAGACAATTTGTGTAGTTCCAGGTGCCAACTTTCAGGATCAGAATTATCTATACATACACCGTCTAGACATAACAGCTGTCCTAATTATTATTTTACCAATGAAAAATTTAAAAAAAGAATGATATAAGATGAAAAAAGAAAAAATCAACTTTAATATAACTTATTTCTTTGCTTATTTGAATATTTCTTGAGATAGATGAGTCTTGGTCAATCAAAAAACAGAATGAAGTTCATATATCCTCCCGTTTTCAATATCAAGCCTCTTGTGCGTGAACGTAAAACGGCTCCCTAAAACCTACAAATTATTTAGAGCCATAATAGGGCATTTGTGGACTTCTATGGGGCACTACTGTACCCCTGTATGCCTCTGATTTCATACAGAGCAAAGAAAATTGTGGTATGACCAATAATCTGGAATAATCTCTAATAATCTGTGTAATCATTTCTTTCAGAATCAATCAGATTAGTCATATGTAAAGAGGACCTGTCACCTCTCCTGTCTGTTTTAGTAACTACTTGTATTCCTCATGAAATAACAATCTGGAGCATCTTTTCTTAGAACGTTACGTTGTGACGTTCCTCTGTTATTTCTCCTACAAATGTTGAATAAATTGACAACTGTATGTTACAATTGTCAAAGGGGCGTGTCTGTACACAGACTGAGACTGTCAGCACTGATTGGACAGTGAAAGTCTTTGTAGGGACACACCCCCAACTGGTAACGCCCAAATTATTCATAAATTTGTAGGAGGGATAACAGAGGAACGGTACAATGCAGAGTTCTAAGAAAATATACTCCAGAATTGTTATTTTATGGGGAATATAAGTATTTACTAAAACAGACATTTCAAGAGAAGTAACAGGTCCTTTTTAATCAAGAACTTATTATTATTTCCATCTTGGGGTTAAACTTTGTATTCCTTGGAGATGTAAAAGAGGCCGATTGTTGTGGTCCCTGTATTAATGACACAGAAGATACCTTGACTGAAGGACAATTGTGGGGAGTGGGTGGAAGTTAATAGAAGTCCCTGTTTATATTCATTTTGTGTTAGGATATAGAAGTTGTACTTTGTATTCTCTAAGAACTTACACTACTGCAATGAACTATGTTTAATGGAATAATTATCTATGTTTTGATCTCTCTTCTATCCTGAAAGCCTGAATGCCACCTTCACCTTCATCTCCGTTGGGCAGATAATCCTTACGTATCAGGAACCGTCCATACCAAGGACACAGCCCCGGGCCTGATAATGGGAGCAGGTAGGTCTTTTATATTACTTTATCTGATTTACTATGTTAAAACAGATGCAGAAAGAATCTTTTTATGTCGGATTCATACACTTATATAACATCCATGTGTTCTTGGAGTCACATTGGAATATTGAAGGAAATTTTTTACGGGAGTTTTAGAACACGTTGGTCGGTAGGTATTTTATACTGTTTATTTGCATAATCTAAATGTCAAATGCAAACAAGTTTGTTTTGGAGGTGGTTTATTGTGTTTTATGTATGTGACCCATAATGACCTCTCTGATTATCCATTAAGTCTGATTATTCGACAGTAGAGCAGAGAGAACCAAATGGGAAATTCATCTAATAAGAAAAAAAAAATTTCAAGTAGCATTTTTTTGTGTTAACGTTTTATTTCCAGCTTTCTTTCGGAAAGGTAAAATCACAAAATTTCCCACTAACAACATTTTTTAAAGGATATGTAAAGCTTTAAACTATTTTTTTTTTTTTAAATTAAACAATGTATTATTTTATTTTAAGCAACTTCTTATTTGTTTCTTATAAAAAAAATTTGCACTTTTTGAAATACAGCTTCTATGTATCCTATGTATTCTATGTCAGCAAGACTGACGGCTTGGCTGAAAGCTCGCCCTGCGTGTCTCTGACACTCAGGATCCAGCTGTTATCGATCACATCTAAGTGTATGAACCAATCTCTGCAACCCATGGGGTTGAATATTACATACAATAAAGAAGTAAAAAGACAAGTTTTAAATTGAAGTGTCGTCCGAATATTTTTTTTTAATGAGCATCTGAAAGTCTGGATGTAAAGGATCCAGCCCATTATAAGGGGTTGTCAGGCAGAAGATCTATAGCAACTAGTCTGTCTCAGATTACTCCTAGGGTTGCTACCTTTTCCACCCAAAAATACCGGCCAGATTTAGGGTGTATTTAGATTTAGGATTTGTTTGTTTCTTTTTTGCTGCAACTTTGGGGAAATCAAGATAACAAAAAACCCTAACAGTGTTAAAAAAAAATAAAGGGTGTTCTTTTGGGTCATGACTTCACATTTAGTTCTGGAAGCCTCAGACAGACAATGACTTAAAATAATTCAGTGAGCATCCTTCAACGACTTACACTCTTGATTCTCTCCGGGCTGTGCTGGCTCGCAGTGTGCCATATCTGGCTGCTGAATGGGAGTGTCGCTGGCCTCTGCTGCCTTGCCCGTTGCAATCTCCTGCAGGCACCAATCCCACACTTGGTTTAGTCCTAACGCTGCTAACTTTTCTAAAGCTAGCGGGCCAGGCAAAAAAGGAGTATCCAATCCAAATAGGACGTTGCTGGAACTTACACGCACTGCCTTATATAAAAATAATTAAGGCCACCGGCCTCCAAGTGTAAATACCGTCTGGTTCTAATTTCCCCGTCTTTAGTTCAATCATGAGCGGGCACTGAGTAGAGGGCAGAGAATGGGTAAGAAGACCGGGCACTTCTAAAACCTAATTTTTTTTCATTTTTTACAGCTATATTAATTTGTTTTTATAAAAATAATTTGGATGTAGAACATGTTCACGTTGTTATTGGTTTATGTTTTTGTGCCTTTGGTGTGAAAGTGGGTTGTGAGCACCTCTGTATTGTGGTACGTTCTTGTAGGAAGCTGACAATAGAATGATTTAACATAGTAATGGATAGAAATGGGAACATGTAGCAAGATTTTATTTTTATTTTTTCAGCCTTTCATTTACATTTTATTTAAAAAAATTTAATGTGCGGCTAAATACGGCTAAATTGCATGCATAAAACACATATTTGCTGGCTCCCTGCTGTGTCGCTTCTGAACAGTCCTAGATGCCGTGGGATCTGAGAAGACACAGAACTTCAAGGAAGTCAAAAACTTCAAGGAAATGAACAAGAAAATAGTTTTTACAGAAATAAATGAAGGTGTTAGTATTCGTATTCTAATTATTTCATTTTTATTAAAATAAAGGTAACCTGGGCTCACAGTTGGTGGAGTACAAGGAAGAAATGTACATAACATCAGACTGCGGGAAGACATGGAGACAAGTAAGATATTGCTATTTTCTGCCAGACCATCGTTTAATGTATATATTAGTTGTGCTCAAAGTTTTAACTTGAAGTATCTGGGCCCCAATGCAAAATCTGTAACAGGGCCCCCCACCTACCATGTGCCATTTCCAATACTGGAGTCTTCTTATGTGGCAGAGGGGCCTTTGGACCCCCTCAGGCACCAGAGCCGACCACTATCTCTGCACTCTCTAGCTAAGACCTCTGGCTATACTAATAATACTGGCTATAGATCATATATCATGGCTAGACTTTCAAGGAAGAACTCTTAGGGCATGTTCACACGTGGCAGAGTTTTTCCGCTGCAAATGTTGGTGCAGATTTGGGGCAATTACACAAAGAATCTGCACCAACATTTGCATATTTGACAGGTAATTCAGACGTTGCAGATATCACAGCGGACTTGCCACAGATTTCAGTTTTTGCATTGCAAAGGCGGAAATCCGCGGTGAAATTCCGCTTCTTCTCCGCAACAGACAGTGCATGCTGCGGAGGGAAAATTCTGCACCGCAGTCTATGGTCCGCAGCGGAGTTTTCCGCAACGTCTGAACTAACTTGCCTAAAAATGTATTGAAACAAATGTAAAAAACGACCGCTGGAGAATTCCACTGCAATTCCGCCACGTCTGGACGTGCCCTTAAGGCTATGTTCACACTGAGTTTTTTGCAGGCGGAAATTCTGCCTCAAAATTCCGTTTGGAAGTTTGAGGCAGATTTTCCTCTCCCTGCACGCCGATTTTCGCTGCGTTATTCGCTGTGTTTTTCGCCCGCAGCCATTGAGCGCCACGGGCATAAAACGCTGCGAAATATGCTTTCTCTGCCTCCCATTGATGTCAAAGGTGTAAATGCCCGAAGACTTTCTCTTTGAAATCAATGGGAGGCATTTTCGGGCCGTTTTTGACGAGTTTTGCGGCGCAGTTTCCGCGTCAAAAAACTCTGTGTGAACATAGCCTTAGGGCATGTTCAGACGTAGCGTAATTCCTATTGAATTCCGCTGCGGACAGTCCACAGTGGAAATCTGCATCAGCCGTTCTTTCCATTGTTTTCATTTCCTTTTTAGGAAACTTAGTTCAGACGCTGCGGAAAATAACAGTGCGGAATTTAGGCTGCGGTGCAGAATTTTCATTCCGCAACATGCATGGCTTCAGAGGAGAAGCATCAGATTTTCACTGCAGATTTCAGCAATTAAAAAACTGAAATCTGCGGCAAGTCCGCAGTGATAACCGCAACGTCTGAATTACCTGTCAAATATAAAAATGTTGCTGCAAATTCGCAAAGAATCTGCAGCAACATTTGCAGCGGAAAAATTCTGCCACGTCTGAACATGCCCTTAGAAGAACTCAACTTTTAAACACATGCAGCTTTGGATGTGAATGGAGTATAACACATAATGTTACACAAGATCAACTAAAGCTAAGTAAAGCAATATTAATCAATAATATATGTCAATATAGACTGTAAAAACATGTGAAAATGTGGAGCTACACTTCACTGTTCAAAGAAAGACATTTGCTTTAATTATTGTAATCTCCAGTACATTTTTTAGGGCTCTGAATGTCAATAACTGGTTGTTATGTTAACTTTTTCCTAGCAACCATAGCAATAGAACTGTAAGGAGAAAGATTTCAGGAAATAGGCTTTTATTGCCAGTTGTTATTTCAGTTTATACATCGTATTGCTCTTCTATTCTTCGATATTGCCTATCATTACTTAATTGTCCGTTTTATTAAATTTATACAACAAAGTATCTTTATTTGGTAGCAATTTATTTCTTTTTATATGTTGTACATGACAAATGCTCAAACCTCAACCTAAAAATGAAATGGAAAGATCCAGATCCTGCAGGTAAATCTTGTATGAGATCTCCCGTATTATTATAGTCTTTCCCCTTATTACTCTACACTGCGCAAAACAAACAAATTGCAATAATCTACAATGTAACTAATAATTCATTTGTCAGTTGCCACTTACCCACCACGCTGCCTTGTAATGGCACAAATGAACCAATTATAGGAATATAGTAATTACCAGGCATGCGGTGACAGGCACCTTGTGTTCTATTATTGCACATTAATATGAAAATCTCTTCCGTTTAATTCCATGCCAATTTAATAACCTAAAGGGATTTTCTCGTTTCATGTAAATGTAGCTGAATCACTGATTAATGACGAGTTCTGCAACTTTCTAATATACTTTGTGTTTGACTTTTTAACTATCTTTAAGATCTTTGCTTGATGTCAGTGAATGGAACCATCGTTAACATCCAGAGGCTAAATACCCATCCAGATCATGCCCAACTAACACAGTCCACAGCGCATTAGGGCACGTTCAGACGTGGCGGAATTATTCCGCTGCAAATGTTGGTGCAGATTTGGGGCAATTACGCAACGAATCTGCAGCAACATTTGCATATTTGACAGGTAATTCAGACGTTGCAGATATCACAGCGGACTTGCCACAGACTTCAGTTTTGCATTGCAAAGGCTGAAATACGCAGTGAAATTCCGCTTCTTCTCCGCAATGTAATGAGCATGCTGCGGAGGGAAAATTCTGCACCACAGCCTGATTTCCGCACAGTTATTTTCTGCAAAGTCTGAACTAAGTTTCCTAAAAATGTATAGAAAGAAATGAAAAAAAACGACTGCTGCAGAATTCCACTGCGGACTGTCCACAGCGGAACTCAACAGCAATTCCGCCACGTGTGAATGTGCCCTTACAAGGGAGAGCTGTAATAACGTGTAACGAGATGTGCACCTGTGTAAGTTGGACGTGATCGTGACAAGTTATCAGCCTCTGAATGCAAACAAGAATGTTTCCATCCACTGACAGCAAGCATATATGCTTTAAAAAAAATACAGTATATTCAAAAGTTGTCAACTTTTTCATTATTTATATAAAGATAAAAAATATCCTTTAAGGCCAGGACTCCCTGGTGTGCCACATTGCATTGCAATATAGCGCTATGTAGCATATTTTAGCCTTTCGGAATTAGTGTTGAATTTTTTGTGATTATCGCAGGAATTACATTAAAGTTTCTCCCCCTATTGCCAACAAATGCAGCTCTCGTATCGGATGCGAGTTTTTGATGCAATTTTGCTTGAGATCGCGGCACAACACATCGCAGATCATATGTCACTGTGGCGCCCTGGCCTAAAGGAGAAGGACTGGAAGATAAATGTCGGAGGTTGAAGCTATAGGCCTCCTAGATTAGTGTTATCAGAGGGACACTAGGCCAGACTGAGATGAGGAATTGGATGGAGTTACTGCTGATAAGTTCCTTTTCTCTTCAGCATGGTAGCAGAAAGGCTCGATTCACACGAGCATGTTACGTCCGTAAAGGACGGAACGTATGTCGGCCGCAAGTCCCAGACCGAACACAGTGCAGGCCGCCGGGCTCCTAGCATCATAGTTATGTACGATGCTAGGAGTCCCTGCCTCTCCGTGGAACTACTGTCCCGTACTGAAAACATGATTACAGTACGGGACAGTTGTCCCGCAGCGAGGCAGGGACTCCTAGCGTCGTACATAACTATGATGCTAGGAGCCCGGCGGCCTGCGGTGTGTTCGGTCCGGGACTTGCGGCCGAAATACGTTCCGTCCTTTACGGACCGAACATGCTCGTGTGAACCCAGCCTAAAGCTTTGACCTCAACAGCAGAATCATATGAGCTTGTTGGGTTGCCATGGATACACCGCCCAACAACTACAGCCTTTTATATGGTGTTGTCAGGCAGCACGTCCCTAGCGACCAGTCTGTCCTAAATTACTCAACGCCACATTGGAGTTGGTAAAGTTGGTCAGGATTCATCTTACTAAAAACACATCCAATGATACAGAATTCGTATTTTTTTTTACCCCACTGTTTGATCATATGTAGGTGATCAGAGCGGTGTGAACTTTTAGCCATTCACTTGAATAGGACTGGAGTATTTGTCAGATCCGCACGTATGGACGAGCCACTGTGCCTATAGAAACAATAAGCAGGTACTGCACGTGCTGGAGCACAGCGGCCCCTGCATTCTGCGGAGTGGTGGGGGTACCACGGGTTATACATCCACCAATCAAATATTGATGTCCTATATTAAGGATAGGCCATGATTTAAAGGGGTTTTCCATTGGAAATTTTTTGGGATGGCCTATCCCCAATACCCCGTCAAAACAGCTTATTGTAGACGAGAGTAGGACCCCCACCGATCATATATTGAGGCCTTTTCTGAGGATAGGCCAACTTTTTCTGCCTGGAAAACCCCTTTAATACTATAGCTCTTGTGGACAGAGGTACATGGGGAAGGGTGTGGGGCCAACCATAGTCACGGGGTCTTCCTCTATATGACTGTCACCCTCAGGACATCCAAAAACAATTGTTGTCAAAGCAATGGCATTTCTTGGGTTAAATGCTAAAGTAGCCTGAGCAGTGGAGCAGCAATGGAGCTCGGTGGAAAGCAATGTTTCCTTGGGTCACTGGGGTCTTGCGTTCATATCATCCCTGGGGCAATTAGATTGCATGCTCCAATCAGGACAAGGACTGATGTGAATGATTAAAGTCTGTGTACAGCACTGCAGAGTATTTAAGAGCTGCGTAAACAAAAGGAAATAAATGTGTGAACAAAGGGCTCAAATTCATTTAAAAAGAATCCTAAAATGTACCTTTTTCCTTTAAGAAGATGTAATGAGCAGAAGCGCACCCCTCCTTCATGTTACAGCCGCATTATCTGGCGTAGGTTGCCTTTCATTCATTGTAACGTAGGTAATCAATTAGATCCACGCCGTGCCCCGCTGTTGTGTGAAATGAAGTTTTTAGGACTAAAGACGGATCCCGTGAAGGAGGAGAAATATTTTTATCCTTCATTTTGCTTCCAGCTGTTTATATTAATCTTTACCCTTATATTTGTTTTGCTGCCTCTAATGTATTTTGTTCTCAGAATAATAGTATTTTATATAAAAGTCTCTGCCGCAGTCTTCAGAGCGTCGACGGGGATTAACTATGCGTAGAATATGGGATGTTTAACATTCCTGTAACTGATCTCACAGCCGGACATTAACAAGAAACCATCACACAAATCAGAGAAGAATTTCCTTCACCAAATAAAAGATCATGCGAACACCATAAACTCCACCATTAATGTAATGTAAACGATACAAACGAAGATTCAGCGGCGAAATACAACGAATACATTCTTAGGGCACGTTCACATGTGGCGGAGTTTTTTCGCTGCAAATGTTGCTGCAGATTTGGGGCAATTATGCAACGAATCTGCACCAATATTTCCATATTTGCCAGGTAATTCAGACGTTGCAGAAAAGACAGCGGACTTGCCACAGATTTCAGTTTTTGCATTGCAAAGGCTGAAATACGCAGTGAAATTCCGCTGCTTCTCCGCAACAGACAGTGCATGCTGCGGAGGGAAAATTCTGCACCGCAGTCTATGGTCCGCAGCGGAGATTTCCGCAACGTCTGAACTAACTTGCCTAAAAATGTATAGAAACAAATGTAAAAAACGTCCGCTGGAGAATTCCACTGCGATTCCGCCACGTCTGAATGTGCCCTTAGGCTAGGACTCCATGGTGAACTTTTGTCGCCCGCAGGAGGAGGTAAAATTACAGAACTACTGACTTGTATGACACCTCAATGAGGGAGAAAATCAAGGGGGAACATGTGGGATTTTTGGGGATTTTCGCACAGCTTTTTACTCATAGAGAAACATTGAGGTCGCTCGTGTCACAGTAATACCACAATTTTGCATTGGAGCCAAGGGCATATGTACCATGGATGCAGTCCAAGCTATGGGACCCTTGGAGAGAAGGGTCTCTGTTGGGTACCATCCCCTTTGCTACTGTGCAGGACTCCCTTCTTCAGAGGAACTTCATTATTAGCAAATAAGAGGGAAGGGAATTGGCCCAAGAGTCATGGAAAGGGGGAGACAAACACCAGGCCCTTCTATTCTGAGTAGCGAAACCCGGCACCGTTATGGAGGACCCATTTTTCTGTGTACCGCACTACGTGGTGCCCTCACATTATACTTTATCTCAGCTGTCAGATATAGTTCAAGAGAAACAACATACAGTATAGAAGTTACATTGTATTTAGACGGGACATCCACCTAAAGTCATCTGTTGATATCATTGATGGTCCCTGAGCTTGGACTTGATTCCCCAAATAAGAAGACCATGGCACTCTTTAGGGCAATAATACATGGCTGTTTCTGTATCTCTACATAGCTCAGAAGTCTGAGTGACAAATCCTGTGTGGCCTGCTCCCCTGGTGAATGGGACTATAGCAAGTCCTTTTTATTGATCGGTGGGGGTACCAGTGGTCGCACCCCCACAATCATTTTTATGTCCAATCCAATTATTGGATCATAGAACATTATGATGGGATAACCCCTTTAATGTGAGTATTGTATGGCAGAACCCTGGTTATATAGCCATGTTGTAAGGCTGGCACTTTGCTCTCACAATTACATAGTACAGTGTTTGGCCAATTGAAGAATTATAGCGATCCGGTGGGGCCAAGGCAAATATTAGTCCACCTGGTTTATCATCTGTGCACAATTCAGAGCCGTGACCTCGACAGCAAGACACTTTATATGTTCTCATCCTGGTTATTTAATAACTAAACCTTCTTGGTAGCAAATATATATGACTGTACTGTCTGTGCCGCAGCCCTGCTATATATCCTGGTTTTGCATTAATACTTCTGCAATATATATCAGTAAGTCCATTTTTGCTAAAACAGGCTGGTTGATGTTTACGTCAGGTCTCATATATAAGTTGACCTATAAGCAGATGTACTATCACTATCCACAGGGCCGGCTCCAGGCTTTTGTGGGCCCTTGGGCGACACAGACTTAGTAGGGCCCTTTGCGGGGCAACCCACAGCGGCAGTAAAATGGCAGAAAACGTCACTTTGGGCCCCCATATAAACATTAGGCACTAGTTATTCCCCTATATAGAAGTTAGGCCCCCAGTTTGTGCCCCCATAAATTTGGTGCCCTCTGTAGTTAGTGCCACACAGCCCCCTCCCAGGTAGTGCCACCCAGCCCCCTCCCAGGTAGTGCCACACAGTCCCCACTCCCAGGTAGTGCCACATACCCCACTCCCAGGTAGTGCCACACAGCCCCCACTCCCAGGTAGTGCCACACAGCCCCCTCCCAGGTAGTGCCACACAGCCCCCCTCCCTGGTAGTGCCACATCGCCACCCTCCCTGGTAGTGCCCCACAGCCCCACTCCCTGGTAGTGCCACACAGCCCCACTCCCTGGTAGTGCCACACAGCCCCACTCCCTGGTTGTGCCACACAGCCCCCCTCCCTGGTAGTGCCACACAGCTACCCCCTGGTAGTGTCACAAAGCCACCCTCCCTAGGAGTGGAATCCCCAGCCAGAGTATTGCCGACGCTCTGGCTGGGGATTCCGCTTCAGGAGAAGCCCCTGACGTCACTGTCCATATATGGACAGTGTTGTCAGGGGCAACGCCAGAGCCATAGTAACGGGCACAGCACTTCTAGCACTCTGCTTGGGACCAGGAGCGTAGCTAAAGGCTCATGGACCCTGGTGTAACAATTCAGTTTCGGCCCCCCTACCCCTCCCCAACACCACCAAACCCCTGCGCACGTTTATGCCCAGTTGCCTTGCACTACAGAGCCCATGAATGCCCCACAGTATAATACCTCCCATAGCTGCCCCCACAGTTTAATGCAACCACACCATATAATACCCCCCATAGCTGCCTCCACACAGTATAGTGCCCCCCACACAGTATAATGCCCCCCATAGCTGACCACCACAGTATAATGCTCTCCATAGCTACCCCCACACAGTATAATGCCTCCCATAGCTGACCAACACAGTATAATGCCCCCATAGCTGCCCCACAGTATAATGCTCCCATAGCTGCCCCCCCCCCCCCCCACAGTATAATGCCACCCATAGCTGCACCCACAGTATAATTCCCCTATAGCTGCACCCACAGTATATTGACAGACATAGCTGCCACGTACAGTATAATTCCCCATACTGTATAATGCCCCCATAGCTGCCCCATACACTATAATGCCCCCCATAGCTGCCCCATACAGTATAATGCCCCCCATAGCTGCCCCATACAGTATAATGCCCCCCATAGCTGCCCCATACAGTATAATGCCCTCCATACAGTATAATGCCCCCCATAGCTGCCCCATACAGTATAATGCCCTCCATACAGTATAATGACCCCCATAGCTGCCCCATACAGGATAATGCCCCCCGTAGCTGTTCCATATGCGGACGCAGATTCAGTTGGAAGCGGGACCAGCGGGGTAAGTTCTGTGTGGCAACGGGGGCCCTACCTGCCCCCCAGGCTTAGGGGCCTGGTCGCTCTTGTGACAATTGCGGCCCCTTTATCTACGCCACTGCCTGGGATACTGCTCTGCTCCTGACAACACTGTCCATATATGGACAGTGATGTCAGGGGCTTTCCCAGAGACGGAGTCCCGGAGCAGAGCCGCTAGAGCTCTACCTGGGACTCCTCTCCTCCTTACATCGCTGTCCATATATGGACAGTGATGCCGTGACAGCAGCGTCAGCGGCCCGCGGCCGAGTGGGCCCCGGCACTTGTCCGCGTCCGCCGTGTGCTGACGCCGGCCCTGATCCATGTGAAATTCATGTAATAGGACGACAATCGTAGTATCTAATACCAGCTTATCTATCTTTATCACATAGGTACAGGGCAGAGCAGTGTGCAGGAGGCTGTCTACATAGAATACCAAGTATGGGGCAATATATATTGGCACTTAGAATCCCCGTCGCTCTTCAGGGGACTCTGTGTACCACCGTAGACCCTCCTGCACACAGCTCTGCCATGTGTTTTCTCTGTATAAAATCAGTGGCATACATTCATATATACATTTATTGTAATGATTTTGAGTTCCATCATGTCTTAAATTCTAGTTACATCCAAAGCCGTATTTAAACTTCTGCAGGTTTTATGCAAGACAGCAGACCCCCATCAATCCTTTAACCCCTTCCCGACCGCTTCACGTAAAAATATGTCAGATAGAAGTGCGCCAGTCTGCAGAGCATGCCACAAATTTACAGCTCTCCTTCCCCCGATGATCGCAGCGGTCCTGCTGCATGGAGTATCCAGATCTGGCTGTAAATAACAGTCTTTTGTCTGGGTTCAATCATAGGGACCAGATTAGTTCAGGTCCTGATAACTGTACCTGGACCAGAGAATGGTAATTACCTGAACACTCTTACGCCTTGTTCACACAGTTCAGATTTGTTGCAGATTTTGCATGGATTTTTTTTAAGCCAAAACCAGGAACAGAACTTAAGCAGAAGAAATATATAAAGGGAGGCCTTATAGGTCTGCCCTCCTGTATCCAATTCTGGTTTGGGCTTAAACCATGCATGCAAAATCTGCAACAAATCTGCACGGTGTGTACAAAGCCTTATGCTTATGCCGCGATCACCAGTGTGCAGGTGTGACAGTAACTTACATTCTCTGGTCTGGGTGCCATCATTGGGACCTGAACCTATCAGGTCCCGATGACAGATCCAGGACGAGAGATAGTAACTTACTGTCAGACCTGAATACCCCCATGCTGCAGGAACGCTGTGATCGTCGGGATCCAGCAGCATACAGTAGCTGACATTCTCTAACCTGGACGCCATCATCGGGACCTGAACCAATCATGTTCCAATGAGGGACTCTCGGATCAGAGACTGTTAAAAAATAAATATAGTAAAATGTAAATAAACAACAACTAAGAAACAAATAAATAAAAAATTAATACAATTAGAACAAAATAATAAAAAATATAAAGAAATATAAAAAAAAATGCCCTCCTCCACCAAAATGTACATAACCCTCCGAACCCACGTTCACAAAATTAAATATCCTGCGTGACATAAACACATTTTGAATGGGCATCTTGTGCTCCGGGCAGTCAAATGTCACGTTCCTGTCACGCTGAATATTTGTTACCACAAATATAAAATATTTAGCCCATCACCAATTTGTGCCTATTCTACCCCGGCCCGATCTGCTTTATGCGTGTTCACTAAAAAAAATGTCTGTACCTGGTTCCCTATCATCCATGTACATCTGCTGCATCTAAAGTTAAGATGGTAGAAACATGTAAAACTTAAATGGTGTCTTTATTCTCAGCACTATAGCGATATCATGGCATGATTACACACTGGAAAATTAGAGGATTCATTTATGGGGTAAATATTATTGATTAAACAAACTAACTTATATTTAGAACATTAAAAAATTAGGCAAAAAAATTATTTTGTCCCTTTTCTGACAACTTTTACTAAATAAAACCTACAAGATTAAATTATATCTACTCCAAATTTAAATAATATAAAAGCCTTATCTGGGGTGTAGACGAAGACTTAAAAAGGGGTTGTCCAGGCATGGACAACTGATAACCTATCCACAGGATACGTCATCATTATATGATCGGTGGGGGTCCAACACCCAGACACCACACCGATCAGCAGCTCCGGCTGCCTTCCCGCGCCGGATATTATGCAGTGTATGCAGTGTTCAGAGGTGGAAGCCGACGGCTCCGTATACTGTATAGCAGCCGTGCTGCAGAACAGCAACTCTGCTCCTGTTGACAGTACTGCAGCTCAGCCGCTTCCAGCTCCGGACTCTGCATACGCGGCATAACATCTTGCGCCTGGAGGCAGCCGGAGCAGCTGATTCGTACGGATGTCGGACCCCCAAGGATCATATACTGATGACCTATCATGTGGATAGGTCATCCGTTCTGCGTAACTGGACAATCCCTTTAAATAAAATAAAAAAATAACTTTGACATACAGTATTCCAAAAGGTGAAATTTTGCTCTGGGCATAAAACTCCAAAACACACCCAGTTCTGAAAGGATTAAACTATAAAGCAATGATGATACGTTTAATCCATGGAATGGATGGATTATTTCAAGGTGGCCTACACTCAACTCAAGATCCACCAACTCTTTATATATATATACACATATAAAGAGTTGGTGGTCTCACAAACATCAAACGTGTGGGCAAAATATTATTTATTAGGGAATTTGAAGGACTGCAATGAGAAGATCCAATTTTTATGGGACTGTCTCTTTAAGAAGAAACCTCTTATATAAATGTGGGAATTATTCTGCACCGACTCAGTTTGTAAAATCCAGAAAATCATAAAGATGTTTTTGGAGCTGTGAGAAACGTCTCAGTCGACCTGTACGGCTAAATAAAGTTGACAGATCATTTCGGGCAGATGATGAACAAGTGCAGAATTGCTGCCAGCCAAAGAGAAGAGGCTTCCAATCCAAAATTGCAGTAAGAAATTCTCCTTTCCACAAGAATTTTTCTCTTGGCAGTGAAATCTCGAGAAGAGAAAGCGAGAAAGATTTAGTAACTGGAAGAGCAACTTGGTGAAGATTTAGCCCATTGTCATCACTGTTCAGGGTATTAATCTGTCATTCCTTACAGCCTCACATAGTGGCAGCTGGTTTAGTGCTGTCAAACAAAGTATCCGTCCAATATAAACAAGTGAATAAAATAACACTGCAAAGAAAAAACAGTGTTTCTCCAGAGTATCATCTTACAGGGATTAGCAGTTACTCTAAACTTTGAGCAAAGATCATCTGTAAAAAAGATCAAAAAGTAATAAAAACTGACCATGTGATTACACCGAGGAGATATGTCTGCTGCAATAGATAGATAGATAGATAGATAGATAGATAGATAGATAGATAGATAGATAGATAGATAGATAGATAGATAGATAGATAGATAGATAGATAGATATTAGATAGATAGATAGATAGATAGATAGATAGATAGATAGATAGATAGATAGATAGATAGATAGATAGATAGATAGATAGATATGAGATAGATAGATAGATAGATAGATAGATAGATAGATAGATAGATAGATAGATAGATAGATAGATAGATAGATAGATAGATAGATAGATAGATAGATAGATAGATAGATAGATAGATATGGGATAGATAGATAGATAGATATGGGATAGATAGATAGATATGGGATAGATAGATAGATAGATAGATAGATAGATAGATAGATAGATAGATAGATAGATAGATAGATAGATAGATAGATAGATAGATAGATAGATAGATAGATAGATAGATAATAGTTTGAGGAGTATTCACTAATATGTGCAGTCTGGCACAACCAACTAAACCACCTGTGAGAATAAAGTAATAGCGACTGAGGCAAATGAGTTTCTATAAAGTGGCTTCTTCAGCTGTTTTTCTATTCAAACTTCATTTAAGCCTCTCATAAGAAGCATATGTCGGGAGAATTTCCTGATGTATACCCCCAACGGAAAGCTCCGATATATGACAATGTATAGGCATTCGGTTACATACGTCACCCATGGGCTTCCATTTAAACAGTGGCGGACACAGACTGCAAAAGGCCCCTGTGCAGATAATGTGCCAGGGCCCCCCCGCCCCCCCCCCAATACCGACAAAGTTACCTAAACATATATATGCATATAAAAATAAACCTTACTAATAAAAATTATGAAGGAAGATTTATATTGTACATTTTATTACCAGTTTAGAACACAAGTAACACATTTTTTTCCGGGTTAAATTCTTATCTAAACTAAGTCCCTAAATGTGGGCAAAGAAAATGAAAAACCTATACTCACCTCCTCCGGCGCCTCCGTTCCCCCTCCGCAGCCCCTATCCCTTTCTGTGTTTACAAAGCTGCTGTGGTGACGCGCGGTCGATGGCACATGACCGCTGCAGCCAATCAATGCCCTCAACAGCGATTTGCTGTGGAACTACTGTCCTCAGCAGCACACCAATGAGGAGTTATTGGCAGCAGCGGTCACGTGCCATCGGCAGCGCGTCACCAGTGCAGCCTTGTACACTTGTAACACAGACCGAGACAGGAGGATGGGGGCTGCGGCGGGTGAACGGAGGCGAGGGAGGAGGTGAGTATAGTTTTTTTATTTTCTTTGCCCACATTTAGAGACTTAGGTTAAATTGAATCATTGAATATAACACAAAGCACTCATGCAACTGAGATGCAATAATTTAGATGATCTTATCATGCTTAGCTTACTGCACTGTTACCTATCAAGCAGGACTGAATCTCAAGATATCTACAGAGGGGGCTGTATGGCGTTATCTACAGGGGGGACTGTATGGCGCTATCAACAGAGGGGGCTGTATGGCGTTATCTACAGGGGGGACTGTATGGCGCTATCTACAGAGGGGTCTGTATGGCGCTATCTACAGGGGGGTCTGTATGGCGCTATCTACAGGGGGGACTGTATGGCGCTATCTACAGGGGGGACTGTATGGCGCTATCTACAGGGGGGACTGTATGGCGCTATCTACAGGGGGGACTGTATGGCGCTATCTACAGGGGGGACTGTATGGCGCTATCTACAGAGGGGGCTGTATGGCGTTATCTACAGGGGGGCTGTATGGCGTTATCTACAGGGGGCTGTATGGTGTTATCTACAGGGGGGACTTTATGGCGTTATCTACAGTGGGGTCTGTATGGCGTTATCTACAGGGGTTCTGTATGGCGTTCCCTACAGGGGGGGTCTGTAGGGAAAGTCATACAGCCCCCCCCTGTAGGGAACGCCATACAGACCCCCCTTTAGGGAACGCCATACAGACCCCCCTGTAGGGAACGCTATACAGCCCCCCCTGTAGGGAACGCTATACAGCCCCCCCTGTAGGGAACGCCTTACAGCCCCCCCCTGTAGGGAACGCTATACAGCCCCCCCCCTGTAGGGAACGCCATACACCCCCAATCACTCAAAAAAATGCGACCTACAGTGTGAAAAGACAAAAGACATGTATCCCCTGTCCACAGGATAGGGGATACATGTGTGATCGCTGGCATTGATAGGGAGAGCGGGGGACCGAAAGTCCCCCGAAGTTCTCCATCACTCACCTCTGACTTCCGGTGTCTGCGCAGCTCAAGTGTGACCGGCGCTCCATTCATTTCTACGGAGCTGCCGACACAGACCCCGGAAGTCCGAGGTTTGTGATGGAGAACTTCAGGGGACTTTCGGTCCCCCGTTCTCCCTATCAATGCCAGCGATCACACACGTATCCCCTATCCTGTGGATAGGGGATACATGTCTTATGTTTAATGGCAGAGCGGGGAGATACTCCCTGCTCTGCCGTAGTGTTCCGTGGCATCGCGCTGTAGCAGCCATAGCGGCAGCTAGCGGAGATTCCGGCCAAGGTGGGGGCCCGTGCCGGCAGGTGACGCGGGCCCCCTCATGCCGCGGCCCCGTAGCAGCCGCTACGGCTGCTATAGCAGTAGTTACGCCCCTGTGTTAGGGGGAGTTCACACTGAGGTTTTTTTCGCGAAAAACGTCAGAAAGTGCCTCCCATTGAAATCCATGAAATTTTTCCTGCGAGCAGTAAAAACCGCATGCGGGAAAAAGAAGCGCAATGCCCTTTCTTCGGGCGTTTCTGTCTCTGACTTCCCATTGACAACAATGGCAGGCAGAAAATGCGTTTTTTGCTGCGTTTCCCTGCCCACGGCCCGATGGCCGAAAAACGCCACAAAAAAACGCAATGAAAAACGCGGGAAGTGTTCTACCGGCAGGTCAAAATATGCCTCAAAATTCCGGAAGGAATTATGAGGCAGATTTTTCTACATAAAAACTTCTCCCTTCTGACATGAACTTTTTAACTTCATCTACCTGTCCTCTGCAGTCTGCACGTCCTCCACTCGTCCTGTGTCTGTCCTCCGCTCATCCTATGAGTTCTCCGGCAGTCCTGACTGTACTGTCCAGCCGCCCGAAGTCTTACGTCGCACCGCCCCCTGTCCTCTCCCCTGCCTGAGCGCTCCTCCTACCACCAGCATCGCCGTCCTGTCCTATTCATCTGTGCCAGATTGGCAGTGCAGTGTAGCGGCTATCACCGGGCCCGGGCACCCGCCCCCTCCCTCCCGATTGGTAGTGCAGTGTGGCGGCTATCACCGGGCCCCCGCCCCCTCCCTCCCCTCATGCCTAGTGTTGTGATGCTACTAGGCATGAGGGGGCCCGTGCCGCCAGGCCTGGTACATAAAATGTAATGTGCCTGTCAGGGCGACACGGGCCCCCCCATGCCGCGGGCCCCGTAGCAGCTGCTACGGCTGCTACTGTGGTAGTTACGCCACTGAACGGGCCCCCTTCCCACGCGGGGCCCTTGTGCAGCTGCACCGGCTGCACATGCGGTATGTCCGCCCCTGCATTTAAAAAAAGAAAAAAGTATACTGCTTGTACGTTTTTTACTGGATGCCTCTGCCTAGAAAAGCGTAGTCAACTATGATAACCTGTACAGTAAAAAAAAAAACAGGTATACCGACACGACAGGCCAAAAGGACATTACTTTGCCTCAGTCGGGTAAATGGGGGCTTAATACTACAACTGAAGTATGTGTCTGGAGCTTTACTAGAGCATACCCTGAACGTGTTCACAAAATATGATGTGAATAGAGAGATAGATAGATAGATAGATAGATAGATAGATAGATAGATAGATAGATAGATAGATAGATAGATAGATAGATAGATAGATAGATAGATAGATAGATAGATAGATGGATATGAGATAGATAGATAGATAGATAGATAGATAGATAGATAGATAGATAGATAGATAGATAGATAGATAGATAGATAGATAGATAGATAGATATGAGATAGATAGATAGATAGATAGATAGATAGATAGATATAGATAGATAGATAGATAGATAGATAGATAGATAGATAGATAGATAGATAGATAGATAGATAGATAGATAGATAGATAGATAGATAGATATGAGATAGATAGATAGATAGATAGATAGATAGATAGATAGATAGATAGATAGATAGATAGATAGATAGATAGATAGATAGATAGATAGATAGATAGGAGATAGATAGATAGATAGATAGATAGATAGATAGATAGATAGATAGATAGATAGATAGATAGATAGATAGATATGAGATAGATAGATTCTAATTCGAAAGATTTCGAGCCAGATGATCAATTATTACTGACAGCGATTTACTTATTGTTCGCCAATAAAATAACATGTATGTAACAGCCGATACCACAAACCTGTATAGTATTTCTAGATGATGGAACATCCACATATACAGGGTATAGAGGAGGGGCTGCCCACAGTAAGAAGTGACGGCACTGCTGATAAGGAAGGTGTTGGGTCACTGAATCCCTAATAACCATTTTTTTTTTTTTATAAATGAGCCAATAATCAATTTGAATAATTTGTTAAATTCTAAGTGATATAATAATCCAATCCTTCATCTTCACAGGTCTTTGAAGAAGAACATCACATCTTATATCTGGACCATGGTGGGGTTATTGTGGCCATCAAAGATACATCTATTCCTCTGAAAATACTCAAGTAATGTATTATGCTTATTATGTATAAACTATATTTTCAGAAATACAATTACATTACTAGATATTCTGAGATAATATTTATTATGTTGCTGCCTGGAAATCCCCAACAAGTTGCTGTTGATGGATCTACTGTTCGTACTCTGTGTCTTTATTTTGTATTTTGAGTGCATAAATGTAGCTCATTAAGACATAAATATCAAAAGTTTGCATTACGAAAAGAAAGACCAAAAATATTGTTAACACATTGACTGTGGCGTGGATTTCTTCGCTATTTCTCGATGTACGATAATGATGGCTTGTTTTGTGTTGTTTTTTGTTTGCTTATTGGAAATAGGGAATAGGAATAAGGAATTTATATTCTAATCAGTGCCTCTAGATGTCTATGTGTTAATGACCTGAGTTGTCTTGGGTATTTACCCAAGCCATAATCAGAAAAAATTGAACTATAATAGGATCCATCAACAGCAGATGAAATGTAGGTAGCAACAAGGGCATAAACAAATTAAAATGTATGAAAATTGCAAAATGCATGTATGTATCAGATGTTTGTTTTTAATTTTATGGTTTTTTTTTTCTTAGATTCAGTGTAGATGAAGGTTACTCATGGAGTGTACATAATTTCACCAGCACATCCGTGTTCGTGGATGGACTTCTCAGTGAACCCGGAGATGAGACTTTAGTGATGACGTATGTTACTCTTTGGTTCAGACAATTCTTTTGTGTTTTTTATTAAAAGAGAATGTACTGTACCGTTGACAGTTCTATTAATGCAGCTAGCAATGTAAGGCTCTATTCACACTTTGTGAGTGTCCTATTGGCATACACCAGGCCAGTATGCATTGGCATTACTTTATTTTCAATGTATCTAATAGTGTAGTAGACTACGCTATTCCAATGCAGAGGCATACAGTAAAACAAACATATATAGGTGTTATCTGTCAGTGTAATCCTGTCTGTGATGATAAAGAGATGACTGCTGAGAAGTGATCTCTACCGAACAGGAAGGGTCAGTCTGTTTATAACTGATGGATCCTGTGTTATATATAGAGGTGTTGCCTGTCATTGTAATCCTGCATGTGATGATAATGAGATGACTGCTGAGAAGCGATCACCACAGAACAGGAAGGATCAGTCTATTATGAATGGTGGATCTTGTGTTATCTATATATAGGTGTTATCAGTGTAATCCTGCCTGTGATAATAATGAGATGACTGCTAAGAAGTGATCTCTACAGAACACAAAGTTTTAGACTATTTTGAGGCTCAGTGGCCAGATTGAAAACTGCAAGATTTTAGTTTTTTCTTTTTCTTGTTTTTTTTATATATAGATAGTGACATGGAACATAAACAAAAACAACAAAAAAAAATCACCAAATCATATATAGTGTAAAAACCTAATTTAAACAAAAGTTCATTTTTACAATGAATTGGCTTTAAAGGGATTGTAAAACTACTCCTGCCTATATGCCCTACTAGGGAAAATGGACATCATAGAGGGAAGATCCGCTAATCTGGACCTCCCTTTTCTATGTGGCAGAATGAAGAGCCGCTCAGTATTATTATAGAGTGTCACAGATATTACTATGATATTGTGATTTTACAATGACTCTGCATCGCTATATGAGGATCTCAGCTCTACTGAATCTACAAATTCGCCCCAGCCACATCTGTAATTTAAAGGGAAAGTGTCGCTAGAAAATTATTTTTTTTGTTAAACTGTTAGTGTATGCATGATTAGACATTGTTCTAATTTTTTTAATTTTTTCACGAGTCAGGAAATATTATAAATTATATTCTAATTTATAACATTTACCTGTGCTGGTCACTAGAGGGAGCAATTCCCAAAATTGCAGCATTGGCATGTGGTAAAGCAACCTCATTGCTTTATGCTGCAAAATTTGAGAAGACACACTCGCTCTAGCGTCCTCAAACAATCCCCCCTCCCTTTTCCTGGCTAGTGCCAGGAGAAAGGAGGGGATTGAATGTTGAAACCTCCTACACTGTGTCGCCATTTTTTGAGCAAATGCACAGTGTAGTAGGCTTACATACAGTGTTAATCACACACGAACATACACAAACATACACAAAATGAACTTACCTGCTCCTGCCGCCAACGCTCCCTCCGGTACGTCCGCTCCGTCCGCTCGCTTCTGAACACATGTCCGGAAGCCGCGACCGGAAGTAGTCATCTTACTGTCCGGCCGCATCTTCCGGTCCACAAGAAAATGGCGCCCGATGTCGCTCGGCCGAAGACTTTCCATTTGGACTGTGTGGGAGCGGCGCATGCGCCATTCCCACACAGATGGCGTACACCATAGTGAATGGAACGGCTCCCGTTCGCATTCTCTATGGGACTGGAGCTGCCATATTCCATCTCTGTATGTGTCGTTAATCGACACATACAGAGATGAAGAAAAAAATGGCAGCCCCCATAGTGAAGAAAAAATGTGAAAAAAAAAAAAAGTTAAACACAAAAAATAAATACATTTTTTTAAAATAAAACACTAAAAGCAAATTGATATAAAAAAATTAATTTCCGCGACACCTGTCCTTTAAAGGAATTATCACACGCATTTTCAGATTAAAGCTGCCCTGGCATTCATCTGATCGCAATGGAGCTGGCATGAGAAACCCCCAGCAATCAGCTGATAGGGGTTCATGAGACAACCCCTTTGAAGGGAACCTGTCACTTTGTAAATGAAGTCCGATCTGCGGCCAGCATGGTATAGAGCAGTGGGTGCTGAGCACTTTGATATATAGATTTGTGGAAAAAGATTCAGTATACCTTGTAATTTATTGATGTAAACCTTTGCTCATTCTGGGCTTCGTAGTTCAGTGGGCGGTCCTTCCTAGTGATTGACAGCAATCTGTATCAACACTCATACAGGAAAGACTGTCAATCACTGTATAGGACCGCCCACTGGACTCCTAATCCCAGAATAAGAAGAGATTTAGATCAATAAATTACAAATTACACTAAATATTTTCACACAAAACGATATATCAATCTGCTCAGCTCCTCCGCCTCTATAACATGCTGCCTACTGATCAAGCAGCATGTTCAATGTGATAGGTTCCCTTTAAGCCCTGTTTACTGTAAAGTGAATAACCCCTTTATTATTTCTTTATATTAACAAACTTCTCAACTAAGGGAAATTCTGTAATTTTTTTAGTAGGTTAAAAACAGGGTCATTTCTTAGTTAAATCTGTTCCTGGGAAAGCTGGGTAACAATAACTAACACAACCTCCATTATAACTCTCACAACTTTGTCAGAGTCCGGAATGGCAAATCTGTGTAGTTATATAGTTCTGCTATATAACTAGACCAATTTGTGGCCCATGCATCTGGGAAAGCAGGGTAGTAGCCCTCATGGTGTCCATACTGTTTGATAATCTGGCAAGTTCCATTGATGCCAAATTAAAGGAATTTTACTGTACACATATATCTTATGCATTGGAGCTTGTGTACATGAAGTGTATCGGAATAAGGATGTGAAGATTCTGAGTGTGTTAAATGAAGCGTTGTAACAAGCTTGAAGTGATATCCATTCACCAGTGGAGTTCATATCTACAGTGAGAAAATACACTATGGATTCTCTTTGACGATTCCCTGAGCCTCAACTTCTATTTTGATGATAAATGTAGCGTGCCTACCTGTAAGACTAACAGATGTGCTTCAAGCTCAGCATTTTATCTGGAGTATTTTTGCAAAGTAACCACAAGTTTTAAATATTCTTCAAAACTTCACAATTTCTTAGTGGGAATAGGAATAAGGAACAGGATTTATGTCACAGTGCCACCTAGTGGAGAAAAAATAAAGCATAGAAGCATTCATTTTCTGTAACGTTTTGAATAGTCTTTTTAGTATTATTATCATTATTATTATTTAATATATAATAGTTGTTAGTATTATCAATAATAATCATAATAAGCATTTGATTATATTTTACATTTACTCTATTTTAGAGTCAAACCTGTTGCTGCTGAAGATATAAAAAACAACAACAACCACCTATTTTATTAGATACAATCAGTTAAAAAAAATAAAATAAAATCCAACACAACAAGGCTGCCTACAGGCACAGGTCTTCTGTGCCTATATGTAAATACAGCCCTGTATAAGATATATGGCATGCATACGCTGATAACAGGACATGGACAAAAGTACTGGGACACCTACAGCAGCTTTTATGACATCTCATTCTAAATCCCCCCCATCCCTAGGAGCTAAATTAGCTTCCTCTCTACTGGGAAGACTTTCTATAAGATTTTGGAGGGTGACTGTGGGAATTTTTGCCCATTCATCCAGAAGAGCATTTGTGAGGTCAGACACTGATGTTGGAGGAGACGACCTGGATCGCAGTCTCCGTTCTAGTTCATCCCAATGGTGTTGGATGGGGTTGAGGTCAGGACTCTGTGCGGCCAGTCAAGTTCTTCCACACCAAACTCCCCCAACCATGTCTTTATGGACCTTGTGCACTGGGGCGCAGTCATGCTGGAACAGAAAAGGGCCGAACTCCGAACTAGTCTCACAAAGTTAGAAGCTACAATTGTCCAAAATGTCTTGGTATCCTGAAGCTAGGGCTGGGCGATTAATCAAATTCATTTGATTAATTCGCCATTTAAAGTTAGCGCGATTCTGGATTTGCCCCGAATCGTGAAATCTTTACAGGCCCCGCCGCCATAGCAGGGGAAAAAGAAAAACGTTATAAACCAGCGGACACGCTGCACAGCGCATCTACTTCAATGAATGCCGACAATGAACAGGACCAGCGGTGAGGAGGGCTGGGGTTTGCAGACTCTGTGTGCTATATACTGTGAGTCCGGAGATTGTTTTATATGGAGTCCCCTTCTCCGGGCAGCTTTTTAACCAATTCAGTACCTGCTGCATTTCAAGGATTAAGAAGTTACAGCCATCCTATAGCTTCTTAAGCCCTGAAATGCAGCAGGAACTGAATGGGTAAATTTAGTGGTTTTCGTTCTCTTCAGTTCCGATAACACCATAGCAGAGAGCAGTGTCAGTGGAGGAGCCTCAGTGCCTGTGATATACAATGCAGGGGCATTACTAGTTCTGTGCAGTACTGCTGATAATAAATGTAAGAGACTTGCCACAGAAGTTATGTCCAAAGAACAGTCATAAATCACATGCAGACTCTGGGGGTAATTTGTCAACCTTTCTACACCAAAAAAGTCACAAAAGGGTCCAAAAGTCGCAATTTGCAACTTGCCCTTTTTCCACCACCCACGACACTTTTGTAGAATGGGGCGTGACCTCTGGGAAAGAGCGTGACCACCACAGCCCAACAAATTTATTATAATTTACGCCAGGCTAATTGTAACATAAGGACACATTAAAGGGCCTATTACACCGGCCAATTTTGGCCGATGCAACAAGCACCGATCAACGAGACGGCGCTCGTTTGCTCCTGTCACAAGGAGCTATGTATTGGGATGAGCTGTCGTTACTCCGATCACTCATCCCCATACATTATTATCACGTCGGCACCGCGTCTCCCTGTTTACACACCAAGATGTGCTGCCAACAACAATAATATTAACGTTTTTTAAAACCATACGATCAGCAGATGAGCGAGCGTTTGCTTACACAGGGCAATTATTAGTATTATGTGTATTTCGCCTCAGGTCTCACTGGTCTCCTGCAGCTCATATATGCACTAGACCATATATACTGTACATTTTTTTAACTAGAAATGTACCTTATATACCATATCTTGGTAATTTTTTCCGTTTATTTAACAAAAATCAGAAAATCAAGATTTAAATCGAAAATCGTCCGTAGTGTTGAAAAAAATCTAGATTCTATTTTTTGGCAAAATCACCCAGCCCTAGCTGAAACATTAAGATTTCCCTTCACTGGAAATAAGGGGCCATGACAAACCACTGAAAAACTGCCCCATAGCATTATCCCTCCTCCACCAAACTTTACAGGTGGCACAATGCAGTCAGGCAGGTAACGTTCTCCTGGCATTCACCAAACCAAGACTCGTCCATCAGACTGCCGGATAGAGAAGCGTGATTCATCACTCCACATAACACGTGTCCACCGCTCCAGAGTCCAGTGGTGGCGGCTTTACACCACCCCATCCGACGCTTGGCATTGTGCTTGGTGATGTAAGGCTGGCATGCAGCTGCTCGGCCATGGAAACCCGTACCATGAAGCTCCCGGCGCACAGTTTTTGTGTGTTTATATCAAAGGAGGTTTGGATTCTGCAGTTATTGAGTCAGCAGAGCGTTGGCGACTTTTATGTTCTTTGCGCCTCAGCACTTCGTGACCCCGCTCTGTAACCTTACGTGGTCTGAACACAATTTCAATGAATAAGATGTGTGTTCCTAAACTTTTGTCCATATAGTGTATTTATTGCGTATTGCTTCATAGCTTACACTATATGTATAACGATTGATTGCTAATAAAGGACTTGTACTTGCAACGTACGGACATGCTGGGACCTCTAGAGAAATAAAGAGAGAGTAGTCACTATCCAATCTGGCTAAAAGATGAGGATCCTGAATGAGATTTTCTAAACCAGACATCCCCTTTAAGCCATGCTTCTATCTCTTTATGTAATAGTGTATCAGATTTTTATATTCATAAAGAAAAAATACATTCTTGAGGATGTTGGTAGAAATGTTTTGCATTTCATATTATGCAGTTGTTACAATATATATTCCCTTCTGGCAATTGCCTATTAAGCCCAGCAGCTCGGTTTCCATACCTGACTGACCACAGCTAAATGTGTTGAGGATAAACAGAAATCTTAGTAGTTTAGCGGTTCCGCTGACGGGGCTTATCAGGCATATTCTACAAGATTTGTAGACCATATCTATCAGGTATAACGTTCAGCATCTGCTCCGCTATCTGAAAAGTAGATTCTGTTCTGTGACCGTAAATAGTGATATCATAATATATGGCCGTTTGCTTCACAGCGTGTTCGGACATATAAGTTACCGATCGGAATGGGAACTGGTAAAAGTTGACTTTAGACCCTCGTTCTTCAGAGAGTGCACTGAGGAGGATTATGACCCCTGGAATCTGTCTAATACACAGGTATTGTATGAGAATGAACAAAATGTGGCCATACAAATTCACTTTTAAAGTAAATCTCCAACACCGGGTTGTTTTTAGGTCTACATTTTGTGCTGATTCATTTCTTAATATATATCTAATGGCGTAGTCCTGTTTTTCTGATACAGAGATCCAATTCCCCTGCATAAAGTTAAATGACAAAATTCTTTCTGCCTGCAGCTACCACTAGAGGGGGCTGCAGAGCTCTACTGCTTTATTTTTTCGTTTAATGTATACTGCCCCAGTGTGGTTTGAGCCTTTGGCCTTGGCATTGTAATTTATTGATTCTTTTTTTTAATCTAATTTACATACAGGGAGACCACTGCATTATGGGTCAACAAAGAAGCTTCCGCAAGAGAAAAACGTCATCGTGGTGCATTAAGGGAAAGAGTTTTACCTCAGCTCTGACATCAAGAATATGCCAGTGTGAAAGCACAGATTATGTGTGGTATGTATTTGATATATTTACTTATTTTTCTATTGTGTCCTTCTTGATTTTTTTATGCTCAAGTTTTTGTCACTTTTTCTGTTAGGCTCCATTAATACATTGAAAATATGATACTAATGCGGGCAACGATAAAAAAAAATGTCCATGTGAATAGCTTTATTGACTAATATTAGCTTGAAGTTGCAGAAGTAGCAGTGGCACCTAGGCCCTGGTGCCACTGCTGGCCCCGTAACAGATTCAGCCCCGTAACAGATTCAGCATTGGGGTCTAGGAATTTCAAGCTACAACTCTTAAATAGGAAACTAATACGAACATGAAATACATACATGTGAATAAGACCTTACCATCTTCCAGTCTACTCAGCAGTTTATACAAGATCACTGTATCTTCTTGAGCTGTGTACTGCTGCACCTCCCCTGCAGAATTTTGAATCTAGAAACCCGCCCAAGATCAAGCAGAGATGGTGAGAGGGGAACATGACAAGGGTTGCTGAGGTGAAGAACAGGAGTTGGAGTAGAAACTAGGAAGTGGCTAAGGCAATGTGGACTAATACCGTCTCCAGGAAGAAATGGAGTACAGCACCCTCCCAAAAAAGTGTGGAAGGGGAGAGGAGCTGTTACTGTGTGTATAGTACTTATTTCCTGCCTTATATAGGACTCGAGCAGTACTATAAAGCTGTCATTTGTCATTAAATGATCACCCTCTAATGATAATGAGATGACTCTGCGTACTCTGTCCAAGACTACACAGTAAACTGTTAAAGTGTGCTGCAGAAAACAGGAAATGCCATTCTATTGTGCATGTTTTTGAGTGCAATAGTTCAATAAAAAATATACATTTTATATTACTACTTGCTGCACTTTTCAAAAGGTATGTCACTGACTCACCTCTAAAAATATGGAAATCTTACAGCCTAGATCAAGATCTGTTCTATAACTAATTACATATTATATTTACATGTACCACAATGACATTGAGTGTTCTGTGTTGAGATATGAAAACATTCTCTAACAGACATTTCTATGGATGTGAATTTATTAATTTGTATTTCCTTGAAATGCTGATGATCATACATGTTCTTTACTTGCAGTGATTATGGATTTGAACAGGAGGTCACACAAAAACAAACTAGCAGATGTTTTGCCGATTTTTGGTTTAACCCGGACTCTCCACCAGAAGATTGCATAGTGGGACAAACCTATACAAGTACAACTGGGTAAGGGTTTAGTGCTCTATAATAAATTCTGTATCAAGTACTGTATGTTATAATGCCAAAAACAAGCCGATCCCCATTTTCAAAGCAATAGCAACGGCATATGTTGTCACTCTCCACGCCGCCACCGCATTATAAATCGTGACCCGACCCTTCTTCCTCTCCTCACGCAGCTACGCTATTACATTGAGGAGGTAAGTAAAAGAGAGGGCGCAAGAGGGGGGGTGCGTGCGAGGGGGTGCAGGGCAGTCGGACCCCATTGGCAGCTGTCATTTTCGGGCAGGGGGGAGTCGGGCCCCCATGACTTTAATGTGGTAAATAAATTTGAGCCCCTGCAATGTGAAGAGAGGCTATAATTAGCGGCAGTCCAGTGGCACGCGATAGCAGCAGCTAGCGGGCCTCTCTTTTAGTTTCATTTGGTCCGGGCCCCTGACAGCAGTACCTCTAATACTGCCCTGATGGCGGCCATGACTCTCCATTGAAATTGTGAGTTTCTGTGCGTTTCAATATATAGATGGCATTGCTCATTCATATTACTGCTGAAAATGCAGATAGGGGGCCTCTGCCAGACCATACTGATATGACATCTGACTAACATTTGGTAAAAGTCAACTGATGGAAAATTCCTCTAAAACCCCCAAAATTACTCTGGGCAATTTTATTAAGCGACATCTGTACTGTTGCAAAATGTTGTTTCTCCGATTCATATAAAATAAAATAAAAAATGAAGCAACTTTGTTACTATCCTTGTTTAAAACTATTCTACAGTTTGTGTATACAGCTCCTGTGCATACTTATTTGTCTCTATGCTTACAGACTATAAACACACCCTGTGTCTAATCTGATCCTGCACTTATGTGTTACTCCACTTCCTTTGGCTCCTCATTTACTGTCTGTAGGTTAGCAAGAAGAGGGGCAGGTGGAGCGGTGTAACACAAGAGTGCAGGATCAGACTACGTAGTGTTTGTTTGTAGTCTATTACCATGGATACACACTGTTCTGAATTGGAGCTGTATACATAAAATGGTAAGACATTTTTAATCAAGACCGTCAATTGTAATCATTTCTTCTAAGATGGGTTTAGCGGATTCTTTATAAAAAATAAATAAATATATATATATGTTTTTGTAACATAGGTATGATAAAGGGGTTGTCCTATTATTACAAGGGATGGTAAATTTTGAAGATATGCCATTGCCATAATTCGTCGATTAGTAGAGATCCAACTGCGAGGACCCCCATCAAAGGTTTTTCCTGCACAGCAGCGCTCCTGACACATCATTTAAATTTAGCTGTGTTGCCGTTCCTAGCACATTGGGTGGGTGGGCGCACCGCTGTCCAGAGAAAAAGCCAAAGCAATTGGCAGGAATCCCAAAGGTTGGACCCCCACCCATCATAATGTTAGGGCATATCCTAGCAAGAGGACATAACCTTATATGATGGGAATGCCCCTTTAAATAACATTATTATGTAAGCAAAGGAGTACAAAATAGAATGGTTCTGCTCTTTTCCCTTTTATGAAGTAGATGACTGCCCCATCAGAACAGGATGGATTGCAGCATCGTTCTCTATGACTGGAAGTCTTGAAGCATGAAATTTAAAATACAGGCGCATGGTCCACCTCTATATCACCCAAGGAAGCATGATGAAAAATGACCCCAGTGGGAATAAAAAAAAAATAAGACGCATGAAGCAAAATGCATCTTATAAAGTCTTAGTTCCTGAAGGGCAGTTTGATAAATCGTCATTGTGTCCTGATTCTCTCCTGCCCTCATCCCTCTGTAATAAATGCACTGGATCAGATGTCGGCTTGTGAAGAATGACCACTTAGATGTATTGTGCCGCTGCTAGACCCACAGGTGCGCCATGTCTGCTCAGCTTATACACAACTATTAATATCAAAAATTATATATCTAGAAAATGATTCTACTTCATATCGCAGGTTAGATAAAAGTTATTACTATATATCCCCCGAACTTCTCATATGCTGCATATAGGAGCGGACAGGTCCACCTTAAAGGGTTATAGTCCCATCTTATAGTGTTATGGCATATCGCTGGGATATGCCGTCACTTAATGACTGGAGGGGATCTGACTTCTTGGACCCCCCACTGTAAAAAGTAGGTATTGGGTAGCTACAGGGGGCGTAACAAATTTACTATAATTTACTCCAAAAATCGGTGTCAATGAAAGCGAAAATCTACGCCAGCCCTTTGCTGGTGTAGAATTCTTTTTCAGGCACACGGGTGGCAAGTTAATGAATTAGATGCATCTTAGGCCTTGTTCACACAAACTTATTTCTCGTCTGTTTTCTGTCCAATTTACCACACCGGTTAGGCTTCGTTCACATCTGTGTCAGGGCTCCATCCTGACGTTGTGTCGGAGCTTTCCGTCAGAACGGAACCCTGACTGAGACAAATAGAAACCGTAGGTTTCCGTTTGCATCACCATTGATTTCAATGGTGACGGATCCGGTGCAAATGGTTTTCATTTGTGTCATTTGTGTAAGGGTTCCGTTATTTTGGCAGAATCAATAGCGCAGTCGACTACGGTATTCATTCCGTCAAAGCAACAGAACCCTTGCACAACTGACACAAACGGAAACCATTTGCACCGGATCCGTCACCATTGAAATCAATGGTGATGCAAACGGAAACCTATGGTTTCTGTTTGTCTCAGTCAGGGTCCTGTTCTCCGACGGAACTTCAGAACGGAGCCCTGGCGCAGATGTGAACGAAGCCTTAATGGGGAAGCATGTGTCTCTGGCGTGAAAATCACAGCCTGTCCTATCCTGATTTTTGTTGCGAACTATACTGGCCCATTGAAGTCTATAAGTAGGGGACAAAAGACAAAAATGCAGAGTATACGGACAACATCCGTGTGCCATCCGTTTTTTTACTGATCATTTGTTAAGAAAAACAGAAGGGGGGAAAAAAAGTAAACTAAAGCCATAAAGTGCATGCAGAGGAAAAAAACAGAGAAGAAAAATGGATGACACAGAGAAACCATATGGATGCAACACGTACATTTATATGCAAGAAAATGCTCCTTTTTTGCGGACACAAATCGGACACACTGGTGTGAATAAGGCCTTACAGCGATCTTTATATTAAGACTGGCATATAAAAAGCAAGTCTTAAGAAATCCCCCACAATGAGTCTCAATGGCAGAGATTTATCAATATAACATGGTGCACCGGTCCCTCCCCAGTGCACCGTGTGACAGATTCCCCAACATGGCGTTGATTTCCAACAATTCTGTATGCTTAAAAAAAAAGTTTGACTAATTTGTCACATTGTGACACATCAGAAAAAGTGATGCATGGGCTTCATACGGGGGCGGACATGCAGTACCATATATTCAACCTGTGAAATTGTACAGGGACCCATTAGGTACGGAAGGCCCATTGCTATTCAATTGCATAGCGGCTGAGCCAAGGAATTCCACAGCTCACAATTGTTGTTGGATTTTGTTCTATTCTGAAGTAAATGACAACGAGGGGCCCATATACTGTTCTTGTATGGGGGCCCTCTGCTGTCAATGTCTGCCCCTGGCTCCATAAATAAGGCGTACGGCCCAAACTCCATATTTTATTATGTAATTACAGCAAAAAAACTAGCGTAAAACATAAATCTGCCCTAATCTCGACAATATTCAAGAAAATTTCATGAGGATAATATATTGTCCCAATATCCACCGTTCATTTCCACCGGAATAAATAAGCAGAGGAGTCGTAGCAATGTGTTTTATTTGCAGGGACATTATTGTGCTGTTTTTTTCATAGTCTTCTATTGATGAATGTTTTTTATTTCTAGTCTTCTATTGTTTTATTGTCCGGCTCCTTCCTTTCCCCATTGAATTAGGTGGATCACTGTGTAGCGTCGACATTTAGAAATGTTGCGAGTCTTTCACAGTCTGTTCTCCCTCATTTTAATTCATCCGGCATCAATTGCGCTATTAATTAAATTCAGTGTTAGTGTTCTCCAACCGAGCAGGCGTCCATGAAATTCCTAGAGCATACAAGCCAATGAAGGGGAAATCGCGTCTTCCATTGGAATAAACAGTCAGGCCCTTTGAAAAATAATTGCCTACTTTACATTTTATGTCCATCCAATTTGAAAAGGATTTTGGTTTACTGCAAACACAAGACTGTTTAGTAAAGCGAAGCCCATGATGGGTTATCTCAGCTTCATCTGGAACGATACTCTGTTTTTCTTGTGTGTGGCGCGATGGCATTTAACGGGCTCTCGCTCACATTGTGCACTTGGTAGATCTGCTACTGTGCCATTGGTGGTTGTTATGTAGGATTAAGAGACTTGGAAGCCACAATTACAATGTCTGCCTTTCCAGGGATTTAATGCAAGACAGTAAAAAAAGCAACGATGTGACATAACACATGTGCTAAATTATTTATGAGAGTCGTAATGCCGGGCTTTGTAGGCAAATAACTGAAGGAGTAAAACGCATTAAAGAAGTAGCGGTGCTCAAGAAAAATCATTAAAATGCTGTTTGGCTGTTTCCTTAACTCCCATACCTCCCAACATTTCAACCCAAAATCAAAGGACATTTTAAGACCCACCCCATTCTGCCCAAGAGTGTATCCTAAAAAAGAAAAAACACACTAACACCTTTTTTATATACATTTGAATAAGCCCATAATAGGGCATATGGATAGGGGATGTCCTCTTGAGACAACCCGTTTAAAGGGGTTGTTCGGTTTCTTCAAATTCATATTACTATTTATCGAATTAAAAGTTATAAAAAAAAATGTAATATACTTTCTGCATTAATTCATCACGGTTTTCAAAAGCTCTGCTTGCTTTTATTCAGTAGGAGCATTCATTGTTTACTTTGAGGAGATAAAATTCTGTCCATGGTCATGTGATGGACACACAGGCGCATGGCTCGTTACGGTTACAGTACGTGTATCAGAGCTGTGTCTACTAAGGATCTGAGCTCCTGTATGTCCATAACGTGACCATGGACAGAATTTATCCACCAAAACTAAACAATGAATGTTCCCAATAAATAACGACAAGCAGAGATCTTGAAATCCGCGGGGAATTAATACAGAAAGTATATTGGAAAATTGTATAACTTTTAATTATACAAAAACAATTAATTAAATTAATTTGCTGAAATCCAACAAACTCTTTAAATAAACACTCCAGCAACTTTTTATTTTTATTTTTTGCCTATAAAGTGCAGTATAGGCTATTATTAAAGAATAATGTAGAGGCTTTTGTGTATATCTGTTTTAGTTATTGTGCCATTCATGGCTTTTCTGATATGGTTCCCCTAATGCAGCCTACATTTCCTTCTGCCCCCTCACACTGCAAAGTCTTACAGTATTCCTATGTGATTCAGCTTCAGCCTGTCTCCTCTGAATCCTGCTTGTGATAGATTTCTCCATGTCAGCTCTTGCACTCCTACTATTTTAGATAGGGCAGAAATAATCTCTTCAGCAGCACTCTATGCATGGAGATATACACAGCAGCAATGAAGGTGGAGCAGTGTGAGGAGGGGTCTCAGAGCTACCAGGAGGGATTTGTTAGGTGATGGTGTAATCATGTAGTTCACAGGACGTCAGACACAGAGGAGAAACTCAGCTCCTGTCCACACATGAGAGTATGGTCTATTTTGGTGGTCAGACTGAGATCACATGACACAGCTGCCCATAATGAAAGGTTCAAAATTTATAGATGCAACTGAGCTGGGAAGAAACAAATGACACTGCTAGAATATTGCTGGTGTGTTAGTATGATATGTGCAGAAAAAAATTGCAGACGAGGGCTTCTTTTAATCAGTGAGACTTGGGAAATTTTCTATAATAAGTTTTGGACCATATTAAACTTTTACACGGAAAAAGGATTGGGAATTATTGGGCTAGCACCGCACAGGAATATATAAAATATGAAGCATAAGACATTTTAAAAAAAAATGAATGATAAAATAAAGCACCACCTCTAATTAGCACTGGCTATATAGTCAGACAATGTTTAATCGCGATTATTTGTAAAAGTGTACCCAGAAACCATCAACAAGACTAATCTTATAATGTGTTGAGTGAATACCCAGGAGAGCTTGACTCAATAATGCATGAATAACTGATGGAACATGAACATCAAAATAGTAAACATAAATACCTAATACTTGCACAGGGTATTAACGTGTTAATGAGTTACCTTACAGGGGTATTAAGATGCTAATAAGCCAATCTGACGCTCATACTATTCACAACAGGACTCAATTATTTACTCAAAGTGCTAAACAGGGACAAATAATAAGAATAAAAGATCAGTCAACAGCAGTTTTTTCTTGGTTTCCAGACAGCAACATAATTTTTTTTATACTGCACAGAGAAAAATAATAATTCAAAGTAAGTTAAGGCAGCAAAACAGGAAATGAGGAAAATAATGAAACCACAAAAATGGTGTAAGAAGTGCCGACCAGAAGAAAAAAGCAATAATAATGAGTGTGAACATCCCACAGCTGGGGCCCCTAGCAATTAGCTGTAATCTGCAGGGGAACCTGGCAATAAGTGATTCATTCCTCTGCAGTGCCACCATAGGGGAAAATAAGTATTACATAGTGCCCATGGAAATCAATAGACTGAACGGATGTGTTGGGTCCTCCATAGAGAAATGCTTTTGTAGCCACTCACCACTACAGCACTTTTGTGTGTATGTGAATCTATCTTCTTCTTCATATGTATATATTGTATTATGTGCCTCTGTTACAGGTATAGGAAAGTTGTATCTAACGTGTGTGAAGGAGGAATCGATCTAGAAGAAAATTTTGCCCATTATCAATGTCCTTTAACTGCACCAAAAGCTTTGAGAATCACCATCAAAGGAAACTCTATTTCTGTAAAGCCAGGAGAAGACATGACGTTTATTATACAGCAAGATCAGGTAACCTATCAGTAATTTTACAATGTAAGATACTGTACATGACATTTAGGGGTTGTCTAGGATGAGAAACACAAGCCTGCTTCTTGCAAACATAGCCCCACACCTGTCCACAGCTTGGTTGTGTTATTGCAACTCAGTTTTATACATTTGAACCACATTACATTACCACAGAAATACATTCTTTAAAGGGGTTTTCCCATAATCAATATTTATCACTTATCCACAGTGCATGCTTGGACCCTGATCCATGTTCTTTTATGGGGCTGCCAAATATAGCGCTTGGCACCCTCCTAGAAATAAATGGAGTAGTGGCCGAGCATGCGCACGACCGATCCATTCATATGGGGCTCCCAGGTACAGCAAGGTAAGCCCGTTCTAGTAAGTGGTGGGGCTCCTTGCGGCCGGACCCCCATCCAGTGCCGCACAGCCCCCTCCTCCTAGGTAGTGCCACACAGCCCCCTTTCCTGGTAGTGCCACACAGCCCCACTCCCTGGTAGTGCCACACAGACCCCCTTCCCAGGTAGTGTCACACAGCCCCCCCTCCAGGTAGTGCCACACAGCCCCCTCCAGGTAGTGCCACACAGCCCCCTCCAAGGTAGTGCCATGCAGCCCGCCTCCTAGGTAGTGCCACACAGCCCCTTCCTCCCAGGAAGTGCCACACAGCCCCCTCTTTCCAGGTAGTGCCACACAGCCCCCCTCCCTGATAGTGCCAGACAGCCACCCTCCCTGGTAGTGCCACACAGCCCCACATCCTGTAGGTAGCACCTTTGGGATTCCCTCTAGGAGGGGATTCCCCAGTTAGAGCATTAACGACGCTCTGGCTTGGGATTCCTCTTCGGGAGAAGCCCCTGACGTCACTGTCCATAAATGGATAGTGTTGTCAAGGGGAACCCACAGCATTATAGTCCCGGGCAGAGCACTTCTAGCACTCTGCCTGGGACTCCTGCTCTGCTCCTGACATCACTGTCCATATATGGATAGTGATCTCCAGAGCAGAGCTGAAGTCCCAGGCAGAGCGCTAGTACAGGCTCTGCTCCGGTACTCTGGCTCTGGGGGAGCCCCTTACACATCACTGTCCATATACGGCTAGTGATGTCAGGGGCAATCATAGAGCCAAAGTCCCAGGCAGAGCGCTACTAGCACTCTGCCTGGGACACTGCTCCTGACAACACTGTCCATATATGGACAGTGATGTCAGTGGCTTCCCCAGAGACAGAGTCCCGGAGCAGAGCCACCCGCGCTCTGCTTGGGACTTGTTTTCTCCTCCTGACATCACTGTTCCTATATGGACAGTGATGCCGTGACGATGGCAGCGTCAGCACCCGGCGGGCGAGTGGGCCCCGGCACTTGCCCGGGTTCGCCGGGTGCTGACGCCGGCCCTGCCCTCACCGATCAAATATTTATAATCGATCCTGTGGATAGGTGATAAATATTGATTATGGCAAAACCCCTTTAAGCTTTTATCTTTTCATAATTTGCTGTTTGTGCAGTTTCTATAATTTGTTGCATTTTTCTTTATGGGGGTGTTAAATTACAGTTTTTACATGTACTAATGCATAGATGCAGTTCTAGGGTCTTTCCTTAGATCTACATATTTAAACGGTATCTCTGTCGTTAAACTGCATTATACAGTTTATATAATCTACATAAGTTGAGTAGGTTTGTAAATATGTTACATTACTTAGCTTGTACTGATTCTGAGTTACAGCCTGTATTATACTCCAGAGCTACATTCATAACTCTGCTGGTTGTTATTGGAGACAGTCAATAAACTTGTCAGATACACCCCTAACAGCTTAGTTGAACACTTGTAGGAAAAACTAACAGCCCCACTGCATTACATCAGATTACTGTACAGAGCCTAGTGTAAAGACCAGAGAAAACTCTGTACAAATAATGAGCCAGACAAGGAGTGCTGGGAGATTTCCACTCTGAAGCCCACAAAACTCTAAATGCAGCTTTGGACTATAATACAGACTGAAATAATAAAATGCATTTACAAAGTTACTTAACTTTTTATATAGAATAATTATATATGTAAATTGTAAAATAATGTTGCAAGGTGGACACTTTGCATACACTAATGTAGACATAAGGTGGACATACAGTTTATTCTCTTCCCGTAGATATACGCGATGCTGATCACGCAAGGTACAGAAAGGGCATGACCACACGTGGCGGATTTCCTCCGCTACTGTCCGCATCAATGCCGCACAGAATCTGCGCTGCAGATTCTGCTGCGGATCTGCACAAAATGTGCAGTAAATTGATGCGGACTAGCTGCTGCGGACTGCGGTAAAAGTACTTCCCTTCTCCCTATCAGTGCAGGATAGAGAGAAGGGACAGCACTTTCCCTAGTCAAAGTAAACGAATTTCATACTTACCGGCCGTTGTCTTGGTGACGCGTCCCTCTTTCGGCATCCAGCCCGACCTCCCTGGATGACGCGCCAGTCCATGTGACCGCTGCAGCCTGTGCTTGGCCTGTGATTGGCTGCAGCCGTCACTTAGACTGAAATGTCATCCTGGGAGGCCGGACTGGAGACAGAAGCAGGGAGTTCTCGGTAAGTATGAACTTATATTTTTTTACAGGTTGCTGTATATTGGGATCGGTAGTCACTGTCCCGGGTGCAGAAACAGTTACTGCCGATCGCTTAACTCTTTCAGCACCCTGGACAGTGACTATTTACAGACGTCTCCTAGCAACGCTCCCGTCATTACGGGAGCCCCATTGACTTCCTCAGTCTGGCTGTAGACCTAGAAATACATTGGTCCAGCCAGAATGAAGAAATGTCATGGCAAAAAAGCAAGACGCATGCGCAGCACACATAACATGTGCATGACAGCTGCGGACTTCATTGCGGAACTTAGAATCTCCATTAAAGTCAATGGAGAAATTCCGCCATGAGTCTGCCACTGCTCCGCAACAGACAGAGCATGCTGCGGACGCCAAATTCCGCTCCGCAGCCTATGCTCCGCAGCGGAATGTTACGCATCGTCTAAACGAACACTTCTAAATAGAAGTGGAAGTCAATGCAGAAACGGCTCCGCTGCGGATTAACGCTGCGGAGTGTCCGCAGCGGAATTTAAGTGAAATTCCGCCACGTGTGAAACCAGCCAAACTGTGCCTGCGCAAAGGCCCATTGGGGGGCAGCTGTGAACAATCACCGCCCTTCAGCACTAACAACTCCCTTTCTCATCTCACTGTCAGCCCTGGCATTGTGATCGCCGAGGCTGATGGTTTTATACTGTCCTAAAACAGGTCCCCAGACCTGTGTCCAGTATATAGTAAGTCCCTATTAGGGCAGAACTTGTATATACTCTAGTAGATGCCTGTGCATTTTATATGCACAGGCTGTAATGTTGTAATGTCATATAAACATATAACATTAGATCACAGTTTAAAAAGAATGTGTAAAAGTCCCCTAATGGGAATCAAAATAATTTCTAAAAAAAACAGCTACGCAGAGATAAAATAAATAAAGCTGTTAGGGCTGGACTGATAAAAAGCGGTGAGCCAGAAATGAAAAACTTGCTGTGGTCCTTAAAATTGACCCGGTCCTTAAGATACTAGGTAAACTCATTGCTGCCAATCATAGCAAATCCACAACAACAAGTATTACATGCAGATTTTGCAGTGATTTTTATATTGTATGCAGCAGTGGTGTGAACAGGGCCTATAGTGATTATACTCAGAGTTCCTAACTTTCTGTGATACAGCTCTGTGGGACTTTTTGGACAAGCCCCCAGTCCATCCATTACAATCTGCCATTATGATTCCCTCATGCCAAAGGCACATGGCCCCTAAAACTATGCCCTTTGTCACTAGAGAACGAGGGTCTGGTTTCAAGACAGAAATTACTTCTTGGAGGTGGTATAGGGCATTTGGCCCATAGTAGGCCCATTTCGTTAATATACTTTGCTTTATTAACATATTTCAATAAACAAAGAGCATCTATGCCTGCAGACAAGGTTGACGGATCCATTCTCAGTGATCATATTTTTTCATGGACCGGATAACTCGGTTATTTCAGTCAAATATTTAAAAAGGATAGGGGCCCCTTCAAGCCACGCCATATATACAGCATGCTCAACTTGGCAAAATGTTAATTGAGAAATTGTGATCATACCCCGGGTTAGGCTCATATTTATTTTCTCTAACAAGCCTTGTAATAGGATATTATAGTAGGAAGTTGGCTCAGCCCAGAAAATACAATGCAACAAGCCAGTCGCTTCCCAGTAAAAACATTGCATTTCTGCCAAAATAAATGTCTGGTGTTTTATACACTACTGAAAATGACAGGTAAACCAGTACACGTGAGAAGAAGTACTGCGCCACTATAGAGTGCCCTACATAATTTATCAACGATGGCCTGGCATTATGGAGAATATTTTTTTTATTACTTTATCATACATACACTACCGTTCAAAAGTTTGGGGTCACCCAGACAATTTTGTGTTTTCCATGAAAACTCACACTTATATTTATCAAATGAGTTGCAAAATGACTAGAAAATATAGTCAAGACATTGACAAGGTTAGAAATAATGATTTTTATTTGAAATAATAATTTTCTCCTTCAAACTTTGCTTTCGTCAAAGAATGTTCCATTTGCAGCAATTACAACATTGCAGACCTTTGGCATTCTAGCTGTTAATTTGCTCAGGTAATCGGGAGAAATTTCACCCCATGCTTTCAGAAGCCCCTCCCACAAGTTGGATTGGCTTGATGGGCACTTCTTGCGTACCATACGGTCCAGCTGCTCCCACAACAGCTCTATGGGGTTGAGATCTGGTGACTGCGCTGGCCACTCCATTACAGATAGAATACCAGCTGCCTGCTTCTTCCCTAAATAGTTCTTGCATAATTTGGAGGTGTGCTTTGGGTCATTGTCCTGTTGTGGGATGAAATTGGCTCCAATCAAGCGCTGTCCACAGGGTATGGCATGGCGTTGCAAAATGGAGTGATAGCCTTCCTTATTCAAAATCCCTTTTACCTTGTACAAATCTCCCACTTTACCAGCACCAAAGCAACCCCAGACCATCACATTACTTCCACCATGCTTGACAGATGGCGTCAGGCACTCTTCCAGCATCTTTTCAGTTGTTCTGCGTCTCACAAATGTTCTTCCGTGTGATCCAAACACCTCAAACTGCGATTCGTCTGTCCATAACACTTTTTTCCAATCTTCCTCTGTCCAATGTCTGTGTGCTTTTGCCCATATTAATCTTTTCCTTTTATTAGCCAGTCTCAGATATGGCTTTTTCTTTGCCACTCTGCCCTAAAGGACAGCATCCCGGAGTCGCCTCTTCAGTGTAGACGTTGACACTGGCGTTTTGCGGGTACTATTTAATGAAGCTGCCAGTTGAGGACCTGTGAGGCGTCTATTTCTCAAACTAGAGACTCTAATGTACTTGTCTTGTTGCTCAGTTGTGCAGCGGGGCCTCCCACTTCTCTTTCTACTCTGGTTAGAGCCTGTTTGTGTTGTCCTCTGAAGGGAGTAGTACACACCGTTGTAGGAAATCTTCAGTTTCTTGGCAATTTCTCGCATGGAATAGCCTTCATTTCTAAGAACAAGAATAGACTGTCGAGTTTCACCATTAGCCTTCTAACACAGTTAGCAAACACAATGTACCATTAGAACACTGGAGTGATGGTTGCTGGAAATGGGCCTCTATACACCTATGTAGATATTGCATTAAAAAACAGACGTTTGCAGCTAGAATAGTCATTTAGCACATTAACAATGTATAGAGTGTATTTCTGATTAATTTAATTTTATCTTCATTGAAAAAAACTGTGCTTTTCTTTCAAAAATAAGGAAATTTCTAAGTGACCCTAAACTTTTGAACGGTAGTGTATAAAAAAATTCCACGTCTCTATTTTCCAATGATAAAAAAAAAATAATAATTTTATGAGACCGACAAGAATATATAAAAGACCCTTTTGTCATAACTCCCAACATTTGCATCCCCACTCTTTTAAGCCCGTCGCCGACCCAACCAGGAATGGCCACAAAACATAATGAGAACGCCCACAATTATAAAAATTTACATAAACCCACTTTGACACCCATTCACGAAATAATCCCCTGAAAACAGACGATTGGGAGGTATGACTTTTGTGTACATTAACAATTTGAAAAAATTGACATCCACATCAATGTTGACACATATAGATACATCAGTGACGCAATACAATCCGATTAGGGCTGCGTTGACATATGCGTCACGGCTCTGTTCCGACATTCCGTCGGAGCTTAGTCGACTACGGTACTGATTCTGTCAAAACGATGGAACCCTTGCACAACGCAGACAAACGGAAACCATTTGCATCGGATCCGTCACCATTGAAATCAATGGTGATGGAAACAGAAACCTATGGTTTCCATTTGTGTCAATCAGGGCTCCATTGCGTCAGAAAGCTCAGTCGGAACGGAGCCCTGATGCAGATGTGAACACAGCCTAAGATGTAGATAGCTATGTGGATGGTGGTTTTAGATCCACACAATGTCTCCATGAAAACACTGTACCAGTCATAAATTAGTTTACAGATGTAGCCATCTTTATCTTGACTTTTTATCTTAACTAATTAAAATACAGTGTCAGGAAATTTTAACTTGACTTTTTCAATGACTTTTCAATTGCTTTTGTTGCGTGATATCACAATGCAGCAAGTTATCGGAGTCAAGATAAACTTGGCTACATCTGTCTGCTTTCATCGGCATGTCTCAGTGGTGCAGCCTCAGGCTTTGGGCCTGTAAATTCAAGTGAAATATCTCAGTAAAAGAGTAAAATATTAAAGAAACAGTTTTGACATTTTCTACGTGCACTAAAGGCTGTTTTATATATATATATATATTTTCTAGTATGTCTCCTATAAAATGAAGCTCAAACATATAGTATAAGTTTACTATATGTACAGTATGTGTACTGTATATTATGTGCAGTATGTAGAGTATGGAAGTGCAGTTTCAGCAATACCCTAATATAATGTTATTGTACTTTACAAACAGTAGTAAACCAATAAAAATGTTGCAGGATAGTTGTGAATTAGAAATCACCAGCGACTGTCCTGCAGGCTCCATCAGCAGAATATAGGAGCTGTTTACGGCAGCCTGTATTCTGTCAAAGTACTACTAAAAGATTCTGCATTATGGCGTGTGCTGCTGAACATTGTGACCGCCTTCTCTTGTAAAGTGAACGAGAGCAATCCAATTTTTATATTAAGTGATTGCTCGTAAAACAATCCCCTAATTTAACCCATACGATGAAATTTGTACTTTATTATCAATATTTTTTTTTGCGTTTCTAATAGTGAAATATTTTGGATTTCTACTACAGGGAGATATTTTAAACACCAAATATCAAGTGGATTTGGGAGACGGATTCAGGGCCATTTATGTAAATCTCACATTGACGGGTGAACCCATTTGCCATCGCTATGAAAATCCTGGAATATACAGGGTGTCTGTTAAGGCTGAGAATGTGGCTGGACATGATGAAGCCATCATCTACGTGCAGGTCATCCGTAAGTTAACTATTTATCGTTTTTACAACATTAAATAACATTGTACATTTTTTTGCTTCATTATTTATGTACATCAAGAGCTGCATTCATAATTCTGCTGGTTTCCTGCATTATGGGAGCGGAAATAACAATGGCACAAAGGCTAAGTCGTTACCTCATATGACTGATACTGAATTGATAAAAAAAGAGAGACAATCCATTTCCAAGGGCAAACAGCAGAATGTGGCGAGTAGCTCTGGGGGTGAATGGAGAAAACCAGTCCAAAATTAAAAATAAAATCTAAGTATCTACCAGGTTAATTAACATTTTATGTAGGTGTAAACTGTGAAGTGCAGATTTATATACAAGTTCATAATATATAAGAATACATTACATTACTTTGACCATTTATGATAATTATATATAATATCATAAGTAATTATATAAATACCTGTATAAAATAATGGTTAATAATTATGTCCTTCATTTGGATCTGTGAAACGGTAGATTTTTATACAACACAGACTATGGTTATTCTGCATTAAACGGCCATTTATAATAATTATAGGGAGTATCCTATATAATTATAAAAATTTAATTTGCAGAATTTATACATTTAATAAGATTATAGTACAATTAGATTTGTGAGACTTGTAAAGGACCTGAACCTGCTGGGCAATTATGGGAAAACTCCCTTAGAAAGCCAGTAAGATGGTGCCAGTCTGAATGAAATATGCATTATGTGGCTATGGCGGATCTATAGCCGCATTCAGTTCATACAAACGCTGAAGTATATCTGTGGTAGTGTTATGCAGGAGGCTCAGAAGCACAACACCCATACGTTGGGTAATATTTTAAGAAATGATCCATTAAAGGCGTTGTCTCATCTCGACAACCTCTTCCCACGTCACAGAGGGACGTCCCCCACTTGGGAGTCCCCTCTATCATCCAGAATGGACATCTCTCATGTCCTATCCCTTCTTAAGCAGACTGTAGATTTATATTAGAATAATCTGCATATTTCGAGTCTTTATCCTTCCCTCTGATGGTTTCTGTAAATGCACATTTTCTTTCTTCATGCTTGGTAAGTGGTCAGGTGTGATGTCAGAGCTGTACTGTGTGCTCTGAGCCAATCAGATGTCGCCCTGCTGCTGCCGCCCTCCCTGCCACATCCCTCTTATGTTGTTTCACTAAAACACTGTGTGAAACTGCAGCTGCATCTCCCTCTTCCCCTCTCGTCTATTACCTGTTTTACATTAGATGGATTTATGTTGACTGAGGAGGATGCTGAACATTTACAGAGAGTTTGCATGCTCTGAAGAAAGGGAAACTACAGGCTTCTGGAAGGTGAGGGAGATGTCACTAATATATATCTATATTAGATACATATTAAGATATATTCACACGTACTATTGATTTATGCAAGAAAAAAAGTCATAGATGCTCTATAAATGGCGGATTTTTGTATGGAAACCACAGCATTGAATAATGCAATGTGTGAATGAATGTGTATCTAAGGTAAAATAACATAAACTTTACTTATATACTATGTACGAGCAGTGAGCAGCAGCTACAAGAGATGGAATCTTTCTTTCCATTTTTCATTTGCTAGACTGTACCATAGTTTCCATTTGGGAAAATAAAGGGACAGACTAGTTCTCTTAAACATATGGGAAACGGATGTTTATACATGAAATAGTCATTTGCTTGTTGGAGAGAAACCTCTTGACAATAAGCCGAAATTCTCAACGCAATGGAAAGTTACAGCAATTTTATCGCGACGCAGAATGTGTTCACCTTTGTGTATTTATGTGCAGAAAAATCAAAATAAAATTAAAATTTTTATCTAGGCCTACATAATATTTTGCGATACCCGGAGGAAATTATCCAATCCAATAGCAGGAAATATTTTTACCACATTATTTGCATGCCCCCAGTAGACCTGTGAGTCAAATCTTATTTCTGCCTTCTTATACTATTAAAATCCCAGTCTAATTGAGGTTATTAAAAGCCGCAGAAATTAATCCCCTTAGTGTATAACAACCCCCAAATATGTATTTACAAATGGCGGACTTTACCGCTTAATCCTGAGGAATTCACAGAAGCTTCTATTTACTGGAAGATATTTAATGAGATGATTTTCAATGTGGATATAAAATACCATAAACATCCTCGAAGTGCATGAGTAATCATGTGAATATATTCTGTGACCGGCCAAATCATTATTGGGAGTGTGTTTCTCTTGTTGGCTGCATCGCATTAGAGTTTTGCCAACAAATTACATCTCTGTTATTTAATCCAAGACTGCACACATAAGGACATTAAATCAAAGCATATGTCAAGACATCCCTCAATAAATATTTCAGCTCATGACCATATTTAATTTATTTTTTATTATCTTGTGTGATGCTGTAAAAGTGAGATTACTAGTACTTTTATTGTTAGGTTCTAAATAATCCATCCTTATACAATGGAATAAAATATAATCTGCTATGTTGTTTCAAAGCATGGCGAGATCATTGGTGGTCTAAGTAACATTCAACATATGGTCCCTGGTGGTCTGAGCAACATTCAACATGTGGTCCCTGGTGGTTTGAGTAACATTCATCATAAGGCCCCTCGTGGTCTGAGTAACATTCAACAAATAATCCCTGGTGGTCTGAGTAACATTCAACAAATAATCCCTGGTGGTCTGAGTAACATTCAACATATGGTCCCTGGTGGTCTGAGTAATATTCAACATATAATCCCAGGTGGTCTGAGTAGCATTCAACATATGGTCCCTGGTGGTCTGTGTAACATTCACCGTATTGTCCTGGTTGTCTGAGTACCATTCAACATATGGTCTATGGTGGTCTGAGTAACATTTAAGATATGGATACTGCATTATCACTGGGGGCACCGGAAGAAGCTGATTTTGATCAGCAAAACGTACGTCGGGTTTATACCGACTTAGAAATAGGGACAGGAACTTAGAGGGAGAGATTGATATAGTAAATAATCCTACCTTAATCAATAAATGTTCTAATGCGGTGACAGCGAGCGAATACAGCGCTTACACAGCCCGCTTACACTGCCTAGCCGTCGAGTGCTGATGACGTCACAGCACTCACGGTGTACAGTCTAGCGGCCACAGGCACTATCAGAGCTGCGGTCCTGAACTCGCTGCTCGATAGAATACTGTGGAGCAGCGACGTACTGATAGCTTACAGCGGTCATCTCTCCAAACCCTGACACAGATTTGGAGAGCGTAGCTGAGCAGCTAGAACCATCGCAAGGAAGATCCTTGCCAGTGGCTCTGATCACGCTGCCTAATAGGAAACGGTGGTGCAGCGTAGCTGTGACAGCTGACAAGCGGCTGTTTCGCTACATTTAACCACAGCTGGGAGAATACAGGCCCATGCATGGTCTGCCTGATACGGCATACCCGTTTATTATTTCAGCATAAAAATTTAGTTATGTTGATACAGCGTCAATGAGCACTCCCTCCTTTTCCCATTGAAGTGGACACAGCTTTTCACACAGAATGGTGTCTCCAATCGATGGAATACAGTTGTATAAAATAAGAATACTGAAAATAAAAAATAATATAAAACATAAAATATTGCAGTGCAATTTAAGGGGATATTGCACCATATTTTCCTCTCCCTATACTCTGTCGGTATCAATAAAATAATTGAAGGCGACATAGGATTGATTTTTCTTGCCCCTTTTCCTCTTTCCCTATACACAAAAACTCTCTGAGTAACATTCCACATATGGTTCCTGGTGGTCTAAGTAACATTCCACATATGGTTCCTGGTGGTCTGAGTAACATTCCACATATTGTCCCTGGTGGTCTGTGTAACATTCAACATATGGTCCCTAGTGGTCTAAGTAACATTCAACATATGGTCTCTGATGGTCTGTGTAACATTCAACATACAGATGTAGCCATCTTTACCTTGACTTTTAACGCATTAAATAAACAGTGGCTAGATCCCTTATCTTGAGTTTTTCAATGACTTTTCAATGGCTTTTGTTGTGTGATATCACGCTGCAGCAAGTTATCTGAATCAAGTTAAAGATGGCTACATCCATATGGTCCCTGGTTGTCTGAGTAACATTCCACATATGGTCCCTGGTGGTCTGAGTAACATTAAACATATGGTCCTTGGTGGTTAGTAATATTTCAGTGAAACAATAAGAAACTGGTCCCTGAGGTTCAGTAATATTTTAAGTGCTTCATAACTGGTGGTCAGTGGTACAGCCAAGGTTGTGTCCCTGGTGGTCCAGTGGTGGTACAATTCTTACCAGAGAAGTCGATCTTTGAGCCATAATTGGTTTGGAGCTGGCTAAACTGAAGTGCAATGTCTAAGAAATCTTCCAATACTTAAACCTTAAGGAAGTATGGACTTTGCCGGTTGGATTCCCAGGTCAGAGAGCTGATTGGTCGGGGATATGCTGCTAGGAACACCCGGAGCAGAAGCAGAGGTAATGTCAGGAAAAAAGCCATCGGTCAGCCATCAGGATGCGACAAGCCAGGGGGTGAGATAGAAACGTAACCAGGGGTCAAAAACAGGTGTACGGACTACAACTACCAGGCGACAAATCCGAATGGGCAAAACAACGAAAGAGTCCAGAGGAAAGACTGAGGCTTAGGTCAGTGTCACGAAGGGTCTGTGGACCCACTGGGCCGTACCGCCGTGGCGGTGAGGCAGCTGGCCAACAGGGAGCAGGTGATAGTCTATAGTTCTATAGGTACCTGTGGCAGCTCAGACAGCGGCAGGGCAGGCTCGGCTTGGACTAGGTAGCAGGCGGACGTCAGGCGATGTGAAGCAGGTCAGACGTGGATGCAGTACGACACGACTTTGGCACGGCTCCGTGCTAAACCAGGAAGGCATGGATTGCTAGGAACAGGAACTGGAAACAAGTATAGGTACAGGAACAGGAACTGGAACAAGGACAGGAAACAACTAGGAGGCCATCACATAGACAAACTTAGGGAACACAACAACGCTCAGGCATAGAACTAGGGGGCTGGACCCCTCTTATAATCCAGGGTACTCACGGGTCAAAGTTCGTCCATGAGGTCCGGTCCTTTAAGAGCGGGGACGAGCGTGCGCGCGCACCCTACGGGATCCGGCAGAGGAGAGTGGATGCGAGCGCTGGCGTCTCCTGAGAAGGAGGCTAGGGCCAGCGCTTGCCCACTCGTGGCTGCGGCTGTCAGGGAGGTTGGAGCTGACAGCCCGCAGCTACGGACATTACAGTCAGGTTCAGAGTCAGTATCAAGCGCAACAACTATAACGATAGAAAGTAACTTAATCCACAGGCAATATAGAGCTGGACTCCTCTATACCACTGGGACCGATATCATTAGGATGAGACAGCCGTTACGGACATGCACCTTGGCATCACTAAGGTTGGGACGTTTTTGGAGCCGTTTTTCATAGACTCTATAGGAAACCGCTCCAAAAATGGCCGTAAAAAACGCAGTGAAAATCGCGGGTGGCTTAAAAAATGTCTGAAAATCAGGCGCTGTTTTCCCTTAAAAACAGCTCCATATTTTCAGACGTTTTTGAGTTTGCGTGTGAACATACCCTAACAGTGACATACTTCAGAAACTCTTAATGGTTACATTTCTTAGATTTTTCTGTGAAAAGGCAGGTTATCCACTCCACTGTCAGTTTTCTTGTGCACTGTTAGATGTGTTGAGCCTAAGGGTATGTTCACACGGCCGAAAAACGGCCGAAAAATCAGGAGCAGAACGCCTCCAAACATCTGCCCATTGATTGCAATGGGAAAAACTGTGTTTTGTTCCGACGGGCCGTTTTTTTTTACACTGCCGTTTTGAAAAACATCCTAGTAAAAAAACGGCCGCGAAAAATAAGTGCACGTCACTTTTTGGACGTTTTTGGAGCCGTTTGTCATAGACTATTGAAAACAGCTCCAAAAACGGCCGCAAAAAACGCTGCAAAATCGCGAGTGGCTTACCCTCATACAGCTGTCGTGATGGTCTACAAGGGGCCCAGGTACTTGTGTTTCTCAGTAGTTCTGTTCTGATGATATTTGTGACCACGGTAGTTGTGACATTTTCCGCATGACTCTCGGCACTGCCCAGCTAGCACAACACTTGCAAAAATTATTTGTGTAAGTTTTACGATTCATATTATGCCATTACGGCAGTGGCCAGTTATGCCATTATAGTAACTGGGTTTTCAAAATCCCATTCATACAATGGACATGATTATATTTTTAGGACATGCCACAATCTGCTTTATCTATGACGGTCTTGTAACAGATTTGCAATGGTGTTTCCCCATTGACTTTATAAGTAAAACTGAAAAAATTGCATTCACGTTGGCTACATGTGATAACGGGCCACAGTTTTGAATAGTTTTCTTTAACCCTGTATGTGTATGGGTGCATTATAAATTTGCATTACAACAATATGGCACACCATACACGCAGGTGCCAGATTTTTTTATACAGCCGACATTTTCTTGCAACAGCTGGGATTGGAAATAATCAGATCCCGGCTGTTTAAACTCTCAGATGTCGGTCAACCAAAGCATCCGAGCCATAAGGCAAAGGGAGGGGGCTTCCTCTGTCTTCCAATTGCCCCCACCATGATGGGATTGCGGTGTACCGGTGAGTTGCTGTGGTAGCAGGAGGCCTTGTGAAGGCATCCAGGTCTGCCTTCTGTGTCCTACAATTAAAGGATAACTAAACTTTCAAAAAACTTCTGATATGTCCTATTGATCATATTTAATCGGTTGGGGTCCGAGCGCTGAGACCCACAACGATCGCTTAAACAAAACGGCAAAAGTACTCAGGTGAGTTTAACACTCACTGCTTAGTTTCTGATCGGCTTTTCTCGGAAAGCCAAGCAATTGGTGTATGGGCTCAATAAAAAGTCTATGAATCCGTACACCAACTGCTCGGCTTTCCGAATGCAGGTCCATGTAAGAAAAGATGATTGTGGGGAAAGGGATCTCTTGCTTCTAGGTCTGTGGTAAAATTGCTATGTGAGTGCTCATTTCCAAAGCAGCGCCCCAGCAGGGTAAACAAAGTACTACATACAGGGTGCCCACTGAAATTAGTAGCTGCCCATTATATCTATAGTATGGACTCTCTGATCTTCCAATGCTAAAAGTCATGTTGAGGTAAAAGAAAGGGGTCCATATAAATTCAAAATATGATATATGTCTAATAGAGCATATAACAAGGGGCTGGTTGAGCTTCACACCAAAATGTTTACATTAAACAAGTCTTGTCTGTAATGTTGTCTTTCAGTGTACCTATACTGTGACATCACATGATTGATGGAACCAATATAATGAGTCAAGAATAACCAACATAGGTGGAATCAGTGACATCATGGAGTCTCATTGATGTCATTATGCTTTATTGCATTTATTAAAGTACATATTCTTCAGTGCATAGAAGTCTATATTCACTATGTGCATGTAAATTGTACATAGTAAAGGGGTTCTACTCTATACAGCCCCTTAAATGTTCTCTATTAAGACATGTTGAGCTTATGCGGACCCATTTCTATTACGTTAACATAACAATCAGCTCTTAAACTCTACTAAATACAATGGATGCAATTGGCACATATTGATTTCAGTGGTCATCCTGTAATACTTTATTTTCCCTGTAGGGGCGCTGTATTTAAAATGAGCAGCAGTTTCACTGCAAACCTAGCATCAAAACGCCCATACTTCAAAATCTTCTTATCTCAGGTGAATCTGCAATCTGAATGTACAAACTGGAAAATTCCTTTAAGTATTTTATTCATAGAGGATAATTAACCCCTTAGTGTCTAAGCCTGTTTTGGCCTTGTTGACACAGCCGATTTTTGCAAATCTGACATGTGTTACTTTATGTGGTAATAACTCCAGAATGCTTTTGCCTATCCAAGCGATTCTGAGATTGTTTTCTCGTGACATGTTGTACTTTATGATACTGAAAAAATTTTGTCGTTAAATTCAATATTTATTTGTAAAAAACACCAAAATTTTGAGAAAATTTGCAAAAATCTGCATTTTTCTAAATTGTAATGTATCTGCTTGTGAAACAGATCGTAATACCACACAAAATAGTTACTAGTTAACATTTCCTATATGTCTACTTTATGTTTGCATCATTTTTTGAACGTCCTTTTATTTTTCTATGACCTCACAAGGCTTAGAACTTTAGCTAGAATTTCTCGCATTTTCAAGAAAATTTCAAAAGGCTATTTTTTCAGGGACCAGTTCAGCTCTGAAGTGGCTTTGAGGGTCTTATATATTAGAAAGTCCCCATAAATCACCCCATTTTAAAAACTGCACACCTCAAAGTATTCAAAATAGCATTCAGAAAGTATTTTAACCCTTTAGGCATTTCACAGGAAATAAAGCAAAGTAGAGGTGAAATTTACAAATTTCAATTTTTTTAAATGAAATTCATTTGTAATAAATTTTTTCTGTAACACAGAAGGTTTTACGAGAGAAACGCAAATCAATACTTATTGCCCAGATTCTGCAGTTTTTAGAAATATCCCACATGTGGCTCTAGTGCGGTAATGGACTGAAACACCGGCCTCAGAAGCTAAGGAGCACCTAGTGGATTTTGGGGCCTCTATTTTATTAGAATATATTTTAGGCACCATGTCAGGCTTGAAGAGGTCTTGTGGTGCCAAAACCGTGGAAAAACCCCAAAAGTGACCCCATTTTGGAAACTAGACCCCTCAAGGAATTTTTCAAGAGGTATAGTTAGCATTTTTAGCCAACAGGTTTTTTGGTAAATTTATTGGAACTGGTCTGTGAAAATTAAAATCTACTTTTTTTCTGAAAAAAACATACAATGTTTTAGTTTTTACAAGGAATAAAGGAGAAAAAGCACCCCAACATTTGTAAAGCAATTTCTCCCGATTACGGCAATACCCCATATGTGGTAATAAACTGCTGTTTGGACCCAAGGCACGCCTCAGAAGGGAACGAGGGCCATTTGGATTTTGGAGCACAGATTTTGCTGGAATGGTTTTCGGTGCCATGTCGTGTTTGCAAAGCCCTGGAGGGACAATAACAGTGGAAACTCCCCAAAAGTTACCCCATTTTGGAAACTACACCCCTCAAGGAATTTTTCTAGGGGTATAGTTAGCATTTTGACCCTACACAGTTTTTTCTGAATTTATGGGAATTATGCCGTGAAATTGAAAATCTAAATTTTTTCTAATAAAATGTAGTTTTAGCTCAGATTTTTTCATTTTTACAATAGATAAAGGAGAAAAAACACCCCAATATTTGTAAAGCAAACTCTTCTGAGCACAGCAATACCCCATATGTGGTCATAAACTGCTGTTTGGACACATGGCGGAAGTTAGAAAGGACGGAGCGCCATTTGACTTTTGGAGCTCAAGTTTTGCTGGAATGGTTTGCGGCCCCATGTCACATTTGCAAAGCCACTGAGGGGCCAAAATAGTGCAAACCCGGCAAAAGTGACCTCATTTGGGAAACTATACCCCTCGTGGAATTTATCTAGCGGTATAGTGAGCATTTTGACCCCACAGTTTTTTTGCTGAATTATTGGAATTATGCAGTGAAATTGAAAATCTACATTCTTTCCACTAAAATGTTGAATTTTTTTCATTTTCACAAGGAATAAATGAGAAAAAGCGCCCCAACAATTGTAAAGCAATTTCTCCCAAGTACGGGAATACCCCACATGTGGTCATAAACTGCTGCTTGGATACACCACAGGGCTCAGAATGGCAGTGTAATGATGGGGGTAGGGAAACAGACAAGTGAGCCCTAATCTACCCGCCACTCAGTCCCTGCCTACTTGCAACAACCCGCCCTAGGCGACGGGGTACAACTGGGCGACGGTCCCTACACTATAAGTGAACGACAGACAAACAGACAAGGGAACACAGAACCTAAGGGAAAAGGGGCAGTTGCCCACGGCAACACCGTGAGCAACAAGAGTAGTAAACGAGCCGAGTCAAACCAGAAGTGTACGAGGTGCCAAACGCAGAGCAGGAGAGTAGTGAACAAGCCGAGTCAAACCAGGAGAGCACGAGGTACCAAACGCAGAGCAGGAGAGTAGTCAACAAGCCAGGGTCAATACGAAGCAGGGACGAATAGTACAAGAAGCTGCAGCAGGGCCAGGAAACCAACAGAGAAGAATCACAAGCAAGGAGGAACAGGAAAGGCAGGTATAAATAGACAGAGGGCGGGAGCTAGCTCCGTCTGGCCAGGCTGCGATAGGCTCTCCCACTCCTAAGCCTGCCATCCTGAGTGGTGGAAGATGGAGTCAGTCTCACAGACCTAGAAGCAGGTGCAGACTGATTACCTATGGGCGTTGATAAAGAAGCTGTGCCTGGCAGATCCTTTACAGGCAGGAGTGCTACTTGGCATGTAGATTTTGGTTGATTGTTTTTTGGGCGCCATGTCGCATTTGCAGAGCCCCTGAGGTACCCGTACAGTAGAAACCCCTGAGATGTGACTCCATTTTGGAAACTATACCCCTCAGGGTAATCATCTAGGGGTGTACTGAGCATTTTGATCCCACAGGTGTTTCATAGATTGTATTAGAATGAGGCAGTATGAAAATGAAAAATTATTTTTTTTTCCAAAAAATATGTAGTTTTGCACCCAATTTTTCTTCCACAAGGGGTAACAGGAGAAAACACAACACATAATTTGTTACCCAATTTCTCCCGAGTACGGCAATACCCCATGTGTGGCCCTAAACGGCTGTTTGGGCACATGGCATAGCTCAAAATGGAAGGAGGGCCATGTGGCTTTTAGAGCACAGATTTTGCTGGACTGGTGTACGGGCACCATATCACATTTGCAGAACTCCCTTAGGTACCAGAGTAGAGTGTAAAACCCTGAGAAGTGACCCCATTTTGTAAACTACACCCCTCAAGGCATTTATCATTTGCCTGGACATATGACAGGGCTTAGGAGTGAAAGGCGCATGTGAGACCTATTTTGGTGATTTTCGCAGCATTAGCCCACAATGGCAAAGCTCTGGGGTCAAATAGTAAAACAAACCCCCAAGTAGTGACCCCCATTTTGGAAACTGCACCCCTGAAGGCATTTTATTAACGGATGTAGTGAACATTTTGACCACACAGGGTTTTTTTTTTTCTATAATAAATGAATGCTCAGTGGATGGTGCAAAGTGAAAATTGCAAATTTCCACACGTATGTGCCATTTTAGTGCACAATATTTTGTGCCCTGTTCATGCCACTGAAGACAAATACCTCAAACTGTTAAGCGGGTTTTCCCGGGTATGGCGATGCCATACATGTGGACGTAAACTGCCCGTTGGGCACGCTGCAGGGCTCAGAAGGGAGGGAGAGCCATTTGACTTTTGTAGCGCAGATTTTGCTTAGTGGTAGTTTTGTTTGAGGTTTTGCTGGTATTTCAGTTTATGATGTGGGGGCATATGTAATCTGTGCGGAGAACATCAGGGCATAATAAGAGGGAATAATAATGGGGTAAATAAATAATTCATAGATATGTGGCCGGTGTCGCACTGTTAAATGGTGCCCGATCTTATCCGCTTTTGGAACACTCTACACATTTTGCATCGCCATATTCTGAGAGCCAGAACTTTTTTTTTTTCTCCACCGGAGCTGGGTGAGGGCTTATTTGTTACGGGACAATCTGTAGATTTCATTGGTACCATTTTGGGGTACATGCGATTTTTTTGATCACTTTGTATTTAATTTTTTTTGGCAAGCCAGGTGACCAAAAACCATCAACTCTGATGTTTTTTTTAAAAAAAAATTTAACCGGCGTTCGCCATGAGCTATGAATGACAATTTTACTTTATTCTGCGGGTCGGTACGATTACAGCGATACAATATGTATATAGTTTCTCTTATGCTTTGCAGCGTCTGCACGATAAAATCACTTTTGTTTCAAATTATTTTATGTGTCACCATATTCTGAGGGCCATTTTTTTTTTATTTTTCCGTCAAAAAAGCTGCGGGGGGGCTTGTTTTTTGCGGAACGGGCTTCAGTTTTTAATGGTATAATTTTGGGGTACATGCAACTTTTAGATCCTTTTTTTTTTATTCTGTTTTGCGAGGGGTAGTGACTAACAAACAGCGATTCTGGAAGTTTTTTATTAAACATTTTTACGGTGTTCACCGTACGGGTAAAATAGCGTGATATTTTTATAGTTTGGGTCGTTACAGACGCGGGGATACCACATATGTGTACTTTTTTAATGTTTTTTTGTTTTTCCTATAATAAAATACTTATTATAGGAAAAAAGGCTGTTCGTGTTTTTTTAAACTTTTTTTTTTCATGAAACTTATTTTTTTTTACTTTTTTACAACGTTTTTATTAACTTGTTTTACCTTTTTTTTGTGTCCCACTAGGGAACTTGAAGGCATGAAGCCCTGATCGCTATTCTAATACACTGCACTACCTACATAGTGCAGTGTATTAGAGCTGTCAGCTATTCACTGACAGCAAGCCTATTAGGCTTCGCCTCCCGGCGGGGCCTAATAGGCTTCCGTACTAGGAAGCGATTGTTAGGCTATGGTTGCCATAGCAACCATCGGAACACCCGCGGGTGCCGATGGTTGTCATTAGCAACCATAGCGTGCGATCTAATCACTTAGATGCAGCGATAGCTGCATCTAACGGGTTAATCGGCTGGATCGGAGCCTAGCTCTGGTCCTGGCCGTTAGAGCACGATGTCAGCTGTGACAAACAGCTGACATCCGCGCCCGTGGCAACCATCGTGGTTGCCGACAGGCTACAAGACACTTCGATGCATCGATCGCGTTGATCGATGCATCGAAGGGGTTAATCGGCCGGATCGGAGCCTAGCTCCGGTTCTGGCCGTTGCAGAGGGGTGCCGGACATCTGATTATCTGCGGTGATAGTGCTAGCTCAAGCTGAGCCAGCGCCATCACATACACCACGTCATGGAGCTGTGATTGGTCAGTCTGCTTTGACTGACCAATCACAGCGATCGCCGGCAGGAGACCGCTGTGAATGGTCCCCTGCCGTCTTACTGTGCCGTCAACTGTCATGAACAGTTGACGGCACAGTTCTGTCACCTTGTCATTTGACAGGGTGACAATTTTTAGCCAGGACGCACCGATACGTCCCTGTGCCTTAAAGCACTTCAATGCAGGACGTACCGATAAAAATGAGTAGTTATCTCTAGCAACACGACAGCCCTGTAGACAGCTTATGGTTTCTATCTAGGCCTCAGAAGGGCATACAAATCATATAGAAAGCGTGTGCTATGAAGAATAGCTTTCAGTTTCAGGATGACATCACTGGATGCTCCTAATCACTTGCTTTATGTCTTGAACGACTTAAAATAAGTGGAGCTGAAGGCCGTAACATGTAGAACCGTATAACATAAAGATAATGTGCGCTGCATGTTTCATTATGTTCTGGTTCAAAGGCCGGCCATCCATGATATAACTCTTGGAGAAATTAGAGAATCTTTATATTTTTCTCATAATTAAAATCAAGAGATAAGAAGAAGAAGGAGAAGAAATGGATCGATATGACCCAATCCATATAGTTCCTGTATTTAACCCCTTCCTGCCATTCACCTTCTCTGCACTGGCCCTTGGATATGACTGTCTGCTTGTTCTACGTTACAGTCTATCAGGCCTATTCGGGGATTTGGCTATTTTGTAATCCGTTACGAAATGTGCCTATTTAGTAGAATGTATGACTTTACTAATAGGGTGTTATAAAGAAGTATATGGCTTCACAGGGGATTTCACAAAGACGGAGCTTCAACTCCTAAATAAGTTATTTAATATGGGCCTTATCCATTGTGATGCCATTTGGGGATGAACGACACACAATTTCCCATTCGGCATAAGGCAAAAGAAATGCCAAAATCACCCCTAATTTTAGAGTGCCTGTAAATCCATGAAGGCCAGTGCTCCACTGCATCACGTAGCCGCAATTCACGCAAAAATCTGGGCAACTTTAATGTTTCTCTATAGGGAAAAAAGTTGTCTTCCTCGATCAATAGGGGGAAACTAAGTTATACGATTCACTTCTCCCTCTTCATTCTATCTCCATGCTCTTCGCTCCTGTGGCTAAACTTGATGGACATACACTATATGGACAAAAGTATTGGGACACACCTCCTAATCACAGAATTTAGGTGTTTCATTCAGTCCCATTGTCACAGGTCTATAAAATCCAGCACTAGTCATGCAGTCGCCTTTACAAACATTTGTGAAAGCATGGGTCATTCTAAAGAGCTCCCAGAATTCCAGCGTGGTCCTGTAATAGGACGTCACCGTTGTAACAAGTCAGCTCCTGAATTTTTTTTCCCTCCTAAATATTCCACCATCAACTGCGAGTGGTATTATTACAAAGTGGAAGTGTATAGGAACCACAGCAGCTCAACCACGAAGTGGACACCATGTAAATTTACAGAACGGGGTCATGAGTGCTGAGGCGCAGAGTGCATAAAAATTGCCAACGCTCTGCTGACTCAATAACTGCAAAGGCCAAGCCTCCTCTGGTATTAACATCCACACAAAAACTGTGCGCTTCATGGCAAGGGTTTCCATGGCCGAGCAGCTGCATGCCAGCCTTACATCACCAAGCACAATGCCAAGCGTCGGATGGAGTGGTGTAAAGCCGCCGCCAGCACCACTGAATTCTGGAGTAGTGGAAATGTGTTCTGTGGAGTGATGAATCACGCTTCTCTATCCGGCAGTCTGATGGACGGGTCTGGGTTTGGTGAATGCCAGGAGAACGTTACCTGCCTGACTGTATTGTGCCAACTGTAAAGTTTGGTGGAGGAGGGATAATGCTATGGGGTTGTTTTTCAGAAGTTGGTCTAGGCCCCTCAATTCCAGTGAAGGGAAGTCTTAATGCTTCAGCACACCAAGACATTTTAGACAATTTCTGCTTCCAACTTTGTGGTAAGTTTGGGGTTTGGCTCTTTTCTGTTCCAGCATGACTGTGCCGCAGTGCACAAAGCAAGGTCCATAAAGACATGGTTGGTTGAGATTGATGTGGAAGAACTTGACTGGCCGCACACCCCCTCCAACACCCTTGGGATGAACTAGAGCGCAGCTTGCAAGCCAGGCCTCATCATCCTACATCAGTGTCTGACCTCACAAATGATCTTCTGGATGAATGGGCAAAAATTCCCACAAACACCCTCCAAAATCTTGTATCTAGCCTTCCCAGAAGAGTGGGAGATGTTTTAGCTGCAAAGGGGAAACCAACTCCATATTAATGTCTATGGATTTAGAATGGGATGTCATAAAAGCTTCTACAGGTTTATTTTGTAATTGTCCCAATACTCTTGTCCATATAGTGCATGTCTTTTTTTTACCCATGCTAGCTATATAACTATGTATAGATCATTATATGCTATAAAACGGGGTATAATTTCTATGGTGTGACAACTCTAACTAGTATGACTATATCATTGTGTAGTTACACTTACACTGCTTAAATTTTTTTTATATTTTATGAGAACTTTGGGGCACTGAAGTATTAGGGGCTCGATGTGACTACACTTCTAGAAGCCCTATCCGTGTCCAGGTACTACTGCATCCCCGATAGTTACACTTCTGGTTCCATCAGCTGGATAAAGCAAGCTGCCCATATGTGCCCTACACAAATTATACTTACAATTGTTTATGAGACTGTGCCTATTAGAGCCACAATGATTGTTGACTTTAGAAGCAGATATTTTCTAATGTTCCCGTGGTACGAAATAAAAAATGTGAATTATTTTACAGCTCCTCTCCAGGCCTTGCATCTTGAAGTGGTGCCAGTCGTTGGCAAAAACCAAGAAGTGAATTTGTCAGCTGTCATACAGCCAAGCAATACAAACCTGTCTGTCTACTACTGGTGGATTGGAAATAACCTGCAGGTACGAGCTTATAATTGTGTTGTCAACCATCTGAACACAGATTGATCCTGAAGGTCATTACTGCAAGTGGTTTACTTCTTGTCCGGTGAACAGTAAAAGCTTTGTCTTGTAAAATTGAAATTAAAGTAAAACAAACAGAATTTCTGTGACAGGGAAAAAGTAGGAGGGAACCTCCAGCTCACCTTAGGGCAGGAAATGTTCAATGCCTGTTGCGCCAGGATCCTCGTGACGGCACACGTCGGTAGAGACACAGCAAGACGATGGGTGTGATCCAGCGCAGGAGAAAAATCATTCAAAATTCCGAATGAATTAAAATGGAAACTGGTTCCGATTATATTGGATATGAAGTAAAAAACATTCTCAGCCATGACTAAGGACGAGGAGATCGTCTGAAACGCGTAGGCTTCACACACCTATCTTCTCTACATATATCCACCTTTCCTCTGTGGGAGTAAGCGCTCCCTGTTTTTTACTTCATATCCAATAAAATCGGAACCAGTTTCCATTTTAATTCATTCGGAATTTTGAATGATTTTTCTCCTGCGCTGGATCACACCCATCGTCTTGCAGAATTTCTGTGACATCGTGTAGAATGGACAAAAATAGGGGTGTTAATATTTTTGCTAATTCTTTTTTCTCCTTTAATTAATTCTTACGTGTAAGACAAACTTTTATCTGTTGTTTTTAGCCTTCCATGACTTTGGACAACTACCTCGTGACCAGATTTGCTGAAGCTGGAGAGTTCAGGGTGACGGTGCAAGTCTTGTACTGGAACTCTATGTTGCAAGACTCAAAAGTAGTGAGAGTGTTTGGTGAGAAACCATTCATTATAAAATGTGTTTTTTTATTATTGCATGAGAAATGTCCACCCTAACCTCGTCATAAATAGTTAGATACTTTCACTCAATCTGTTTGACAGTATATTGTAACTTAGTGCAGTAGCTTTTGGCTACTGTTTAGCTCTTCTCCATTGGGGCACAGTTTTAATAAGTGATTGAAGGTTATGTGCTTAAACTATTGAGAGTCTAAGGTAGTATGAAATTAAATAACTCAGTAAAAAGACCTTATAGTTGCAGCTCTGCTTATTCAGATTGGCTGCTGGGTATAAGCATAAGCCCACCACAAGCAAAACCCCATTCACACACTTTTGCCATGCAAAATCCACCGGATTGCATGCTAATTTTGCTGTGGATTTGCAGCAGATTTCCATATACGCTTTTAGGGAATTCTGAGTTAATATAGGGGTTCCACTGTTCAAGACCCATTTCCCTTGGCCAGAGTGGAGAGCGATTACAAAAAGCATTTCTCGTTTTTAGCGGACCTGTATTACACAGACAATCCATTGATTTGATTGAGAACTGTGTAATGCTTCATTGCCCCTGTGGTGGCGCTGCAGGGAAATTGAACACATACTGCCAGGATTCCCACAGATTACAGCTGATCGCTGGGGGTCCCAGCAAGGGGACACTTTTTGATCTACCTATTGTCAATGCACACTTTTAGCAAATAGGGATTGTCAAAAGCGGAGAACCCCTTTCCCTTAGCGGAACAAATAATTGGGCTAAAATGCAACATGCCGGGACTTGATTCTTTGAAAGCAGACGACAGGGGAACACAGGTTGTCCCTATGCGCATTATATTGTCAGCAGATCCCACCAGAATCAGATCAGTGGACAATAAGTAATGTGTGTGACCAGCTTTACACCTTCCTAGAAGTATTAAAGGGAAGCAGAATGCAATTCATCAAAAATTACACCCCTTTAGGGTGAAAACGTCTGAAAATACGGAGCTGTTTTTCGTAGGGGGGTTTTTACGGCCGTTTTTGGAGCTGTTTTTTCTATAGAGTAAATGAAAAAAAGGCTCCAAAAACTGCTCAAGAAGTGACATGCACTTCTTTTTTGCGGGCATTTATTAACACGGCTGTTTTTCAAAACGCCCGCGTAAAAAAAAACCCTGTCGGAACAGAATGCCGTTTTTCCTATTGAAATAAATGGGCATATATTTGGATGCGTTCTGCTTCTGATTTTTCGAAGAGAAACCTTCGAGGGCTCGATAGGTCCAAGAAGAAAATCTCATCCTGTAACATATTATTCTTAAAAGAAGAAAAATAATCCCTATATTTATAATGTCCCCCTGATTAAAAAACTATTTTTTAGAATTTGTCTACCTGGAATTACTATGGTGGGTGCTAAAGTAACTATTTAGGTGTCAATTGAAAATTTAGATAAGTACTGTATGTTTCTGATATTTGTCAGGCATCTTGGGAAGATATGATCATGTATGAATATTCTGTAACCATGGAAACTATTGTTCCAGTCTACAAAGTATTTCCATAGTTACCAGTCTTGTCATGTTTGACCATAATGTCGGAGGTTTACCTGGAATCTTATGGGTTTTGCTATATGTTATATGAGAAACTCAGCTTTGCTTTATCTGAAAACCCTAATTTTCTCAACTATGTACAAAGAGACTAGGGTACGGTATATTCACACACCGCAGATTCAAATACCTACTGCAGACACAACCCTATTCAGATTTATATCATTCTTTTTTTCACATAAATGTATACAATGATTTTGGTGTGTGTGAATATACCCAAAGGGGGTATATATAAGCTTTTCTACGACTGGCGTAGAAAAGTCTCAAACAGTATAAAACGTTGATTTGTACCATAATTGACACCAATTTCTGCTGTAAATTACAGTAAATTTGTTGGCCCCGCCCCTTATTCTAAGCCCCGTCCACTTTTAAGAAAAGTTTTGTAAATGCCAGAAATAGCTAAAAGTCCCAATTTGCAGGAAAAATTGCTACTTTTGTCGGTTTCTGTTATAGACAAAACTTTTCTTAAAAGGGGAAAGGTTTATCATAAGCGGGGGTCATCAGAGGCCCAACAAATTTAGAATTTACGGCAGAAAGTGGTGTAAATTATGGCACAAATCAACGTCGGTGCTCGGACGGTCAGAGATGCGCTTTGTTTATTAAGGGGCCTGAAATTTATTAAGATGCCAGTTTCAATGAATTCTCCCCTAAGTGTCTTGCTTTTCTCCTAGTCCTAGGTTTACTGAGATGTTTTTAATGAGCTAGAATGTATTTATTGTTATTGTTCTTATTTCTGAGATCCTGCACATCACATAATAATCATACAATAATTCATGTATAGATTTATTATAGCAGATCATTACTAATCTGCGCCCGTGGCCATTGAAGGTCTTTAAACCCCTTAACAACCTAAAGGACTTGATTTGGGTCAGTAATATATATTTTTTTTTCTTGTTTGGGTCCTGCACTAAAAACTTTAAGGAGTCCTCCAACTAAACACCGGTCTAAGGCGCCCCTCTGGCCTAGGGCCACCAGCACTGTCCTAATATCCCTAATTATCATTCTGCCCCTATTATTAATTGTAATTGATGTATTTGTGTGACCTTGTATATATTGGTCGCTGATTGGGGTGACATTCTTTTTGGACCACCTAGTTTTCTTTCCTCTTGACCACAAGGGAACATTCCCTCACGTATCAGATGTCAAATTTACATAAAAGTGTTTATGACATTACAAAAAAGTGTGTGCTTTTTTAATCCAAAAAATAGTACCACTCTTGTCTGATATTGCAGCTCAGCCCAATTCAAGTGAATGTAATACCAGTCACAGCCATGGAGAAGAGTGGCGCTGTTTCAACCTCTTTGAATCCCAAATCAAGGGACATTTTACCCCTCACCACGTTCCACATAGGAATGCCCCAAAAAGACCCAGAAACATCCTTTTATTTTAAATTAGCAGAAACCCCACCACTTTTTCAGTCCAGTTAGTAGGACAGTGCAGTAAATATTAGGACTGTTAACATTTCTACAGAAGTAAACTAATTATTAATTGGCGAATGAAGATTACAAAATGAAATATGTCTAATAATTGTTTGGTGTGGGTGGTGCAAATATTTTTCTTAGCGCTAGTTTTTTCCTCACCTGAATATTTTCCTTCTGTCTCATCACGTAAAGTGACTGATCGCTCTTTTGTATGTAATATCTTTCAGATGAATTCCAGGTTCTTCCACTTACATTCAGCAAACACCTGGACATGTATAATCCCAATATCCCAGAGTGGAGAGAAGACATTGGACAAATAGTAACTCGACTCCTTGCAAAGGTATACGGGGATATAGAGCAAGTCTTTTTTTCTGTTTCTCTGTTCCAGACTACTCGGCCCAATTTCTATTCTTTTTAGTTGACCAGATTTGGCCCTGTGTATTCTCATATCTGAAATAAATCTATTTTTGGCGTCTTATATTAGAAGAGGAGCTTCCATGATTCACTCTGCTGTCTGTAACTGAACTGGGAAAACTGTCAAGATAATGTCATAAAGAAAATATATATTACAATGACTGAAAACACCTGCGTAGGATCAAAATATTCTATTCTAGTGCTGTATCCCGCCCTCGTATTGTTATATCAATTACTCTTACTGCCACCTGGTGCAGATTTAAGATATATGGAAATTCCACAAAATTCCCAGAACTTGAAGGGGTATTCTTGTCTAGAAGATCTATTTTTAAATACCACAATATGGGAATTGCAATGAGGTAGAGAAGAATCCATTCATAAGTGCCATCAATTAGCTGGAAAGAAGAGCAGCAACAAAGAGCATCTCTTTTTCTGGAGGACTTAGCACATTAATGTGCTTAGACAGACCATTCATTTAAATGGGCAGTATGTAATGTGTCATTTACCCTATAGTGGCTCTGTATTAGATTAGACTTGTTACCATTTTCCCTGCAGATTTCAGCTAAATGTTAGCATGGGCGTAATTAGAAAAAGCTGGTCCTCATCTCTAACTTTTGAATGGGCCGTCATAATAATCACACTGTATAATTATATCCAGTGACTCACAGGTGACGTCTTCTCTGATTGGAGTTGTTCAGACCACCATAACGACTTCTCCTTGCCGACTCATTCATCCGTGCAGAGTTTGATGTCTTTAGCTCTTCGCTTTACCAGCACATGCAACCCTGTACAGAAACTTCCCATCCTGGTACCACCTTTAACAGTGTCCTACTTCACAGATAGTGCCTGTAAAAATAGCAGTGGCAAACAACTAGTGCTCCATGCTGTAGTAGTGCCCCCTTAGTTCCCCCCACTTTAGTAGTGCCCTCTTTGTGTGGCAAACAATAATAGTGCCCCCACACAGTGATTATGCCCCAATACCCCCTTACAGTAATAAAGTCCCCAGGGTGCCCCTCACACAGTAAGGATGCCCCTTAGTTTTCCACTGACAATAATAAATCCCCCTTAGTGCCCCTCTCACAGTAAGGATGCCAGATTAGTGCCCCTCTCACAGTAATAATGCCCATTTAGTTCCCCCCACACAGTAAGGATGCCCTCTTTGTGCTCCCACAAAGTAAGGATGCCTTCTACATAGTATTGATGCCCCCCTTAGTGTCCCCCACAGTAATGATGCCCTCTTAGTGCTCCACATAGTAATGATGCCCCCTTAGTGCCTTTTTTACAGTAGTAATGCCTTCTTGGTTCCCCCTGCAAAATTGTGACGTCTCCTTAGTGTCTCCATACAATAGTGATGCCCCCTTGTGTCCCACACAGTATGATGCCTCCTTGCCCCTTAAATTACTAAAAATAATACCTAGCCCCGTTCCCACAAAAAATGGAGCAAGCCTCTTCTGGCCTGTGCAGTCCGCAGCTCGGGGCAGGCAGATGCGATGATGTCACTGCAACAAGCCAACATGCATTAGAGAGTGGGTCACAGAGTGAATGGGCAGCAGGAAGCTGATAACTTCCTGCTTCACCATTTTATCAGCTGAATCTGCATCCTATGGGCTTGTCCACACACAACGGATTTGCTGCAGAAAACGCAGACATTCCGCTGCGACAAAAACACATTTCCTGCGGTTTTTACAGCAGAAAATGGTGCGTATTTTGCTGCGTTTTTCACAATGTTGGGAGATGGTGACATCTCCTGAAAAATGCAGCAATTCTGGCCACTTTCTGGATCAAGATTTGACATGCTGCAGTCCGAAAAATACGCACCGCATGTCAATTTCTGCTCAGAATTTTTACACATTGTTAAATCTCATTCTCTATGCTGCTACTGTATTCTGCTGCGTTTTTTCTGTCCGAAATTCTGTCCGGAAAAAACGCGGCAATTCTGCAGCGTGTGGACGAGCCCTATGGCAGTAGTCACAACACTGATCGCTAGCGGTCCAAGCAGTTGTACATACTGTGATGAGCTTATTAATGGGGGACACTTCCAACAAGGGATTTTCAAAAGCGGACAAACCCTTTGAAAGCCTAATAAAAAATTATGTAACGTTTTATATATACTTTGTGTTTCAATTCCTTACCGTTTTTAAGATCTCTGCTCGCGGTCAGTAAATAGGAACATTATTGTTTATATCCAGGGGCTGAAAGCACATATATGCCTAATATGGAAAAACTGAAATTGTAGTTGTATCCAGTTTAGACAATCCTCTGTGAGCTAACCTGTTGATATGTTTTACCCACACTGATACATTGTAGCAAACTCTCAGGACAGGAGAGATTAGAGAGAGAGATTTGCACAGTTGATGCTTTTAGCATACAGAAGATTGCCTAGCATAGATATAATTGTAGTAGACACTATTACGTAGATTTTCGAAAGTTTTCAGCCTCTAGAAAGAAACATGTATGCCCCACCTAACTGAGAGCAAGCAGAAAGTTAAAAAAAAAATGATTTTACTGGTTTGAACACCTTTTGTTTTTAAGTCCATAATTCTTCGTTGTGTCTTCCTGATACGGAGATCCAAATCCCCTGCTTTGTCATAAAGCTCAGTAACAAAATTCTGTCTGCCTGCAGCCACCACTAGAGGGAGCTTAGGAGCTTATTGCAGTAAGCTCCCCCTACTGGTGACTGCAGGCAGTAAGAATTTTATCATGCGGCTCAGAGCATAAAGTTTTTCCTAATAACAGCATATTTTGCCCCAAAATCTTTCGAGTGAGAACACAAGTGTGATAATCCATTATATTGTATTCCCATATACTTGGGTGCCTTTGTCCTATGACCACAGAACTAATTAGTTTAGAATCATTGCTTCTAGGGGAGAATACAACGCCTCACAGAGGCACCATATGGCAGCACATAGAGTGTAATACAGACACATAGGGACTCAGTGTGCGCCGCACAGGCTGTGCCTTGTGCATGAGACCTAATTGCTATTTCATAGTCCAAGTCCTTTTTTTCAGTATTATAAGATAATCAAATGACATTATGGGGTGGAGTAATATTCATCATAAACCTAAAATCACACATTTCCTGCTGTGTGTATGTACGCCAGCCAGGTTTCATGTTTATTCCGGGGGCCGGAGTGCGTATTGACAGATGATGAGGAAGTTTCATTATGTGAGACATTATTATTTGGTTTTGTGCCCCAGAATAAAACAACTTGATTGATATGCAGATTTTTCTGCTTTGGCAGATCTGCGCCCCTAAACTGGCTGGACAAATGTTTACTTGAAAATTTGATTAAAAATGTGCAGTTCTCATCTCCAAAATGTGAGTTACAGGTAGTTTTCTATTATCATCCGAAGATATACACTGCGTGTTTCAGTCCAAAGCTCAGATCTCAGGGCAGCAGAATGAATCCTGGAAACATTACATCATTCTACTCTAGACTTGGCTTTACTGTGAGTCTCAGGTTTGCTTAGACAGATGCCTGATTAAAAGTCAATTTATAGTCCTAATATACCTGTACAGTATTTTTATGGCTCTCAATGTCATTTTCATTTTGGCCACTTAGATTGAAGTTCCTTCTATTATATTCACGAAGCACAGTAAAAAATAGTGTAGTACCGTGTTAGCCAGAGACAATATGAAATGTTAAATACTTTTGTGTCAAAAAAGACAAAAGTATAATAGGTATGATACCTTTATTGGCTAACCATAAAAGTTCTATATGCGGCTTTCAGAGCACACAGGCTCCTTCTTCAGGCAGTTTACAAATGAATGACTTAGAAAAAAGCACAACATTTAGATGTTACACAAAGACAATTAGTACATGAGGTGATACATCATTAAGATAAGCCGGGGCAATAAAACTGAGGTTATAGGGGTGATGACTTAGGAGTTAAGGCATCTGGAGTCAGTCTGATGGGGGACTTGACAGTGTGTCCATGTAGTGGCTCATAAATCCTGGTGTTAGATTGAGGCCCCGTGGGAAAACACTTCTCTGGACCAGACCACAGTTTGGCAGATTTAAAGGTACTCATTCTGAAGGGTCATTTTAAAAACAACAGAGAAAGAAAAATTTGGGAATTCAAGATGATTCCAGTCATTGACACAAGGCCTCAATCTAACACCAGGTAAGCATTGACCACCAGCAGTCTAGGCTCCAAGCATGTCCTTAGGCAACATAGTCACAGTGGGCCCTTTCCTTGGCTTAACAAGAAAAGAGCATGTTTACCCAGCTAGCCATGGCCTCTAAATCCCAGTGGGCCCTTGCTTCAGTACCCCAGGCACTAGATAGAATATAAAAATGTATTGCTAGAGATTTTCCCTTGTTATCTTTGCTAGGTTACTTGGGAATGACAGTAGATAATACTATAAGGCTAGAGGCCATACGAACCCTGACTATTGTTGATCATGTATATAATAATGCGCCACAAAGGACTGTTCACAATATATTCATTGGGTCACAAAAGACTATGTGCATTACAATACCATTGGGTTATCCGGGCATAGTGTGTACCACTAGTTCACATTAGGAAATCGGAATTTAATAAACCACCAGGTGATGAAACAGAGATTTTATATACCACTGGGTCACCAGAGATTGGACTTTTTATGTAGCATTTGATCACCAGGACTGTGTATTGTATGTATCACATACCATTACATTATTATGAACCAACCATTGTACATATCACTAATTTATGCAATGGGGTCACCAAGAACTTTGTGTTATATAGATTACCAATGGAGGTAGTATTGGGTAGCCAGGAAACTAATGGCTCATGTACAGGTGAGATAGAGATGCATCTCTTCCAAAAGAGTAGACCTGGTGGTGTAGTTCATTGATTATTACCATGGTTTGTTGCTCTTTACCCAAAAAATTACTTTACATCTCCCCTACAACAATCAAATAAAGTGGAAAAAATTAGGAAATATAGGAAAAATTTGGTATTACATGTCGGCCAATGAACTTAATAGTCCACCATCTAGCAGATCGTTGCATTAAGTCCAGAAGACGCTCTTTGTAGTAGCTCTCTGCTCTGGATAATAGAAGGGGGTCCTCGCTCTATGACATCCATGTACCCTATTAGGGGTTGGCCTAACTGGACACCTATGCATGTTACAACTGCCCTTTATTTCTTAAAAAAATTATTTTTGGAGGATACATAGTACTTGCACCAAATTCACATGCATCTGTGCAGCATTTCTGTAAATATGTCAGAGATCTGATAAAATCCACGCCATTTCACGGTCATAAAACTGCCTGCAAAACGACACCTTTTATATGCTTGCCCTGCTTGTCTCTACGTATATGATGCAAAAGTAACCTACATTTTTTAAATATTTGCAGGAAACAAATATTCCTGAGCAAACTCTCGTGACAGTGGTGAAACCGGGCTTACCGACCACTGCGGACTTATACTTACTACCATCTACAGATCAACCAAAGAGGAAGAGGAGCGTTCCTACTGACAAGGTACAGTATAGAAGCACTTACTGTAAATCAGTCCACAATCCCGGAAAGCTTCCACATATCACTGACTGGGTAGAACAACAGACCTCGAGAGAATATTATAGTTTGTTATATGAACACTTTTATGACATGAATATTTCTTGGCCTATAAATGCTACTGCTTCCCTTCTCCCTGGTGCCCAATGCATTAGAACTGCCGGCAAGTAGATATGAATAGCTCTTCAAGGAAATATTTGTGTTTGTCATGTATCAAGAGACCAACGAAGGGAAAGACCGCAATCTAGGATCCGAAAATGGAATTGTCCTCCATAAAACAAGCAGAACATATAACCCTGGGATGTTATGTTAGTATAGTATAGTAATATATGTCAAGCTGTTAAAAGGCTGGTATAATGGTGGATTTCACTTGCTTGTGTCAACCACCATTACTACCTCCTTTATAATCAGGGTCACTAGGGTTATGCCTAGTTCCCCTACCTTTTCTTGTATTAACGTTAGTCTACTTGCTTTGCTGCTACGTAAGTGTATACGACTGAGTAAATACAATTGTATAGTGAATAAAGGGTAATATTTATTACTAACAATAATCACACTTACATATAAAATAGACCAAACACAGAACACAGTGACTGATCACAGTATAGTATCAGTATACCCCAATACATATAACAAGTTAATATATACTGAGTATACTCACACTATACGTAGTACAGTATAAACACGGTATCACAATCCTACCTTATGCCACCACCCACTTACCTAAACATACATATGAATACAGTTACAATACAATACACGTGCTTACTGTTTCTGTCCCACTCCCTCCTAGTGATAACTGTCCCTGTGCGCTAATGGGTTAATACGGGATATGGAGGATAAAGGGTTAACCAGGGGAAGGGGTTGCTGTGTACCAGGGGATATGCAGGTAACTCAGGGAGAGCAAGTTACTGCAGGGGTTACTCAGGGCTGCAAGGATTACTAAGGGGTTACTCAGGGCTGCAAGGGTTACTTAGGGGTTACTCAGGGCTGCAAGGGTTACTTAGGGAACTCAGGGCTGCAAAGGTTACTTAGGGAACTCAGGGCTGCAAGGGTTACTTTGGGAACTCAGGGCTACAAGGGTTAACAGGGTATGGGAATGTGCAGGTGAGAAGCAGGGGAGAAAGGGTTACTTAGGAAACTGTCGGTATTAGCTCTTTGTATAGGGGGTGAAGATACTTAGCGCTCGTTGTCCAGGGGCGTTGGTGGAGCGGAGGACGTCGGTGAAGCGGTGAGCCAGGGAAGAGGAGACCACGAGGGGAGAGGAGACCAGGAGGGAAGATGTCCGTTGGTGGAGCCGGGGAGCAGAAGACAGAGAGCGAACGTACTGGTGCAGGGCTATTTAAACCCTGCCGGTACGCTCGCTCCTGAGCCAGGCGCAGGCACAATAGTGACGCTCGTGCCCAGCTCGCATGTGCCGGCGCGGTGATATGATGTCACCGGCTGGCTCATGAGCGCGGGGGGGGGATCCAATTAGTGGGGGATGTCTCCCCAATTAACCCCCCCCCCCCCCCCCCCGCCGATCGTGGAGACAGGAGATCAAAGATAATATCTCCAGGCTCACTCCCTGACTAATTGTCACTGTCCTGTTATGAGTATATTCCCATGGTCAGGCCTGTGTTTCTACAGACCTGACTCATGGGACATTAAGACATACACACATTATATATCTATATATATCCCCCCCTCCATCTCCATTAAAGAGGGGACACACTTCCCTTTACACAAGCATAGTGAATTTAGATAAGAAAATTTAATCCTATCCCCAGTACGATTCCCCAAGCATCACCCTTAGTACCCACATAGAACATAATTTAAAGGGGCACGACCACAGCGAGGAGTATAAATGGAGTGGTGATCTAGCATGTGCGCTATGGGACTAACGTTCTAGTGATCGTGGAGCGTCAGACCACCCACCGATCTAAAATTTATCACGTATTTATCTCTCCTTTAGAATCTTGACTGGCCTAAGTAGAGTCATGTGTTATTTAAAACCTTTAACTTTTATTCACCCCTTTTCTGGCCCACCACCCAATAACTACACGTGACAACCGAGGTTGGATGTGAAATGGCCACAGCAGCCGTTTGTTTATTTATTTACATTATTTTAAATGCAATTTTAATCCGAAACATTCGGATAACTCCTTTAGGAATTCGACCGGAGAATTCCTCCTCTAATTCACATGACCCAACATGGGTCAGAATCAAAAATAACAATAAACATTATTAACACTTTAACAGAGCAGGGAAAGTCCTTGAAGCCATTTAAACCGGATTTCCTTTAAATTACACATCTGCAAACCACCACCAACTCTTTACCTCCAGCCGTAAACCAGCTCGGAGGCATCGCTCACCTCTGCAGATGGCTCCAACCACTAGAAGACCACTTCAAAGGGATAACACCCTATGAAGTCTTCAAATGATATACCTTTTTGGGGGACGCATACCCCCGATGCGACCTCCCCACCATTTTGTACTGACCAACCTCAAGGACTCCCCCCGCCACCGCGAAACAGGCCTTGACTACCTTAAGCCTGTGAGTCCCTCCATACCACAACCGCCCTCTCAATTCCTTCTGCTAAGGCTAGGCTCCACATATCAATTCCAATCTCGGTCAAATGTACCCCATCACTCCGCCAATAATTTCCAACTCCAGACTCCAAATTCCCGTGTCGGACACAAATGCCCCCGTTCTTGGCAACAAAACGTGACACCGCCCGGTTCACCTTAATGCGGGCTTTATTAACCCTCTCCACTGACCTTGCCAAGCGCCAAAACTTCCTTGGAACGATGTCCGACCAAACAATCACTAAGGATGGATAAGACGCCCACAGACATAACAAATCATGCTTTATAGCCCGCACTAGCTCACAAAAGGGGCGTACTCCTAGATCGTTCTCCCCCAACATGCAACACCAAAACCTCCGGGACTTTATCCAGCTGAGAGCATGTTTGAAACTCGGCCAGTACCGGGCTCCATAACATACCTCGAAATCCCAGCCAATGTAAAACCGCATCTTGCTGCGGAAAGCGAAGCTGGCGGCCCATTCGGGCGCACGTCCGCCCGCAATGCCTCCCAGTGCACAAAAGAGTGTCCTAACAGCCAAACTAAACATGGGCGATGATCTGAAATGAAAGGACAAGCAAACGCAAATAAAGGCCATACGAAACAATTTACAAACTCACAACAAATGAGGGCGCACGTAAGTCCTAAACCTATTAGACTCCCAGCGACCAATGCGACGCACACCCTCGTCATCCAACCCCCAATGCCCAGCTTCCGTAGCCGCGCCGATCCTGAACGAGTGAGACGAGTAACACCCATTCCCAACTTCAGCCAAGCATTTTTTGACCACTGCATCAAATTGATACCTGGACAGAAAAGAGCCATTCTGATGGCGGAGCAATGGCGACTCAGGCACCTCGCCACGTGGCTTGAACGCAACCATGCAAGCAACCGGACACATCGCCGACCCGGGGAGAGCAAATAACACTATCCGCTTACCCCGTCCCAACTGATCAGTCTTGGACCGCCGCACCAACAACTCGAGTCTATCCCCGTAAAGACCCACGTCCGCCTGTCGCAGTCCCCCAGCCCTCGCCGTACTAGGAGAGACCAACTCCCCAATTGGGAGTGCTCCAAAAAACGCGAGGGAAAAAGCCAACCGAAACAACTCTACCTCATAAGGTGAATTATGCCTCTACGCAAACCTTTCAAAGCTTGCCTTACTAGAAAATGCTTGGACACATCCTGGAAAACCCGTAATTTAAATCCAAACGCCAAACCCGCAACGAAACGATTCACCTTAGCCAAAGAAAATTCCGCCTTCCAAGCATCCCCCAACCAGTACAGCAATGCTACCAACCTGTCTTGTTCCGTGATGAAGTTACCCAACACTCTTACCCACTCCTCCCATTGCTGCCAACAAGCCGAATAAGCGTTCCAAGTCACACTCACCAACGACCGTTCAATCAACCTGTCCACTGGACCGAAACCAGATCCCAGAGATGCTCCGGACAAGCCACGCCGAACGGATCTGCTCCCGGTGCCAATTGACGAAAGCGATCCCACTGCGAGCGAGAAAGAGCATCAGCAATACAATTGGAAACCCCTGGTACATGCACCGCAACTACCCACGCGTTTAGCGACAAGCACACCAACACTAGGTTACGCAACAACTGAACCACAGGTGGAGAAGATGCTGATAAATTATTAATTGCCAACACCACCCCCATGTTATCGCAGTGGAAACAAATATTTTTATCCCTGAGCCTGTCCCCCCAAATGGTCGCCGCAAACCACGATGGGGAACAGCTCGAGCAGGGCCAGATTCCGCGTAAGGCCACTGATCACCCAGCTGTCCTGCCAGTTCCCCGCACACCATTGACCCCCCGCATACGCGCCAAAACCACCGGACCCCGCCGCGTCAGTAAACAACTCCAACTCACTCATATCTTGCACCGGGGACATCCACAACGATTTACCATTATATTGCCCGAGGAATGCATCCCATACCTGTAGATCTGCCCTGTGTTCCAGCCCAAGCCTCACAAAATGATGGGATGCCCGGATACCCGCTGACGCCAATCGCCTACTAAAAATTCTACCCATTGGCATAATTCTGCAGGCAAAATTCAACTTCCCCAGCAGCGACTGGAGCTCGCGCAAAGTGATCTTCTTCAATCGGCAGGCCCGCCTCACCTCATGCCGTAAGGGCAGTAATTTATCCTCAGGCAGCCTGCACTCCATAGCGACCGAATCAATTGCGATCCCTAAAAAACAGATGGTAGAGACCGGGCCCTCAGTTTTTCCCGACGCCAAAGGAATTCCAAAATCCGACGCAACCTTCTGCAAGGAATACAATAGGTTACCACAAACAGGGGAACAGCTAGGGCCGACACACAGGAAATCATCAAGATAATGGATCAATGAGTCCACCCCTGCTACACCCTTCGTCACCCATTCCACAAAGCTACTGAAAGCCTCAAAGATGGGCAAGACAGAGAACACCCCATTGGAAGACACCTGTCAACATAAAACCCCCCCGTTCCAGAAACAACCCAACAGCCGTTGGCTCTCCGGGTGTACCGGCAGCAACCAAAAAGCCGCCTCAATGTCTGTTTTCGCCAACAATGCCCCGGGCCCCGCCCCACGCACTAACGCCACCGCTTTATCAAATGACGTGTAAACCACCGAGCATAAATCGTGATCTATCCCATCATTTACCGACGATCCCCTGGGAAAGGACAAATGGTGAATTAAACTGAATTTACGGGGCTCTCTCTTCGGCACAATTCCCAAGGGGGATACAACCAGATTCGCAATCGGCGGCTCGCCAAAAGGACCGGCCATGCGCCCCAAAGAAACTTCTTTCAAAAGTTTTTCCGAAACAACCGCCGAGTGCAAATAAGCCGACTTAAGGTTACGCCGCGTAACCGGAACCTCATGCGGAGGAGGGGGAATAACAAAACCAAACAAAAACCCCTCCAAAATTAACTTGGCTGCAACCCTATCCGGATATTCATTTAGATACGGTGCCATTCTGTCCACACTCACCGGCGACCGCCCCTTGGCCAACGGAGGAGGACTGAGGACCTGACCACTTCCCTTTTCGCATACATTTTGCAGCCCCATGAGAGGAGCCGTTACACTCTGAACAGACATGTTTAAATTTGCATGAGGCCCCGAACTTACACTGGCCATCATTGAATTGCCAGCAGAACCCAAGTTTTGACCCGGAACCCTGTCCGGACTGACCCGACTGACCTCCTTGGCCAACGCTCCCGGGAAAGGACTGCTTAACCGGGGCCGTAACCCGCAACCGCAGCGCAATATCTTTTTAATCCCACCGAATCGCCGGCCGTACCTCTTTTCGCTGGCGAAATTGCTCATCATACCGTAACCACGCCTGCCCCCCGTACGCCCGATAGGCCTCCCCTATGGCATCGAAATAACAGAACAACGCCGAGCAATTTTCCGGCGCCTTTTCCCCGATCACGCTCGCCAAAATAGCAAAAGCTTGCGACCAATTAATGAACGTCTGCGGGATAAGCCTATACCGCCGGCGTTCTTCTTCTTCTTTCTTACTCTCATCCCGCTTGCCTTTATCCAAGTTGAACTTTGCAAGCGGCAGAAGAGAAAAAATTTCCACATACTCATCCTTCCAAATCCAGTCCCTAACCTCCTGTTTAAGGTGAGCCCCTAACGGAACCTCAAAACAGACATAAACTTCGCCCCGAGCATGATCATCCAGCCTATTTCTATCCCCATCCTTCTGCGCCTCAGTTTGAACCGACACTGCTACCGCTTCCTTAGACACCCCCGGAACATCACTACCCACGGACCACGGCAGTACATCACGAGGACCTTCCCATACCACCGCCGGGGACACCGCCGGAACTACAGGAACAGCTGCCCTATCTAAGCGCCCGACTAACTCGCGCAAACAACCCACCAAATCCGATAAGCCATCGCGCCCGACAACGCCACTATCGACAGCCGCAACCTCCACGCTCGCTGCCCCACCCTCAAAACCCGACATGAAAATTGCTGGATACGGTAAAGTAGGAGTTACACACTCACCAGGCTGCCCTGGCGCTGTATTCCCGCCAGCCGGAAAATTCTGACCGCGGTGCGACTCATCCAGCTCCCCATCTTCTAGATCCTCTCTCGCTGCTGACTGGTACTCACACCGACATCTCCGACATGGGGACCCCGATACGCTGGCCGAGGGGCCGGCCACCTGCCGCCCGACCGTAGGGACCCAGACCTCCGACCGGACCTGTTGCCTCGACGTTGTCGTTGATCTTGGCGTCCTCCCCGATGAACTCGAGGAAGCCTGCCCCCTGGCCGGCACATCACCATGCGGGGCGGCCGTGGACTGCACCCGGCATACTGCGGCTGAAGGCGGGGGTGTGATAGGGAGCCCGGCCTGCGACTCCCTGTTATCCGCCGAGCCCCGTCGCGGCTGGGGATTCCTGCCAGGACGCAGGCCCTGGGAGGAGGCGCCCATCCCAGCAACCTGGCCTGCAGCGTCCTTAGAAGGGCTCCCCCTGCGACGCCGGGCCCGCGGGGCCATGTCTGGGCTCAGACGCTCTGGTGGACGGGACCGCCGGGAGCGGTGGGGTGACCGGGCCTGAGCCACCGCTCCCGATGACGCCCTCTGCTTTATCGGAGCAGGGGCCGCAGGGATCATCTCTCCCCCCCCGCTTATATATCACTAACGCCTGTGAGGAGGGCGGGGGAAGGGAGCGCCTCTGTGCCAACTGCCGACACAGAGCGCGACGGGCATGCCGGAGGGATCCGGGCTAGCGCTGCAACTGTCTCTTCCAGCCAGGCCGGATCGTGGAACGCAGCTGCAGCCTGCAGCTGCTCGAGCAACGCGGCCGGAGAAGACATCATACTACGGGGCAGTGAGAGGTAAGTGCACTACAGTCAGAGCTAAGTTCTGTACCTGTTGTTCCCCTCGCTGCTTCCGGCTCAATGCCGAAAACAGCGGGAGGAACAGATACCTCCCCCATGTCCCCTCCCCTCTACGCTCCTCCTTTCCCTCCACTAACCATCTCCTTTCTTATTGGATCCCTCTTCCTCCTATGGTAGTCATGGAGGCTTTCCCTTAAGCCCTCCGTGCTGCCGTCCAGCCTCGTCTTTCTTATTTCTGGACCTTTCCTATCTTTTGATATATGTACTAGCCTGTTTTCTTAAGCGGTCTTCTCATGCTTCCTGAGTGGGATAGACCTAAGACAATAAAGCAGGCAGAACTTCTAGTGACGTTTTCAGTTTAGGTAGTAACCTCAGGCGAAAGTGGGTCACGTAGAACAAAAATACAATTGGCAGCCACCTGAAGTATCAAACCCATTAGGAAGTCTTTTAGGCAACCTAATGTCGCATTTACTAGCCATGCTGTTTGCTAAACATCAGTTTAAGTATGTTCAGGCCATCGTTAAGTAAAAAATGTCTTAGTCCAACTGGGGAAAACACCAGATCTTCATGTTATTGTGGAGAGCTGGCACTGTTCCTCATATTAAAGGGGTATTCCAGCCATTAGTATTTATCACCTATGCCTTGATCAATGGGAATTCAACCGCTGGGCCCCACAGATCACTAGAACGGAGTCGCCCATTCAGGTCTTGGAGACACATTCGAGTTTAGCATTTGAGGTGGGAAGATATTTCTCCAAAAATAGCGTCACACAACTGCAATAGAATTTGTTTTTAGGTCTAACATTCTGTACTGATTAATTTCCTAACCCCTTCCCAAAATCCTCTGTAAATGTACGACAGAAGTCGGAGGGGGAAGTATGGAAAGTACAAAAAAAATGTAAAAGTTAAAAAAAACACCCTTTTCCTATTTTCACCCTAAAGTTATGTAAACAATGAAAAAAGTAAACATAACTGGTATCTACAAGGAAAACTGAGGATCTTCCAGCTCATCTTTAAAAAGGTATACATTTATTCAGCAAACATTATTACAAATTTGAGACAGAGCACAGGTTAGGTGTGTGGACGCTATAACTGGTATCACCATATCCGTAAAAATCGGAACTATTCAAATATATCATTATCCCTTCGAAAATAAAAAACGCAGTCAAAAATAAAAAAACGCCAAAATTGCTGTTTTTTGGTCACCAAAAAAAGAATAAAAAGTGATTAAAAATTGCATGTACTGAAAAATGGTATTAATAAAAACTACAGCACGCCGCACAAAACACACCCCTCAGACATCTCCCTCGGTGGAAAAATAAAAACTTTATGGGTCTCAGAACATGGAGAAAACCAAACAATTTTTTTTTTTTTAACAAATAATTTTTATTTTGTTAAAGTAGTAGGTATCAGCACCTTCGCAGTGACTTGCAGAATAAAGTTAACATAATTTTTACGACAGGGTGAACACCGTTAAAATAAAACCTAAAAAACAATGTATGAATTGCTGTCTTTCTTTTCCATTCCACGCAAAAGAAATATCATTCTAAAAGTTTCTGAGTACATTATGTGGTACATCAAATAGTGGCAATATAAACTACAAATCGTCCTACAAAAAAAGAGCCGTTATACGGCTACGTCGATATAAAAATAAAAAAAAGTTATGGTTCATGGAATGTGGGGAGGAAAAATCCAACATTTAAAAATTCAAAATGGCTGCAAAGAGAAGGGGTAATATATCTTCATAGAGATCAGAGCTTTGTTTTTCTGATAGAGCTCAAAATCACCTACATAGACATATAGTTACATTATAAAATGATGGCTGCTTGCAGACACCTATAGGGGGAGCTTAGGAACTGCACAATGTATAACAATATACAGTAAGCCCCTAAGCTCCCCCTGGGGGTGTCTCCAAGCAGCCAACATTTTATAATTTAACCAGTGGCGTAACTACCGCTGTAGCAGCCGTAGCGGCTGCTATGGGGCCCACAGCATGAGGGGGCCCGTGTCGCCCGCCAGCATGTGCCCCCTCCCATGGCCGGAGGCTCCGCTAGCAGCCGCTATGGCTGCTACAGCGCTACGCCACTGAAGGGCTTGTTCCTACAAAAGACATGCATCCCCTATCCACAGGATAGTGGATACATGTGGGATCGCTGGGACGCCCAGCGAAAAGGAGAACGGGGGACCGAAAGTCCCCCGAAGTTCTCCATGACAAACCTCGGACTTCCGGGGTCTGTCGGCAGCTCCATAGAAATGAATTGTGCACCGCTCGCGCTTGTGCGCATGCGTGACCAGCGCTCCTTTCATTTTTATTGAACTGCGCAGACCCCGGAAGTCAGAGGTTTGTCATGGAGAACTCCGGGGGACTTTCGGTCCCCCGTTCTCCTTATCGCTGCCAGCGATTACACATGTATAGGGGATTTTTTTTTGGGGGGGGGGGTTGGGGGCTGTATGGCGTTACCTACAGAAGGGGTTTGGGGCTGTATGGCGTTATCCACAGGGGGGCGCTGTATGGCGTTATCTACAGGGGGGCTGTATGACCTTATCTACAGGGGGGCTGTAAGGCGTTATCTACAGGGGGCTGTTTATGGCGCTATCTACAGGTGGGCTGTATGGTGCTATCCATAGGGGGCGCTGTGTGCCTGAATCTATAGGGAGGCACTATCTACAAGGGGGGTTGTGTGATACCCAGGGGAGGGGGGCCCCAGTCAAAAGTTTGCTATGGGGCCCAGTCTTTCCTAGTTACGCCCCTGAATTTAACTATATGTCTATGCAGGGGATTTGGAGCTCTGTATCAGAAAAACAAAGCTCTAACCACTATATAGATATATTATGAAATTATTCAGTGCAGAATATTGACTTATTTAGATAAAAAGACAAGACGGTATTTAAGGGTGGAATTTCTCTTTAAGAAAAAGAATATAAAATCACAGTATGTACAGATAAATTCCATGTCGACATGAGCCATTAATATCCATCACATTCTCATTTGTGTACTGTATTCGTTCTAATCTTTTGTTGGTGGAGATTAATTGAATGCTTTATGTCGATGACGAAATGAATATATTTGAAGCTTTGTTTTTTCTGATCCTATCATAATTATATGTTGATTGTTTAACGATGTTGCTGAAATAATGGGGTTATTGCGCCATGGTTTCCTTATCTGGAGAAAAGTGATGAATTCATGTGTAGCTTTACAGACCCTTGTGATTGTTCTGATCTTCTTTTCCTTTGTCTGGCATTAAATTGAATTAAAGTTGTTAAATAATTAATTTAGATTTTTTTTTTTTATATTTATATGAAAACATCAATCAACTTCGAAATTTCAAAATAATAATTGGAATTCATTATTTTCTGTCGCTTTTCATTTTTCTATGTTTTTTTTCTATAATGTTGTTCTTTTTTTCTGCACTTCCTATATAATTAGGAGGTTTTACAAATATAGAAAGTTTGAAAATAAATTGTATTCAAACGGTAGATAATTAAATTGGTTGATTAGATTTTTTTTCCAATCCAACGATCAGCTATCTTTAAAATGATAGGAAGGAGTTACGTTTATTTTTTTTAATTGTTCTATTTTTTTATTTGCAATAAATTCATGTTTTTTTTATTTTTATTTTTTTATTTTATTTTTTATTTTTGCAGTTCAGCACCTACTGTGGCTAGAAAGCCAGCCAGTAAATGTGCCCCCTTCCCTTTTAAGGACTTTTAAGAATAGCAAAAAAAAAATCTGATAAATTGGGGTAGCTTTATCAATAGTGATATAAAATGCAACATTTTATGTAATCATGAAAATAGCACAAATTGCAGGAGATTTACTAAGAAAAACGCACCAGAAAGCTGGTGGAAATTGCGCCAAAAGACTGTAGTACATGATGTGCGCCAAATGTATTATGTGTTCTAGATATCTTCTGCACCTTCCTCGACATTTTGAAAATTGTCTAAAAAAACGGGATATGGCTAAGAGTTGTAAAATGCGCCACGTTTGCTACCAGCGCATGCCGTTTTTGTTGCTGCAAAATTCTGGTCTTGGAAATTGTGCAAAATTTATTATACAGCATGCACTGTGATACATTTTGTGCGATTTCTGCCTGTCTGGTCTAGTTTTATTAATAATAAATCTGCCACTTTGTTTGTCCTTGCGCCACCTTATGGCTGGAGTAAATTACATATATATTTTGCGCCACAAAATGGCACACACTGTTAATACATTTTTTACATTTTATAATTCATCGTAGCTATAACCCCTTTTCTAGAAACTTTTAAAAATGGTAGATTGTGGTGCAATAAATGTCTAAAACACAGAATAAATTTGGCGTACTCCATGTAGGGCATTTTTTTGCTGCAATTTCTGGCGCATTTTGGTTAATAAATCTCTCCCATTGTGTTATACCTAGTGCAAGACCCGAGAGGGCAGAGGATGAAATCTCTATTTAGTGTTCTTGGTTTATCTATACGTCTATCGTCTCCTTTAACCCCTTAACGCACCAGTACGTCCTGTATTGCAGTGCTTTAAGGCACCGAGACATACTGGTGCGTTCTGGCTAACAACTGTCACCCTGTCAAGGGACTAGGTGACAGAACTGTGCCATCAACTGTTTATGACAGTTGATCGGCACAGTAAGACAGCGGAGGATCAATCACAGCGGTCCCCGGCCGGCGATCGATGTGATTGGTCAGTGACAGCAGACTGACAAATACAGCTCCTTGACGACAAAACTGGGCTGCAAACATGGGTTCACACGACCTATTTTCAGACGTAATGGAGGCGTTTGCCAATATGTCGGCAAACATCTGCCCATTACTTTCAATGGGCTTTACGATGTACTGTGCCGACGACCTGCCCTTTTACGCGTCGCTGTCAAAAGCCGTTTTTCATTGACTCCAAAGAAGAACAGCTCCAAATTACGTCCGTAAAAAACGCGGCGAAAAACGCGAGTACATGCAATTACATCTGAAATTTTTCTCCTGAAAACAGCTCCGTAATTTCAGACGTAATTGCAGTTATCGTGTGCACATACCCTTACAGTGTCTGATCTCCTCAGTCTGAGAGGGAAAGTAGGGAGATCGGACATGTAAGGGTATGTGCACACGATAACTGCAATTACGTCTGAAATTACGGAGCTGTTTTCAGGAGAAAAATTTCAGACATAATTGCATGTACTCGCGTTTTGCAGGGCGTCTTTTACGGACGTAATTTGGAGCTGTTCTTCATTGGAGTCAATGAAAAACGGTTTCAATTACGTTCCAAGAAGTGTCCTGCGCTTCTTTTGACGAGGCTGTAATTTTACGAGCCGTCTTTTGACAGCAACGCGTAAAATGACAGGTCGTCGGCACAGTACATCGTAAGACCCATTGCAAGTAATGGGCAGATGTTTGCCGACGTATTGGAGCCGGTTTTTCAGACGTAATTCAAGGCGTAAAACGCCTCCATTACGTCTGAAAATAGGTTGTGTGAACCCAGCCTAACAGCGTGCCAAGTGAAAGACTAGCTGCCATTTACCCCAATTAACCTCTCCACTGCTGCCAAGTACCCCAAATCTCCCTTCTCTACTTCCACTAGATTGTAGGAGCTTCTAATAAGTAAATAAATAAATAATAGAGAGAGAGAAGGACAGAATAGAGAGAGAGAGATACATTTTAGGGATAACATACAGGATTAGATTACTAGGGATTAGTTAGGTATAATTATATAGGTAGATAGGGATAGTTAGCTAGGAATAGTTAGGGACGTTTTATAAAAATAGAATTAAAAAAAATATTTTAAAAAACTAAAATTAAAAATTTATATTTTTTTTATTCTGAAAAAATTTAGATTTTAATTTTAACGGCCTAATTCCAATAAATTCAGCAAAAATCATGTTGGGTCAAAATGCTCTCTATACCCCTATATAAATTCCCTAAGGGGTATAGTTTCCAAAATGTCCCTCCAGGACTTTGCAAAGGCGACACAACAGCCAAAAACCATTCCAGCAAAATCTGCGCTCCTTCCTCTCTGAGCCCTGCCGTGAGTCAAAACAGCAGTTTATTACTACATATGGGGTGTTTTCCATAATCGGGAGAAATTGCTTTACAAATGTTGCGTTTTCTCCTTTATTTCTTGTAAAATGTAACATTTCTATGTTTTTTTAGAAAAAAATTTGGTTTACGTTATCACAGACTAATTCCAATAAATTCAGCAAAAAACCTGTGAGATTAAAATGCTACTTATACCCCTAGATAATTTTCTTGAGGGGTATAGTTCCCAAAATGGGGTCACTTTTGGGGGGTTTCTACTGTTTTGGCACCACAAGACCTCTTTAAACCTGACATGGTGCCTAAAATATATTGTAATAAGAAGGAGGCCCCAAAATCCTCTAGGTGCTCCTTTGCTTCTGAGGACGGTGTTTCAGTCCATATAGGCCCACATGTGAGATATTTCTAAAAACTGCAGAATTTGGGCAATAAATATTGAGTTGCATTTCTCTGGTAAAACCTTCTGTGTTACAGAAAAAAATATAGTTTGGATTGTAATTAAAAGTGTCCATACACATTAGATGAAACTCGTCCAACGATCTAATGTGTACGGGGGCTTCCTGACCCTCCCCCCAACAGCAGATGTTAGGGGAAAAAAGTAAGGATCGGACATGTTGGATTTCAACATGCCCTATCCTTTGTTCCCACAGGAGATAAGCAGCTGCCAGAAGGATCGGGCAGTGGCTTATTTTCCTCTCTTAAATTATATAATCACACCTAACCGAGCATGCATGAATATTGGGAAAAAAAATAACTGTTTTCTAATGTGTATGGCCACCTTAAAGATATTGGGGTTGCAGCCAATGGTGTTTACGTAACAAATGTTTGCATAAAAAAATTGGAAATTGTGATTTAAATTTTTCTGAAATTCAGGAATAATGTACACCACATGGAACATATAGTATGGGGTAGGAATATGAACATTTCATTATATAACCAAATTTAAACATGACATAAAACACAGTATAAAAAGAGAATAAACATAGGACTAAGGTAAGACAGTGTCAGAGATGATCATTGCTGGACAGTATTGGAGAAGAGGTGTCTGTAGGGTTTCTTGATGTAAACAGTCAGTCCGAGCATTTTAATACCCCACAGTATGTATAGTAATTGGCATTTTTTCTTCTTGCAGAGGATATCGGTGATAACACAGGCCGTGAATGCACATAATATCACGTTCTTCCTCAGAGGTGGATTTTGGGTTCTAGTGACATTAAGTGATTCCGAATCAGGTAACCCTTACTTTTAAGTGTCTTTTAAAAACACGTTTCTATTTTCCCTAAAGCAAACACAATCTTTTTTTTTTTTTTTGTATAGGTTCAACATTCTGTGCTGATTAACTTCTTAATATATTTTTATAGAGGTTGGAGCTAGGTTTTTCTGCTACAGAGCTCAAAAATCCTCTGCATAGACATAGGTTTGAAAGATAATATTCTGGCTGTCTGAAGCCGCCACTAGAGGGGGCTTTCTGCATATTGCCCTGATTATACATTGCAGTGAGCTCTTAAGCACCCCCTAGTGGTTGCGGCTGGTAGCACAATTTATACTTTTGGATGGAAAATCCATTTTCACCAATGATAATTTTATCATTGATCATTTTTGGCGTTTACACCGGGCAATTATAGTTCTAAAGGTTCTAAATCATATATCCTTTATGTGCAAACAGGTTTCTAGTGTTTCCTAAAGGGGTTTTACTGTTTCAGCAAATAAATCTTTTTTAATGTATACAAAAATAAAATATATATGCCAGATAATCCAATATATACGTTTTGCATATTTTCTCTGCTTCGGTCATTGAACCTTCATTATTTAAATCTCTCTTTTGTAATAAGCCAAGCACCCATGAAATCATCACATGATCAGGACAGATTTTTATTCTCTGGAAGTAAACAATGAAACAATTCAATGACTACAAGCAGAGATCCTGGAAACTGTGAGGAACTGATTACCAAAGTATATTAGAAAATTACTGAACTTTTACAATGAATAAGCTTTATTTGCTAAAATCTAAAATCTCCTAAAACACTATCAATAAAAAAAAAAGGATAAATAACTCGTCTTATGCTTGAAACCTTCTGTCCCTTCCACTGAATTAGTCTGGATTGGTACCTAAGTCTTTTATATATTTTATATATTCATAATGTTTTGCCAATTTTCCAAAAGTAATTGATGATCAGGAAGAACCAGAAACGTCTTTTTGACGATTTCTAGGTATAAGATTCCAATTTATAAAGGGTAAGTTCACTTTTACCAACCAAGGTCTGATAGATGGTCCAAGAGCAAGTGGCGCACATAGAGACAACGCAGGACGTAGCGGTGTAGACTAACCCAACCCAACTTTTCTGCCCCCAGTAGGGCCCATTAGACTCCACCTAGTAACCTAAACAATGTGTTTTCTCCTGCAGAGTCCCGAGCGATTGGAGGAACAGGAGGGTACTGGGCTATAGTGATTATCTTCGCCATCTGTCTTGTAGCGGTCGGAGCTTTCATCCTTTATAAGTTCAAAAGGCAAGTCACATCCATCCAATTTGTTCAATATGGATTAGCAGACATACGAGTGTACGCAAAATATTGGGATCGCTTCAAGTCCCACAGAAATTAAAGGGATCTGTAAAAAGAGTTGTTTGGTGTAGTCAACCTCTATCCATGTGTCTAGTTAGAACAAATAAATGCATTAAGGTGGATCTGTCAACAGACTGTGCTGTTCTCCTCATGAATGTGTAGTCTTTGATAGTTCCTATCAATATTAATTTGTGCCGTTTAGGCTAATAGAATAATGGACATGTCCTTACATAGGTCAGCATAGTCTGATGACAGTTCCGCCTAAAAGTGGAGTCCCTCGCTTGGGACCCCCTTTTTAATACCCATAGCGGAGAGCCAATTCCAAGAATGGTGCTTCTTTTGGAGGACCTGACATGTCCGTACATTACATTGACAGCCCATTGATTTCCATGCAGTATTGGCCTAAGAGGAATTTCTTTGATTGGTTCTTTTTCTTTATTATTCATTTAACACCATGTTGTTTTTAGATACAGTATTTTATGCGGATTAATTTCTTAATCATTTTTTATAGTGGTTGGAGATTTGTTTTTCTGAAACATAGATTTACAATATAACATGCTGGCTACCTGCAGTCACCACTAGAGGGAGCTTACTGCATACTAGTTTATTATGAGGTTCAATGTATAACTACCATTATGCAGTAAGCTCTTAAGCTCCCTCTAGTGGTTATAGCTGTGTAGCTTATTAAGATCCCTTAAGATCAATGCAACAGAGAACACTGGTACAGAAATATTGGGGTTGGGTAAGTATTTATCAACCGACCAGTATTTTTCTTATGCCCGTTGCACTCGACCGAGTGCCACTTGGGCCGTTTTTCATGGTATCCGAGTGGCACCCGATAGTTTTCACGGACCCATTCATTTTAGCTGGTGAATTCCGACCCATGGAAAGATAGGACATATCCTATCTTTCCACTGATCACAGACGGGACCTGGCTGGCACACGTGGTCGTGTGCTTGAGGCATTAGACTGCACAGAAAAAAAACACGTGAATACAGGTAAACCATACAAGCTTGATGCAGGTGGTCAGTATAGAGACAGTAGGATAAGTAGATATTGGTCCAAAAAGCCTAATCACTAATTCCCTTTTGCACATCAATGGACCCATGTGAAACACCCAGGCAATGTCACCACTCCATGACGTGGACACTTGGGAAGGAGAAGATCAGAAGGTCTACAGAGATCAGAAGGTCTATAGTCTAAGAGCTTCCATCCTTGTAACCCTGTGGCCCCTAGATTGCTTATACTAGACCCAACATACAGCCTAAATATACGGCCCTATTATCAACATAAAAAGCTACTAGTTCCAGTTCTTGTTTCACCACCAGTGAAGAGCACATTTATTAAATGCTATTTTTATATGTGATACAGGAAAATGCCAGGCAGGAACGTCTATGCTCAGATGCATAATGAGAAGGAGCAGGAGATGACAAGTCCTGTGAATCACAGCGAGGACACACAAAATATCATCCAGGGAGAAGAGTTCATTGACGATGACTTGGACACACAAACGCTAGGAAATGCAAGAGGTAATGGAAAATTGGTAGTAAGATGTACAGAGTGGAAAATAATATGTTGTTTCTTAGTATAATCCCAATAACTATAGCTGAAGATGACTTTAGAGATGTAGTTCTTGATATAACTGAGACTTCTAGTTCTTCTCACTGGTGAGCTCCATCTTGCTCTAAATTCTCAACAGGTTCCCTAATATCCATCTGTAATACCAAGCTCGACATTAGAAGCCCATGTTGTCTCCCTCATACCAGGGGCAAAATCAGTATTTTCATTGCATTTCCAAATGCATACTTTTTAAACCAAGTTATTTCCCGCTGCCCTCTGATTTTTACGCTACGAGTATCGGTCTGCACGTATACACCAGCCTAGGACTTTATATTACAATCCCTAATATAAAGGGCTACTGGATATGTGCTGACCACTTGTTATAGTGTAAAAACAGCATAGATAGTGCCACACTCAGTGCCCCTTGTAGAAGGTGCCATAGTGCCCCCTGTCGAAAGTGCCACAGTGCCCATGTTGACAGTGCCACACACAGCATTCTGTAGATAGTGCTACAAACTGGCCCTGTAGAAAGTGCCACACACTGCCACCTGTAAGTAGTGCCACAGTACCCCCTGTAAATAAATCCACACATGTTGATAGTGCCACAGGGCCCCCAAGTGTCTCACAACACACACACACTCACCTGTCATTGTTCCAACGCCGTTCTCCAGTGAACCTGCTTCAGTGGAACTACGATATATGGACAGTGACGTGAGGGGCTCTCTCTAGAGGTGGAACTCCCGGCCAGTGCGACCTGACACTGGGGATTCCGCTCCTAGAGGGAGTTTAGGTGGCGCTATCTACAGTGGGGGTGGCACTATTTGTAGAGGGGTGGCACTCTGTACAGTGGGGATGGACAGACGTTGGGGGCTCCCTCTCGGAGGGGAATCCCCTGCCAGAGCTTAGCCTGGGATTCCGATCCTTGAGGGAGCTTAGGTGGCGCTATGAACAGAGGGTCTTGCGCTATCTACAGGGGGTTGTGTGTGGCGCTATCTACAGTAGGGGTGTAATCCGGGGCTCTCAAAGCCCCGGCAGATATGAGAGTGCAGCGCTGCTCACACTGAAGCAGCACTGCATTCATTAAACACTGTTCCAGGCTGCCAAAGTTTATATACGTGAAAATTGCACAGGGCATTGTGAAGGGGTTATTAAATAAATAAATTGATTAAATATAATTATTACAGTGTTAAAAACCAGCTGATCACCTAGAGATGTGTCCACCCTTACCTTTGCTTGATTTTCGATAAGGACTCCAATTTGTCATGAAACAAATTCAATACAATATCGTGACATGCCTGCAAACCACTTGACTGGCTGCAATCTATATCATAACCACTGGGTGGCCACACATAGACACATAGCATAGACATCTCATGACGGAGTATATTAAAACTATGTGTATTTCCAACTCTGCTCTGCTAGCGCCACACATCTCAGGTTATGTTGACATGTGAGAAAGGGGAATGAAGGACATCTGTAGAAGAGTTGTCGGCGACCAGGACTTTTTGACAAGGTTCTTAAATTTGGCTAATAGAGGGGGATCCCGAGCAGGAGACACCCCTCCATGACATACCTTTACCCTAATAGGGCACATGAGCATGGGTTGCCCTTTTAATAGAAAGAAACTTGGAGAAAAGTAAAATATAATCTAATACATTTATACAAACACATTTTCATGCAAAAAGACATGGTTGGCACTAAAAAATATTTTGAGATGCTTACTAGAAGCTAGTGGTGAATCCTACACGGCACTGACTTTTTGCCATGTACAGAACTCCCAGGCTTATGCCACATGCCTGCGTTATTTTAACCCTTTTCTCCCTGCCCTCTCAGATTATGAAGTGGCCTAACACCATCTTGCTACATCCTGTCTGTATCATCGGTGCGTGCGTCCACGATATCTATTGCTTCTGGTACATGTGTCTACTACATGATATTAGTTAAAAAGGAGCTACACTTCAATGTTCTCTAGCAGCGCTCCCCAAGCTGCAGCCCACCCACTGTTGCAAATTACAATTCCCAATATGCCTGCAGCTGTCAGGTTATGATGGGAGTTGTGGTTTTTCAGCCGCTGGAGAGCCACAGCTTGGGGGAAATGGTTTTAAAGTGATAGCGGTTTTGAATATACTTTTGAATGTGTGCATATTGATGTGTAGTCTTTTAACATGCTTCCTTTAAAGGGCCCCACTTTCCCTGCAGAGGATTCATTAGCATAAACATGTATAACGGTACTGAGTCCCTTTAAATGGTAACTCAAATAGTTGGTTTTCTCCTCGTTCCTAATGGATACATAATGATATCTCTTATATCGGCATGTAACTATCTGATCTAATTGTATAAGCATGACACATTGATGTTTTTGATGTTTTTTGATTGATTTTGGTCAGGGTGCAAACCGAAGAGGGTTTTGTGTAGATGAGGTCCGAATATGACTAATATATAACAACTATTCTGAGCAGAAAAATATTAAGAATTTCACAGGAAAAAATAGTACAGTGGGGGTTTATAATTTCGGTACCTGGGCCCATTATGTTTTTAGGCTGGTTCTCAATGTGTGGTTCAGTTATTATGTTTGGTATCTAAGCTGCCTTAAACCTTCAGCCTCCTGATGAGATCTAGGTATCCAACTTTTTAACAATATTTCAGAGTTTAACCTATTGGAGACAGACAATTTTCTTTTTTTCACTTTTGTTTCTCCATCGTCGCATTTCAATAACTTTTTTATTTTCTGCCAGAGAGGACTTTTTTTGTTGGGCAAGCTGTAGTTTTTATTGGTATAATTTTGTGGTACATAAGACTTTTTTTTACTTTTTATTCCATTTTGATTTGATTTGAGGTGACCAGAAAATAGTTTTCAGTAATTTACGGGATTTCACCTTCAATAGGCCTCTGACTGCCATGGCAACTGATCTGCACCCTACTATTTAGTCATGGGGGGTAGTGATCGAGGGACAGAGGGAGCTCTCTCCCTCTGTTTAACCATTTAGATGCCGCAGTAGTTATTGACCGCGGCATCTAGAAGGTGAAATTGCCGGGATCATCATTATCTCCAATCTGCTTCGTTACAGGGGGGTATCAGCAGTTTGAAACAGCCGGCATCCGCGCACATGGTGCTGGCTAAGCTCCTGAGCCCGTGCTATATTGTGATGGCGCACATCTGACGTAACTGTGAGCCAGATATCGCCAAGGGGTTAAATATACATGAGGTGTTATTCACACCACAAAGCCATGTGTACTAAGCCTGAATGGTGTAGTATGTTGTATGGTGCCTCAGTACAGAGATATTCTTCCCTAGAACATTGAATGCTAGAAGTGTCATATTGGAGCTGTAATATAGCTGTGTGCATGAGGCGATACAGATTAGTACAGATTTTGATTTATGTCATGTCTCATACATCCAATCTTTTACTGCTTCCAAAATTTTCTGGTGGTTGCCCTCGGTAACAGACAGCGGTTAAGCTCCACCCTGCTGTCAGATAGAACTAAACCGTTAGGATACAGGTCTACCAGTCTGACCTCCTTTCTAAGGAAAAATGATGGTGGTGTTTTATGTTGCCTGGTTTGACCACCCAGGATATATGGTCATGGTGTTTGTCATCCCCACCATGATCTTTCCATGACCCTTGAGCCAATTCCACACCACCTTGTATGTTAGCAAAACAGTTTCTCTGTAGAGGGAAATTTTGTGCAGGTTTTGACCACCTAATTGCAAAGTGAACTGTGCTAAATGGCAAACTAAACCCTGCTACATCTGTACCTGAATACTGAACCTAAAACTGGTAGACTTGTTTGTCATTGCCCAATGTCCTCAATGTTTTTCTGAGACTCTGATGCGATGAACATTGTATAAAAACAGGGGGAGTTGCATTTAGCTGCTTTCATAACATTGTTGTATTTGGAGCTAATAATCCTATTCTATACCGGTAACTATTATACATGTGATTTAATTAATTTCCAAATGTCTCTAAAATTTCTTGTTACACATTGGAAATGCCACATGGCCAACAATAATTGGTGTATCCTGCAAAACAGGAAAATATTTTTTATGCTTTGCACTCAGCATCTGTGTCTGTTACTTTTATAAAACCATTGGAATCCATAGCTTGATTTTATTTACTTTTAAAGGACCACTAAACCTAAAAAAAAAAATCAAAACCCAAGGAACATTTAGGCCTGATACAGCAAGGGGTGGCAGAAACCAGCAAAAAATGAAAATACTAAATTTGATTTAAAAAAAAAAATGGGGGCCACGGGGACGCTTTGTCTACATGCACGGAATATTTCTTGTTCTTAAAGTGTACCTATTGTTTTATATATATATATATATATATATATATATGTGTATTTTACATTTTTAAAATAATAAATCAGTAGTGCCTGTGACTATATAAAACCCAAAATTTAATGTAAGTAGGGGGAAATCTCATCTTCCTCACTTTCCAGCAGCCTGTAGTTCCCTCTCCTTGTATGCGGGGTCTCTGTAAATGTTCAGAATCCTCCTTAGTCACCAAAAATTCATCTATTGTAAACCAGTAAATAGTAGACACAGAGGAGGAGAGATAGGAGGGGGATGCAGCTGCAGTTTCTTACTCAGTGTCTCAGTGGAAGAGCATCAGGTGGAGAGGGGAGAGGGAGCAGCAGGAAGGACATCTGGAGATACAGCAATCATGGAGATACAAAATGTGCATTTACAGAAACCGGCAGAGGGAAGGAAAAGACCTAAAATATGCAGATTACAGACATCATTGCTGGCCTACATCTAATGTCCATCTATAGCTGCCTAAGGAGGGATTGTGATTTATTTTTTGTAACAATAGGTACAATTTAAGATTGTTTTGTTGGAAACATCAACCTACTTCTATTCGATGGACTTAGTGGCCCTTTATGTCATTGAGCATCCATCCATTGAGCATCCATCAAGAAGCTCTCACTCATCCTCTGCTTCATTTTCCCATATACTTTATTTATGCTTGTTTTTTTGCGGCCCAACCTTGGGATTCCTCCACAACATTGCCTTGCAGTGACACTTTCTGGGAGAGGAGGATTCTTGAGCAGCTACAAGGTCCCTTTATTGTCGATGCCTGCCAGTGTTCAATCACAGGTCAGTGGCATGCTAGGTGGATGTCTACTCCCATCCCTTTGTCCCTCAAGATGATATGCACACTTAAAGTCAAACTCCGCTTTTCAACATTATTATACAGTGTCATTCTACATATCAGGATGACTTTTCTGATCTTGTACTAATCTTGAATTCCATATGTGCACTATTCGCTACCAAAGCTGCTATTAAGTGTTCTGCTGGCTGGGACGCTCGGGCAAAGATAGGAGGGGCTTGTGGGACATGTTGCCCCGGAGCAGTGCATCGGGGAAGGGCACCAACAAGCCACTCTGCTTTGGCCACGTTATTTAGATAAAGGAATAACAAACTAAATCTTTGCCCCAGATGAAGCAAAGTCTAGTTTTAACTCTGCATTAAACGTTAAATGTACTTTTTGGTTTAAAGAGGATATGCTATCTCTCTTGACATGTCCGTTTTAGTAAATACTTGTATTCCACTAGTTTAGGCCATATTTCTGTTACTCCGGGAAAGTATAAATAAATTGACAGCTGGGCGTTACCATTTCCTCGTCAATCGGGGGGGGGGGGGTTTCCTAAACAGTTTGACACTGATTGGACTGTTTCAGAGTGTGTAGGGACACGCCCCTTTGACAAAAGGAATAGAAACACCCAGTTGTTAATTTATCCATACATTTCCAGTAGGAACAATAGAGGAACAGAACAACACATAGTTCTAAGAAAAGGTGTGCCATTACTGATATTTTAAGGGGAATACAAGTATTTTCTAAAACAGACATGCCAGGAGAGCTTTAGAAAGGCTTAATCTTACCCGAAACATCTCAGGTAGTGAGTACTGTCACCGAACAATTTTTGGAATCGTATGATGATGTGGGTAAATTGGATGAATCCACCAGTTGGCTTGCACCAGACTAATAGCTAATAAGGTGCTGTTTACACTGCCCTCTTTTTTGAATGTCAGGGGTTGCTGTCTCTTTAAACCAAAGAATCTAATGCAAAACTGTCAGAACAAAACCAATATCTCCTTGGAGAAGTCATTTCAAATCTGGAAAGTGTTCTTCACCAGGTGAAGACTATATCTGCTGCAGTGGAGCATTTTTGGACATTTAGTATAATCATTACATTAAATTGTATAAAAACCTACAAAATACAGTTTCCCTGTGTAGAGGTGTGTCTGTCAGCACAATGTTGACAGAGTCCAAGTGACAACCAGCAGAATCTTCAGCTCAACTCTTGAATGTAGAAGACATGATGCAACTCAAGATGTCTACAAGATAAATAATTATAGTTATTAAAGACTTTCTACAAGTTTGAAAACTGGAAAATGATGTTCCATAGTGGAGTTACACTTTAACGCCCTTCGGACAATCGATGCACCTTGCCACTGATATATGATCCCCACCGACACACCAGAACATCCATGAGCCACCATGGATAAGAACACAGTGAATTTTCTTTTCTTTTGTTACCGCACCTATTTATTTTATATTCTTGTGGTAAACTTACCCTTTTTCCATTTTTTACGAAAATTTTTATTGAAGAAACGATCAATCAATGGAATAATTCCCTTTCTCTCTTTCTTTGTCTTCCCAGGTAATCACTCAGGAGTGGTTTTAAGTATTAACTCCAGAGAAATGCACAACTATCTGGTTAGCTGATGTTTACATATGGAGACAATCGTCACAGACTCTTCCCTATATTGTAATATTTCTCCCTGGTAAATCATCAGACTGGATTATCAGACTGTAAAAGCAATTGGAGAAGTCGTTTCTAACCCGTTCTGAAGATATAAAACATCTGCTACTATGGAAGAGCAATCGACCTATATGTTTTACGGACTCGTTTTCATACGAATTGTTACAATTCATATTCAAATGGTAGCAAATTTGTAACCCACAACATATTTTTGTGTTCTATCCATATTATGTGTACTTTATTACCTTTTATCTAGATATTTTTTTTCCTCAAGTTTACTTTAGAATACGGATATTTTCACCAGTTGATTATTACCCCCACTCCCCCCCTCCCCCGGTTTCTGTATAAAGACAATGTGCTCTGAAAAAAGAACAGTGGTATAATGATACTATATTAATACGTCAGTAGTATGTCCGCACATAGGATCAGTCTCTGCACTATTTCACTACAGCACCTGAAAGTAGGAGGATCTTCTGCCTAACAATGGGGATTCTGCACCAAATGGTAAGACATTCCAGACTGGTATAGTCGTCGCAAAATTAACACAGGGCAATGTTATTTTTTGTATCTTTGAAAAATATTAATAAAATAAAAAACAAAACAAATTCAGATAATAGAAGTGATTATTAGAATTTGATGAGTAAAGGATAATTCATGGATAAATCATTGAACTTTCTATTCCTCCGTGAGCCAGAGGGTTCTGCACAGATTCCCGTACTATGTTTTTAATACACATAATTGTCTGTGGTAAATGGATGTATTTTGCATGGTGTGTGAGTTCAGGTTGCCTAGCAACCACATGTGTTCTGTCTTGGTGACCACAGTTTCAGTACCGCAAGCTTCATAAACGCAAGTGGTGAAAACACGTTCTATCTGCTATATAATAGACTGCCTCTCCATGCTACACAGGCTTGTTTGAAGTCCCTCCTACTCAAAAAGATTGCACAAGAAATTAAGAAGAATCAGCACAAAGTGCAGGAGCAAAAAAGAGTAAGGGCACATTCACACGTGGCGGAATTGCTGTTGAATTCCGCTGCGGACAGTCCGCAGTGGAATTCTGCAGCAGCCGTTTTTTTCATGTATTTCTATACATTTAGAGGAAAGTTAGTTCAGACGTTGCGTAAAATAACTGTGCGGAAATGAGGCTGCGGTGCAGAATTTCTCCTTCGCAGCATGCTCATTATTTTGCGGAGAAGCAGCGGAATTTCACTGCGGATTTCAGCCTTTGCAATGCAAAAACTGAAATCTGTGGCAAGTCCGGTGTGATGAATTACCTGTCAAATATGCAAATGTTGGTGCAGATTCGTTGCGTAATTGCCCCAAATCTGCACTAACATTTGCAGCGGAAAAATTCTGCTACGTCTGAACGTGCCCTAAGGCTTCATTCAAATTTGCGTCAGGGCTCCGTTCACGGGTTCCGTAAGAGCGTTCCGTCAGGGGAACCCATAGACGGAACCATGACTGAAACACATGGAAACCATAGGTTTCCGTTTGCATCTCCATTGATTTCAATGGTGATGGATCCGGTACAAATGGTTTCCGTTTGTCACCGTTGTTTAAGGGTTCAGTCGTTTTGACAGAATCAATAACGCCGTCAACTGCGCTATTCATTCCGTCAAAACAACGGAACCCTTAAAGAATGGTGACAAACGGAAACCATTTGTACCGGATCCGTCACCATTGAAATCAATGGAGATGCAAACGGAAACCTATGGTTTCCATTTGTTTCAGTCATGGTTCCGTCTATGGGTTCCCCTGACAGAAAGCTCAGACGGAACCCGTGAACGGAGTCCTGACGCAGATGTGAACGAAGCCTAAGTTATATGCTGTGTACTGAGAGAAAGGCTTGGAGGAGTCATCAAGGCATGCTTATAAAAATGTCACTTTGGCTAGAGTTTTTCAAGGGAAAGAATGGCGCAATTTAAATGGGGCAAATTTACAAAAAGTTTGCACTGACAAGTGTGAATTTATCAAATCTTCTCCCTTTAAGAATTTGTCACCTAGGCCGTTTACTAAACAGCTGCTTGAATATGTTCAGCCTGTTGCTTAACAGCCCAAGGGTGACACTGTCTGATCTCCATGGTCCTGAGGAAATTTGGGGTGTCTCCTTGCTGGAGTGTTTTTGTGATGCATTACTTAGAAAAATATATACAGTTGCTACATGAATATTTTTCACGCTTATTCCCAATCTATATGGACATGATAGGGGGGGTGCTCGGGACTCCCTCGCTTACTCAGAGCTGGTAGTTGCTCAAGGCTGAACAGTCAAGACGCTTTTCTTTCACATGGGGCAAATATTCAGTTTGCCGCCCTAGCCCTGTATGTAAATATCTTGGCCACGGCAATGTGGCTTGTTGGCGCCCATCCCTGGCACCAGCACCTGGCACCCCCCTAACTTCGACCTGGATGCTGAAAATAGTTTTATTTTTTGTAAAAAAAAATTCTCTTTCTTTTCTTGATTTTTATCTCCATTTCATACTATGGAAAATTTGTGACTATTACATATTATTACAGACAAAACACAGAAATGTGTGACCACCTGACCCCCACCCCCTAGAAATTGGGGATGGTGTGAATTATTATTTCCCTAGAGATGTGTAAATCATGCTTTATCATAAAACAATTACCCATAATCCATCAGTATTGCCAGATTTGGTTTCCAGCTTATTCATTACTGAAATAGAAAACAGATGATCTCAGTTCTGGGTTTGGCAGTAAATAGACAAGAGAGACTGTTGGCGTAAGAGAGTACGCTCATTGACTTATTGCTGAAAATCTTCCCAATTATGACAAAGGTTACTGTGTATTAAAGGAGCTTTACCATATCAATCACATCATAAATGTCAAATCAGTGAAAGCAGGAGCAGGTCCTAGTTTGGACCGTCAATACAGAGGTAGCCGCGTTTGCATGGTCACTTCCCATTAAAATGAATAGGAGTTACCTGAAATGTGTGTGAACACCCGGAGGTCTTGGGAATCTTTCCATAAGAGTTGGCCACGTATGCATGGACTAAGAGGTAGGACTAGATCCTTCTTGGGATTCAGCGGTCAGACTCCTATAGATAATCTGTCAAATGAAAACAAATTCACCATATTATGCCAAATGCGGGATCTGAGGGGGCGGTGCATGACACAGAGAGTCTCTATTTCGGGTTCTTTAACCCCTTCCCTCTTTAGCCACTTTTGACCTTCCTGACAGAGCCTCATTTTTCAAATCTGACATGTTTCACTTTATGTGGTAATAACGTTGAAATGCTTTCACCTATCCGGGCGATTCTGAGATTGTTTTCTCGTGACACATTGGACTTTAAGATAGTGGTAAAATTTGGTCGATACATTCAGTATTTAATTGTGAAAAACACGAAAATATAGTGAAAAATTGCAAAAATTAGCATTTTTCTCAATTTAAATGTATCTGCTTGTAAGACAGGCAGTTATACCACACAAAATTGTTGCTAATTAACATCCCCCATATGTCTACTTTAGATTGGCATCGTTTTTTGAACATCCTTTTATTTTTCTATGACATCACAAGGCTTAGAACTTTAGCAGCAATTTCTCACATTTTCAAGAAAATTTCAAAAGGCCATTTTTACAGGGGGCAGTTCAGTTGTGAAGTGGTTTTGAGGGCCTTATATATTAGAAACCCCCAAAAAGTCACCCCATTTTAAAAACTTCACCCCTCAAAGTATTCAAAACAGCATTTAGAAAATGTCTTAACCCTTTACACATTTCACAGGAATTAAAGCAAAGTAGAGGTGAAATTTACAAATTTCATATTTTTTTGCAGAAATAAATTTTTAATACAATTTTTTTTATAACACAGAAGGTTTTACCAGAGAAATGCAACTCAATATTTGTTGCCCAGTTTCTGCAGTTTTAGGAAATATCCCACATGTGGCCGTAGCGTGCTACTGGAATGAAGCACCGGCCTCTGAAGCAAAGGAACACCTAGTGGATTTTGGGGCCTTATTTTTGTTAGAATATATTTTAGGCACCATGTCAGGTTTGAAGGGCTCTTGCGGTGCCAAAACAGTGAAAATCCCCCAAAAGTGACCCCATCTGGGAAACTAGACACCTCAAGGAAATTATCTAGGGGTATAGTGAGCATTTTGACCGCACAGGTTTTTTACAGAAATTATTGGAAGTAGGCCGTGAAAATTAAAATCAACATTTCTTCAAAGAAAATGTAGGTTTAGCGATTTTTTTTCTCATTTCCACAAGGACTAAAGGAGAAAAAGCATCGCAAAATTTGTAAAGCAATTTCTCCCGAGTAAAACACTACCCCACATGTGGTAATAAATGGATATTTGGACACACGGCAGGGCTTAGAAGGGAAAGAGCGCCGTTTGGCTTTTGGAGCTCAAATTTAGCAGGAATGGTTTGAGAGGCGATGTCACATTTACAAAGCCCCTGAGGGGACAAAACAGTGGAAACCCCCCACAAGTGACCCCATTTCGGAAACTACACCTATTGAGGAAATTATCTAGGGGTATAGTGAGCGTTTTGACCCCACAGGTTTTTTGCATAAATTATTGGAAGTAGGCTGTGAAAATGATAATCTAAATTTTTTCAAAGAAAATGTAGGTTTAGCTAATTTATTCTCATTTCCACAAGGACTGAAGGAGAAAAAGCACCGTAAAATTTGTAAAGCAATTTCTCCCGAGTAAAACAATACCCCACATGTGGTAATAAACGGTTGTTTGGACACACGGCAGGGCTAAGAAGGGAAAGAGCGCCATTTGGCTTTTGGAGTCCACATTTAGCAGGAATGGTTTGCGGAGGCCATGTCACATTTACGAAGCCCCTGAGGGGACAAAACAGTGGAAACCCCCCACAAGTGACCCCATTTTGGAGACTACACCCATTGAGGAAATTATCTAGGGGTATAGTGAGCGATTTGACCCCACAGTTTTTTTGCAGAAAATATTGGAAGTAGGCCCTGAAAATAATAATCTACATTTTTTCAAAAAAAATCTAGGTTTAGCTAATTTTTTCTCATTTCCAGAAGGACTGAAGGAGAAAAAGCACCACAAAATTTGTAAAGCAATTTCTCCCGAGTAAAACAATACCCCACATGTGGTAATAAACGGCTGTTTGGACACACGGCAGGGCTTAGAAGGGAAACAGCACTATTTGGCTTTTTGAGATCACATTTAGCAGGAATGGTATGCGGAGGCCATGTCACATTTGCAAAGCCCCTGAGGGGACAAAACAATGAAAACACCCAAAAAGGGACTCCATTTAGGAAACTACACCTCTTGAGGAATTCATCTAGGGGTGTAGTAAGCATTTTGACCCCACAGACGTTTCATAGAATTTATTAGAATTAGGCAGTGAAAATAAAAACAGTCCTTTTTCTTCAATAAGACGTAGCTTTAGCGCAATTTTTTTCATTTTCTCAACAAATAAAGGAAGAAAAGAACCCAAAATTTGTAAAGCAATTTCTCCCGAGTACGGCAATACCCCATATGTGGTCATAAACTGCTGTTTGGGCAAACGGCAGGGCTCAGAAGGAAAGGACCGCCATTTGGAGTGCAGATGTTGCTGGATTGGTTTCTGGGCGCCTGTGGGCCCAAAACAGTGGAAACCCCCCAGAAGTGACCCCATTTTGGAAACGACACCCCTCAATGCATTTACCAAGGGGTGTAGTAAGCATTTTAACCCTGCAGGTGTTTTGTAGAAATTAGTGTTCACTCGATGTTGCAGAGTGAAAATGGGATTTTCTTCCATAGATATGTCAATATGTGGTGCCCGGCTTGTGCCACCACAACAAGACAGCCCTCTAATTATTATGCGGTGTTTCCCGGTTTTAGAAACACCCTACATGTGGCCCTAATCTTTTGCCTGGACATATGACAGGGCTCAGGAGTGAAGAGTACCATGCGGAGTGGAGGCCTAATTTGGCGATTTACAAAGTATTGGTTCACAACTGCAGAGGCTCAGATGTGAAATAATAAAAAGAAACCCCTGAGAAGTGACCCCATTATGGAAACTGCACCCCTCAAGGCATTTATTAAGAGGTGTAGTGAGGATTTTCACCCAACAGGTCTTTTCCATAAATGAATGCGCTGCGGATGGTGCAAATTAAAAATTTATATTTTTCCCTAGATATGCCATTCAGTGGCAAATATGTCATGCCAAGCTTATGACACTGGAGACACACCCCCCAAAAATTGTTAAAAGGGTTCTCCCGGGTATGACGATGCCATATATGTTGAAGGAAACTGCTGTTTGGGCACGCTGTAGGGTTCAGAGCCGAGGGAGCACCATTTGGCTTTTGGAGAGCGGATTTTGCTTGGTACTAAATTTGTTTGAGTATTGCTGGTGTTTTATAATGTGGGGGTACATGTAAGCGGGGCGGAGTATATAAGGGGCATAGTCAGGTGGTATGAATTTTTTTTTATAATCCATAGATGTGTGTTACGCTGTGAGGCAATCCTTTCCGCACAGGCCGGTGTCGCACTGATATATGGTGTAATTTCTTATCCCCCTTTTGGTCCACACTCTGCACCTTTGTAGTTTGGGGAATTTTGCTGGGAAGTGTTGTCCTGGTATAATACGGGCACCGTCGCTTCCAGCGGATATGTTTTGGCCCTCCCTTTCCTGGTTCCCTAATTTTAGGTCCTTGATAAATCGCCTCTTCAAACAGAAGAAATGTTCCCCTCGGGCACAACTGCATATTTTTTTATTTCCTGACTTATTGGAGCCATAACTAATTTTATTTTTCATAGACGTAGCGGTATGAGGGCTGGTTTGTTGCGGGATGAGCTGTAGTTATTATTGGTACCATTTTGGGGTACATGCGACTTTTTGATCACCTTTTATCCTATTTTTTGGGATGCCAGGTAAACAAAAAAATGCAATTCTGGCACAGCTTTTTTCGGTTTTTTTATACAGCGTTCACCATGCGTTATAAACTACATGTTAACTTTATTCTGCGGGTCCGTACGATTCCGGCGATACCTAATTTATAGCATTTTTTTATGTTTTACAACTTTTTTCACAATAAAATTACTTTTGTAAAAAGAATGTATTTTTTCTGTCGCCAAGTTGTGAGAACCATAACGTTTTAATTTTTTTGTCGACGGAGGTGTATGAGGGCTTGTTTTTTGCGGGACGAGCTATAGTTTTTATAGGTACCATTTTTGGATACGTGCGACTTTTTGATCACTTTTTATTCTAATATTTGTAGGGCAAAGTGACTAAAAAACAGAAACTCTGGTAACGTTTTTACGTGTTTTTTTTACGCTGTTCACCGCGTGCAATAAATAATACAATATTTTGATACCTCAGGTCGTTACGGTCGTGGCGATACCAAATACATATGGTTTATTATTATTTTTCAATAATAAAGGACTTGATAAGAGTAAAAGGGGGATTGTGTTTTATTTGATTACTTGAAACTTTTATTGTTTTCAAACTTTTATTTTTTGCACTTTTTTTTACACTTTTTTATACTTTTTTTACACTTTTCTTCAAGTCCCACTAGGGGACTTGAAGGTCCAACGGTCAGATTTATTTTTTTCTAATACATTGCACTACCTATGTAGTGCAATGTATTAGATCTGTCAGTCATTCACTGACAGCAAGCCGATTAGGCTTCGCCTCCCGGCGGGGCCTAATAGGCTTCCGTAATGGCAGAGCAGGAGACCATTGTGTCTCCTGTTGCCATAACAGCAGTCGCCAGTCCCGATTGCCTGTCAGGGCTGGCGATCTGCTAGTAACCGCTACGATGCAGCAATCGCTTTCGATTGCTGCATCGAAGGGGTTAATGGCAGGGATCGGAGCTAGCTCCGGTTCCTGCCGTTACAGGTGGATGTCAGCTGTACAGTACAGCTGACATCCACCGCTGATGACGCCGGATCAGCTCCTGACCCGGCGCCATCTTGCCGGCAGCTACGGAAGCCGATCAGGCTCCGCCGCCGGGCGGATCTTGACCGGCTTCGGTGCTAGGCAGACCGGGAGGCCAGTATTAGGCCTCCGGTTGCCATTGCAGCCACCGGAACCCCGGCAATTTCATTGCTGGGGCTCCGATGAGCTGCAAACACCTTAAGTGCAGCGATCGCGTTTGAGCGCTGCACTTAAGGGGTTAATGGCGGGGATCGAAGCTAATTTCGGTCCCCGCCGTTACAGTCGGATGTCAGCTGTAAGATACAGCTGAGATCCGGTGATGATGGCACCGACTCAGTTTCTGAGCCGGTGCCAAACATTTGACGTACATGTACGGCATTTTGCGGGAAGTCAATGCTTTCCATGACGTACATGTACGTCAAATGTCGGGAAGGGGTTAAAAACACACTATTTGCCCACACTGGACATAACATTATACCGGTCTTGTCTGGAGTGCTTCTTTAAGTTTATGGCACGCGTGCATCCTACATAGTTAGTAAATCGCTTTCATTGCTTTCTAAAGAGCTTCAAAGTAACCCATTAGACATCAGTCTTAAAGGACGGGTGTCGCGTAAAAAAAATTTTTTAGATACATTTTCTTTTAGTGTGTTATTAAAATACATTTTATTTATTTGTGTTTTTGTGTTTTACTTTTTTCTTACTTTTTCTTCTCTATGGGGGCTGCCATTTTTTTTTTTCATCCCTGTATGTGTCGATTAACGACACATACAGAGATGGAATACGACACATACATCCCCATAGAGAATGCGAACAGGAGCCGATCCATTCACTATAGTGTACGCCGTCTGTGAGGGAACGGGGCATGCGCCGCTCCCACACAGTCCAAAAGGAAGGTCTTCGGCTGAACGACATCCGGCGCCATTTTCATGTGGACCGGAAGCCGCGGCCGGACAGTAAGATGACTACTTCCGGTCGCGGCTTCCGGACATGTGTTCAGAAGCAAGGACTAGGAGCGGAGGGAGCGGAGTGAGCGGCGGCTTCAGGAGCAGGTAAGTTATGTTTGTGTATGTTCATGTTTTACTGTGTGATTACCACTGTATGTAAGCCTACTACACTGTGCATTCGCTCAAAAAATGGCGGCACACAGTGTAGGAGGTTTGAACATTCAACCCCTTCCTTTCTCCTGGCAAAAGCCAGGATAAAGGAGGGGGATTGTTTGAGCACACTAAAGCGAGTGTGTCTTCTCCAATTTTGCAGCATAAAGCAATGAGGTTGCTTTACCACATGCCAATGCTGCAATTTTGGGAATTGCTCCCTCTAGTGACCAGCACATGGAAGTGTTATAAATTAGAATCTAATTTATAATATTTCCTGACTTGTAAAAAAATTAGAACAATGTGTAATCATGTATATACTAACTGTTTAACTAAAAAAAAAAAATAATAATTTCTAGCAACACATTCCCTTTAAAGGAACACTACTGATATTATGCCTAGTACAGGGCTCGAGGGGGCGGTGCATGACACAGGGACTCTCTTTTTGCTGTTCTTTGAATCCCTTTGTCATGCATCGCCCCCTCAAGCCCTTCACTAAACAGCCCGAAGTTTTCTATTAAACCAGGTATACATGAGATTGCTAACAGCCAAATAGTCATTCGGTCGACAACTATCTCTTCCGACTCCTTCATTAAAATAAACGCTTGTATAGATCATGGAAGTCTGTGTTGAAATCCAATATACCTGATCCTACTTTTTTCTGACAGCAGAAGAACTGCCTAACTACATATTAGATATAAAGTGTCACGGAACGGGGTGTGGACCCACTGGGTCGTACCGCGTTACGGGATGGCAGCTGGCCAAACAGGTATGGTACAGAGTCTATAGTCCAGAAAAGGGTACCTGAGGCAGTGTAGACAGTAGCAAGGCAGGCTTGGCTGGGACCAGGTAGCAGGTAGACGTCAGGCGTGGAGTAGTAGAACAGGCGTGGAGATGCAGCACAACACGACAACCACTCAGCACGGCAGTAGACCCGGATGGTACAGACAGCACGGGAAAAAGGATACAGGAACGGGAAACACTGGGAAGCTGGAAGACACTTAGGAGACCATTTGCAAGACAGACTAATGGAAACAACAACAACAACAACAACGCTCAGGCAAGGAAAAGAATGGCAGTGACCCTCTTATAGTCCAGGAGTTCCTGAGTTGATGATGATGATTTTCAGGTGCGCGCGCTGGCCCTTTAAGAGCGGGCACGAGCTCCCTCCGGGAGACAGGCTCGATACCCGGAAGGGAGTGCCGTCGCCTCACAGGGGGATGACGCAGCACAGCAGCAGGACGTCCATGGCCGCGGTCATTAAGGGGTAAGTTAGAACGACAGACCGCGGCCATAGACGTTACAGTATTCCTCCTCTTACGCCCCCTCTTCTTGGGACCAGAACGGGAGAGAAACTTCCTTATGAGGACGGGGGCATCGATGTTCTGCTCTGGCTCCCAAGATCTCTCTTCTGGGCCGAATCTCCTCCAATCCACCAAATAAAACGGCCTTCCTCCCACCTTCTTGGTGGCTAGAATCTCCCTTACCTCTAAAGTCCCTGACGAACTTCCAGGAGCCACTGCGGAACTAGAGTACCAGCTCCGGACCACGGGCTTCAGCAAGGAGACATGGAAGGAGTAAGGCTGGATTCACACGAGGTCATTACGTCCGTAATTGACGGACGTATTTCGGCCGCAAGTCCTGGACCGAACACAGTGCAGGGAGCCGGGCTCCTAGCATCATACTTATGTACGATGCTAGGAGTCCCTGCCTCGCTGCCGGACAACTGTCCCGTACTGAAAACATGATTACACCAAGGAGACACCAAGGAGACCGCAGAGTGCTCTCCAAAACTTCGAAGTGAACTGGACCCCTCGATCCGAAACAATATGCAGGGGCAAGCCGTGCAGACAGAAGATGTGTTGTATGAAGAGGTCAGCCAGTCAAGCAGCAGAAGGCAGGCCAGTCAGGGAAACAAAATGAGCCATTTTAGAGAATCGATTCACCACCACCCAGATCACACTGCAACCCGCAGAGAGAGAGATCCGTGACAAAGTCCATTGCAACATGCTGCCAGGGGGCATCGGACACAGGCAGTGGTTGGAGAAGACCAACTGGTCTGGAGTGGGCAACTTTATTAGCTGTGCATACCGTGCATGAGGAGACGAAGTCCCTGACACCTTCGGGCAGTGTGGGCCACCAGAACTGACGGGCAATTAGGTCTTGGGTCTTACGAGTCCCCGTGTGACCTGCCAGCTTGGAGCTGTGACCCCAGTGAAGGATTCTTCCTCTGTCTGCCAGACGAACAAAAGTTCTTCCAGGAGGAATGTGGAGAGTGTTCACAGAGAAGGTGCAGGAAGGATCAATAATATTCTGTGTCCTCTGTTTCGAATGACCTAGACAAGGCATCGGCCCTCACATTGTTGTCGGCAGGTCGGTAGTGGAGTTCGAACCGGAATCGAGCAAAGAATAACGACCACCTGGCTTGACGAGGACTCAACCATTGAGCCGTCTGTAAATAGGTCACATTCTTGTGATCCGTGAAGACCAGTATAGGGTGGACTGCGCCTTCCAGTAGGCGTCTCCACTCCTGTAGGGCCAGCTTGATGGCCAGTAACTCCCTATCCCCAATCGAGTAATTGCGCTCTGCGGAAGTAAACAGTTTGGAATAGTAGCCACATACCACAGTCTTGCCTTTAGAACCTCTCTGGAACAACAGTGAACCGGCACCAACAGAGGAAGCGTCCACATCTAAAGAAAACTGTAGGGACACGTCAGGGTGGTGAAGTATGGAGGCTGACGTGAAGGCTTTTTTCAGGATCTCAAATGCGGCTTCAGCCTCCGGAGTCCACATTTTGGCATTCATACCCTTCTTTGTGAGGGAAGAGATGGAGGCTGTCAATGACGAGAATTTGGGGATGAACAGCAGGTAGAAGTTGGCGAATCCCAGGAAGCGTTGTATGGCCCTTAAGCCTAGGGGGCGTGGCCACTCCAGGACAGCCTTTACCTTCTCAGGGTCCATTTTGAGGCCCTGATCGGAGATGATGTAGCCCAGGAAGGGAAGAGATCTTTTTTCAAACATGCACTTCTCTAGCTTGGCGAAAAAGATGATTCTCCCTTAAACGAAGCAACACCTGGCGGACATGACTCTGATGAGTTACTGGATCTGGGGAAAAAAATCTAAATGTCATCAAGATACACCACAACACAGATATAGAGGAGATCACGAAAAATGTAATTGACAAATTCTTGAAACACCGCGGGGGTCGTTACACAGGCCGAAGGGCATCACTAGGTATTCATAGTGCCCGTCACAAGTACCTGGATTGAAATATGTTTTAGGAGGACATTTAGGGGTGGAAAAAACACAGGAGCGCATCTTGCAGCGGTTCTTCTGGCCCGGAGTATACAGAGAAGTGAAAGGCTTCTGTGGTTCCTGTTCTACCTGCCAGCTGAGCGCCCCAATGCCTCATTTACGCAGCCCGTTAGTCCTACTCCCAATCATTGAGACCCCCTTTGAGCGCATAGCGATGGATGACGTGGGTCCCCTGGTCAAATCGGCCAGAGGGCACCTGTATATCCTGGTGATCCTGGATTATGCAACTCGGTACCCCGAGGCTATACCATTGAGAAACTCCTCTCCAGAAGTAATTGCAAGAGAGTTTTTTCAGGTATTTACTAGAACAGGCTGACCAAACTAACTTCTGACTGACCAAGGTACCCCATTTATGTCAAAAATAATGAAAGAATTGTGTAAATTGTTTAAGGTTAGACAGTTGCGCACTTCTGTCTACCACCCTCAAACAGACGGCCTGGTCTAGAGGTTTAACAAGACCCTCAAAGGCATGTTAAAAAAGGTGGTGGGGAAAGATGGGCCAGATTGGGACATGCTGTTGCCTTATTTACTTTTTGCTATCCATGAAGTACCCCAGGCCTCCACTGGGTTCTCACCGTTTAAATTGGTCTACGGTCAGCATCCACGTGGACTGCTTGATGTGGTTAAGGAAGCCTGGGAACAAGAGTTCAGTCCGTATAAAACTGTGGTGGAACATGTGTCCCAGATGCAGGACAGAATGCAGGCCATAATGCCTGTAGTCAGACAGCACTTGCTCCCAGCACAGGAAGCTCAGTGCTAAGTATACAATCAACCTGCTAAAATCCGTGAGTTCAGCCCTGGTGACCGCGTCTTACTGCTCATCCCAACGGTAAAGAGCAAGTTTTTAGCTAAGTGACCGAGATCCTTTGAAATTATAGAGAAAATCGGCCCAGTGAATTATAAAATGTTTCAGCCATCTAAAAGAAAACAATATCAAATTTATCATGTCAACCTGATTAAGCCCTGAAAGGAGAGGGAGTCATTGTCCACAGGGATAGTTCCCAAAAAAGGTGGTGACAATGAGATAAACAAAGTGAAAGTGGCAGCTACATTGTCCCAACCCCAAAAACAAGTGTTAAAGGAATTTTTCCAAGGAAATAGGGATTTCTTTACTGAGGTACCAGGTAAAACTAATGTAATACAACATGAGATTCTTACAGATCCCCATGTCAGATTTAATGTATCCTTATCGAATCCCAGAAGCCCTCTACAGGCTGTCGCAACTGAAATAAGGACAATGGTTAAGCTTGGGGTCATTGAGGAAATCTCCAGCAGGTGGTCCAGTCCTATAGTCCTGGTTCCAAAACCCAACGGTACTTGGATGTTCTGCAATGACTTCAGGAAACTAAATGAGGTCTCTAAATTTGATGCATACCCCATGCCTAGGGTTGATTAATTAATTGAAAGAATTGATCCAGCACGGTATATTATAACCCTAGATCTCACGAAAGGTTATTGGCAAATTCCTTTGTCTAAGGAGTCCAAAGAGAAGACGGCCTTCTCTACCCCAGATGTCTCATTTCATTATGTCAACATGCCATTTGGTCTACAGGGAGCCCCGGCCACATTTCAACGAGCTATGGACAGGGTCCTGAGGCCTCATAGAGAATACATGGCTGCGTATATAGATGACATTGTGGTTTGTAGTACAGACTGGGACAGTCACTTAAGAAAGGTTCAGAATGTGATCAACTCCCTCAGAAAGGCTGGATTCACAGCTAATCCTGAAAAATGTGCCATAGGCTTAGAGCAGGCCAAGTATCTTGGATATATTGTGGGTAGAGGAGTGATTAAAGAAGGTTGGGGCATTTCAAAAGTGGCCACATCCACTTAAAGAGACTCTGTCACCACATTATAAGTGTCCTATCTCCTACATAAGGAGATGGGCGCTGTAATGTAGGTGACAGTAATGCTTTTTATTTTAAAAAACGATCTTTTTTCACAACGTTAGGAGCGATTTTGGTTTATGCTAATGAGCTTTCTTAATGCCCAAGTGGGCGTACTATTACTTTCGACCAAGTGGGCGTTGTACAGAGGAGTGCATGACGCTAACCAATCGGCATCATGCACTCCTCTCCATTCATTTACACTGCACTAGCGATATAGTTATATCGCTATGTGCAGCCTCATACACAAGCCCTAACATTACTACAGTGTCCTGATAATGAATACACATGACCATCCAGCCTGGACGTCATGTGTACTCAGAATCCTGACACTTCTGAATCTTTTTTTGTGAGATTCCGGCAAGTGAAACCAAATCTCGTTTAGCTCCGAGATCTCGCGAGATTTCGTATCCGTTGCTGGAATCTCACAAAAAAGACTCAGAAGTGTCAGGATTCTGAGTACACATGACGTCCAGGCTGGATGGTCATGTGTATTCATTATCAGGACACTGTAGTAATGTTAGGGCTTGTGTATGTAGCTGCACATAGTGATATATCTATATCGCTAGTGCAGTGTAAATGAATGGAGAGGAGTGCATGATGCTGATTGGTCAGCGTCATGCACTCCTCTGTACAACGCCCACTTGGTCGAAAGTAAAAGTACGCCCACTTGGGCATTAAGAAAGCTCATTAGCATAAACCAAAATCGCTCCTAACGTTGTGAAAAAAGATCGTTTTTTTAAGTAAAAAGCATTACTGTCACCTACATTACAGCGCCCATCTCCTTATATAGGAGATAGGGCACTTATAATGTGGTGACAGAGCCTCTTTAAAAAAACAAACAGGTAAGAACATTTTTGGGCATTGTGGGATACTATCGGCGGTTTGTACAAAATTTTGATACCCTTGCAGCACCACTTACTGACCTAACAAAAAGTCTGCATTTACGTCTGAAATTACGGAGCTGTTTTCAGGAGATTACAGCTCCTGAATTTCAGACGTAATTGCATGTACTGGCGTTTTTCGCCACGTCTTTTACGGACGTAATTTGGAGCTGTTCTTCATTGAAGTCAATGAAAAACGGCTCCAATTACGTCCCAAGAAGTGTCCTGCACTTCTTTGACGAGGCTGTAATTTTACGCGCCGTATTTTGACAGCAACGTGTAAAATGACAGGTCGTCGGCACAGTACATCGTAAGACCCATTGAAAGTAATGGGCAGATGTTTGCCGACGTATTGGAGGCATTTTTTCAGACGTAATTCGAGGCGTAAACCGCCTCCATTACGTCTGAAAATAGGTCGTGTGAACCCAGCCTTACAGTATTAAAATCATCATTGTGTCAACAATTGGTTCTGATAGCTACCGATTTTAAGATAGAGTTTATTGTTCAGACCGATGCTTCAGAGATGGGACTGGGTGCAGTGTTGTCACAGGTGGTGAACATAGAAGAACATCCGGTAATTTACTTGAGTAGAAAGCTGTCACCAGCAGAGAGAAACTACTCGGTTGTGGAGAAGGAGTGCCTATCCGTAAAGTGGGCATTAGAAGCCCTTAGGAACTATTTTGTAGGTAGGCCATTTAGGCTGGTCTCAGACCATTCCTCCCTCACTTGGATAGCTCAAAATAAGGACTGCAATCCCCGAGTAACAAGGTGGTTCCTAGCTCTGCAAGAGTATAAATTTAAAGTAGAGCACAGGGCTGGGAGAGAACATCAGAATGCGGATGCCCTCTCAAGGATACACTGCCTATTAGGAGTAAGTCTCCAGAACTGTGGCCTGTAACAGGTTGAGGGGGTTAATCTGCCAAGGGAGATATATTCCTAGATGCCTATTAAGAGGTTAACGTAGGGTCTTCCCTCCACACAGGTGCAGGGTGATTAAGTAAGAAAAGAACAGCAGGAGGGTCAGAGAGGAAAGCAAGACTGTGAAGACTGGTCTGCTACTGAACAGACCTGATATTTACAGAGGGGTGAGAGCTAACCCCTGCAAAGGGCTGGACTGTGTGATTTATACTTGGACTTTTTTACTTGAAATGTTTCCTTCTGTTCTAAACTTTGTGTATGCTGATGAAACAAGCTACTGTTGGGTTTATTGGATTTTCCTGCTTGAAAGAGAAATAAAGCTTCTAAGTCCTGTTTAACAAGAATACTGCGCTGAGAGTGTATCTTTGCCTAACAATATTCCCAAAACTGTTTCTGGTGTTGTGTATTTGTACTGAGCTTGGTTCTGATGTTGTTTATATGTACTGAGCTTGGTTCTGACACTGTATTTATGTACTGAGCTTGGTTCTGGCACTGTATTTATGTACTGAGCTTATTTCTGGTGTTGTATATACGTACTAAGCTAGGTTCTGGTGTTGTGTATATACACGGAGCTTGGTTCTGATGTTGTTTATATGCACTGAGCTTGGTGTTGGTGCAGTATTTATGTACTGCGCTTGGTTCTGGTGTTGTATTTATGTGCTGAGCTTGGTTCTGGTACTGTTTATGTACTGAGCTCAGTTCTGGTGTTGTATATATGTACTGAGCTTGGTTCCGGTGCTGAATTTATGTACTGAGCTTTGTTCTGGTGTTGTATATATGTACTGAGCTTGTTTCTAGCATTCTATTTATGTACTGAGCTTTGTTCTGGTATTGTGTATATATACTGAGCTTTGTTCTGGTGCTGTATTTATGTACCGAGCTTAGTTCTGGTGTTGTATATATGAACTGAGCTTGGTTCTGGTGCTGTATTTATGTACCGAGCTTGGTTCTGGTATTGTGTATATGAACTGAGCTTGGTTCTGATGTTGTTTATATGTACTGAGCTTAGTTCTGGTGCAGTATTTATGTACTGAGCTTGGTTCTGATGTTGTTTATATGTACAGAGCTTGGTTTTGGTGCAGTATTTATGTACTGAGCTTGGTTCTGGTGTTGTATTTATGTACTGAGCTTGGTTTTGCTGCAGTATTTATGTACTGATCTTTGTTCTGGTACTGTATATATGTACTGAGCTTTGTTCTGGCGCTGTATTTATGTACTGACCTAGGTTCTGGTGTTGTGTGTGTGTATATATATTGAGCTTGGTTCTTGTGCTGTATTTATGGACTGAGCTTGGTTCTGGTGCTTTATTTATGTACTGAGCTTGGTTCTGGTACTATATCAATGTACTGATCTTGGTTCTAGTACTGTATTTACATACTGAGCTTGGTTCTAGTGCTGTACTTATGTACTGAGTGTCACGGTCCTGGGTTATGTGGACCCACTAGGCCGCTCTACCGTAGTGGAGTGGCAGGAAACAACAGTCTATGCAAAAGTCTTTAGCACAAGAGTACCTGTAAGAGCCTGGACAGACACAAGGTGTAGCAGCCGCTTTGGCACAAATGGTTTGTGGCACAGATGATGCTTGGTGTGGCAGAAGACACTGGACGTGGCAGATGACAACACGACTCCAAAACTAGACTTCAGCTCAGCAACAAATACAGTTACAGGATATGGGAAGCAGGATACGGGAACACTGGAAACAAGATACAACTAAGAGGCAATTTGCAATACGAACATAAGTAGACAAAAACAATGCTTAGGAAAGGAGTGGAAGGGCAGAGCCCTTTTTATAGTCCAGGATGATCTGGGGATTGATTAGGTAACTTTTTACATGTGTGTGTGCTGGCCCTTTCAGGCCGAGGAAGAGCGCGCACCCTAAAGGACACTGCAGAGCAGTACGGCCTCATGTGCTGGCATCTCTGGAAGGGAGACGCTGGCAGGAAGTCAGAGGTATGCGGTCACGGCCATCGGGAGATGAGAGGAGGAGGCGGTCTGCAACTGCAGCCGTTACACTGAGCTTGGTTCTGGTGTTGTATATAACTACTGAGCTTGGTTCTGGTGTTGTATATATGTACTGAGCTTGGTTCTTGCACCATATCTGTGCATTAGCCGGCTTGCTACACACGCCACACTGTACTCCACCATTCTCAAAGTGCACAGCCCAACTAAATGAGCTGAGCACGCTTAGGATATTGAATGTGCGCATATAGTCTATATGTAATGGGTGAGTTTAATATAATGTGTGGGTAGGTATGTGGGCTTATGTAATTATATACAGTACATTGTGTGGAAATACAGTTAAACATTCTGGACAGAGAATTTCTTTATTTAGAGTCCACTTTTATATAGGGCGTATTTGGAATATTGTAATTGTTTTAGTTGATTATTATTGATTATTTGATTATTGGAATCATTTTCCATAGCGCGATACACCGCAACTCCCTCCTCAGGCGCGTATGTCTTTGTCGGCAAAACAGAGAACCTGTTGGTAAAAATTTGAATCCCACCCCCGGAGAGGTGGGAAGTGTCCAGGACCCAGAATCAGTGTAAAGAGCAGCGATAAAGAAAGTTTCTTGTTCTAACTGACCCAACACAATTGTACGTTACGAGGGCAACCTATTGATTTAAAGAAGATCTGTCACTAGTTTATTAATTACCTTTCTCCTAACTAATCTAATAGACGCTATGATGCGGATAACTACAGTGTAATTATTTTCAAAAACATTTATGCAAAGTTATGTGCTTTTTTTTCTAAATATTCTAATTCGGCTATACTTGCCAAATGGGAGGTTACTCTTTTTCTTTTCACTCTGGGCAGTGTAATATTTCCTGTATGACACGGCCTAATCAGCGTCGTACAGTTCTACTTTTCCCAGCCCTGCAATGCAGCGTGATCGTATAGTATACGGCTTCCATTCCCGACTGTGTTTTCAACTGGTGATGCCTCTGGTTGTTTCACAGTTAGATCCTGGTGCCATATGAAGGATTAGAATCTCATCTTTCATATGCCACCAGAACCGCTGTTCTAAGTGGTCCACAGCCCGAGATTTAGCTGTTTTAAGTGTTCACCCTTGCCTCCAGCCTCAGTCTCTCACACTGTGTGAAGCAGCTTCATGCTGATAGGACAGTGTCAGAGGCTGTGAGGTAGCAGCACCTCAGGAGAATTGCTGGTGTTGACACCCACTTGTCTAGTATAGCCACATTTGCATATTTAGAAAAAAAGCTCATAACTTTTAAAATAATGAACGTTCTGGGACACAATTTTCAGAAGATTTGGCATTACCAACATAGTGACAGATCCTCTTTAAATCACAACTGTGTAATGCTTCATTTCTCCTGTGGTGACGCTGCAGGGAACTGAATGCTGGGTTCCACCACAGATTAAACCTGATCGCTGAGGGTTTCAGTAGGAGGCTACACTGAGATCATATCATTGGGAGCCCTTCTTAGAAACAGAGATTCTCTTAAGCAGACAACCGCTTTAAAAATGGTAGTTGGAAACAATACGTAATGGTGAAGAAAGGCTTAGTTCACATCTGCGCTAGGGCTTTGTTCCGAAGGTGCTTTCCGTGATTTCAATGGTGACGGATCCGGTGCCAATGGTTTCCGTTTGTCTCCGTTGTGCAAGGTTTCCGTCGTTTTGACGGAATCAATACTGTAGTCAAATGGAACCCTTGCACAACGGAGACAGGCGGAAACCATTGGCAATGGATCGGTCACCATTGAAATCAATGGTTTGTGTCTGTCAGGGCTCCGTTCTGACGGAAATCTCAGACGGAACGTCGGAATGGAGCCCTAGCGCAGATGTGAATGAAGCCTTACTTATATGAAATAAGTTATTTATACTTTCCCATTCTGCAATTTTCAAGCTCTGGCCTTATTGGCATCCTATAAGGGGTCATCAATGCCAAAATATACAATTTTAATATGCAAACTCACAAAGGAGTTGCATGGCGTTTGTATCTTTTCCGTTTATTTGCATATTTCGCTGTTTTCCTCCCAGAAAATCATAACTAGAGGTTAAGTGGCTTTTATGAAATTTGCCCTAATGTGTATATGGATGTGTAAGATAGGAAAATAGATTGTAAGCCCCGTTGGGGACAGGGACTGATGTGAGATATTCCCTTTAAGAGTGACTGATCCAGAATGGGAGAGTCATCTTACAAATGTTACCTCCTCCAAAAAACGACATGACATACTGTAAGCTAAAGTTTGAACTATACAGAATTTTTGTTTTTTTGGTTTTGTTTTTCCCCTCCCTGTACTGTGGGCATAATAACAATAATAACATGGATCAACAAGATGTGTTTTATGACATATACATCAATCAGCCATAACATTGAAACCAGCTTCATAATATTCAAAATCGCTCTCACCCGTTGAGGTATGGACCCCACAAGACCTCTGAAGATGTCCTGTATCTGGCACCAAGAATTTAGCACGAAATGATTTAAGTCCTCTAAGTTGCGAGGTGCGGCCTCCATGGATCAATCTGGTTTTTCCAGCACAATCCGGATCGGATTGAGAACTGGGGATTTGGAGGCCGTCACCACCTTGAACTCTTTGTCATGTTCCTCAAACCATTCCTGAATAATTTTTGCTGTGTGGCAGGGCGCATTATTCTGCTGAAAGAGGCCATTGCCATTAGCGAATACTAGTGCCATGTAGGGGTGTACTCGGTCTGCAGCAATGTGTAGGTAGGTGGAACGTGTCAAAGTAACATCCACACAAATGCCGGGACCTAAGGTTTCCTAGCAGAACATCGGTCAGAGCATCACACTGCCTCCGCCGGCTTGTCTTCTTCCCATAGTACATCCTGGTGCCAGTTCTTCCCCAAGTAAGTGACACACACGCACCCAGCCGTCCACATGTGTCACGGCGCGGGGTGTGGACCCACTGGGCCGTACCGCGTAGCGGAGTAGCAGCTGGTCAACAAGGTACAAAACAATGTCTATAGTTCAGAACGGGTACCTGAGGCAATGTAGACAGTAGCGGGGGCACGACTTGACTTTCGCAGCAGGTGACACCGTGGATGCAGCGGAAGACACGACTTGACTGTATCAGCAGGTGGGACCGTGGGTGCAGTGGAAGGCACGACTTGACTTTCACTTGTAGATACGATAGCACGGGATACAGGGTAAAGGCAGCAGGAACGGGTAACACTGGGAACTGGAAAACACTGGGAGACCATTTGCAAGACAAACTTAGGTCTACAACAACGCTCAGGCAAGGTACCAGTGGGCAGAGCCCCTTTTTATAGTCCAGCAGCCATTTGGGCTAATAATTGATGGGTGACAGCTGGACGCGTACTGGCCCTTTAAGGCCGTTCGGGCGCCCGCGCCCTGCAGGAATCAGTACGAGGACCCGGAAGCGAGTGCCGGCGTCTCCCTGGAGGTAGCAGACGCCGTGAAGAGAGATGTCCATGGCCGGGGCCGTCAAGTGGTAAGTCTGAACGACGACCCCCGGCCATAGACGTAACATGATGTAAAAGAAAACGGGATTCATCAGACCAGGCACCTTCTTCCATTACTCCATGGTCAAGTTCTGGTGCTCACGTGCCTACTGTAGGTTCTTTCATCAGTGGACAGAATGAGCATGGGCAGTCTGACCAGTCTGCAGCTCCAAACACAGCAAGCTGCGATGCTCTGTGTGTTCTGGCTCCTTTCTGTTTTGGTGGCACGAGGGGAACCTATGCAATATTAGGCAGGTGGTTTTGATGTTATGTCTGAACGGTGTAAATTCACAAATCGATATTATCTACCTATCTGCTTCATGTCATATTTCATATTCTTATCACTTACCCATAATAACTTTCTATACGGTCTAGAAAGACTAATTAAATATTCAAACTCGACGTCTAGTCTAACTGTTAATTGGTCTTTAATTTAAGTGCTGTAATAAAAGAAGAGCAAAACCATGCCCTGCAATTATCACTAGCCAGGAGTGGACTGAGGGGTCTTAGCCCCAGAGCAATAATGTTTGTGGTCCCTTTACCAACCAACAGGACCACCAAAATTTTGTGGGAAAAAAAAAAAAAAAAAAAAAGAAGAACTGGCTAATATAGCAGCCTTAAAATGTGACTTCTACCATATGAGATGGATAATAGGATTCCAAGTAAAGCCTGGAGGAAAAGAATTATAAGGTCCTAGAGGTCCCCCCGAATGTCACTAAATCAGTGAGTCTTCTGCATCACTCTAAGGCTGGGTTCACACGAGCACATTAACGTCCGTAATGGACGGACGTATTTCGGCCGGAAGTCCCGGACCGAACACAGTGCAGGGAGCCGGGCTCCTAGCATCATAGTTATGTACGATGCTAGGAGTCCCTGCCTCTCCGTGGAACTACTGTCCTGTACTGAAAACATGATTACAGTACGGGACAGTTGTCCTGCAGAGAGGCAGGGACTCCTAGCGTCGTACATAACTATGATGCTAGGAGCCCGGCTCCCTGCAGTGTGTTCGGTCCGGGACTTCCGGCCGAAATACGTCCGTCCATTACGGACGTTAATGTGCTCGTGTGAACCCAGCCTAAGTCTGTCCTCTCTGACTTGACAGCCTCACATCGAAGAACGAGACAACGCCTACTGAAGAGAGATGATGTCTCCTCCTCTCGGTACCTGTACTCAAAATTAGCATATTAGGAGCGGGCATCGTAGTGGGACACGGTGGGGCAATAAAAAAAAAATATATAGCGCTGGAAGTTACCGGCGGAGGAATGCGTTTGTGTTTTTAAAATGACAGGTCCTACGCTTTTCATCCTATCTGAAGCTGAGCCACGGCATCCGCCTCATAAGGAAGAATTAATTCCCACCAGAAGTACGAATCTACCCCTCAACGGAAAGGCAAACGTAAACCATAGCTTTCCGTTAGCATTACTATTGATTTCAATGGTAATGCTTCCGTTGCTAATGGCTTCCGTTTGTCTCCGTTCCTTTAGATTTCCATTTATTTGACGGAATCAATAGCGCAAAAAAAACTAAAACCTTACGGAACGGAGACAAACGGAAACCATTAACAATGGAAGAATTACCATTGAAATAAATGGTAATGCTAACGGAAAGCTACGGTTTAGGTTTACTTTTCTGTTGATGGGTTCCACTGACGGAATGTTCTGACGGAACCCATGTAGGGAACCCCGACGCTGCTGTGAACAGGCCCTAATACATTATAAAGAAAACCACTCAAGACATGAGATTCTGGTAAATTAACTTTATTAATAGTGCACAGAACTGTTTATGCACTCAAAATGCAAGTGCAAGTCCATATCAATACAGTGTACAGAAATGTTTAGAGAATAGACTAAAATACAATAATCCGTTGAATCCACTTTAATAACAAGTAGACGTGTCGCAATATTTAAATAAAATATGCATTTGAAAAATTAAATATGTCCCATAAAATGAATCTATTTACAGACACTACATAAATGTTGGACCGGGATAGGCAGCACCTGTCTGTGCTATTGCAATAAGGCCGAGAAGATAAAAAAAAAAAAAAATGTAACAAAATATAATACATTCATGGCAGGAACTGCATATAATGACACACAGTTCTGTAATATTACAGATATATTAATATATGGAACACTGATGTGTAACAACTGCGAAAAAGTGCCGCTGTACCTGGAAACCTTAGTCATTGTATTAAAGGGCCACAAAACGTAAAATACTAGTTGGTGAATGTTTGACAGATAAATATTTCAAAAACATAGAAAAATGAGGTATAATTCAGCGTGAATGTCCCAACTTCATGTCCAGCTATTGAAGTTTTTGATTTTAGATATATTTATGTATGTTTGCTATGTATCAGGAACTCGTGTTTTAGGTTTAATGACCCTGTAAGATGTGAAGTTAAGGGTTTTGTTCTTTTAGACCTCTTAAAAAAAAAAAAAAAAGCCTATAAAACATAAAAATTACTAAAAAAAAAAAAAAAATGTATAGTCTAAAAACAAAACAAAAAAACCCCGAAACTGTTGTAGTCAAGTGTCTCAATAAAAATGTATCTTAGGATATGTGGTTTAGAGGTCAGATTCAGGATTTTCCCATTGAAATATATATGGGGTCGATTCTCAATCAATCAATTTTTCTTAATGCTATGAGATCAGGGATGACAGCAACTAATTTATATTTAGGGCTCATGCACAAAATACCGTATTATGTGATATAGGCCCATAGTCTACCACCATGTACCTCTGGAGGCACTCAGTATGTTTCATTGCATGCTGTATTATGGGGGTGTTCTCCTCTAGAAGCATTGCTCATAGGAGAAGATACAGTGCCTTATGGAGGCTCCATACAATGAAACCCAGAGTTCCTAAGGCCCCATGCACACCTCTGTAGATTTCATCAATCTGTAAACACTGTATCCGTGGCCATTTATAGTCATCCGTATATCATCCGCCTATACGGAACGATGTCCGTAAACACGGTCCATGGTGCATCCGTATTTTCGGATCCGCAAAAAAAACAAAAAACAGGGAGGAGTCTTGGGTAATCCCCTGGCGTCGCATAGCAACACTTCCGTAATTACGGACAGCTACGGATGCACAAAAAAAGGACATGTTCTATCATTTCTACAGCACGGACACCCATCCGTAAAAATACAGAAAGGTGTCCATAGCCCATAGAAATGAATGGGTCCGTGATTATGGATGAAAATACAATCGTGTGCATGGGATGGGGCCTAAGGGTCTATAAATGTGGTCCTTATTAAATAACAAAAATACACAAACCCTTTAACACCACTAGGGGCAATAGACAAAAGAAAGCCATACAGACACCAACAGCACATAGGATCAGGATGGGAATCGTATGGCCAGTTTAATATCAGACAATGTCCCCAATATCAGCATTTCATTTGACAGCTCTGTAAATATGGCGATACAGGCGACTTTTAATGCACACATTACAGTAAATGCTGTATAATCTGCGATAATTGAAGTCATTAAAACCTTCTCAACCTTCATAACAGGCAGCATTTGACAGGCTTAGTAATATTAATTAAAGGGGTTGTCGCACCATTAAAATATCATTTTCAACGTATTGATCCCAAAAAATTAACAATGTTTGCCCCATTTATATGCTTTAAAAAAAAAAAAAAAAAACAATCCAGAGGAGAGTTATGACAATTACTTACATAGTATGGTGCCATCTGGTGTTTAAAGTGTATAGCAATGTGCACTTCTGCCCAATGAGTGGAGTACTGGTGGATACGTATAATCAGTCACGGTCCCCACAGATAGGTTTCTGCCTAGTGAACCTCTGTTCACTGAAGCAGCCAATAGAAATGGCTTTCTGTCATGCTTGTCAGGGAAGGAGCAGAGCCTACGTAGTAGCGTGGCGGTATAGCTGAGGAGACCTTCTCAGCTTGTTAGAATTGTATAACTCTGCATCCTGACAGCTGATCTAAACCCTGCACATGCCCACTCAGTCTTTATTGTTTTATTCAATTATATTTTCATTGGTTTCTAAGAGAGTGCATA